>NC_089516.1:65229035-65879353 GCF_036850995.1 Saccopteryx leptura | reverse complement strand
TTTGACAGGCTCATTAGTAGACTGAACATAGCTGAGGAAAAAAATCTCAAGGCTTTAGGACATATCAATAGATACCTTAAAAAATGAAAAGCAAAGTAGAAAAGATTAAAAAAACAAACCAGAACAGAATATGTAAGAACTGTGGTCAACAACAACAACAAATGTAATATATACATAGTAGGAAAATCAGAAAAAGGAACAGAAGAAATTTTTATTTTTAATTGTTAACAGATAAGTTTGCTCAAGATAATAATAGCAACAATGTATTCAATTATATGCTTCTGTGTATGTACATATGTATGTGAAATTAATGACAGAAGAAAGGAATTAGGACTATTTTGTTATTATAAGGCACTCACACTACCTGTTAAGCTGTATAGTTTTACTTGGAAAGTGGACTTGCATCAGCTGTAAATATATATTGAAAACCACTAAAAAAAAAAAAAAAAAAAAAAAAAAAAAAACCTAAAAATAACTATAATCGATATGCTAAGAAAGAGACAAAATGAAATCCCATAAAAACTCAGTTAAGCCTGACCAGGCGGTGGCACAGTGGATAGAGTGTCAGACTGGGATGCCGAGGTCCCAGGTTCGAGACCCCGAGGTCGACAGCTTGAGCGCGGGCTCATCTGGTTTGAGCAAAAGCTCACCAGCTCGGACCCAAGGTCGCTGGCTCAAGCAAGGGGTTACTTGGTCTGCTGAAGGCCCACAGTCAAGGCACATATGAGAAAGAAATCAATGAACAACTAAGGTGTCGCAATATGCAACGAAAAACTAATGATTGATGCTTCTCATCTCTCCATTCCTGTCTGTCTGTCCCTATCTATCCATCTCTCTGACTTTCTCTCTGTCTCTGTAAAAAAAAGAAACAAAAAAACCCAAAACAAACAAAAAACAAACTCAGTTAAATCCGCGAAAGAGAGGCAACGGTCGACTGTGGGTCCCAGCGAGCCGGCTGGTCCCCAGGCTTGGTTGTGGACCCATGGCTGCCGGTCAGCAGAGCGCGCCTTCTCCCACTGGTGTGCTGGGCGTGGTGGAGCCTGACATCTTTCCCAGCGGGTGGAGACAAGCAGGTCTCCTGGTGAGGAGCCGCCACATCCCGGCCTAACAGGTGGAAAAGAATGAGGTGCATCCATCCTACAGGAGGCTGCCCCCGCACATTAGTCGCTGGCTGCCGCAGGTGCATGGGCGCTAGAGGAAGGTGGACAAGAGACTCCCCCTGCCAGCAACCGGAAGGGCGCAGCGTCCAGGTCGAGGCCAGGAAGAATGTGGAGGAATCAGGAAAAGGTTCATTTTTGGCTTGAGCTGGCTTGCCAGCAAAAAGGACGTAAAGGATTATTTTACCAAATTTGGAGAGGTCGGTGACTGTACAATAAAAATGGTCGGCCTGACCTGTGGTGGCGCACTGGGTAAAGCATTGACCTGGAATGCTGAGGTTGCTGGTTCAAAACCCTGGGTTTGCCTGGTCAAGGCACATATGGGAGTTGATGCTTCCTGCTCTTCCCTCTGTTCTATCTCTTCCCCCCCCTCTCTCTCTCTAATAAAAATGAATAAACAAAAAAAATAAAATCAATAAAAAAATTTTAAAAAAATGGATCGCGCCTGACCAGGCGGTGGCGCAGTGGATAGAGCGTCGGACTGGGATGCGGAAGGACCCAGGTTCGAGACCCTGAGGTTGCCAGTTTGAGCACAGGCTCATCTCGTTTGAGCAAAAGCTCACCAGCTTGGACCCAAGGTTGCTAGATTGAGCAAGGGGTTGCTCGGTCTGCTGAAGGCCCACAGTCAAGGCACATATGGGAGAACAATCAATGAACAACTAAGGTGTCACAACAAAAACTGATGATTGATGCTTCTCATCTCTCTCTGTTCCTGTCTGTCCCTATCTATCCCTCTCTCTGACTCTGTAATAAATAAATAAATAAATAAATAAATAAATAAAATCTTTTTAAAAAAATGGATCGCAACGCTGGCTGGTCAAGAGGGTTTGGGTTTACTGACTTCAAAGATGCAGCCAGTGTGGAGAAGGTCCTAGATCAGTAGCACAGGCAGGAATGGAGTGCCACTGACCACACAAAGACCATAGCCATGAAGAAGGACCCAATAAAGAACATGTGTGTGTGTGTGTGGGGGGTCTGATTCCCAAAGCCACAGAGGACATCACAGTGCTGTGGTGAGTTTAAGGAGATCAAAGCCATTGAGCTTTCAATGGATGTAAAGTCAAACAAAAGACAAGGTTTTGTTTTCATGACCTTTAAAGAAGAGGAACCTGTGAAGAAGGTTCTAGAGAAAAAGTTCTACACCATCAGTGGAGATGAGTGTGAAATCAAGGTGCCCCCACCCAAAGAGGTTTATCAACAGTAGCAGTGTGGCTCTAGGGGCTGTGGGGACTGCAATGGATAGAACCACAGGAGTGGGGCTGGAGGAAGAAGGGGAGGAGGTCAGAGTCAGGGTTGGAAACAGGGTTATGGCTGCCCAGCAGGCCCATGGCAGCTACTCCCACTTACCCTGTGGTTGTATGGCTTTGGCCCTACTAGGATTGTAGTCAGGATGGTATGAATTAATGGGAAAAGCCAGCAACATGGTGATCATCACAATGACTACTAACAGCACACGCTTTGTCTGGATATCAAGTGAATACACATAAAAAATTATGTACTGAATTTAACTTGGCATACTTTCTATGGCCTGTCTCATATGCATCTTATTTAAATTCCACCTGCCCTCATCCTCCGGAAACCACTTCCCTATTAACTATTTTCAGAACTCTAGTTGTTGGAGGAAGACAAGATGTACCAACATCCACCTCCCAGAACCAAAGTGGATTACAAACTAATATTAAGAACCATCATCTGGAAAAACCAACTTTGGACTAAACTAAGAGGACTCTTCAACCAAGGAACACTGAAGAAGCCACACCGAGACTGGTAGGAAAAGTGGAAATGCGGAGAGGGCTGCCCAGCTCCCCGGAGCAAACGGCAGCTGGGAGAGACTCGTGTGGTGGGAAGTGAGTTTAGCAGAGGGGGAGGGTCCTGAATCCCAGGAACAAAGCCCCAGCCTGCAGCCCTAGAGCCTAGAAGAGGCATATGGACAGTATTTAGCTGGAAACAAGTCAGGATACTGTTTGTGAGAAAGAGACTGATTTCTCAGACCCAGGATTTTTCTTAAAGGGACTGCACAGAACATCTCTCTCACAACCACTCACCCGGGGCTCCAGGGGACGGGGAGAGAGGAAAGGACCAGAGTAGCAGGAAGAGAGAGTAATCTAGGAGGCACAAGGAGAAACATTTTGGGAGACAGCCATCCTAAACCCTGGGACGAGTCACTCCCCAAATCTGAAGTGAATATTTCCCCTGGAAACAGCAATACCAGCAAAGGGAAGCAGGACACCAGCCAAACAAGATTTCCCACGGTACTCAGAGCAGAGTTGCTTAGAAGGAGGGAGCTTTCAGGACTACAGTAGTGAGTGTTAGGCTCTGTGCTGCAGCACCCGCACCCCACATGGCTGAGGGCTCACCGGAGGGCAGGCAGCGGCAGGACATGGAAGTGCTGTTCTGTCAGCAAGGGCGGAAGCCAGCTGGCCATCAATGAGCCCAGAGGTGAGCTCAGCCTTGCCTGGCTGGGGAGAAGGGGGCATGCAAAAGGGGTCAAGCCCAGCTGGGGCAGCCTGCAATCCAGCCTGCAGGAGAAGGGCAGGAATCCCAGAAGGGGTGGAGACTAGCCCTTGAGCAAGGGCGCAGGAGCACAGCCTTGCCCTGCCCGCGGATCTGAGGCTTGTGCCCTGACTTGGGAGCCAGCTCCTCCCACGGGGTGGAGCAAAAAGCCCAGAAAAGGCAGAGTCCCACTACTGAGCATGGGCAAGCAGTCCTGCCCAGCCTGTGGAGCCAAGGCTTGCAGCCGTCCCACAAGTGGGTTCCTCCTGCAAGGGTGAGGCAAAAGCCTGGAATCAGGCAGAGACCCGCAGCTGAGCAAAGGTGCTCACCCCTGCCCTCAAGGCTGAGCATAACGCCACCCGCGGGGGTGGGGTGAAGGCCAAGGCCAATGAGGCTTGTACACCCGAGCACGTGATCATAGACACTCCCATGAAGGAGAGGCGGAACCACAGCAACAGCCTCAGTGGGCAGGCACCGGCAACGCCCATAACCAAATGCCCTAGGCAGCAACAGCAGAGGGGGTGGCAGCGCTCCAGAGAGACCATACCTAGAGGCCACATCCAGTGGACTCCAGTGGCTATAACCTTCCTTTACACAGAGAAAATGAGAAAGCAGAGAAATGCAACACAAATTAATCAAGAGAAATCCCCAGAAAAGGACCTGAATGAATCAGATATAACCAAATTACCAGATGCAGAGTTTAAAATAACGATTGTTAGGATGCTCAAAGATATTAGAACAACAATAGATGGTCATTACAAACACCTAAATAAAGAGATAGCAAATATAAAAAAGGACATTAAAATAATAAAAAAGAATCAGTCAGAAATGATAAATACAATATCAGAAATGAAGAACACAATGGAAGGAATTAAAAGCAGGATGGATGAAGTTGAGAATCAAATCAGCAAGTTAGAGGACAAGATAAATAAAGGCACAGAAGCAGAGCAGAAAAAAGAAAAGAGGCTCAAAAAGTCTGAGGAAACTCTAAGAGAGCTCTGTGACAACATGAAGAGAAATAACATCTGCATCATAGGGGTTCCTGAAGAAGAGAAAGAACAAGGGATAGAGACTTTGTTCAAGCATATCATAGCTGAAAACTTCCCTCAATTAAGGCAGGAAAACATCGCACATGTTCAAGAAGCACAAAGAACTCCATTAAAGAGAAACCCAAAGAAATCAACACCAAGACACATCATAATTAAAAATACCAAAGCTAATTGATAAAGAGAAAATATTAAAAGCTGCTAGAGAAAAAAAGACTATCACTTACAAAGGAGCCCCCATAAGGATGACTTCCAACTTCTCAACAGAAACACTTGAGGCCAGAAGGGAAGAGCAAAAAATATTCAAAGTAATGCAGAACAAGAGCCTACAACCAAGACTACTTTATCCAGCAAGCCTATCATTTAAAATTGAAGGAGAAATAAAAAGCTTTCCAGATAAAAAAAAAACAAAACTCAAGGAATTCACTACAACTAAACCAAGGCTGCAAGAAATGCTAAGGGGCCTGTCATAAACAGATCAAAGGAGAAAAAGAATATAGCAAAAGAGGAATACAGTTTTAAAGAATAAAATGGCAATAAACAATTACATATCAATAATAACCTTAAATGTAAATGGTTTAAATGATCCGATCAAAAGACATAGGGTGGATAAGAAAACAGGACCCATACATATGTTGTCTACAAGAGACACACCTTAAAACAAAAGATGTACATAGACTGAAGATAAAAGGATGAAAAAAAATATTTCATGCAAATGGAAATGAAAAAAAAGCTGGGGTAGCAATACTTATATCAGACAAAATGGACTTTAAAACAAAGACTATAGTTAGAGATAAAGAAAGTCACTACATAATGATAAAGGGAGCAATCCAACAAGAAGATAATTTATATAAATATCTTCACACCTAATATAGGAGCACCTAAATATGTAAAGCAGACTTTGATGGATTTAAAGGTCAAAATCAACAGCAATACTATAATAGTAGGGGATTTCAATACCCCACTAACATTATTAGATAGATCCTCAAGAAAGAAAATTAACAAAGAAACAGCAGACTTAAAGGACATACTAGATCAACTCGATTTAATAGATATCTTCAGAACCTTTCACCCTAAAACACCAGAATATACATTCTTTTCAAGTGCTTATGGTACATTCTCTAGAATAAACCACGTTAGGGCACAAAAGTGGTCTTAACAAATTTAAGAAGATTGAAATCATATCGAGCACTTTCTCTGATCACAATGGCATGAAACTAGAAATCAACCACAACAGAAAAACTGAAAAATACTCAAACACTTGGAAACTAAATAGCATGTTATTAAATAACGAATGGGTAAACAATGAGATCAAAGAAGAAATTAAAAAATTCCTAGAAATGAATGATAATGAGCATACATCAACTCAAAATTTATGGGACACAGCAAAAGCAGTCCTGAGAGGGAAGTTCATAGCATTACAGGCATACCTCAGAAGCTAGAAAAAGCTCAAATAAACAACTTGA
Source organism: Saccopteryx leptura (assembly GCF_036850995.1). Taxonomy (NCBI): domain Eukaryota; kingdom Metazoa; phylum Chordata; class Mammalia; order Chiroptera; family Emballonuridae; genus Saccopteryx; species Saccopteryx leptura. The sequence continues at coordinate 65,873,191 of NC_089516.1, read as the reverse complement.
CCCTACATCTAAAAGAACTAGAAAAAGAACAGCAAGTAAAGCCCAGAGCTAGTAGAAGGAAGGAAATAATAAAGATCAGAGCAGAAATAAATGACATAGAGGCTAAAGAAACAATACAGAGGATCAATGAAACCAGGTGCTGGTTCTTTAAAAAGGTAAACAAGATCAATGAACCTTTAACCATACTCACCAAGAAAAAAAGAGAGAGGACTCAAATAAATAAAATTAGAAACGAGAGTGGAGAAATAAAAACTGACACAAGAGAAATACAATATATTGTAAGAAAATACTATGAAGAACTGTATGCCAAAAAACTAGGCAACCTAGATGAAATGGACAAATTCCTTGAAACATATAATCTTCCAAAAATTAATCTGGAAGAATCAGAAAACCTAAACAGACCAATTACAACAAATGAAATTGAAACAGTTATCAAAAAACTCCCCAAAAAGAAAAGTCCTGGGCCTGATGGCTTCACAAGTGAATTCTACCAAATATTCAAAGAAGAACTAACTCCTATCCTTCTCAAGCTATTTCAAAAAATTCAAGAGGAAGGAAGACTTCCAAGCTCCTTTTATGAGGCAAGCATAATTTTGATTCCAAAACTAGGCAAAGACAACACAAAGAAAGAAAATTATAGGCCAATATCCCTGATGAATTTAGATGCTAAAATCCACAACAAAATATTAGCAAACCGGATCACACAATATATGGAAAAAATCATATACCATGATCAAGTGGGATTTATTCTGGGGACGCAAGGCTGGTACAACATTCACAAATCAATCAATGTGATTCATCACATAAACAAAAGGAAGGAGAAAAACCACATAATAATTTCAATAGATGCAGAAAAAGCATTTGATAAAATCCAGCACACATTCATGATCAAAACTCTCAGCAAAGTGGGAATACAGAGAACATACCTCAATATGATAAAGGCCATCTATGACAAACCCACAGCCAACATCATACTCAATGGGCAAAAATGAAAAGCAATCCCCTTAAGATCAGGAAGAAGGCAGGGGTGCCCCCTTTTACCACTCTTATTCAACATAGTTCTGGAAATCCTAGCCACAGCAATCAGACAAGAAAAAGAAATAAAAGGCATTCAAGCTGGAAAAGAAGAAGTAAAACTATCATTATTTGCAGATGATATGTTTTTGTATATAGAAAACCCTAAAGTCATAGTCAAAAAACTACTAGACCTGATAAATCAATTCAGCAAGGTGGCAGGATATAAAATTAATACTCAGAAATCAGAGGCATTTTTATACACTAACAATGAACTGTCAGAAAGACAAATTAAGAAATCAATCCCCTTTACCACTGCCACCAAAAAAATAAAGTACCTACGAATCAATTTAACCAGAGAGATTAAAGACTTGTACTCGGAAAATTATAAAACATTGATAAAAGAAATCAGGGAAGATACAAACAAGTAGAAGCATATACCGTGCGCATGGTTAGGAAGAATAAACATCATTAAAATATCTATATTACCCAAAGCAATTTATAAATTCAATGCAATACTGATTAAAATACCAATGACTTACTTCAAAGATATAGAACACATATTCCAAAAATTTATATGGAACCAAAAGAGAACACAAATAGCCTCAGCAATCTTGAAAAGGAAGAATAAAGTAGGAGGTATCACACTTCTGGATATCAAGTTATATTATAAGGCCATTGTACTCAAAACAGTCTGGTACTGGCATAAGAACAGGCATATAGATCAATGGAATAAAACTGAGAATCCAGAAATAAACCCACATCTTTATGGACAACTGATATTTGACCAAGGAGGTAAGAGCATACATTGGAGTAAAGACAGCCTCTTCAACAAATGGTGTTGGGAAAAATGAACAGCTACCTACAAAAAAATGAAACTAGACCACCAACTTACGCCATTCACAAAAGTAAACTCAAAATGGATAAAAGACTTAAATGTAAGCCATAAAACCATAAGCATCTTAGAAGAAAGCATAGGCAGTAAGCTCTTTGACATCTCTCACAGCAATATATTTGCTGATTTGTCTCCACAGGCAAGTGAAATAAAAGACAGGATAAACAAATGGGACTTTATCAAACTAAAAAGCTTCTGCACAGCTAAAGACAATAAGAACAGAATAAAAAGACAAACTACACAATGGGAAAATATATTTGACAATGCATCTGATAAGGGGTTAATAACCAAAATTTATAAAGAACTTGTAAAACTGAATACCAGGAAGGCAAACAATCCAATCCAAAAATGAGCAAAAGAAATGAATAGACACTTCTCCAAAGAGGACATACAGATGGCCAATAGGCATATGAAAAAATGCTCAGCATCACTAATCATTAGAGAAATGCAAATTAAAACCACAATGAGATATCACCTCACACCAGTCAGAATGGCGCTCATCAACAAAACAACACAGAATAAGTGCTGGCAAGGATGTGGAGAAAAGGGAACCCTTCTGCACTGCTGGTGGGAATGCAGACTGGTGCAGCCACTGAGGAAAACAGTATGAAGATTCCTCAAAAAATTAAAAATCGAACTGCCTTTTGACCCAGCTATCCCACTTTTAGGAATATACCCCAAGAACACCATAGCACTGTTTGAAAAGAAGAAATGCACCCCATGTTTACGGCAGCATTGTTCACAATAGCGAAGATCTGGAAACAGTCCAAGTGTCCGTCAGTGGACGAGTGGATTAAAAAGCTTTGGTACATATATACTATGGAATACTACTCAGCCATAAGAAATGATGACATCGGATCATTTACAACAACATGGATGGACCTTGATAACATTATACTGAGCGAAATAAGTAAATCAGAAAAAACTAAGAACTATATGATTCCATACATAGGTGGGACATAAAAATGAGACTCAGAGACATGAACAAGAGTGTGGGGGTTACAGGGTGGAGGGAAGGAGAGGGAGGTGGTTGGGGGAGGGGAGGGGCACAAAAAAAACCAGTTAGAAGGTGACAGAACACAATTGGACTTTGGGTGATGGGAATGCAGCATAATCAAATGTCAAAAGAACCTAGAGATGTTTTCTCTGAACATATGTACCCTGATTTATCAATATCACCCCATTAAAGTTAAAAAAAAAAAGAATTCAGTCAAAAATATTAAAATTATAAAGAAAACTAAGAGAAATAAAAGACACAGTCATTATTATTGAAAAAAAAAAAGAACTCTAGTTGTTTTAGGCAATATGTGATGTCACAGCAGCCAGAACAGCATTGTGGGCTGATTTTGTTACCAGGTTACCCAGAGCCAGATGGGAGGCTCTGCCTTTCACTGCTGCCTTACAGATCAGACCTGTAGACCCTGATTGTAAAGAGGTCTATCTTAGGAAATCAGTGTCACCTTTTTTCCCACCTTTCAATTTTATATTATCTGTGTTACAAATTTCCTGTAATGGAAGTGTTAATTTTACTTTACTGTTTGGTACCTTTGGGAATGTAATGTATTGCAAGGTGTCCAGATTTTGCCATGACCTGTATATTGAAGCTATCCAAGCTTTTCAAATAAAAATGCAACACTTCCCATCCAAAGAAACCCAAAACTTCAATTTGAAAGAATATATGCACCCCTATGCTCATTGCAGCATTATTTACAATAGACAAGATATGGAAGCAACCCAAGGGCCCAACAGTAGGTGAGTGGATAAAAAAGCTGTGATACATTTACACAATTGAACACTACTTAGCCATAAAAAAAAGAATGATATCTTACCATTTGTGACAACATGGATAGACCTATAGGCTATTATGCTAAGTGAAATAAGTCATCCAGAGAAGACAAATACCATATGATTTCACTTATATGTGGCATCTAATGAATAATGTAAACAAACAAACAAAACAGAAACTGACTCATAGATACAGAGAACAGACTGAGAGTTGCTAGATGGGAGGGGGATTGGGGAAAATGTGAAGGTATTGAGAATTGTAGATTGGTAATTGCAAAGTGGTCATGTGGAAGTAAAGTACAGCATAGGGAATATAGTTAACAATAGTGTAATAACTCTACATGGTGCCAGGTGGGTTATGCAACTATCAGGGGGTAATACTTTGTAAAGTATATGATTGTCAAACACTATCTTGTACGCCGGAAATCAAGGAACAACTGAAGTGACAGAACTATGAATTGATGCTTCCCATCTATCTCCCTCCCTGCCTCTCTCTCACTCCCTTTCTCTCTCTCTCTCTCTCTCTCTCTCTCTCTCTCTCTCTCCCTCTCGCTCTGTCCCTCTCTCTCTCTCAAGAAAAAAAAAAAACATTTGGCTAAATGAAAATGGAAACACAACTTATCAAAATAAGGAGGCTGCTAAAGCAGTGCTTCAAGGAAAGTTTATATCATTGAATGCCTACATTAGAAAGTAAGAAAGCTAAAACCAATAATCTAAATTTTCACCTTAGAAAACAAGAAAAAGAAAAGCAAATTAAAACCAAAGTAAGCAGAAGAAAAGGAATAATAAAAGAAATCAATGAGATTGAAAACAGGAAATCAATAGAGAAAATCAATGAAACCAAAGGTACATGTTGTTGTTTTTTTTAAAGAACAGCATATTGAGCCTGACTGGTGGTGGCGCAGTGGATCAAGCATCGACCTGGAACGCTGAGGTCGCTGGTTCAAAACCCTGGGCTTGCCTGGTCAAGGCACATATGGGAATTGATGCTTCCTGCTCCTCCCCCTTCTCTTTCTCTCTCTCTCTCTCTCTCTCTCTCTCTCATCTCTAAAATGAATAAATAAATAAAAATAATTTTTAAAAAAAGAACAGCATATTGAATTATACAATTGAATTGTACACTTTAAATGGGGGGAATTGTGTGGTGTGTGAATTATACTTCAATAAAGCTGTTTTAAAAATTAGATCAAAACTGGCCCTGGCCGCTTGGCTCAGCGGTAGAGCATCGGCCTGGTGTGCGGGGGACCCGGGTTTGATTCCCGGCCAGGGCACATAGGAGAAGCGCCCATTTGCTTCTCCACCCCCCCCCCCTCCTTCCTCTCTGTCTCTCTCTTCCCCTCCTGCAGCCAAGGCTCCATTGGAGCAAAGATGGCCCGGGCACTGGGGATGGCTCCTTGGCCTCTGCCCCAGGCACTAGAGTGGCTCTGGTTGCGGCAGTGCGACGCCCCGGAGGGGCAGAGCATCGCCCCCTGGTGGGCAGAGCGTTGCCCCTGGTGGGCGTGCCGGGTGGATCCCGGTTGGGCGCATGCGGGAGTCTGTCTGACTGTCTCTCCCCGTTTCCAGCTTCAGAAAATTTAAAAAAAAAAAAAAAGACTAAAAAAAAAAAAATTAGATCAAAAGTATAGTAAAAAGATCAGTGGTTGTCAGGAGTTAGGGAGGAGAGAAGTATAAATAGACAAAGCACAGATTTTTAGGGTGGTGAAATTATTCTTTGTGATACTATAATGGTGGAAACACATCATTATACTTTGTCAGCACCAACACAATGTACAACACCAAGAGTGAACCCTAATGTAAGCTGGGGACTTTGGAGGATTATGATCTGTCGATGTACATTCATCGGCTGTACCAAATGCACGGGATGGTGCAGGATGGTGACTGTGGGAGGCTGTGATGAAGGACGGTGGGCAAAGGGTGCATAGGAACTCTACGTCCTTCCAGTTCAATTTTGCTGTGAACCTAAAAATTCTCTAAAAAAAATAAAGCATTCAAAAGGAAAAATATTTTTAAATCAGAGACTCTTCAAACAGAATTTGAAATAACAACAAAGACAAAAATCCTATACCTGTAACACTCTCTTCTATGGCTCTTTTTTAGGCCTAACTCACTTAGGTCCATAAAAATCTAGATTTAGAAGCCTATCTCCTCCTTACCTTAGATAGGCGGGCCAGAGAGCCTCATTAGGATCTCTGTTTCAGCATCCCTGTGACACTTCAATTCCAGGTATTCTGCTTCATTCTACCCAGATAAGTGACCTAAATGAATTAGAGGCAGGCCCTGGTCAAATGGCTCCATTGGTTGGAGCATTGTCCAGAATCACAACAGTTGCTGGTTCGATCCCGGGTCAGGGCACATACAGGAACAGGTCAATGTTCCTGTCTCTCTCTTTCTCTCTTCCTCTCTAAAATCAATTTTAAAAATTTAAATGAATTAGATACAAAAGGTGATCCACACTAACTATGGTGACATCTTTACTTTCATACTCTTACTATCTACTGTCTTCAACCAGCACAGCCTGTCCACCTGACCTGTCCATCACTTTGCCATCTTCTCCAAAATTCACGATCCAAGTCAAATAAACAAAAATATTACAAACACTAATGGCAACTCTAACTAAAGATACTAATGTTAAGCCTGACCAGGCAGTGGTGCAGTGGATGGAGTGTCAGACTGGGATGGAGAGGCCCAGGTTTGAAACCCCAAGGTCAATGTGGTTTGAGCACAGGCTCACCAGCTTAAGTGTGGGGTCACTGGCTTGAGCATGGGATCATAGACGTGACCCCCATGGTCACTGGCTTGAGTCCAAAGGTCACTGGCTTGAGCAAGAGGTCACTCGCTCTGCTGTAGTCCCCCTCCCCTCAAGGCACATATGAGAAAACAATCAGCAAACAACTAAGGTGCCACAATGAAGAATTGATGCTTCTCATCTCTCCCCCTTCCTGCCTGACTATCCTTATCTGCCCCTCTCTCTGTGTCTCTCTCTATTCCTGTCTCTTTCTAAAAAAATAAAGATACTAATGTTAAAAGCATTATTCTGGAAGGAAAGTGTATAGGAGACCTAATTTGTTACAAACTCAGGAAACAATGGAAATTACCTTCCTTCACAATGGCCTAATTAGCACTCATGGTAGCCTGATTTTCAAGATGTTCTGATCCTGAAACTTCTTACTGCAAGCTGCTCTTGACAAGAAATAACTAATTGCATACCTACCTGTGAAGGGTAATTCATCACATTACTGAACATTCATCATATTAACTCTTTCTTCCACCACCTGATAACAGTGACCATATATTGAGTTCTAAGTATGTTCTAGGCATCATGCTATATACTTATTTGTATTTTTTTCATTTAATTCTTACAATAACCAGATAAGTCTCATTAATTTATTTGGTAGGTAAAGAAACTGAGGTTTGGGGAAGGTGAGTAATTTTCCCATGACCACACAGCTAGTAAGTGGAAAAGACAGGATTCATTCTCTTAACTATTAAATATTAAGGAAATATTTAAAATATAACTATCATTTATATATAGCTAATATTTCATTCAAAAAAGATACTTCATTACAGTTAAATTTCTATCTACTTTAACTTCGAAGCATACTTCCTTCCTATTTAACCTTGCCTTCATAGATATTTTTATTGCAGTTCAATCTAAGTTTCTTCATTCTTGAAGTCAAGCCAGGTCACAAAACACTTAGTTCTTCCAGTGTTTATATTTCATGGATACCACCCTACTGAGTTGTAGGTAACCCCTGAGGTTCTCTCCCCATTTCACTGCTTGCAGCCCCAGCCTTAACTTCTCCAGGGTCTAAGAATCATATCAATATTTTTCTGTACTCAACTTCTTTGCTTTTTTTTCTTGTTTTTTTTTTCTAGAGAACATGAAACTAGTCCATAGGAACTACTCACCTGGCTAGACCAGAGTGATACAGATTGCCTCATGAACTGGAATTCTGACAGCCTAAGAGTGCAATGATGGCTGCTAGAATGACAAAAAAAGAAATACCGTATTATAAGAGTAACCATTAAGCACCTTCATATTAACAGTAGAAATCAATATAATAAGTTCCCAGAGTGATCATAAGTAATTTTCTGCTGTTATCAACCAATACCAAATACACAGTATTGATATAAAACAGCTAGCTCTAAGGCTCCTTGCCAGCTAACCAATTCCCTACCTCCACCCTTTGCCAGCAATTACGCACCTCTGTATCCAATTATTACACTGTTCTCGCAGTTCATAACAGATGAAAGCCAGGACTGAAGATGTGCCAAATTACCATCCCAGCAGTTAATCTTCTTAACATTTTCCAAACATGAGCTCTCCATCTTCAATTCAGTCTCATTTTTGCTTTACATTTTCTCTTCTCCTATCCCTCTAGCTGTATACCTAACTTATACATAGACACAATCATATCAGACAGGACAACTGAGATCAAAACCCTCACACTGGAAAAAAAGACAAACCTCACACTGAAGCAGATCTTATATAGTCCTTTATATATTGTGGTTTGCAGATGGTTCTGGAAAATAATAGAAAAAGATTGTTCCAAAATGTCAATACATTGTGTGTGTGTGTGTGTGTGTGTGTGACAGAGACAGAGAGAGGGACAGACAGGGACAGACAGAGAGGAAGGGAGAGAGATGAGAAGCATCAATCGTTCATTACAGCAACTTAGTTGTTCAGTGATTCCTTTCTCATATTGCCTTGACCAGGGGGCTACAACAGAGTGAGTGACCCCTCGCTCAAGCCAGTGACCATGGGGTCATATCTATGATCCCATGTTCAGGCCAATGACCCCGTGCTCAAGCCAGTGACTTCGTGGTTTCGAACCTGGGTCCTCCGCATCCCAATCTGATGCTCTATCCACTATGCCATCACCTGGTCAGGCACGTCAATACATTTTTAAAGCTCCAATTTTCTAAATGCAGAAAGATCAGAATTCATCATAGTCTATTGAACACATTTCTATCAAAATTATAATCTATAGTCAACTTCAATTCCAACATCATTAATAAGTTACTAATTATACACCAATTTCACATTTGTCACAAAGTATTTCAAACTGTTAAATTACTTCCCAGCTACCAATATCAGTTCCAAAATTTCCCTGATATCTAAATAAGTTGTTTCCATAGCATATCATCTAACAATATATTTTTTAACAATAATGGTTCTAGTTATATTCTAGTTTCAAACTAACCACATAAATTCCAATATTCTATTATACTCTTAATTACATCCTATGCTTAAACAAAAATAAAAAAATAAACTATAACTATCTACCATTTCCTAACATTTCCTTGCTTTTGGTCTTGCTCATCCATTCAGCCTCCATTTCCTCTCCCTAACTCGGTGTGTCCCAAATTCTACTGTTTTCTTTGCCAAGCTCTTATTTGGAGGTTGTTTACCTCTCCCCATATATCAAGATCAGGTTAGCATCTTCTTCACCGAATCCTCAAAGTATTATTTTAGCATCTTCCCTCAATAGCCTATCTTTCTTCAAAGTTCATACTACTCAGTTTTATAACCTTCTCAAGTTAAATGTCAACTTCCTGGTTTCTCCCCTACCTTCACTGAAGACTTTGGGAACAACTGTTTTCCTTTCCCCCTTTCATCCTGAAAATCTTCATCATGCCCCATGATGATCTAATACCTAAATCTCATAGCTTCTTGGAAAATCTTATTCTAATTTCATCTCAACTCCATTTCAATTGTCCATTTGTGGAGTGACAACTGTAATTGCTCTACCTCCAAAACCAAACACAGAATCCACTCTCTGAACTACTGGCTTTTCTACACTTTCTACACCTTTCATTCCTTGAATTTACCCTTCAACTTCCTCAAGACCTTTAATTTATCAAACCTCTTACCTATTTTCCAAGGGCACCATGTCTCTGTGGACTTCACTTCCTTCTCTACCTAGGAAAGATTCCATGGACAGTGGGACCTCAATGACAGTAACCAGCACTATTAATTCTCCTATCCCTTGATTTTCCACCATACATATTCTGTCAATCCCCACCCACAAATCAACCCAACTATTAATATTTTTCCATTTCTGTTTATAAATTACAAAGTACTACTGAGTAAAATTTTACTGAGTAATCCTATACTATTGACTACTGGTTTCCCCTCCACCCAGCTGATCTCCTACTGCTACCAGAATGATCTTTCAAAACATAAATTAGCTTGACTTGTGGTGGCGCAGTGGATAAAGTGTCAATCTGGAATGCTGAGGTTGCTGGTTTGAAACATATGGGAGTTGATGCTTCCTGCTTCTGCCCCCCCTTCTCTCTCTCTCTCTCCTCTCTCTAAAATGAATAAAGTCTTTTGAAAAAAACATAAATTAAGCAGGACTTCAGGAATGGCAGAGTAAGGAGCTCAACAAATCCTCTCCCCCCAAAACAATGATTTAACTGTACAACACTGTCAAAAACAACTATTTTAGGAGTATTGAAATAAACCAAAATTAAACAATGAATTAAGAAGTGTTTAAAGACTTGCAATTGAAATATGACCCCCCAAAAAAGAAGTGTTTGAAAAACTTATCGGGCCCTGGCCAGTTGGCTCAGTGGACTGAGTGTCAGCCCAGCGTGTGGACCTCCCGGGTTCAATCCCCAGTTAGGGAACACATGAGAAACAACCATCTGCTTTTCCTCCTTCCTTCCCTCTCCCCCTTCTCTCTCTCTTCTCCTCCCACAGCCAGTGGTTTGATTGGTCTAAGTGTCAGCCCTGGGCACTGAGGATAGCTCAGTTGATTTGAGCATTGGACCCAGATGGGGTTCTCCATGTGGATCCTGGTTGGAGCACATGCAGGGGAGTCTTCTTTCTATCTTGCCTTCTCTCGCTTAAAAAAAAAAACCCAAAAAAACTATGGAACCTTGGGTAAGAACAGTGGGAATCTGTGGTGTTTTAGCTTGAGGCTGTTCATGTCCCCCATTCCAGCTCCACTGGAGATGATTTTACAAGGGCAAGCAGGGCAAAGCCTTGAAAACCAACTAGTTGGCTGCTGGACTGGAATTACTTGTTTAGGAATGAGCACAAAAAGTCCTATGCCCAGGGGTGTTGAAAACAATAGCAAACTCCTTAGATCAGAGAAAATCAACAACATAGTTACCTGAGGTCACAATAATGGTAGGGGAAAGCAATAGAAGAGCTGGCCTGCTAAAATTTAGCAGAGAAATCCTGAAAACAAGACAGCCATGGTGGGACTTGAAAAGTTCAAGCTCAGGTTACTGGAGAGGGCCCTAGCCATCTACATTTCCCTGGTTGAATGTAAAGACTTGCATAGATAAGAGGAGACATGAGAAGGCCTTGAAGAAAGTAAAAATCAGGAGAGACTTGTAAACTGCCTAAACTTTGAATATACTTCCCAATCCACACACAATTCTATCAACAAAGGGTGGAAGACGATACTGACCCAATGTATATATTTCAGGACAACCTCTAACAAATAATTGACTGTTCACTAAGCTATCCTGACCCAGGTATGACACCTAGGAAGCCTGGCTTAGGGAAAAAAATTTTTTTTAAAAAACAGAGAAGAAACATCAAGGCTACACACTGAAGAGGAAAAAAATACAGAATTAATCCAGGCAAGTCACTAAACAAATTTTAAAAAGAAACAAAACTACAACAAACTATGCAGGTGGAGGAGTAGGGATCAGAACCTGAGCTTAAGCTTTTGAGGAACTACTATTTTCTAAAGTGACTACAGCCATTAGGATGGCTATGGAAAAAAAAAAAAAAGATGAACAGTAACCAAGTTTTGGCAAAGATGTGGAGAAATCTGGAACCTCATCAACTGCTGGTGGGAATGTAAAATGGTATGGCTGATTTGGAAGACAGCGTGACAGCTTCTCAAAGGGTTAAACATAGAGTTAACTACCATATTGATGTAAACAAAAATAAGGTTTTATAGTAAATCTAACCAAAAGTAACCTCACAGATTGATCTGATCATAAATTCCTAACTGGGTAGGTCATGGTGGGTAGTCACATTCCATGCATATGAAAGGTTTATCTTTGACTTAAGCAAGACCTAGACATTGTTTTTGTGCATCTACATTCATGTGCCTTTGAAATGCCTCTTTTTCGGATCCTTTGGAAATATAACCACCCTCAGGAGAGCACATAATCTTGTTGACTATCCTGTAATATGATCATAGAGATTTCTTTGCCTTGTTTTCTCCCATGTTCATAGAATCTTTCTTAAGGTCCCTCTTTAATTCCAAAGGTATAAAAGGGACTGCAAAATTGTCATTCTTCAGAGCATGTGAGATTTTGTTTCCAGGCACATCATCAGTTTAACTCAAATAAACCCATAAAAATTCTATACAGGTTTGGATATTTCTTACATTGACATTACCCAAAAAGTGGAAACAACCCAAAATGTCCATCATCTGATGAATTGATAAACAAAATGTGGTATATTTATACAATGGAATACTCCTCAGACATAAAAAGGAATGAACTAATACTGACACATGCTATAACATGAATGAACCTTGAAAACACTGCACTGAGTGAAAGAAGCTAGGTCAAAAGGCCATATACTGTATGATTCCATTTATATAAAATGTCCATGGTAGGCAAATCTATAGAAAAAGAAGGTAGGTTAGTGGTTGCCGGGAGCTAGGGGAGGAAAGGGGGAACTGGGAAGTGACTGCGAACCAGTCCAGAGTTTCTTTTTGGTGTGATGAAAATATTCTGGCATCACATAGTAGTGGTGGTTAAACAGCTCTGTGAATATATATACTAAAAACCATTGAGTTGTATACTGTAAAATGGTAAATTTTATGGTGTATGAATTACATCTCAATTAAAATTAAAAACAACAACAAAAATGCTAAGTGAAAGAAGCTAGATGCAAAGACTATATAATGTATGATTCCATTTATATGAAATCTCTAGAAAAGGCAAATCTATAGATATCAAAAGAAGATTAATGGTTGACCAGGGCTAAAGGTAGGAAAGAGGATTGACTGAAGAAGGTTATAGCAATTTTGTAGTCTTATGGAAATGTTCTAAAATCCAATTGAGGTCATGGTTGCACAACTATAAAAAATTACTAAAATCATTAAATTGTATATTTTATTTTTTAGTAAGAGAGAGAGAAAGACAAACAGACAGACAGGAAGGGAGAGAGATAAGAAGCATCAACTCGTAGTTGCGTCACTTTAGTCGTTCATTGATTGCTTTCTCATATGTGCTTTGACCGTGGGGCTCCAGCTGAGTGAGTGACTCCTTGCTCAGACAGCAAACTTGGGCTCAAGCCAGAGACCTTGAGCTTCAAGCCAACAGCCTTTGGGCTCAAGCCAGCGACTGTGGGATCATGTTTACGATCCTACACTCAAGCTGGTGAGCCTGTACTGAAGCCGGGTGAATCCACACTCAGGCCAGCAACATCAGTTTCAAACCTGGGTCCTCAGCATCCCAGGTCAATGCTCTATCCACTACACCACCACCTGGTTAGGCAAAATTGTATATTTTAAATATGTGAATTTTATACTGTGTAAATTATACCTCAATAAAGCTATTGCTTAAAATAATATAAATTAACTAGGACACCTTAGAGAATTGGCAGGTCCAGAACAGGAAATACACATGATAAGCTTTATGCCAGAAATCAAGTAAGCTATGGAATCCTAATGAGTAGTGTCAGAGGGATATGGGAGGCAACACTGGTAAAAAATGGGACAATTGAGGTATTAACAAGAATAATGAATGTGATCAACTGAAACCCATTGAATATATTTTATTAAAATTTTTTTTTCAGAGAGAGGGATAGATAGGGACAGACAGACAGGAACGGAGAGAGATGAGAACCATCAATTATTAGTTTTTTGTTGCGACACCTTAGTTGTTCATTGATTGCTTTCTCATATGTGCCTTGACTGTGGGCCTTCAGCAGATGGAGTAACTAACCCCTTGCTTGAGCCAGCGACCTTGGGTCCAAGCTGGTGAGCTCTGCTCAAACCAGATGAGCCCTCGCTCAAGCTGGCAACCTCAGGGTCTCGAACCTGGGTCCTCTGCATCCCAGTCGAACGCTCCAACCACTGCGCCACCACCTGGTCAGGCATTGAATACATTTTTTAAATAAACATGATTTGATGATAAAGAACAAATACATATAACTCATTGGACATCACTGAAAGTAAGTAACTAGGGCACTAACTCTCTTTATTCTGAAAATTGGTATTCAAGTCCAAGATCAAGAATTAAGCATCTATCCTGCTTTCCCTTTACAGGTAATCCAATATAGCCCTAGTTGACGATGGAAAGTTTAAGTTCAGAAGACTTCCAACTAATTAATATGGAAGATAAAATTAGGAAATCAACATTTTGATACTCCTAGTGAAATAATTCTGCCAATGATCATTAAAGCATTACACCATTAGATAAAAAGTTGTGCCTACAAATGTGATTTAAAGTGAATTACACAGCAACTCCTGTGAAGTATTCTTGATAAAAACAAAACAAAACACATAACAAAAAAACTTGAACTTGAATACCATCAAATCTCTAAAGCTAACTTCCATTACAGAAAAATACAGGGTTAGGGTATGGAGGACTAAAGTAAATGACAGCACAAGGAAGAAAATCAACAAAAAATGTGGGATTTTCTATAGGACAACTGACTCACTTCATACAAGAAGGCAATAGCTTGAAAAAGAAAAAGTGAAGCACAGACTGCTCTAGACTAAGAGATTTAGAGATAATCACCATTTTGCATAACTGAAACATTGTACGCCTTAACCCAGTGGTCCCCAACCCCCAGGCCACAGACCGGTACCGGTCTGTGGGCCATTTGGTACTGGTCCGCAGAAAAAGAATAAATAACTTACATTATTTCCATTTTATTTATATTTAAGTCTGAACGATGTTTTATTTTTAAAAAATGACCAGATTCCCTCTGTTACATCCGTCTAAGACTCACTCTTGACGCTTGTCTCGGTCACATGATACATTTATCTGTCCCACCCTAAAGGCCGGTCCGTAAAAATATTTTCTGACATTAAACCGGTCCGTGGCCCAAAAAAGGTTGGGGACCACTGCCTTAACCAACATTTCCCCCATTAGTCCCTTCCCCCTTGATTGTGGTGAATATTTCACAAAGTATACCTGTATCAAATTATCAAATTGTGCACAATTTTTAAAAGATTTTATTTACTTATTTTAGACAGGAGGTAGAGAGAGAGAGAGAGAGAGAGAAGAAGAAGAAGAAGAAGAAGAAGAAGAAGAAGAAGAAGAAGAAGAAGAAGAAGAAGAAGAAGAAGAAGAAGAAGAAGGAGAAGGAGAAAAAGAAGCAAGAAGTATCAACTCCCATATGTGCCTTGATCAGGCAAGCCTGAGGTTTCAAACTGGCGACCTCAGCATTCCAGGTCAATGCTTTATCCACTGCACCACCACAGGTCAGGCAGAACTGTACACAAGTTTTAATTGTCAATTACACCGTGTCTTAGTCTGTTTGGGCTGCTTTAAAAAATACTATATACTACGTGGCTTGTAAACAACAGAAATGTATTTCTCACAGTCTTAGAGGCAGGAAAGTCCAAAACTGAGGCACTGACAGATTCAGTGTCGGGGAGAGCCTGCTGCGATTTCATAGCCTATCTTCTTCTCACTGTGTCCTCATATTTGGGAATGGGCAAGGGATCTCTCCAGGGCTTCCTTTATAAGAGCACTAATCCCTTCAGGAGGATTCTGTCCACATGAACTAATCCCCTCCCAAAGGCCCCACCTCCAAATACCATCACATTGGGCATTAGGTTCCAACATATTAATTTGAGGGGGCACAAACATTTAGTCTGTAGCAACTTCAATAAAGCTAGAAAAAAGAGGAGATAATCAAATGTAATATAGACTTTGTTCATACACTTACAAACCAACTACTTGACAATCCTTTGAGATAATCTGAGAAATTCTATAATGGGTTGGATATTAGGTGCTATTGTAAATTATTCATGTTTTAAGATAACATGGACAGCATGGTTATGTAAGAAAGTATCTATTTTTTAGACATGCTTACTGAATATTCAAGGGTGAAAGAACATGATATCTGGGATTGGCTTTAAAATACTTCAGCAAATTAAAAAAAAACAGAAAGGGAAAGAAAAAAGATAACTGAAACAAGACTGGCAAAATATTTTTATTTTTATTTATTTATTTATCTATAGAAACATTGATTGTTGTTGCACCCATTTATGCATTCATTGATTGATTCTTTTTTTTTAACATGAGAGACAGACAAACAGGAAAGGAGAGAGATGAGAAGCATCAACTCATAGTTGCGGCAACTTAGTTGTTCATTGATTGCTTCTTATCATTGGTTAATTCTTCTGTGTGCCTTGACTGGAGACGAAACCCACAACCCCACAACCCAGGTGAATCAGGAAATACTCCAACCAAGTGAGCCAGGGAAAGACTGCCAAAATCTTGATAATTTTTGTGTGTGGTTAATGAGTATATGAAGGCTCATTATACTATTCTCTTTACTTATGAGTACATTTGAAAATATTTAATAATTTTTTCATGTAACTTCCAAAGGTCCACAGAGATCAAGTTCAGACCTACAGCATGGCCTGTGAAGCCCTCCATAGCATGGCCTCTAACCTCATCTGCTACCACTCCCTAAACTCCGGCCACTGAAACCATCACACCCCCAGCCCCTGTATCTGCTGTTTCCTCTGTCCTTCTTATCACAGGTCACCCCACACCTTCCTGGCCTGAGAAGAGTTTTCTGATTCAAACACAGATCTCTTCTGTGAGGCCTTTCTTGACTTCCCATATTCAGTCTATATTTTTGGTCCAGTCTGCTTTATTTTTGAATCTTATTCTCCTATCACATAACATCTGGTTTCTTATCTGCAGCCTCAGAGCCTTAGCTCTGAGGTTCAAACCCCTGTATGCAGGACCTCGGATACAAGGATTCCTAGAACCTTAATTTCTAGTCCTTCCATGGCTTTCAATTCTCTATTTCCCACTGACAGTGCTCAGAGTCGCTGTCCCAGAATACAGCAAGTATAGTCACAGGGGTGTATAGTAAAGCATAGGGAATATAATCAATAATATAATAACTATGTATGGTGCCAGGCAGTAGGTATTGGAAATATCAGGGGGATCACTTTGTCAAGTATATGATTCCCTGTACACCTGAAACTAATACAGAATAATATTGAATGTAAATTATAGTTGAAAATTTAAAAAATAGGTCATCTACATAAAATATACAGTAAATAAAGAAGAAGCAGGTGCTGTGGGGATCAGAGGCATACCAGAAAGCACGGGAGCTATGAACGTACAGAGGCTAACTAATCCCAGCCTGGGAAAAATGAGGAAGCCTTTCCAGAGAAGGTAGAAAGGAAAGGCTGAAATGAATTTTGAAAGACAAGTAGAAATTAGCCAAGAAAAATGTGAGTGGGAACAAAAAGATGAAGATGGTATTGTTGGCAGAAGGAATTATATGTGCCAAGGCATGGGTGTTTGAGAGAACTTAGCTTTCTCTGAGAACTGGAACTCATTCACCAGGGTTAAAGCACAGAATCGATAAAGAGGAGAAGAGGATTTGGCTTTTACACTAAAAACAATGGGGGATTTTGAAAGCTTAGAGGAGCCACTTATAAATTTTAGAAAGATCACTCCAGCTGCTATGCAAAAGGTTGACTGGTCAATAGCTGTGGACATAAAAAGGCCCCTTTGGAAGCCACTTTAGTAATCCAGAAGAGAAATGACAAAAGGGTGCAGGCAAGGAACAACAGAGGTTGTTTCCTTAATTAAAATTTTTTTCAATTACAGTTGACACTCAATAGTATATATATAACAAACATGTGTAATGTATGTATATACATAATGTTTTTCTTTAATTATACTGGATAAGAAAAAGACAGATAATATAGAAAAACAGGTTAGAAAAACAGGTAAAGAATGCGAGCAGGGGTATCAGGAAAAATACAAGTGGCCAGTAAACATAAATGAATGTCCAATTTGCCTATTAATCAGAACACTAAAAATAAAACAATGAGATTTTATTTTCTACCTATCACACCGGCAAAATTTAAAGTTTGATCATTTTCAGTGTTGGGAAGAGTAAGAAGAAACGAGACCTCTTACACACTGCTGGGGAGAGCATACACCAGTAGAGCCGTGCTGGAGGGGAATTTGGCAGTAACTACTGAGATGAAAAATGCACACTTCCAATACCACTCCTAGGCACATGCCCGAGAGATGTTCAGATGTTCTCAAAATGTGGTCCATAAATCCCAGAGGGTTCCCAAGACCCCTTCAGGTCGTCTATGAGATTCAAAACTATTTTCATAATTGTATTAAGATGCTTGCCATTTTTATTCTGTTGGCATTTGCATGAATGGTGCAAAAGCCAAGGTGGAAGGAAGAGAAAAAGCAATGGTGAGTCAAAGTGCTGGTGCCTTAGTGCTCACCGAGGCAGTGGCAGCGAGTTGTACTAGGAGTCACTGTGGTTTTTCTACTGCCACACACTTAAGAAGGGCCTTGATGGAGCAGTCTATATGATTAGACCTCCATCCCTGAGCTCATGGCTTTCCAGTGTTCTCTGTAACAAAACAGGAAGTACAGACAGCATCACTGCCGCAGACTGAAGCATAAGATTGTCCCAAGGCACAGCACTTGTGAGATGGAGTTGTGAGCTGAACGAGTCACTTTCTTCACAGAACACCATTTTTCTTGAAATAACAACTGACCTAAAGTATGGCTATTCAGATTTGGGTATTCGGCTGGCATTTTCTCAGAAATGAATAAAGCGAGCCTGTCACTTCAGGAAAAACAACTGACAGTATCTGGCACCAATGATAAAATTTGAGCTTTCCCTATCAATTAAGCTTGACACATATAAGATGCTAAATATGTTATCTTTAGGGGTTCTTAATAACTTCTGGACAATGTTTAAAACTTCATTAAATTTCTAGATCATCTTAAAAATTTGAGCTTTCAAGCAAAAATTAGAATTTTGGAAAACTTGCACCTCTACTATAGGCTTGGCAGCTTTCGGACACTCCTTAGAATTTCTGATGACAGCAGTGGTGATATTAATGAATGCAATTTTTTTATTGTTAACCCATCTGGTTATATTGTGTGTGTGTTTGTATTTATTTATTTATTTTTATTAATTTTAATTTATTGTGTTAACATAAATTCAAGTGTCCGACTGAATATAACACCCTCACCCCCCACCCCCGTGTCCCCCATTATACCTCCTTTGCCCCCCTCCCCCTAACTCCCTCTCCCCTTTCTATCCTTGTTATCTGTGTCTCTGTGTTACATATACAGTGTGTCTATAAAGTCATGGTGCACTTTTGACCGGTCACAGAAAAGCAACAAAAGACAACAGAAATGTGAAATCTGCACCAAATAAAAGAAAAATTCTCCCAGTTTTATATCTATTCAGTGCAGTTCAAAGTGGGCTCACACACAGATTTTTTAGGGCTCCTTAGGTAGCTATCCCGTATAGCATCTACAGACTCGTCACTGACCGATGGCCTACCAGAACATGGTTTCTCCACCAAGCTGCTGGTTTCCTTCAACTGCTTATCCCACAGAGTAATGTTATTCCTACGTGGTGGTGCTTCGTTATAAACGCACCGATATTCATGTTGCACTTTGGTCATGGATTCGAAATTAATGAGCCACAGAACACACTGAACTTTCCTCTGTACTGTCCACATCTTGACTGGCATGGCCGTGGGCTGTTTCGCTGTATACAAGGTGTTACGTCATCATCTGCGCATGCGCATATGCTGCCACATCATCCTACAGAAACTGAGAGGGTTTTCCTTTTTTTGGTGCAGATTTTGCTTTTCTATTGTCTTTTCTTGCTTTGCTGTGACCAGTCAAAAGTGCACATGACTTTACGGACACACTGTATATAATTTCACTAATCCCCTCACCTTCTCTGATCCCATCCCCTCGTCCTCCTTCCCTCTGACAGCTGTCCCTCTGCTCCCTGTGACCTACCTCTGCCTCTATTCCATTCCTCAGTTCACTTTGTTCATTACATTCCACATAAAAGTGAGATCATATATTTTTCTTTCTCTGCCTGGCATATTTCATTTAGCATAATAATATCCAGGTCCATCCGTCACAAAAGGTAAGATCTCCTTTTTCACAGCCACGTAGTATTCCATCATGTATATGTACCACTCCTTTTTAATCCTCTCGTCCACTGACGGACACTTGGGCTGTTTCCAGATCTTCACTATTGTGAACAATGCTGCCATAAACATGGGGGTGCATTTCTCCTTTCGAGTCAGTGATGTGGTGTTCTTAGGATATATTCCTAAAAGTGGGATAGCTGGGTCAAAAGGCAGTTCGATTTTTAATTTTTTGAGGAATCTCCATACTGTTTTCCACAGTGGTTGCACAAGTCTGCATTCCATCAACAGTGCAGGAGGGTTCCCTTTTTCTACATCCTGCCAGCACTTATTGTGTGTTGATTTGTTAATAAGCACTATTCTGACAGGTGTGAAGTGGTATCTCATTGGGGTTTTAATTTGCATTTCTCTGATGATTAGAGATGTTGAGCATTTTTTTTTGTATTTTGCTGAAGTTGGAAATGGGGAGGCAGTCAGACAGACTCCCGCATGCGCCCAACCGGGATCCACCCAGCATGCCCACCAGGGGGCAATGCTCTGCCCATCTGGGGCGTCACTCTGTTGCAACCAGAGTCATTCCAGCACCTGAGGCAGAGGCCACAGAGCCATCCTCAGCGCCCGGGCCAACTTTGCTCCAATGGAGCCTCGGCTGCGGGAGGGGAAGAAAGAGACAGAGAAGAAGGAGAGGGGGAGGGGTGGAGAAGCATATGGGCGTTTCTCCTGTGTGCCCTGGCCGGGTATCGAACCCAGGACTCCTACACGCCAGGCCGACACTCTACCACTGAGCCAACTGGCCAGGGCCTGAGCATTTTTTTATATGCCTATTGGCCATCTGTGTATTCTGTATGGAGAAGTGTCTATTCAGTTCTTTTGCTCATTTTTTAATTGGATTGTTTACCTTCCTGGTGTTGAATTTTATAAGTTCTTTATAAATTTTGGTCATTAACCCCTTATCAGACATATTGGAAAATATGTTCTCCCATTGTGTGGGTTGTCTTTTTATTTTGTTAATCGTGTCTTTTGCTG
Source organism: Saccopteryx leptura (assembly GCF_036850995.1). Classification (NCBI taxonomy): domain Eukaryota; kingdom Metazoa; phylum Chordata; class Mammalia; order Chiroptera; family Emballonuridae; genus Saccopteryx; species Saccopteryx leptura. The sequence goes on along the minus strand of NC_089516.1, from coordinate 65,852,344 downwards.
TGCAAATGCTTTTTAGTTTGATATAGTCCTATTTGTTTATTTATATTTCCCATTTATTTATTTTGTCCTTTATTTCACTTGCCCACGGAGATAAATTGGCAAAAATATTGCTACAAGAGATATTGGAAACTTTACTGCCTATGTTTTCTTCCAAGATGTTTATGGTTTCACAACTTACATTTAAGTCTTTTATCTATTTTGAGCATATTATTTTATTTTTTAACTGAATTCATTGGGTTAGAACTAGTAAACAAAATTAAACAGGTTTCAGGTGCGAATGTGATTTTTTTGACACCATATAATAGACTGTGTCAACATTCTAAAGCTCTGAATAACTCAGTGAACCAATATTTTTCAAATTATCAATGCATGATATTATAAAATCATGTGCAGGCAAAATATATATTAAAATACAAAGTAAGCCAATGGATTTTAATTTAACAAAATATGAAAAGTTGTTTGATATTGGTTTCAAAATCCACATTAAAGTAATCTTTAAGAAACAACTACTTGTTGAAGATTGATGTAGTATTAAAGAATATTCACAATTAAAGGCTTTTAAAAGCCCTGGCCAGTAGCTCAAAAGCATTGTCTCAATATGCCAAGGTTGTAGGTTCAATCCTTGGTCAGGGCACATACAAGAATCAACCAATGAATGCGTGAATAAGTGGGACAACAAATCGATGCTTCTTGCTCTCTCTCTCTTTCTCTCTCTCTCTCTCTCCACCTTCCCCTTCCTCTCTCTAAAATCAGTCAATAAATAGAGACCACTTTTAAAGAAAAATGAAAAAAAAAGGCTATTAAAATAGTCCTTGGTTTTCTGATTGCATATCTGTGTGATATGCTTCAACTAAACATCACAATAGAGAAAATGCAGAAGCAGATATAAGAATCCAGGTGTCTTCTATTAACCTATTTTTAAAGATTGCAAGAAAGGTAATACAATTTTTTTATTGCTTTGGAGAAGTTATTCTTCATCTAAGATACTATTCATGTTAACATATAATGGGTGTATTGCTATTATTTTTAATAAATAAATATTTTTAAAATCTATCATTTATAATTCTAATACATTGACAATAGATATAAATTCACATAAACAAATTCTTAGGAGTGTAAAAGGATCCTGGGATTCAAAAGTTTGAGACCCACTGCCCCAGAGACATTCTGACAAAGAAGGACTAATGTTTAGAAATGTTCGTAGCAATACAGGCATACGTCCTTTTATTGTGCTTGCTTTATGGTGCTTCCTGGGTATTGTGTTTATTACAAATTGAAAGCAAGACCCTCCACCAGCAAAAGGATTATGACTCACTTTATTGTGATACTTTATTACTGTGGTCTAGAACTGAAACCGTAGTATCCCTCAGGTATGCCTGTACTACCTGTAAAAGCAGAAATTTTGGGGAAATCTAGTAGTCTATGAATAAAGAATGGTTAAACAAACCATTTTACAGCCATACTCTAGCTATATTTCTGCCACATCTTTTTAAATTAAGTAAATCGCCTGACCAGTGGTGGAGCAGAGGATAGAGTGTTGACCTGGGATGCTGAGGGCTCAGATTTGAAACCCCAACATCATCAGCTTGAGCATGGGCTCATCCAGCTTGAGTGCGGGGTCACCAGCTTGAGCGTGGGATCATCGACATGATCCTGTGGTTGCTGGCTTGAGCTCAAAGGTTGCTGGCTTGAAGCCCAAGGTTGCTAGCTTGAGAAAAGGATCACTGGCTCAATTGGAGCCCACAGTCAAGGTATGACAAGCAATCAACGAACAACAAAAAGTGCTACAAGGCCCTGGCCAGTTGGCTTAGTGGTAGAGCATCGGCCTGGCGTGCAGAAGTCCCGGGTTCGATTCCCGGCCAGGGCACACAGGAGAAGCGCCCATCTGCTTCTCTACCCCTCCCCCTCTCCTTCCTCTCTGTCTCTCTCTTCCCCTCCCGCAGCGAGGCTCCATTGGAGCAAAGATGGCCCGGGCGCTGGGGATGGCTCCTTGGCCTCTGCCCCAGGCGCTAGAGTGGCTCTGGTCGCAGCAGAGCGACACCCGGGAGGGGCAGAGCATCGCCCCCTGGTGGGCGTGCCAGGTGGATCCCGGTCGGGCGCATGCGGGAGTCTGTCTGACTGTCTCTCCCCGTTTCCAGCTTCAGAAAAATACAAAAAAAAAAAAAGTGCTACAACTACCCATCGATGCTTCTCATCTCTCTCCCTTCCTCTCTTCCCCCCCCCCTCGCAAAATATAAAAACAATTAAGTAAATCTAGATGTAACAAAATAAAAGTGTTTCCAAAACATCAAATGAGCATGAGCTCTGGCCAGATAGTTCACTCAGTTGGTTAGAGCATCCTCCTGATACACCAAGGTTATGGGTTCAATCCCCAGTCAGGGCACATACAAAAGAGTCAACCAATGAATGCACAAATAGGGAAAACAACAAATCAATTTTTCTCTCTCTATCTCTAAATAATTTTTTAAAAATAAAAAAACTTGCATAATATGTATAGTATGATATACTTGCTGTAGAAATAAAAGTACACAACATATTTTTTAAAACAAAAAACCAAGCCTTCCCAGAAAAGGAAATGCAAGAGTTCATCACCACCAAGAAGAAATGTTAAAGGAACATCTTTATAAAGAAGAAAAAAAGATAAAAAAAATATATAAATAATAGCCTGACCGGGTGGTGGCGCAGTGGATAGAGCATCGGACTGGAATGCCGAGGACCCAGGTTTGAGACCCCGAGGTCGCCAGCTTGAGCGCGGTCTCATCTGGTTTGAGCAAAAGCTCACCAGCTTGGACCCAAGGTCGCTGGCTCGAGCAAGGGGTTACTTGGTCTGCTGAAAGCCCATGGTCAAGGCACATATGAGAAAGCAATCAATGAACAACTAAGGTGTCGCAATGAGCAATGAAAAACTAATGATTGATGCTTCTCATCTCTCTGTTCCTGTCTGTCGGTCCCTATCTATCCCTCTCTCTGACTCTCTCTGTCTCTGTAAAAAAAAGAATAATAAAATGGTCATAACTATATACTTATCAATAATTACTTTAAATGTATGTAAAAGCTCCAATCAAAAGACATAGGGTGGCTGAATGGATAAGAAAACAAGACTCTTATATATGTTATCTACAAAAGACCCACTTCAGACAGAAGGACAAACACAGACTGAAAGTAAAGGGATGGAAAAAGACATTTTGTGAAAAAAGAAATAGGGGGAAAAGCTGGGAAAGCAGTATTTCTTCTATCAGACAAAATACACTTTAAAACAAAGGCTGTAACAAGAGGCAAAGAAGGACCCAGCAACTCCACTTCTGGGTATTCATCCGAAGAAACCCAAAACACTAATTTGAAAAGACATATACATCCCTATGTTCATTGCAGCAGTGTTTACAATGGTCAAGATATGGAAGTAGCCTAAGTGTCCATCTATAGACGAATTAATAAAACAGAGATGGTACAGGCTGACCAGTGTGGCGCAGTAGATAGAGTGTTGACCTAGGACACTGAGGACCTAGGTTTGAACCTCAAGGACACCAACTTGAGCACAGGCTTATCAGGCTTGAGCACGGGGCCGCTGGCTTGAGCGTGGGATCATCAACATGATCCCATGATCACTGGCTTGAGCCCAAGGGTTACTGGCTTAAAGCCCAAGGTCATTGGCTTGAGGAAGGGGTCACTGGTTCGACTAGAGCCTACCCATCAAGGCACGTATGAGAAGCAATCAGTGAACAGCTAAAGTGATGAAACTACAAGTTGTTACTTATCTCTCTCCCTTTCCCCCACTTCTGCAAAAGAGAGAGAGAGAGAGAGAGAGAGAGAGAGAGAGAGAGAGAGAAACAGAGAGAGATGGTATATATACAATGGAATATTTCTCAGCCATAAAAGAGAATGAAATCTTTCCATCTCCAACATGGATGGACTTTGAGGGTATTACGCTAAGTGAAATAGGTCAGACTGAGGAAAACAAATGCCATGTGATTTCACTTACATGTGGAATCTAAGAAACAAAACAAAAACAGAAACAGACTCAGATACACAGAATATTTTGATGGCTGCCAAATGGGAGGTGGTTGAGGAGGTTGGATGAAAAGGGGGAAGGGATTAAGATGTGCAAACTGCCTGTCATTAAGAGTCACAGGAATAGAAGGGATAGCATGGAGAATGTAATCAATAATATTGTAAGAACTATGTATGATGTCACGTTGGTACTAGACTTATTGGGGTGCTCACTTTGTAAGTTATAAGAGTGTCTAATCACTGTTGTGTGCCTAAAACTAATATAATATAGTATATTAACTAATTTAAAAAAAATTTAAACCTTGGAAGGCTACCAGTTTACCTACCAAAGTGCTAACAGAGGCTACCTTTGGAAGGGGGATAAAGAGGACTCGGATTGTGGTACCTTAACCCTACCTATGTGTAATGTTTCGAGTTTTTTTCTTAGAAGGAGAATGCACTAGTGTAACTAAAAATAATTAGGAAGAAGGAACAAAGCAAGGAAGCGGAGTAACTTTGAGTCCAGGCTGAGAGGGCCAATGTATTTGCTGCAGTGGTTTACATGCTGATGAATCTGGGAAGGAGCCACTAGAGGTGAAATCAGGTGATGGAGGGGATGGCTGGCTGAAATGGTGGCCACTTGGATGATAGGGGTCAGACACCCCCTACTCCCTAGCTGGGACTTTTTTTTTTTAATTCATTTTAGAGAGGGGAGAGAGAGAGAGAGAGAGAGAGAGAGAGAGAGAGAGAGAGACACAGGGGGAGGAGCTGGAAGCATCAACTCCCATAAGTGCCTTGACCAGGCAAGCCCAGGGTTTCGAACCGGCGACCTCAGCATTTCCAGGTCGATGCTTTATCCACTGTGCCACCACAGGTCAGGCCCTAGCTGGGACTTAATACAAAGGACTTCAGGGCCACAGAACTCCGATTCTCTCACTAGTACCGTCCTGAACCTCGCCTGATGCCTGCAAACTGTCCGCATTCCTCGATCCGGATCCCCACTCGCCGCGGACCTAGGACCTAGGACCTCGGCTGCCACAGCAGAGGCACAGCGCCTGGGCTGAAGGTGGTGGAGGGAGACCTGCAGCCTAATACAGGGCCTCCCTAAGCGCCAGTCTGGGAGGCTACAGATAGCCGCTGCGGCACAGCGGAAAACACTCTGAGATGGAGTGGGAGGCGGGGTAATGGGTAGCTAAGTTGCCGGGGAGTGGGGCAGTCACCAACTAAGCCGAGAGTGCTCTATGGTAACCCGCACTCTTCCAGATACCGCCAAGCACGCTTTGCTTTCAAAAGCAGCGCCACAGCGTTCCCATTGGTCTTGCATCCCAGCCAACCAGCAAACCTCTCTATGGCCCACCCCTCGATTAAGAGGCCAATCAGAAGATGGCATGCGCTTCCCATTGTGTAGAACCAACTAATAGCTTGCTCATTTCTGACTGACGTGTGGACAGCCAACCGGAAGAGCCAAGGCTGGTGATTTGCCCCATTTCAGTCACCATCTCGATCTACGTCCCAGTCCTTTCCCGTTAGTGCGAGTCCATGATTTGAGTGTGGGAGAAATAGCCAAAACAGACGTCTAAGCTAGAGGACGGTAGCCCAAGAGGCAAAGTAATGCTTGCCAGAGTTTCCAGGGAGATGAGTCTTGCACTTAGTGCTGCTCTGTGCTTGGTCTCAAGCGCTACCAACCTGATAAAAGTACTGGTCGTGAGAGCGCTTCAGATAATGCTGCTTTGCCTTCAGGCTAGTAGCTTCATTTCCCCCACTAAGTCAGGTGGGAAGAAGCCTAGGAACATTCAGAGCCTTATAATTAAGAGTGTTGGTTTATCTACAGTGAGGAGTGGTAAGGATGCTCAATTAGCAGCAATAAATACTGCTTCTAAAACAATCCAAATGAAATATTAGTAGTGTTATTACAACAAATGTACCAGGAAATGCAAATTAAAATTAAGAAATACCATTTTCACCGACTAGTTTGGATAATTATCAGTTGTTTAATATTTTGCCATTTTTGGCAAAGAACCTTTTTGTGAAGAAACAGGAATTTCTCCACTTTTGTTAAGGAAACAAATCCTCATTTGCTGTAAGTGGGAGCCTAAACTGCACTCTTGAAGAACGCAACTCAAAAAAGGAAAAAGTCAACTTAGTAGTACCTATCAAGATGTAAAATGTACTGTACACATCCTTTGACCCAGCAATTCCTTCTTTAAAAATCTATTCTACATATTTGGCCCTGGCCAGATAGCTCAGTTGATTAGAGCATTGTCCTGATACACCAAGGTTGCAGGTTCAATCCCCAGTCAGGGCACACACAACAATCAGCCAATGAATACATGGATTGACGGAACAACAAAGTGATTATTCTCTCTTTCTCTTTCTATTCATTCCTCTCTAAAGTCAATAAAGAAAAATATTTTAAACAACTCTATATAAATACTAAACACATGAATAAGGTTATATGTAGCAGTATTACTTATAATAGTGAATGATTAGAGACAAATTTCCATCAATAAGTGAATCATTAAATTCTATAACAACCAAAAAAGAAAATTTTGATACAACCATACTATGAAATATTATGCTGCCATTTTTTAAAATGAGGTAAATTTTCGTACACTAATTTGAGAAGTCTATAATACATTGCAAAGTGAAAAACTTAAGTTGCATATATATAGTACATATAATAGTCACTTTGTTTTTTTTAAAACTAGTATATATACAAGTGTGTGGTTATCCATACATATATATTGTATGGATATATGTATATTTATCTATGAGTGTATGTATACTGTCATATACATATTTGGCACATAGAAAGAGATCTGGGAAGGCACATACCAAGTTAAGTTATTCTTAGAGAATGGAAACAGGGAAATGGATTAAGGAGAAATCTTTCACATTTTACACATTTATGTTTTGTTTGAATTTTGTCAATGAGCATAAATTACTTTTGAATTTTGATCACAATAAAATATTTTACCAAAATAGGCACTTTTGTAATGAGAATAATCAATGAAGTTATACATTATATTTTGTAAGTAAGAATAATTCCTGATAGTTATGAGCTATTTTAAAATTTTCAACTAGGAGATCTAGAATAAAATTAGGGCAACTGTAAATTAAATCAGCACCAAGTTTCAATGGGGTACTCCTGACGATACAACAGGATGTGGGCAAACAAAATCTAATCTAGGTAAACGAAGTCATTCATTTCTAGGAGAGAAAACTATGCTAAAGCAAACTGTATCATATGGGAAAAGCTGTGCTTTCACCTTTTTGGTGGTATCACTTCTAGGGTTTACCCCTTGGCAAGGACTGAAGAGATTTAAGATACTTCAAATATCATTTAGTCAAATCTCCTTATTTTAGAGTTAAGAAAACAGGCCCAGAGTGGTGAAGCAATTTGCCTAACGTGCTATAGCCAGCTAATAGTATGGCCAGATCAGGCCAATTACTCTACTTCTTAGCAGATCTTCCTGAGTATTCATGCTACTAATGACATATTAGGAAATCAGTCTTGTATTAGATACCCCATATTTAAATTTTAGATAAGTGTATAATGAAATAAAAATATGTATCCCCCCATGGGCACAGATGATCCAAAGTTGACTGTATTTAGATAAAAAACATTAATGGTATAATGATATACCATTTTATTGAAAAGTAATAAATTTCTGTGAATCTAACTATATTTTATTTTCCACTTAAGAACTACTGTTTTTGCCTGACCAGGCGGTAGCACAGTGGATAGAGCGTCAGACTGGGACGTGGAGGACTCAGGTTCGAGACCCCAAGGTCGCCAGCTTGAGCATGGGGCTCATCTGGTTTGAGCAAGGCTCGCCAGTTTGAGCCCAAGGTTGCTGGCTCAAGTAAGGGGTCACTTGGTCTGCTGAAGGCTCACCGTCAAGGCACATATGAGAAAGCAATCAATGAACAACTAAGGAGCCGCAAGGAAGAATTGATGCTTCTCATCTCTCTCCCTTCCTGTCTGTCCCTATCTGACTGTCGCGCAAAAAAAAAACAAACAAAAACAAAAACAAAAAAAAACCTGTTGTATTCAATTTCTGGTAGATATTCAGTTGGCAGTGTCTCTCTTCACCCATTACCTTCAGTTTCTCTGTATCAAGTAGTTGATTATCAATATACAAACACTTAAAACCACATAGGAAGTACCCATTTAAAGGAAACTTGCTATAATTTAAAGAATCTTTTTGTATTGTTAATAATTACCCCACTTTTGCATGACCAGTAGTGGTGCAGTGGATGGAGCATCAACCTGGAATGCTGAGGTCCTCAGCTCGAAACTTCGAGGTCTCTGGCTTGAACACAGTATCATTGACATGATCTCAAGGTCGCTGGCATGAGCGCAAGGGTAGCTGGCTTGAAGCCCAAGGCCACTGGCTTGAGCATGGGATCAGACATGACCTCATGGTCGCTGGCTTGAGCCCAAGGTTGCTGGCTTGAGCAAGGGGTCACTGGCTCAGTTGGAGCCCTCGGTCAAGGCACGTATGAGAAGCAATCAGTAAACAAGTAAAGTGACACAACTACACGCTGATGCTTCTTAACTCTTTCCTTCCTGTCTCTCTAAAATCAATAAAAAATTAAATTACCCCACTTTTGTCTGTTTTGTAAGGAATACCTTTTCTGTTCTCCAAAGCAGATAGAATAGGGAGAAAAAAAGGAAACAATTTTTTTTTGTACAAACAAGGCAAAAATAGAGATAATGAGGGGTGGCAGACCTCACCCATGGTGACGCAGTGGATAAAGCATCAACCAGGAATGCTGCAGTCACCATTTCAAGACCCTGGGCTTGCCCAGTCAGGGCACATAAGGGAGTTGATGCTACCTGCTCCTTCCCTCTCTCTTTCTCTTTCTCCCCTCTCTAAAATGAATAAAATCTTTTTAAAAAAAAAAGAATGAAGGGTGGCAGATGTTGAGAAAGAGAGTGGTAGAGAACCACAAGTTAAATTAGTCACACAGTTTATATTTAAAAGTAAACCTGAGCCCTGGCTGGTGGTGCAGTGGGCACAGGGTAACCAGCTCAATACCAAGGGTACTGGCTTGACCCCAAGATTGCCAGTTTGAGCCCGGTCAGGGCACATATGAAAAGCAATCAATGGCACAACTAAGTGGAACAAATTGATGCTTCTATCAAAAAATAAATAAGCCTGAATACTACAGTGTATAAATGGACTGTATAAATGGATTGTAAAATAACAATCACACTATAATTAAAGTGGGGTCCAGTTTTAGACTCCATGACATAGAAAATTAAGAACAGAATTACCATAGGATCCAGCAACCCCTTTTCTGGGTATCTACTCGAAAAATTTGAAAACATTTGCACAAAGTTATATGCACCCATACGTTCATGGTGGCCAAGACGTGGAAACAACCAAAGTGTCCTCCGATAGAGGACTGGATAAAGAAGATGTGGTTCATATATACAATGGAATACTATTCAGCCATAAGATATGACATATTGCCATTTGCAAGAACCTCAATGGAGTTTGAGAATATCATGTTAAGCTAATTGAGTCAGTCAGGAAAAGCAAAAACTATATGATTTCACTCATATGTGGATACAAAACTGAGACTCATAGACACAGATAAGAGTATGGTGGTTATCAGAGAGAGGAAGGGTGGGGCAGCAGTAACGGGTAAAGGGGGTCAAATATATGGTTTGACGAAAAATGATTTGACTTTGGATGGTGGGCATACAATGCAACATACAGATCAGGGATCACAGAAATGTACACCTGAAACCTATATAATCTTATTAATAAATGTCACATGAATATATTTAATAAAAATATTTTTAAAATTTGAGGAACTTGGAGAGATTTCAGAACAAAGATTAATGAGCCAAGTGAGGAAAAACCAGAACTGTTATTGTGTCTAAGAGAGACCAGACATGGCTCAAGAGTCCTCAAAAATAAAAAGAAATATTCATTTCTCAGCCCTGGTCTAGTAGCTCTGTTTAGAATATCATCCCAATATGCCAAAGTTGTGGGTTCGATCCCTAGTCAGGGCATACACAACAACCAACCAATGAGTGCATAAATAAGGAGAACAAAATTGATGTTTCTCTCTCCCCTTTCGCCTTTCTAAAATCAATAAATAAATTTTTAAAAGAAAATTCATTTTGGTGAACAGTCTGCACTTGCACAGCATAAAGTAATTTTACTTAATTACAATACGTATTTGTAGAAGTGTTTTACCTACAATATCTCACCAAACAAAAACTCCAGAGAAGCTTGAATGCTGCTCACCTGTCCCACCCTTCACTCGCTCAAGTCCTCATCTCAAAGAATGGGTCAAAGTGCAGGGAAGGCAGCTTTGGAATGTGAAATTTCAGACTTCTTCTGGGTCTAGCTACTATGTTCAAACTTTTTGTTAGCCTCTTTTCCCCAGGTCCCAGTGTAAGGTTGGGCACTTCCGTGCTATGAGTAAAGGGAATTAATTAGTAGTGAACACCTAGATCCATGCATAAACTTGAATTCCTTATAAAAGTGTGCTTCTTGTCCTGGCCATGCAGATCAATTGGTGTCACCCCAATATACCAAGCTTGTGGGTTTGATCCCCGGTCAGGGCACAAACAAGAAATCAACCAATAATGAATGCATAAGTGGAACAAATTGATCTCTCTCCTCTTACTCTCTATAAAGTCAATAAATTTAAAAACGTGTTTTTTTAAAAAAGTATAGGTGCTAGCCTGGTAGCTCAGGTGATCAGAAGGTCACCTGGAGATGCTGAGGTTGTGGGTTTGACCCTCAGTCAGGGCCCATTCAAGAATCAACCAAGGACGGCATAAGTGGAGTAGCAGATTGATGTTTGTCTGTCTCTCTCTCTCTCTCCCTTCCTAACAGTCAATAAATAAATTTTTTTAAGATATTAAATGCAAACCTGACCAGTGGTGGCACAGTGGATAGAGCGTCAACCTGGGATGCTGAGGTTCCTGGTTAGAAATCCCTAGGTCACTGGCTTGAGCATGGGGTCACTGGCTTGAGCCCAAAGATCACCGGCTTGAGCAACATGTCACTGGTTCGGCTGGAGCCCCCCAGTCAAGGCACATATGAGAAGCAATCAACAAACAACTCAAGTGTTGAAACTATGAGTCAATGCTTCTTAAATTCCTTCTTGTCTCTCTCTCTCACTAAAATACTTACATAATACATATATACATACATAAATAAATAAATAATATTAAATGCAAAGCTTATCACCTCAGGAAATTGACCACGTTGAGTGATTCTGGCGCAATACCCAGAATATCCTAGACAATTTAAAAAACTGGACAGCAGAGGCTTGCTTCACAGTGGTTTAATATGAACAGAGTTGAATATGACATTGTCTGACAGAAGAACAAACAGTTTGCTGAATAAAAGCCCCGAGTCAGGATATATACACAGAGATGGGGCCTCAGGCTCTCAGCACTTGTGCACAATGGAAGAAGAAATCTTCTTAAAAAAAACCAGTAACAGAGGGTACAAATCAAAAAGGCAGCAACAACAGCAACAGTGGAGGTGGAGAAGGGAGAGAGCCTCTCTCTAGGGACTGCACAGCCCCTGGGACAGGCTCGGCAGCTGGACAGCTGATCACAAGGAACTTCAACGTTTTGATGGACTCCAAATGCCTGTCCAAACCCAATCCTAATCTCTCTGATCAGAATCTTGTCTTGTCAGAATCAGTAATTCTTTTGCCCAAGACCCTGGACAGAGAAATCTAATCCTTCCATGATAGGGAGTCTAAGAGCCTCCACTTGACTTGACACTAGAGTTAACTCGCTCCCATCCTACCCCTTGGGATAGATACCAGGCTGCAGCAAACAAACCACCACCTCCTAAACAGAAGCCCAGGAAAGTTGACTGTCTCTAAAAGTTGCTTCAGATTCCAAGAGTTGGGAAATCCATATCCAGCTGCTATCCCTAGCTCAACTTCTGGGGAGAACACTGGAACTCCATGGGGAAGAGTGAAGGCAGTTCAATAACCCTGTGACCAAGCTGGGGAGGGCAGCAACCACTCTTGCCCGAGTCTGTTTTGACAGCTCAAACTGCTTAGGAGAAGGCAGAAAGTGTGTGGTTTGTTCATGCGCTTCTGCCCTGTGACAGCACTAACTGGGATGGGGAAAGGGGGAGTGGAAGGAAGAGGGGTGATGCTATTCCCCACCACTGAGAGGTAAGTAGAAAATGATCCACTCCCACCTTCAGGGAGTTACCTGGCAATGGGGAGGTGCCCTCACCCCTCAACCCAGCAAACCTGCAATGCTGATCCATGAAGTAGCAGGGCCTGGGAAGGGAGAGCCGCTGGCCCATCCTGTGTGACTCACCAGCTGGTGGGCAAGAACAGACACCAGAGTGGGGAGCCACAAAGGACAGGGGCTCGGAAGCACGAGCTGCCTACTGCATTCAGGCCGTCTTCTGCCTCGGAAGCAGCCATGATGACGGGCCCAGCAAACCCCCACACCTCACTCCACACGACAAACTGCTTAGACTCAAGGATTACTGCCATGAAAAGCAACAAGGGGGAGAGAAAGTAACAAAAGAAACTGGAAAAGACTGGGAGTAGGCCTAGAAAAAACAGGGATAGCTTCTGAGCCTCTACCACCTTCCCAAGAAGGAAACAAATCCATGCAGGTAGGAGAGGCAGGGTTTTCCCCTGCTCAGTGTTCCTGGTTAAACCTAAGAGACAGAAAACTTCCCTGGACTTGCAGCATCAGTATGTAGTCGAGCGCTTCACTGGCACAGACCCCTGCCCCCCAGGTTAGCCTTCAGGCACGGGTCCATGCCTGAGAAATCGCCTTTCAGTCCAATCCCCACGCCCACCCCAACCCCCAGCAAAGAGTGTCTGCCTGTGGTGCCCCATCTCTCTCCAGAGAAGAGGTTCCCAGCAGAGTGCCCGTGGTGTGGTCAGGTACCAAAGAACGCACTGCCCGACAGTCTGTCAGGCCAGGGCATGGGCAGCCAACTTCAGGTCAAAGAAAGAGAGAGAGTCTTAATGTAAAAACCAATGTCATTTCAGCAGGAAAGTAGAGGGCGCGTGGTGAGAGGGGCTCCTACTGGCGCACCTTCCCAGGGACGTAGTTCCTGTCAATGGCCTCCTCCTGCAGGAACATATGTAGGCAGCGTTCATTCTGAGCCAGCGGGTGTCCCGCGATTCTAAAAAGAGATCAAGACGGTTACCATGGTATCTGAGGTCAGAGAGAGTCTGCAGAGGCATGGAGCTGTGGACGGGAGGCAGGACAGGTGAGCCCTGAGGTTCGAGCAAGCAGAGGACAATGGCAGGACACTATTTTCAGCGAATACTGCAGAGGGAAGAGGGACAGAGGGCTTAGGAGCAGCCAAATCCATAGACAAACCCAAAATGCAGTGCTTTCCCAGGCCCTGAGGTACAGGATCAAAATTCTACTCAAAGGAATGGAGTTTTACTGTCCAGTCGGCCCACCACACAACAGGCACATCATATGATCCAGTACAAGAGGAGACAGACGAGACACACAGAAAGATCAAGATGGGAAGAGTAGTAAGAGGAGCCCGCAGGAACTTGGCTTACTTGTTAATAAACTGTTCGAGGCCCTGCCTCCTTTCTTCAATGAAGGACTCCTCAAAGATCCCTTCATCGCCTCGAAAAGGGAGCTGCCGCTTCAAGGCCTTTCCAGGCAGCGGGGGTACTACAATCTGTGGGCAGATGCAAAACAGCAGCCACAGGGGAGCTCAGAGAGGGTGGGGTGCTACAGCACTCATACTCGTCTCCTAAGGCAGTGGTCCCCAACCCCTGGGCCGCGGACTGGTACCAGTCTGTGGGCCATCTGGTACCAGTCCACAGAGAAAGAATAAATAACTTACATTATTTGTTTTATTTATATTTAAGTCTGAATGATGTTTTATTTTTTAAAAATGACCAGATTCCCTCTGTTACATCCATCTAAGACTCACTCTTGACGCTTGTCTCGGTCACGTGATACATTTACCCATCTCACCCTAAAGGCCGGTCCGTGAAAATATTTTCTGACATTAAACCGGTCCGTGGCCCAAAAAAGGTTGGGGACCACTGTCCTAAGGCACAGGGGCTATCCTACCCCACAGCCAGCACCTTGCAATAACTGACCATAGGAACAGTCAGAGTGGCTCAGGTCAAAAATCAATGTGACTGTTTTGGTGGGAGGACAGGTTTACCATCTCAAAAGAAAGGAAATAAACTCCAAATATTTCTCACTTTCTTTAACAATCTACTACGATCCAAGAATCTAGCTAGGCCTTTCCTGACACTATACCTTCCATTTTTAGGATCTACAGGAGTTAAGTCATATGCTTTTACTAGCCACTAAGTGAAGTAATACTTTCTCTCTAAGACTTTTCCTGAACTTACCACTTTCAGGTTTCAAAGGCTGTCACCCAGATCCACTATACTGGGATTTGGTAGACAGTGTTCACCCTCTCCACTGCCTGCAAGGTTTTACAAACTCTGATCATCGTATGCCCTCCCAGCCTATGCAGATCTTGTCCTCCAAGGGCGCCACACAGGGAACAGGGCCATACCTTACTATCTCGCTCCAGCTCATTTTTTAGCCACTCAAAGTCACTGTAGCGCCGCCGTACACAGGACTCCTTCAGCTTGAAGATAGGTAGGTTTGTCTACATGGAAGCAAGAATAAGAGGAGAGATGATAAGTAATGTTCAGCCTGTGGTGGCCACCTGTCAGAACCACATGGACCAGTCCCAATAAAGAAACACTTCCTATGGACCATGCTCCTATAACCCTTTCAAAACACCACCAGATAAATATCAATCCTTACCACATTTAGCGTTGTCACAGTTGGTCATTAGAAGTCCTTTGCTACTTGGAATATTTCCTACAAGCAGACTTGAAGTAACATGTACAAGGGTCTGTGCTGCATTTTATTATTTGTAAAAATAATAAATACTCATCAATACGTAGCTGGTCAAATAAATATGGTATGCCCATACCACAGGAGGTGGAATACTACAAACTATGAAAATGACATGAAAGACTGCCCATATGGAAAGATATTTTTTAAAAATATTTTATTTATTGATTTTAGGGTAAACAGGGGGAGGAGTAGGAAGCATCAACTCGTAGTTGCTTCTCGTATGTGCCTTGTCTGGACAAATTGGGAGTTTCAAACCAGCAACCATAGCATTCCAGGTCAACCTCTATCCTCAGCACCACCACAGGTTAAGCCAGAGACAGGAAGCATTAAAATCAAGGTACGGAACAGTATATAGGCCCGTGATGGCGAACCTATGACACACATGTCAGCACTGACATGCGTAGCCATTTTCAATGACACACAGCCACATACCAGAGAAGTATGGGGCCGCATGCCAAGGACATTTCATCCTCGGCTCCTGCATGGCCAGGTGCAGTAGCCGAGGATAAAACATTTGCTGTACTGTAGACACTCTGTGCCAGAGGTCTGTAGGCCAAAACAGAACTCCGGCACAGAGCGTCTAGTTCTGGGACTTCCGTTTAGGCTGTTAGGGGATCTTTGACCTCACTTCCAGTCGGCGGAGCAGGGAGCAGTGGAATGCCGCGGGGGACGCATCTCTGGGGGCCCTGTGATTGCCATTACCAGCAACCACATAACCACAGCAACCATCATCCAATCTACTGTTCTAGGGTGTCGTGGATTTCTAATTGACCATCATTACTGAGATAAGTGAGTGGGAGGCTGGGAGAGGCCAGGGCCTGTGCTAGGGGTGCCGTTTCCCGCCATTAGAAAAAGCGGCAGCCATCTTAATTTACATAAGATGCAACTTGCAGAATTTCAAGACAGCATCTGGGCTCAGGTGTTTGTCGACTTGAGGTCAAAGCTTGAGAATCTGAAAAGGTGCCGCTTGGAGAATCAAGAGGAGTGCCACTACAAACAGGAAATTTGGAGTGCCTGGAACCAATTACCAGACACTTTTAGCACCCTGAAAAATATAACAATGGCTTTCCTCACAATTTTTCCCTCTATGTACTTTTGTGCAACCTTATTCTCAGCGTTAAATAATATCAAAACCAACAAAAGAAACAGATTGACAGATGAAGTTAGTAGTGCTTGCTTGGGCTTGAAGTACAAAATACCAACCTTCAATTGAAGATTTAGCCAATGAAATTCAGCAACAAAAAAGTCACTAATACACAGGTTAAAGAATTCCCCCTCCCCCTCACTTATCTTAGTTCACGGCACCCCACACAAATTAAATAATAGCAAGACCACAAAAGAAACCAACTGACAGATGAACAAAGAAGTCACTAAGCAAGTAAGTTAAATAATTAGTTTTTGGTTTATTAAATACGGTTATATATTACAATTATACATTTTTGCTATTTAAACTATAAATATCGCAAAATTATGGTTTTTTTCTCGAAGTGACACACCACCCGAGTTATGCTCGGTTTTTTGGCGAATTTTGACATACCAAGCTCAAAAGATTGCCCATCATTGATATAGGCAGTCCCCAGGTTACAAATGAGATTGGTTCTGCAGGTTTGAAAGTGTGTAAGTATTTATATGCACAGAAAGGCAAAAATAAACACTACATTAAGATAAATATATGAGCTTGACTGGTGGTGGTGCAGTGGATAGAGCATCTACCTGGGACACTACAGTCCCAGGTTCAAAACACTGAGGTCATTCATTGGCTTGAGCACGGGGTCGCTGGCTTGAGCCCAAAAGTCACTGGCATGAAGCCCAAGGTCACTGGCTTGAGCAAGGGGACACTGGCTTGGTTGGAGCCCTCCTCCATGCCCCCAGTCAAGGCACGTATGAGAAGCAATCAATGAACAACTAAACTGCCTCAACTATAAGTTGATATTTCTCATCTAACTCCCTCCCTGTTTTGTCTCCCTTTGTCTCACTAAAAAAAAGTAAAAACAAAAAATTAAGAATCGCATTACCATAGAACCCAACAACCTCTTCTGTGTACCTATCCAAAACACTTGAAAACATTTATTTGCGAAGGTATATATGCATCCTTATGTTCATTGTAACACTATTCACAGTGGTCAAGACATTAAAACAACTGAAGTGTCCCTAAGTAGGACTGCGTAAAGAAGATGTGGTACATATGTACTATGAAATACTACTCAGCTGTAAGAAAATATGAATTACTGCCATTTGTGACAACATGGATGGACTTACAGCATATTACTCTAAGGGAAATAAGTCATAAAATGCTAAAAACCATATGATTTCACTCATATGTGAATAAAACAAATATTCAGACATAGACAACAGTATGGTGGTTACTCAAGGAAAGGGGGGTGTGGGAGTCATAAAGAGTAAAGGGGTCAAATATATAGTGACGGAAGATTTGACTTTGGGTGGTGGACACACAATGAAATATACAGGTCACGTATCACAGAAATGTATACCTGAAACCTGTATGATCTTATTAACCAATGCCACTCCAATCAATTTTTAAATATATAAAAAAAGGATTTGTATATTTGTATGTATTTATGCTTATGAAAAGATACTGGTAGTAGTGAGTGACTTTGGAGAATAAGATTAGACAAGTGGAATGGGTAGGTCACACTTTTCATTGTACAATTTAAATTTACATTTTCAACTGAAAAGTAAATTTAAATTCCCTGTAAAGAACATGAGATAAGTACCTCCAAGGTACACCTTCCTCTGTCTTTCCTGTCCAAAGCCTCTCCATCTACAAATCCCAGCTCAAGTCCAACTTCATATGGGGATGAAGTTACTCGATATTCAATTGATTAAGAGAGGCCCTATGTATCTGTTTACCCTCACCTCATCTAGAAAATGTATCAGAGCCTCACCAGGAGGTGGCACAGTGGATAGAGCATCGGACTGGGACGCAGAGGACACAGGTTTGGAACCCCGAGGTCGCCGGTTTGAGTGCAGGCTCACCAGCTTGAGCATGGGGTGACCCCGTGGTCACTAGCTTGAGTCCAAAGGTTGCTGGCTTGAAGTCCAAGGTCACTGGCTTGAGCTAGGGATCACTTTGTCTGCTGTAGCCACCCCCCCCCCCGGTCAAGGCACATATGAGAAAACAATCAATGAACAACGAAAAGGAGCCACAACAAAGAATTGACGCTTCTCATCTCTATCCCTTCCTGCTTGTTTGTCCCTATCTGTCCCTTTCTCTGACTCTGTCACAAAAAAGAAAATATAGCATAAATAGCAATTATATCGCTTCCCGATATAAATCAGCTTACTCCCGCATCTTAATCATTGAGAATTTTTCTGAGACTCTAATGGCAACATGAATCCCCAACAAAAAGCTCTGATCCTTACTCCCGTCTTCAAGTTCTAAACAGAAATAGCCAACCACATGTATTAATGCTGACTCTGTTTCCCACCAGCCAATTCAGTTGAGCAGATGGAAATAAAAGGAACTAATCTCTCTCCTTTCTCCACAACTGTCTCAGGTCAGGAATAGGGCATCTTGGAGCCATGCTAGAAATGTACAGTCCTCCCTACACCATGCTTTGTCATCCTCAAGTCTGGAAACTATCTTTTCAGGACTCAGATCTAAATACGTCATCAAAAGCCAAATAACTGGTTGACTTACATTAATTACAGGTCTACCCAGGATTGAGTTCCAAAGAATGTCAATGAATTAAAGTTGATTGAGATACATGTAAAGTAATACTTTATTATGCAAACTGTTTTTTGGGTTTTGTTTTTTTTTTAGTGAGAGGGACAGACAGAGACAGACAGACAGGAAGGGAGAGAGATGAGAAGAATAAATTCTATGTTGTAGCACCTTAGTTGTTCATAGATTGCTTTCTCATATGTACCTTGACAGAGGGTGGGCTCCAGCCAAGCCAGTGACCCCTTGCTCCAGCCAGCAACCTCTAGGCTCAAGCCAGCAACCATAAAATCATGTCTATGATACCACACTCAAGCCAGCAACCCTGTGCTCAAGCTGGTGAGCCCGCGCTCAAGCCAGATGAACCTGTGCTCAAGCTGGCAACCTTGAGGTTTCAAACCTGGGTCTTCCACATCCCAGTCCAATGCTCTATCCATTGTGCCACTGCCTGGTCAGGCTGGGTCTTATGTCTTAAAATAAAATGCAATGGGCATTAGTATGGAAGATCAAGTTTAAGGTATATTTACATATCTTTTTTTATTGTGACAGAGACAGAGAGAGGAACACATAGGGACAGACAGACAGGAAGGGAAAGAGATGGGAAGCATGAATTCTTTGTTGTAGCACCTTAGTTTTCATTGATTGCTTTCTAATATGTGCCTTGATCAGCGGGCTAGCAGACTGAGTGACCCCTTGCTCAAGCAAGCGACCATGGGGTCATCTCTACAATCCCACGCTCAAGCCAGTGACCCCCCCACTCAAGCTGGTGAACCTGTGCTCAAGCTGGTGACCTCAGGGTTTCAAACCTGGGTCCTCTGCATCCCAAGCCGATGTTCTATCCACTGCATCACTGCCTGGTCAGTTTGTAAACTGTTCTTTAGAAGAATAAATAAGAAACTGGAAACAGTGGTTTCTTCAAAAAGAGGAACCTCTGGAAGGCAAAAGGGAGACAATTTTTATAGCACATCTTTTTTATACCTTTTGACTTTTGCACATTGTGCATATACTTACTATTCAAGGTAAGCCATTATATATTCTCAGAATCCTGCAAGAAACATGTGTATCGAATCATCACATTATAAACCTTAAACTTACACAACATTGTCAATTATATCCCAATAAAACTGGGGGGGGGGTAATCCTGCAAGAAAAAAAGTCCTTCAGAATCATGTGATTCTAGGTTTCTGACACAGTTCATTACAAATACTGTGCTCCCTAAGCAGTGGAACCTGAACTAGAAGGCTTTTACAGAAGCCAACAGAAGGACAAAAGAAAAAGGAAAAAAAAATGCTGAGTAGAATCTTCCAGGGCACAATGAAACTACCCACTGCCATTTTGTAAACTTCCTCCTTTGACTCAAAAAAATCCTATTCTTTCCCTACCCCCACAGGACGGTGACAATAGCCTTTCATCTCAGCACCTAGACATCAAAGGATGGGGCTACTATGTTCTAGGATAGTCTCCCAACTGCAACCTACAAATCATAAGAGAAGACAGGATTGTGCAGTACAGGATATAGAGTCCTTTGGCTCTGATCAACGCAAAGTCAATGGAAAGGGGAGAAGAATCAAAGTTAAAATTCATAGGACAACTGACATTTGGAAATTTTCATACACATCATGTCAAGCTACTAGGACACCTCTACATACTTTTCACTTCCTGAAGAGCATGGGACGGAGGGCGAGAATTCTTTGCTGAATAAAATGAAAAAGAACAGCTTCAGGAATATTTATTTATCACACAAAGAAACTAAGAGTGCTGTATGCTTCTATCATTCACAATGCCTAACCCCCAAAGTCCACTCTCTGACTCTCCTATTCCCTGTAAAGCCTACCATGATCAATCACTTAAAGTAGTAATTTAAAACCAAATGATTTATCAATTTTTCCCAAAAGAGTTCAACAAACATGCTAAAAGCCTAAATAATTATACATATTAATATAACCAACACAAATTAACTCAAATCCTCAGAACTAGGAACTGCCAGCAACCCTATATTACACTTACTATACACTTAGAAACTGTTGGAAAGGACTGATGAAAAGCCTAAGTGAGTAGAAAATCTGCACACTAAAGTTTAATAAGTAAGAAGTGCCAAAGATACTGCAGTTTAGTGGAAAGAGTAAGATGGGCTTTGGAGTCAGACAGACCTGGGTTCAAATCCAAGCCCTGCAATTTATTAGCTATGTGTATTTGGGAAAGTTACTTAAATATCATTCTTCTGCTTTAAAATGGTGTTTTTGTAAAGATTTAGAAACTAAAATGTAATTCACTGCCTGGCACATAGTAAACACTAGATGAACAGTCCCTGTTATTAGGATGCCTGAAGTAGAGAGCTATTTCATTCATACTCAGTAAGGTTCAAGATCATGTCTACAAAATGTCACAGAACAGTCCTAACACTGAACAAGTTTTGCCCAGGTTTCCTTACTTTTTTCATCTTTTGAGGGATCTAACTTCCTTCTTCCCCAAAAAGATTATTTCAAATAGTTCTTATGTAGGTAAGTTTTCTCATTTTTTTACTGTTTGCACTATGTCCTTCAGTTTGGACTTTGCCAAACTTGGAATTTGGAGAACATCATTTCTCAATTAGATTTCAATGCCCAAGTAGGAGAGTACATGCTCTCATTCAATTCATTCATTCAAAAATGAAAGTACACACATTGTTTCAGGTCTCCAAGGGCTGTTTGAGCAGCATGCTGTCCACAGAGAATATTCTGGCCCTCTAGTCTGAGAAGAAAACATGAGGCAAATTATAAAATGGTTCTTAAACTTTTTTTTTGCCTGTAACCATCTCAAATCGTAAAGAAACTGCAAACCACTAGTCTACCTGCACATTCCATCCTTGCATTGTGGACTAAGAACTAGAGAATAAAGTCCTTTGTACAACACACTGAAGAAGCCAATTCTGGGGGAGTCGTGAAATGTCACATATTAAAGTAACTACAGACCAGGGTCTGAATCCAAAGTTTAATCTAGGACAGAAAGGGCAAATAGCCACCAAAAGAGAACCAATAAATATTGAAATAAACACTCTGGATACGTCCAAATCTAAAGGATAGGCACAGCATGAGAGCAGCAGCTGACCACCAGTCCCCACGAAAGGCTGTGTTTTGCAATGAGACACGGCATGCAGAACCTGAGAAAACTTAAGCAGAAAATACTTTTCTCCTTCAGATGCTCATACTGTACAAGTCTGGGGCGCACTCGGGCTCAGGGAGGCTCCCTTTATTACTTCTGCTCCACCGAGCCCAGTGTCCCTTTCCTGGAACCCTATCTTCCCTCGAATCCCGGCTTTGCTTAAGTCCACCGTGCCAGGGAGACCGCATTAGGAAGTCGCTGGGGCCTCCCTGGCCCTGGCTTCCCGCGTGCTAGTTTAGCAAGGGTCCCGGAGACACGTCGCCGTGCCTTTCCATTCCCTGCGGCTACAGCCGGATTCCTGTTTCTGAGTGGCTCACACGCTGCTCCGTCCTACCCCCAGTCCGACCTGCTTCACTTCTTGCTCACGGGTACTCGCTCTCTCCCAGCCCGCTCCGCTGTCCCCCTCCGGAGTTTGCTGTGCCCTCGGACCACCACTGCACCCGCACACCTCCGTCCGAACTTGAGCAACCCTGAACCCCCGCGCGCCCCTTCCAGCGTCTTCCCACCGTTAGGCGGCCCTCCCCGCCCAGCCGCCAGCCAGGTCCTGCCCTCAGCTGTCGCCCTCACCCCGTGACTCACCCGCATGCGAACCTCATAGGTGGTGAAGCGCGCGCGGCCCACGCCCACCGTCTGTGGATTAAAGATGTCGATCTCCAGGAAGTTACTTGGCGGCCCGTAAGCGTCGGTCAGGTCCTGCGGCTTCGAGTTAAGGCGCCGAGTGTCCGCGACGGCAGTGTCCGACATCTTTCCGAAGGAGAGACTGGGACCAAGGGAGGGGGTGGGGGCACACAGGCCGGAGGCAGGAGCGCGCACGGCCCCTCCCGCTTGCAAAAGAACCAGCCAACCCACAGACTGCGGCGCCGCGCACGCGCACGCACGACGCACGCACGCATGCGCGCGCACGTCGCCTGCTATGGCCCGGCGCTCTGAATTGCGGCCATGCTGACTGCTGGGAGTCTTGGGCGAAGGAGGCTTCATTCAGGCTTCCGGGCGCTGTTTGTGGAGCCGCCTCGGAGCTTGCATCCCCGGAATGTACCACCCAGTATCCTGGGAAGCACTACAGGCGGGATCGGCCAATCGCTGCTCCTAAACCCCAGATACACGGCGTTTATCAATCAGCCGTGGGCACTGTCCCACACCTAAGGGTCCTGCAGTGATAGGCTGAAGCGACGGGACCTAAGTCAGAGTTCTGCGCGAAAATAGAAGGGTGGTCTCCAGAGAGCGAGTTCCAACAATAGTATTGAGAACCTAGAGTGCAGCTCGCCAGTCGTGCCGCTGATAGTTTCAAATACCGCCACGCGCAGTTGAGCACGCAGTGAACACTATCTATGTTACCAGGAAAGCAGCGAGGATAGGGTAAACAAAGATGATTTCTCATTCTCACTTTTCAGAAAAATTTGCGCATATCTTCGTTCTCCACTTGGGGCCACATGAGAGGGAACCCAGGGTGTACACAGATATGTTTCTCAGCAAATTGAAGGCATTTATTTCATATACCTTCTATCTCTACTCTGCAGAACTCCATACTTGGCACTACTCTGAGGTTACTTGCCAGCCCATAATGGAGATAGAATACATGTCTACATGAGAATGTGTATAGAAATATGAATATTTATATGACTAATTTACACAGGCCCACATGAAGGAGTAGTGCCCCACATTAAGAATGGCGATTTTAGGTCATCTTTTTTCCCTCCCAGCACCTGCCTTCTGCTCACATAAAAATACCCGTATCACTGATGGCTGAAATTCTTTCAACAAAGTACAAGGCCCTATGATTTCAAAATTAAGTTATTTGATTCAATTTAACTGATATCTGAGTTTGACAGACATGAAAGCACTTAAAGGACAAATAGGAGTGGAAATGGGGAAAGGTAATTTTCTGCATAGGCAGTAACATGCAAAGTCATTGGGATAAGCTATACAGCATGATATGTTTTTTAAATTTATTGATTGCTTTTAGAGAGGGGAAGGGGAAGAGACAGAGAAACAGAAACACCTATCTGTTCCTGTATGTGTCTTGACCAGGGATCAAACCAGCAATGCCTGCGTATTGGGACCATGCTCTAACCAATTGAGCTATCTGGCCAGGACTACAGTATGATATATTTTTTAGATTTGTTTACTGATTTTTGAGAGAGGAAGGGAGAGAGAGACAGAGACATTGATCTGTTCCTGTATGTGCCCTGACCAGGGATCGGACTCACAACGTTTGCATTTCAGTACAATGCTCTAACCAACCGAGCTAACCGGCCAGGGCATACTATTTTTTGTTTTGTTTTGTTTTGTTTTTACAGAGACAGAGAGAGTCAGAGAGAGGGATAGATAGGGACAGACAGGCAGGAACAGAGAGAGATGAGAAGCATCAATCATCAGTTTTTCATTGTGCCACCTTAGTTGTTCATTGATTGCTTTCTCATATGTGCCTTGACCGTGGGCCTTCAGCAGACCGAGTAACCCCTTGTACAAGCCAGCGACCTTGGGTCCAAGCTGGTAAGCTTTGCTCAAACCCGATGAGCCCGCATTCAAGCTGGCGACCTTGGGGTGTTGACCCTGGGTCCTCTGCATCCCAGTCCGACGCTCTATGCACTGCGCCACCGCCTGGTCAAGCATTATTTTAAAGCAATGTAATGGAAGTTCTTAGAGAGGTAGACTGGCTAGGGATGGACAGATGGGGGTGATTCTATATCAAGCAAAGTATCTCTGGTTTTATGATGTGGGCAATAGGGAGCCACTGAAGCATCTTCACAGGAAAAAGACATGATCAGATTTGTGTTTTAAAAGGATTATTTTGCAGGCAACATAGAAAATACATTTTAATTGAATGGGACTATGACAGTATTGCCAATAACACTCGGAATAGGCAGTGACAGGGAATGGAGTAAAGGGAAGAGATAGCCTGAGATGGAAGAAATAAATAGGACTTGTGTCAGATTAGATATAGTATAGGACTTAAGCATGTGAGCTATGGACTTAAGCTATCTGACCAGTGGTTTATAGCCCTGCTTCCTAACTGTATAACATTGAGCAAGGTGTCCAGTTTTCCTCATCTGTACAATGGAAATGATAAGACTGAAAGCTACCTCTGGAGCTCATATAAGAATTCAGTGAAATAAAATATGTGCAAATAATAAGTGCTCAGTAACTACTAGCTATTATTACTATTTGAGAGGAGAGGCAGGAAACTGAAAATGACCCCTAGGTTTCTGACTTAGGTAACTAGGTGGATGCTGGCACCACCAATGAACATTAAACGTTGGAATTACAGAAAGAAAAGTAAGTTTGGGAGGGAAGAAAATGAGCTCAGTTTAGATAAATCTGGGGTGTCTGTAGGACATCCAGATAGAGATTGTCCAGCGGGCAGCTGGAAATGCTGGCCTGGAGCTCAAGGGTGTGATAGAGATTTGGGAGTCAGCACACAGTGTGGAATAAAAATGTGAAGAGGCAAGGAGAGAAGATTTAAAAATTGGTGAAGGACCTGACCTGTGGTGGCACAGTGGATAAAGCGTCGACCTGGAAATGCTGAGGTCGCTGGTTCGAAACCCTGGGCTTGCCTAGTCAAGGCACATATGGGAGTTGATACTTCCAGCTCCTCCCCCTTCTCTCTCTCTGTCTCTCTCTCTGTCTCTCTCTCTCCTGTCTCTCTCTCTCTGTCTCTTTCTCCTCTCTAAAAATGAATAAATAAAATAAAAATGAAAAAAATAGTTTAAAAAAACTGGTGAAGGAATAAAGGGGCAATGAGAGTGTAAATCTGTACAATCTTTCTGGGGGGCAAATTGGTAGTATGTAGTTTTAAAAACCTTTGACCTCAAGAATCTTGTAATACTGGTTGTCTCTGGAGAGCAAAACTGGAAAACAGGAGTCAGAGACAGCAAGGAGAATTGTTCTTCATTTTCTTTTCATTTGTGTTTCAGTACTTTTTCTATTTTAAAAATATTTTCATATCATCAAAACTTTTGATTTATAAATTTCACTTTCAATAATTCATCCTGAGAAAATGACCAGATATTCATTTAAAGATACCAAAATACAGATCTTGTCTTTACCAGTAAATAATTGTTCATTTCATACAGTGTAATACTTTTGTAGCCATTTTTTCTAATTGGTTAATTTGTTTACATGACAAGTCTTGTGAAGAAGTAGAGAGGTCGCCCTGGCCGGTTGGCTCAGTGGTAGAGCATCGACCTGGCGGGCAGGAGTCCCAGGTTAGATTCCCAGCCAGGACACACAGGAGAAGCTCCCATCTGCTTCTCCACCCCTACCCCTCTCCTTCTTCTCTGTCTCTCTCTTCCCCTCCCGCAGCCAAGGCTCCATTGGAGCAAAGTTGAACCGGGCGCTGAGGATGGCTCTGTGGCCTCTGCCTCGGGCACTAGAATGGCTCTGGTTGCAACAGAGCAACGCCCCAGATGGGCAGAACATCGCCCCCCGGTGGGCATGCTGGGTGGATCCCGGTCAGGCGCATGCAGGAGTCTGACTGCCTCCCTGTTTCCAACTTCAGAAAAATACAAAAAAAAAAAAAAAAAAAAAAAAAGTAGAGGGGTCTATGAGTCTCATATGAGACTTTGTATCTCAGTCACTTCCATCATAAAACACAGTCTCTCTTCTGACCAGGTGGTGGCACAATGGATAGAGCATCGGACTGGGATGTGGAGGACCCAGGTTCGAGACCCTGAGGTTGTTGGCTTGAGCACGGGCTCATCTGGTTTGAGCAAAGCTGACCAGCTTGGACCCAAGGTCGCTGGCTCTAGCAAGGAGTTACTCAGTCTGCTGAAGGCCCACGGTCAAGGCACATATGAGAAAGCAATCAATGAACAACTAAGGTGTTGCAACGAAAAACTGATGATTGATGCTTCTCATCTCTCTTTGTTCCTGTCTGTCTATCCCTCTCTCTGACTCTCTCTGTCTCTGTAAAAAAAAATACAAAAAAAAAAAAAAACCCAAAAAGTCTCTCATGTAAATAGTCAAATTTGGAGTTCTCTTATTGATATGAAATGTTGCACATGAAAAAATGTAAAAGGTGCCTGACCAGGTGGTGGCGCAGTGGCTAGAGTGTTAGACTGGGATGCGGAAGGCCCAGGTTCAAGACCCCAAGGTTGCCAGTTTGAGCGCGGGCTCATCTGGTTTGAGCAAAGCTCACCAGCTTGGATCCAAGGTCGTTGTCTCGAGCAAGGGGTTACTCGGTCTGCTGAAGGCCCGCGGTCAAGGCACATATGAGAAAGCAGTCAATGAACAACTAAGGTGTCGCAACGAAAAACTAATGATTGATGTTTCTCATCTCTCTCCATTCCTGTCTGTCTGTCCCTATCTATCCCTCTCTCTGACTCTCTCTCTCTGTCCCTGTAAAAAAAAAAAAAAGAAAACAAAAAAAGAAAAAGGTGGTAAAAATATTGTAATATGATACCATTTGTATTACTGAGTATGTTGTATATATTATAATTTTTAAAGACTAGAAGTTTATAAGTCAAAATATTAGCAGTGGTTACTAACCTCTTTGTGGTGAGGTTATAATTGGACTTTTTTGTGTGTGACAGGGACAGAGACAGAGAGAGGCACAGATAGGGACAGACAGACAGGAAGACAGATTGCTTTCTCATATGTACATTGGCCGGGGGCTCCAGCGGAGTGAGTGACCCCTTGCTTAAGCCAGCAACCTTGGGCTCAAGCCAGTGACCATGGGGTCATGTCTATGATCCCACGCTCAAGCCAGCGACCCCGCTCTCAAGCCAGCGACCTCGTGCTCAATCTGGTGAGCTGACACTCAAGCCAGATGAGCCTGCGTTCAAGCTGGCGACCTCAGTGTTTCAAACCTGGGTTCTCTGCATCCCAGTCTGATGCTCTATCCACTGCACCACTGCTTGGTCGTGGATTTTTTTATTTATAATTTTTTAAACATTGAACTTATATTTTTTAATTGATTTTAAGAAAGAGGGAGAGAGGGAGAGGAGAGAGTGAGAAGCATCAACACGTAATTGCTTTGTTTTAGTTGTTTATGGATTGCTTCTCATATGTGCCTTGACCTGGGGGCTCATGTTGAGCCAGTGACCCCTTGCTCAAGCCAGCGACCTTGGGCTTAAGCCAACAATCTTGGGCTTCAAGCTAGTGACCTTGGGCTTCAAGCCAGTGACCTTGGGCTTCAAGCCAGTGATCTTTGGGCTCAAGCCAGTGAACCTGCGCTCAAGCCAGCAACCTCAGGATTTTGAACCTGGGAACTCAGCATTTCAGGTCAATACTTCATTCACTGTACCACCATCGGTCAGGCAACATATATTATTTTTAATAAGAAAATAAATAAAACTACTTCCCTTGAGAAAAAAATATTAAAGTATAGGTCCAGGAAGAGAAGCTTGTGAAGGAGTTCAAGGAGTGGTCAGAGAGGTAGAAAGAAACAACAAGGAGACAAGAGGAAGCTGAGAGGAAGAGATAAAAATTGTTTCCAAAGGGAACAAGTCAACAGTGTTTAATATAGTAGAACAGTCAAATAAGGCCTGAGCAACTCCACTAAGTTTAACAATTACCTAAATGAGAGCAGTTTCAGGAGAGCACTGGAGGTAGAATCCATATGGTAGTGAATTAAGAACTAAATTGGGGGAGAAGTGGAAACATCTAGCAGTCACCATTCTGTTGAGAAGCTTGCCTAAGAAAGGAATGCTAGAGGGCAATGCCTTGTCAAAGGATTTCTTTGTTAGTGAGGGGAGAGACATAACTGTGCTTAATAGTGGGAGAGGAAGATTTCATAGAAAGTGAGAAGTTGAATATACAAGTAAGTAAAGGAATAAGGCTTAAAATCAAATAGCTGTAGGAGAATTGTGCAAGTGAAATTCACAATGAGGTGTAAATATACAGCTTTTGTTTTTAAGAGAAAGATTTCATAGTGTGGAGAGAGGAAAGTAGAGGGTACTGGGCTAATTAAATCCATTGCAGTAATAACAAAATAACAGCTGTCACCAGCTGGTACGTGCGCGCGCACGTGCATACACACACACACACACACACACACACACACACACACACACACTACTTTTTGCTTTTCATGAGAGTCAGGGAGCTGCACAGTTACCAAGTGAGGCTGGCAAAGCGCAATTATCCTCTGTACCTCAACTATCACAACAAAAAAAGAAAAACATAGTTGAGTCAAATCTCTTGGCAAACAGGTAACATCAGAATGTGAGGTAGGCAATGCCCATTTTCCTCTCTTGGGTTTCCTTGACCACGTTCATTCTTTGCCAAAAGAATCCAGAGTGAAACAAAATATATATGAGATAGAAATTTAGTATCCTTAAAATGGAAGAAGTCTCACTCGTCCATCCTCTTGCCCACAGGCACTACTGTACCTTAATCAGACACCTATCCATCTTCCTGCCCTTACATTTTTTTCCAAAGGAGGTTGCACAACCTCCAACTCAATGTTATGCAACCATACTGACAAGAACTTTTAGTCTCTATTCAGACTGTCCTAAAGAAATAACAAATCAAAAGCCCCTATAATCTTGTTTTGTGTTCTTGGGAGCAGGGGCCTGGAGCTGCAGGGAGAGAATAGGGGAGGGTCTGAGTGTAAGAGGCAGTGCTGTGAGGAACACCAGAGAGCAGCACTCATGACATACAGCCTGTACTACAGGGAATATGGATCCAGAGTTGAGCAGCCTTTGTGTGGAGCGCACTCTCTTCCATGCACATCATCCAGCTGCCTACTACCATTAGGGGCTTCTTCCCTACTTGAAGTTCATTTCAACCCTAATTTCACCTGGCACCTCCTTTGGGATAGTCTGTACTTTAAACTAAACCCCTTCTGAAAGTTGTCAGTTCCCTCCCTATTTAATGAAATGTTCTTCTACTTAAGTTAGTGATTGATTTCTTTTACTATAGTATCTCTAGATTGCCTAGGGGTCAGGGCAATGTGGGAAAAAGTGGTGTGATCTAAGTTTGTCAGTGTCTGTGCATGCTTATCAAGGGTTGCTAAAGACCTAACTCTTTAGTTGACAAGAGTCTGGCCTCCAGCTTCCATATAGGTTAATTATATACTGAATTATCTAGTAACAATAAGACCTAGAAAGATAATAATGTTGTAATTAGCCAGTCTTCCTTTCTTAATAAAGGCTAACATTTATTGAACACTTACTATGTGCCAGGCACTCTTTTAAGTAAGCACTTTATATATTTTAGCTCAGTTAATCCTCAGGACAATCCTATGATATTGGTGCTATTTTTATATCTACATTTTATTGATGAGGCACAGGCAGATCAAGCAACTTGCTCCAAATCGCACAGCTAATAAGTGGTAAAGTCAGGATTTGAACCCAGACAGTCTGGTATTGGAATCCAGGTTTTTAATTTGCCTCTGCAGAAGATTCCTTTAGCCTTGTATGCCACCATAAAGGAAGCAAGATGGGAAAATATTAGAAAAAGAAAAAGGAAAGAAAGGAAGCCCCACCAAAGAAAAAAAATGCACAGGGTGGAAATGAGTAGAATGTCATTACCAACTGCTCAGTAACATTCTAGTGTAGCTTCCTTCTCCTGCCTAGATGTTCTTCATCTCTTTGGTCTTTAGTCTCAAAGCCCAGCATAGGTCCTACCTCCACCATAAGCCTCCATATCCATCCAAATGTACAGTGATCTGTACTTCAATAACTTTTTTACAGATTTATTGTCTGTAATGTTCATTTGGCTCTGACTTGCATTCTAAATTAG
Organism: Saccopteryx leptura; assembly: GCF_036850995.1. Classification (NCBI taxonomy): domain Eukaryota; kingdom Metazoa; phylum Chordata; class Mammalia; order Chiroptera; family Emballonuridae; genus Saccopteryx; species Saccopteryx leptura. Next base: position 65,821,961 of record NC_089516.1, on the reverse strand, counting down.
CTTTTTATGCATTTATGTCTCCTCTTACCAACCACACTGTAAATTCTCTAAGGGAAGAGAGTAAGACTTCTAGTATTTCTCTTGCATCTTGCTTCCCCTATAATGCCTAGCACTGTGTTTTGCAAATAACAGGCACTCAGTAAATATTTGTTGGTTTACTGATTGATTGAAAAAGGTCAGAAACTGCATCAAATTTTGTTAACTCTGTATCATTTAGTGAAGAACTATGCACTCAAGGTGTACTCAATAAACATTAATAATAATTATCATTCCGAAAGTCGATGGAGTTTCGACAGTGTGTAGAGAATAATGGTGCTTTGAAGAGCTTAGCTTAGCCTTCTCTTACTACTTCAAGGTACACTCTTTTCTCTGAGTCCCTGATGCATTTGAAGTCAGGACTAGTTATCTCTCCACTGTTTTCTCCCCCAATTTGATGGTGATCCCCTTGAAAGAAATGGCTAGAGCTGTGCTGGGAACATAACAGAATCACAGAATTTGAAGGGACTGTAGAGCTTTCCCTATTGTCAGACTTCCCACCCAATGCAAAAAATCCTTTTTGCAACAGCCATGATCAGTTCTTATTTAATTATATGTTTCCAGTATCAGGAATTAACCAAAATAGGACACACAGGAGGAAGAGTAGGTTCAGGGGCTAGATAATGAGTTGAATTTTGACTACGTGCAGTTTAGCGTGACTGCTAGCCAACCAGTGTAAAAAAAAAACAAAAACACAGCATAAATTCAAGTCTCAATCTCAGGAGAGAGGTCAGGGCTGAAGATAAAGACTTGGGAGTCTTGGGTGTGGAAGTTGTAGTTGAAACACTAAGATTGAGTAATACTTCCAAGGACAAGAGAAGACAGAAGCCAAGGACAAAGTCTTTGAGAATTTCTCCACTTGAAAATGACAGGAGAAATCAATGAGGTCAGAGAACTGGTAGACAAAAGAGAATTTTAAGGAGAGGCTGCTCAGAGTCTATGGAGGTTGGAGCAATGAAGTTAGCATAAGAATGAGAAAAAGTTATTTGATCTGGTGAATAAGACGCTAGACTTTTGATGACCTTGGAAAGAGCAGTCTCAGTGAAGTAGGGTCTTATTTTTACTTATTCTTATCGCTAATGACTACCACAATGCCTATTTTATACACATTTGTTGAATAACTGAATGAATGGATGGATGAATAATAATCCCTGCCCCCAAAAAGAAGGTAATGGGAAAAAGGGGAAAAAGTTTAAAAAAAAAAGGCACCTCCCCCTCTCTGAAGCAAGAGGGAAATATGGGGTGATAATGCAGAGAAATGTTAAGGTAAAAAGAGAGAAGTTGAGGGTTATGATTTTCCCCAAAATAGATGAAGTAAGATCATCTGAGAATCTATCACAGGTTCTGTTCTGTTTGATGCAGTAAACTCTCAATAGATAAGAACTATAAACTCTTGACAAAATACACATACACACATGCACACATGCACGCACAGCCCTGAAAGCTCCAGAGAGTGAACAAAAGCAGGCAGATATTGGAGGGAGGTTGGAACTTGGAATAAGGGAACAGCATGGGGCAAATATCCTATTTTTATGGCTTTAGCCTGAGGGCAGGCTGCAGTCACAAGCCATACTTATTTAAACTATATTAGAAAACCTTCATCTTTTTAGCCTGAAGAACCAGACAACAGGGCCTGTGGCAATCAGGGTCTCAAGAAAGTGAGGGGATAACTCAGAAAAAATCCTGAGAAAATGAGCCCTAAATGATTTACATAGATTCTCCCCAAGACTTCTCTTGAATGACAAATACATCGTGCAGACTCAAAGCAGCTTCCATCTAAGACTAAAAGAATGGAACAGAGATTTGAGCCGCCACCCATCATAGGAAAGACAGTTTTTAGTTTTAATCTAACCAAGTGAATTGCTTGCTGAAATAAATATATCCACACTCTTGAGGAATATAACAGCATCTGGAGTTTCTATAGCATTCATGATGTCCAGGAAACCCTCTAATTTATTCAATATATGAAGAATCAGGAAAATGTGACCCATTTCCATGGGAAAAGACAATTAATAGAGGCCAACTCTGAGATGATGATGCTCCATAAGAAGAGAAAAATACACCAGTTATGAATGAAAAGATAGGAAATCTCAGCAAAGAAATAGAAAATATAAAAAATAACTAAATGGAAATTCTAGAACTGAAAAACACAGTATCTAAAATTTTTAAGTAAATTAGATGGACTTAACAGGAGGAGTCAGTGAATTTTAAGATATAGCAACAAAAAGTATCCAATTGAAAGGGGGCGGAGTTGAAAAAAATGAACAGAGCCTCACAGACCTGAGGGACAATGTTCAGGTCTACAATACATGTAATTGTAGAGAAAGAGGGAAAAGAGAATGGAGTCAGAAACATCACTGGAAGAAATAATGGTTGAACACTTCCCAAATTTAGTGAAAGGCATACATTTAGAGTTTCAAGCTCAGCAAAGCCCAAACAGGATAAATATGGAAAAATCTGTACCTATGTGTATCATAATCAAACTGCTGAGAACCAGAGATCAAGAGAAAATCTTGAAAACAGCAAAAGCAAAACAACACACTGCATATAATGATTCAAATAACAATAGACTTTTTCTCAGAAACTATGAATGCTAGAAAACAGTAGGAAAACAATTTTAGATTGCTGGGAAAATAATCACTGTCAACCCAGAATTCTATGTTCAATAACAATATTCTTTTAAAACAAAGGCAAAATAACCTGACCTGTGGTGGCAGAGTGGATAGAGTGTCACCTGGAATGCTGAGGTCCTGGGTTTGAAACCCCAGGCTTGCCTCGTCGAGGCACATATGAGAAGCAACTACGAATTGATGCTTCCTGCTCTTCCCTCCCCTTCTCTGTCTCTCTCTTTCTCTCCTTCTTTCCAAAACAATCAATAAAATATTTAAAACGAAGGCCAAATAAAGACATATTCAGATAAAAGGGAGTCTCTCTCATGCTTATAAGACTTTATTCTTAACGTATTTTTTCTTATTTATTTATTCATTTTAGAGAGGAGAGAGAGACAGAGAGAGAGAAGGGGGAGGAGCTGGAAGCATCAACTCCCATATGTGCTTTGGCCAGGCAAGCCCAGGGTTTTGAACCGGCGACCTCAGCATTTCCAGGTCGACGCTTTATCCACTGCACCACCACAGGTCAGGCTAAGACTTTATTCTTGAGTGATGTTCCCTCTGTCTAGAACACACAGCATCTCTTTCAGACTTCAGCTTGCTAATTCCTCTTCATCCTTCATACCTAAGCTTAGATGCTACTTCACCCAGGAAGCCTTCCCAATCCTTTAAGTCTGAGTTAAATTTTCCTCTTTTATACACCTATAGCCCCCTTACTTCCCTGACCACAGCATTTATTACAGTGTATGTAATTGCTTGTTTGATTGCCCGTGAACTCCACTATACTCTATGCTCCTTGAGGGCATGCACTTTCTTTTTCTGATTGGTGTATTTGCAGTTTCTGACATATAATAGGCACTCAATTAATATGTATTAAATAAAAGGAAAGAATTCTGGTTCCAAAGTATTTTTTTTTCTTTCTATTACACTAGGCTGTCGTCACGTAGAGGGAGGTACTGACACTACTGTAAGATTCACTGCTATTATACTCTCTTAAACCTGATGGAGAAATCTACTGTCTCTGAAAAACTGCAGCTTTCATTGAACTATTATTTTCCTGTGATTCTATGAGCAATTACTGTTTTGGGACAAAAACATAGATCCCTGGCAATGAATGCTTGTGAAAATCATTTTAATACTACTTCAAAATAAATGGCTAGTTTTTTTGGGGGAAATGATTAAACTATGGTACATCCAACTGATAGAATGTTATGCAGGAACTAAAGTTATATTTATGAACCTGTGTGATCATTTGAAAACATCCTTATACGTTAAGTGGGAGAAAAAACCAAAAATACAAAATTATACATACAGTGTGATTATAACAATGTTTTTTAAAAATATATGTAGAAGGGAAAAATAATACTGGAAAGAAATATAGTAAAATGTTAACTGTAATTTTTATTGGGTGATAGAACTGTTGGTGCTATAATTTTTTCTGTATTTTATAATTTTTCTTTCATAAATATGCATTATTCTAATAAGTGGGTTGGGGGGACTTTTTTAAAGGTTTAAAATAGAAAGTCTCGAGGTAGGTAAAAGTCACTGGTATACTAGACCACAATCACAAGTAAAACAGGACTGTTTTTAAGTCTCCTTTCTCTTGAACTTACATCTCAAAGACCTGATACCAGTCGTGGATTAAGTGAGTGCATGACCATGTGGAAGGATGCTGGGAGGATGACCTCAGGAAAAGGGGATCAGCAGTGGAGACTGCCAGAGGCAGAAGGAGAGACTAAGCAGAGATCAGAGAAAGTAAACATAAAAGAACAGGAAATGGGAAGGGGGAGCGAAAGACAAGAAGATAGGTATGTATCTTTTCATACACTGGCGCCCATATGAAAAAGAGGAGATAGTCGTGAACTTTTATAACAGGCATAGCTAACATATTTTTTATGTTACTTTATTATTGTCTGTATTAAGTGCACATTTGCGCCTTATGCCTCACTATTTCTCCCGGGGGCCAGATGTGTATTTCTTCAGCTCACATGTGCTGTCATATCTGCCTGACCCTGCCAGGGAAGATCAACTGGACACCAGATCTGGACATTCTGGAGCCTACTCTTGAAGCAAATTGCATAACCATGAGCCTATCTATGTGAGTTAAAGATTTAGCAGGCTATGTGGGACAGTCAGGAACCTTCTGAGTGATAAAGGGGATCTGGATGGGGATTCAGGGAGCCCAGAGGCATTTATGGTAAACAAGAAAGTAGATAAGTTCTCTTTGGGTCTAAACCCCATTTATGACATACAACTCAACTCCCTGAACAATACTGGCTCATAGCCAAGACCATTTTTGTAAGATGTGTATACTATTCTTTTGACTTTGTGTACTACTTCTGTCATCCTTGAAACTTTTACTGGGCTAGTAGGATGGCTGATGGGGGATTTTAGTTTATTAAATGTCAAGTGAGGGTGTTGGGATTAGAAATGAATTTCAACATGGTTCGGTTTGAGTACGGTCATTTCCCACAAAGACAAGCTTTCTAGCAACTTTGTTTTTTTCTGTAAGATAACCCATATTTTAACCCATCTGGAAACCAGGAACAAGGAGACTTAATCTTAAAAGAAGAACATGTAAAAGGACCAATACAAGATCTTAGCATCATCCATTGACTTTTATAGGGTAGGCACAATCATCTTAGAGCTCCCTCCCAATCATGTAACTTGTAGTGTACAAGATTGTGGCTTCCATTACCCCGTGCTAGAGTCTTGCTCTGCCCAATACAGTAGTCACCTATAGTAGTCACATGTGACTAAATTTAAATTAATTTAAATCAAATTAAACTTCATCTCCTAAGTTGCCTGGCCACATTTCAAATGCTCAACAGCCACGTGTAGCTAGTGGCTACTGTATTGGACAGTGCAGATATAGAACATTTCCTTCGTCACAGAAAGTCCTACGGGATAGCACTGTTAAGTCTAGACTCACAGTGTTGTTATTTGGGACCAGGCATCTCTGGATCTGCATCTAAAGTGACCTACTTTTTTCTTATTTCAGGTGTCTCTTTGCATTAATGTGCCCAGTAACATCCGGAAGTTGAAGCAGTTTTGCAGACTTATTAGCCCTCTTCACACACACACACACACACACACACACACACACACACACTTCTCCTTCAGGGAATGGCTAAATGTGGTTTATCCATTAAATGGAATACAGTGCAGCAGTTAAAGGGAATGAACTAGATGTTTTGAGAATAGATCTCAAAAACACTTTTGCGTGAAAAACATCAGTTGCTATCCTGGCCAGTGGTATAGTGGATAGAGCATCAGCCCAGAGTGCCGAGGTCACCAGTTTGAACCCAGGTCAGGGCATATATGAGAAGTAATCAATGGCTGCACAACTAAGTGGAACAAGTTGATGCTTCTCTCTCTCTTTCTCTCTCCTTTCCTCTCTCTCTCTCAAAAAAAATATTTTAAAAAAAAAGAAAGAAGTCAGTTGCTGAATGTAACAATTTATTGCACACAAAACAATACTACATTTTTCCTATGTAAGACTACTTTTTTAAAAAGGTCTGGGCCCTGGCCGGATGGCTTGGTTGGTTACAGCATTGTCCCAATGCACAGAGGTTGTGGGTTTGATACCCGATCAGGGCACATACAGAGCAGAGCGATGTTTCTCTCTCTCTCTCTCTCTCCTCTCTCTCTCTCTCTTTCTTCTTCCTCTCTCTCTCTCAAATCAATAATAAACTGAAAAATATGTAAAAATAAAAAGGTCTGGAAGAATACATACCAAACTTATGACCATGGTAAATTCATGGAGGTGAAAAGGGATAAATGGGACCTTTAGATTTTTCTGTAATAGTCTAAGTTTTTTAATGAATATATATATATTCACATTTTACCTGTATAATTAGAATTTTAAAATAGGATTCAAATTATATATACAATATGATTATAGATATATAAAAATATGATGGTGAAAAAATAAGGGAAGTACAAGAACCCTGACAATAATTGTGTTAAGGTAGTTGGATTGTGGATAATTATTTTCTTCTATTTTTCTATTTTTTCTATGTTTTTGTCTTGTGGCTATAATGTTAATAAAATAAAAAATGTTAAATAAAAACAATGAATTCACCTTGATGCTGTTAACTAGTTTATCACATATGAAGTATAGTTATTAAGAGGCAATTGGTTATGGTATATAATTTGTGTCATAAATAACAGCTCAACATCATTTCTGTAAAAGTTTTTAATTGTCCTTAGTGACAGTGTCCAAAATTCAACTTCCCAATATAAAACCCCATTCTGCAACCAATTCATACCAGCAGGCACACAAGGAGCCTACAATTCCTAAAAGCAGAGGTTCCTTCGGAATATTTACGAACCTTCCCTTTTTGTTCTCAGGCCACCTGACTGGTGATGACTTTTGAAAACTGTTTAGACCCAAAAGCTGCTTCCTAGGAAAAAGCAGGCGTCACCTGCACCCTACCTTCGTGGGAATATGGACTAGACTTCCATGCAGGCAATAGCCCTGGTCAGGCTTCTCAACTTTCAAGACAGAATGTAAACCCTGTCACCCAACCACCTGTTCATCTGGCTTCCAAAACATATGGATCCCGCCTCAGTCAACAACAGAGCATACCAATATTTCTGGCCTTCATCAGAGAATAAGTATCATCAGCCTCTGAGGGTCTCATCAAAAAACTGGCTATGAGAAGAGATATTTATGGAATATATCGTAAGGGACATTCTATCCATCCACTCCTTTAGGTGGCATTTTAAGTTGTGTCTCAGATCAAGTTAGAACACCAGAAAGTTACACTATGCCTGAGCCATATTAGCTCAGCCCCTGCAGAAAAGGCTTTAATGTTACACCCTTGGCTTTCAGCCAGCGTAGTTACAAGAAAGTAATATGAAAATCTCTTCTGTGTGTGCTATGAAACTTACTGAGGACATTGTTCCTTATGTTAATCCCACATGAGAAATTTTTTTATGGAATTCAGTGCCAGCAATGGACCATTTTGTAGCTGTTAAAATTATAATTCTGGAAGACTAAATATGAAAATGTGTTTAGGACATGTTCATTGAAAAAAAACAGAACACGACACAGCATACAGACTATAACTGCAGCCATGTAAAATTATTTGTGTCTGTGGACAAGAACTGAAAGCCGATAGGCAAAATTGAAAATTGAATGAGGGCAATGGGGTTAGAAAGGTTTTACTTGTTCAAAAATTTTTGTTTGCTGCAGCCCAGTCTTTTCAATGGGGGAAGAAAGACTTTAGTGACAGGAAAATCTGTCTCTGTTGAGGAATTGCTACATATCTTTCTTTCTGATAACAAGAGTTCTGTATTTTACTTTGTTTCCCTTTTCCCCTGGCTGCCCCAAAAGGTGAATTTAGTTTTCAGAACATTAGCTTCTTCTTCTTCCTTTCTGTGCCTCTGATGTTTCATTTCTACAATCTCATGACATTTGTACTCTTTGCCGGGGGGGGGGGGGTGTAAAATGTCTCAGATCCCTTATAGAACGAGACAAAATATAAAGCGTTCTCCCGGTTCAAAAGTTATACACAGTCATATTAAATTGGAGAACTATAAGAAAGTTAGAAAATAAAAAAAGATAAGCACTGTTAACAGTTTTTGGCATTTCTCCTATCTTCTCTCAATGTATTTTAAACATAAGCATATTTTCATGTAGTGGAAATTTTTTGGTTAATAACTCCAGTAACCATCTTGCCAGTACGACATTCAATCGTTGGAACCATGGAGGCCTGTTGGGAGAAGCTCAAAGGTCAGTTCGGAGGAGGTCAAAACCTGAGAGATGGGGCCTTGCGGCCCCTGTTCCTACAGGGGCCAGGAGCCATCAGCATGGGGGCGAGTGAAAGCTCAGAGCAGCCTAAGGCCAAAAGATCACAGGAGATAGCTGGGCCTTTGGAGCTAGGAGAGACTTCAGAGATATCGAGTACAACAGTCTCAGTTTACAACTGAAGCAAACAAAGCCAGCAGAGGTGAACTGACTCATGGAGGCTCCGGAGTCAGCCTGCCTGGATTTGTAACTCTGATCTACCGCTTGGAGCTCTGGGCCTTCACTAGGTCCCTTCACCTGTGCGAAACAAAAATGGTAACAGCATTTAACTCACATGCTTCTTGTGTGGCCTAAATCAGATGATTCATGTAAAGAACTTAGTACAGTGCCTAACACATACTAAAAACTCAATAAATGTTAGTTATGAATAGTAGTGTCATTTTATCATCATTCAACTAGTCAGTGATGGGAGCTATGAGAATGACTCAGATCTCCTGACTCAATCGAGTGCTCTTTTCACTGCATCCGAAGGACTTCCAGGGCCCAGTAGGGACTGAATGTTGCCTTGAGCTGCGTAATGGTGCCAAACCAAATCTCACTGGAGCTAAACCCAAGGCTTCAGTCCACTTCAGTGCACTTGACATAAAAGCACTTAGCCTGGTGTCTGGAAAAAAATCAGTAGGCTCCTAAGAAGTATTTACTAACTGAAAAGATTTTTAAAAAACAACAGAGTTCAAGCCCTGGCTGGTTTGCTCAGTGGTAGAGCGTCGGCCTGGCGTGCGGGAGTCCCGGGTTCGATTCCTGGCCAGGGCACACAGGAGAAGCGCCCATCTCCTTCTCCACCCTTCCCCCTCTCCTTCCTCTCCGTCTCTCTCTTCCCCTCCTGCAGCCAAGGCTCCATTGGAGCAAGGTTGGCCCGGGCGGTGAGGATGTCTCTGTGGCCTCTGCCTCAGGCGCTAGAATGGCTCTGGTTGCGGCAGAGTGATGCCCCAGATGGGCAGAGCATCGCCCCCTGGTGGGCGTGCCGGGTGGATCCCGGTCGGGTGCATGCGGGAGTCTGACTGCCTCCCCGTTTCCAGCTTCAGAAAAACACAAAAAGAAAAATAAATAAATAAATAAAAACAACAGAGTTCAGAGGGTGGTACTGGCTTCTAAGAGAAGAACTAGAAATCTTCTGCAGAAACACATAAGGAAGGACTTAGAAAAGAAGGTTACTAAAAATATGCATGGCCCTGCCTGGGTAGCTCAGCTGGTTAGAGCATCGTCCAATACATCAAGGTTTTAGGATCGATCCCTGTCAGGGCACACACAGGAATCAACCAGTGAATGTCTAAGTAAGTGGAACAACAAAATCAATATTTCTCTCACTCTCTCCCTCTTTCTCTAAAATCAGTAAATAAAAAAATTAAAAAATGTACGTTTTTATACATGTCTGTGAAAACCAGGCACAAGTAGAGGTGGTGCTTTCTGAGATTCCTTGAACTTTCTCAGTGCTTTTTGTTAACTTTTGCATCTTTCCTTGTAGGCACTAGCAAAAATCCTGTACAAACCCTAGGTGGGGGTTGTGTGTTTTTTCAGAGCTGGGCAGGGTAAAAAAGAAGCGGGGAAACGTCTGTCTCAATTCAAATTAATAAAGCCAGTTTGGCAGCAGGCTTGGGGGGTGGCACCCAGGTAGAAGAATGGGCGGTGGCAGTAAAGAGGCAAGAAAGCCAAAAGCCTGTGCCCTTCAAGAGGAAGGAAAAAAACAAGTGGTGAATGGGGAGCCAGTTGAGACCACAAACTCTGGGACTGCGACTAGGAAAAAGGCCTGTGCCCACTCCGCCATGTCCTGCCATATCTGTTCATAATTTATGACTACAGTGGTTTCGGGAGGACTTCTACTAGTCCTCTTTATCACTATTGTCTCTTCTATTCTCTAAGGCCACCTTGCTAACTCTTTTTCTTGACTAATGTATATGCTAGTACTCCCACAGTAATAAGGGGAACAACCCTGACCTCTCCAGGCACATGCTTTTAAGTTGTAGTGTTTTTACCATTCCATTGCCCTTTCAACTCAATCCTCTGAAATCATCTGGTCCTATGGCTTATGGTCATTTTTATCTGTCCAGAGTTTCAAGGTATATTCTCATCTTTACAGTAAAAGCTCAATAACCATCTGTTGATTGACTGCAGCATTTACAATCTAGCTGGGGAGACAATTATGCCCTCATGAAATGAGAAGCCATGTTAACCACAAGCACAAAATGAAAGAATACAAACTGTGAGTTCACAGAGGTTCAGGAGATACAAAGTAGATAAGTGATCTGTCAAGTTGGACCAGTCTGGGAAAGTTTCCAAGAGCACCTAAGTTTTGAGCTTTGAGTTGGAAATGTAAGGAGGTAATGGACAAGAGGTGGTGGAAAGGTGGACATTTTCTAAAAAATGCACAAAGGGCGACAGTGCAAGATATAACTCAAGCCAGGGCAGGTGCCTGCCTTGCCCTGCCATTTCCCTGTCTCAGCAGCTCTGCGTGATCTCCCACCATGCCTGTTTCAGTTAGAAGAGAGCTCCTTGTGACTCAGTGCCCACCAGGGTCTCTCCTAACCAAATTCACCACTCATGCAGCCTTTACCAAGTACTCCAGGCAGGAGGGAGAGGGATACAGAGGAAATGTTTGTAGGCATTGTGAACAACTATGTCCCATCTCTTTAGTCTGGAGCTCAGATAGAAATACACGGTCTGGTAAGTCTTTACCCTCTTCATGACAAAGGAAGGACCATTGCATGTTGGAGTACAAGGAAGCAGGAATATGTAAAGCCAAGATGATTATGTTACCATGAGTAGACTAATATGACTTTGAAGGCCCCGTGTGCTGCTGCCTCTGAAAAATTCCAGGTTGTGTGGAAATCCTTCCCGACAGGAGCAAAGCCTGGTCACCACAACGCAGTACGTGTCAAGCAACACTGCAAATAATGCTAGGAGTTAAATTGCACACCCAACCCCTATGAGCTTGCCATGTAACAGGACAATTTGGGCTTGGACAGGCATAAAATACATATGATACATTTATTAAAAAGCTGTCGATGTTCAGGATGCAGGGACCACACCGAGACTCTGGTCACAGCCCATGCAAAGGTCTCTGACCCTGCTCCTCTGTGGGGGAAGGGGGAGGGGGAGGGGCACAAAGAAAACTAGATAGAAGGTGACGGAGGACAATCTGACTTTGGGTGATGGGTATGCAACATAATTGAATGACAAGATAACCTGGACATGTTTTCTTTGAACAGATGTACCCTGATTTATTGATGTCACCCCATTAAAATTAATAAAAATTTATTTTAAAAAAAGCCATTGAATGTACAAGTGCAATGTCATTCAGTCCCTGATCCCATTCATTTGAACATCATTTACTAAATGTCTACCACTGTATGTGACCCCAAGCTGGCATCACAGAGCTACATAAAACTGGTCTGAGCTCTCAAGATCAGTTAAGTGGAAGAGACATACATATAAGCAAATAATTACAATACAGTATGGTTTGTGCTATATAACACAAGCCTGTATGAAATGGTTGAAAATTCAGAAAAGAAAGAGCTAACTGCACCTGACAGAGATAGGAAAGGCTGAATAGAAGTTTTCCAGAATAAGAGACTTGGGATGAAGGTGATGAGAGGGAGAACAGCCCAGGAAAGGTAGAAAGGGGGTGGCATTTCCAGGAAACCAGAAAATTCTGACTGGTTGGAACTTAGTGAGCCCAGGGAAAGATGCAGCAAGAAAGTTGGGAGGCCCTGGCCGGTTGGCTCAGTGGTAGAGCGTCGGCCTGGCATGTAGGAGTCCCAGGTTTGATTCCCGGCCAGGGCACACAGGAGAAGCGTCCATCTGCTTCTCCACCCCTCCCCCTCTCCTTCCTCTCTGTCTCTCTCTTCCTCTCCCACAGCGGAGGCTCCATTGGAGCAAAGATGGCCCGGGCGCTGAGGATGGCTCTGTGGCCTCTGCCTCAGGCGCTAGAATGGCTCTGGATGCAACAGAGTGACCCCCCAGAGGAGCAGAGCATCGCCCCCTGGTGGGCAGAGCATCGCCCCCTGGTGGGCATGCCGGGTGGATCCCGGTCCGGTGCATGCGGGAGTCTGTCTGACTGCCTCCCGGTTTCCAGCTTCAGAAAAATGCAAAAAAAAAAAAAAAAAAAAAAGTTGGGAAATGGCCAAGCTCTGAAGAGAGCTGTATGCCTTGTTAAGGAGTCTGAACTTGAGCGCACAGGCAATGGGGGAAATCAAAGGAAGTGTTAAGCAAGGAAATTATATGATCACATATAAGCGATATAGTCCCAGTTCTCCCTCCTAGCTGTGTGACTTTGGGCAAGTCACTAAATCTCATACCATTAGTGCCTTCATCTATAAAGTGAGGATAATAGTGGTACTATCTCACAGGATTGATGAAGAGTAAATGAGCTAATGTGCATGTAAAGCGATCCGGACAGTGCCTGGCACATAGCACACCATACATTTTAGCTATTATTATCCAGAAAGTGTCTTAGAAAGGTAATTTTGTTGGCAGTATTAAACATGCACTGTAGTGAGGAAAATATTGGTGAGGGTAATTAGTTCGATTAAGATGACGTTGGATTTTAATCCAGTGATAAATAAACTCTTGAAAAGGGATTTGGATGTGAGAAGCTAGGAAGATGAAAAGGTGAGGGGTAAGTCTAGCTTGGGAGACTCGGTGGGTCAGGGCAACCATTTACCAAATTTAGAGATAAGAGTAGCCAGAGAAAGGATAGGGGTGTGGGTGCAGAAACAAAGAAAGGAGTTCAGTTTGGGGCCTGTTGGAAGAAGTGAAGCCGCCGGAGGTGGGTACCTTAAAGATATCAATCTTTACCCCGAGGCCAGAAGAGCCAATGGAGAACACTGATTGGTCAGCGACCAAACCGTCAGTGTGACCTGAGTAAGGGGGGATTAGGAGGGGTGGGGGACGCACTACCATCAACTAACCATTTGTTTACGTTACACAAGGCCGCCCCCAACTCCCCGACAGGCAGAACAGCCTGTTTCCTGGTCAGTTCTTCGCTTCTGGTTTCTCGGTTTTCTGCCTCGCGTAGAGGCTGCATTTTCTCCTTCTTCCCTCTCTTAACTGAAAGAAGGAAAAGTCTAGCATCTCTCCACCCGGTCACCTAGGTGACCCTGAGTCACAAGGAAGGAGGTGGAAAGGGGGGAAAGGAGGGGGGAAAAAGATTTTCAAGGAAAGATAAAGAGTTCGCAACCACCTTTGATAAAGTTCCACCTCCCGATATCCTGCCACGCCGTTCCCCTGCCGCCCTTATCGGGCTTCTGGCCGCTAAGCACGACGGGAAACGCAGTCCCCAAGCCTGAACGGGGTGGCACGCCTGATGAACTCGGTTTCCCAACTGGCTCTCCAGGCGCGTGCGCAGATGGCTGCCCCAGCGAGTGGTAAACAGAGACGTCAGGACGGGGCTGCAGCTCCGAGCAAAACAAAAGGAAGACCCGGGGGGCGGGGGGTGGGGGGATTGGTAGGGGAATTGGCTCTGGAAAAAGAGAAGCTGGGGTCGAGGGGACGTGGACCCTCCTAAGAGTGGAGGGAAGGGAAGAGACGGAGGAGGGGGAGCCAGGGGAGGGGCAAGTGACGCGAGGGAGCGGGGCGTGGGGGAGGGCAGTGATCAGGGTGGAGGAAATTTGGGAGGAGTGTCCGGGGGACAGCAAGTTAAAAGGGGGTGGGAACTGCAGCAAGGGGACGTTCGCAGACGGGAGCGCCAAGTATGAGGGGCTCCGGTGGCTCGGGTTTAAAAGAGCAGGAAGCCGAGTGAGAGGTCGGAGGAGAAGCGCCTTCGCCAGGCGGAGGTTACAGGTGGTGTCTCGCGCAGAGCTCTGGGGCTGCAGGCTGTAGTCACGAACAGAAGCAGACTTGTGTGGAAGGGACAGACGGGGGGACTAGGGTCCGGGGACTCCGGGGAAGTTGCAGACTTTCTGAGGACTGGCAGGGATGTGCCTCCTGGCCCTGGGTGCGTCCCCCCTGGGGGGAGGCATCGTGAGGGACTGTGGCAGGCTCCTCTGAACGCAGAGGCGCAGCTCCACGTATGGATCCAGGGAATGTGAATTCAGCCACAGAGGCTGCCGCGATCACAGACCTCGACCCCGACTTCGAACCCCAGAGCCGTCCCCGCTCCTGCACCTGGCCCCTGCCCCGACCAGATCTTGCTACTCAGCTGCCCGAGCCGCGCGAGGTGGAGCCAGGTCTGGGAGAGAAGGTACACACGGAGGGTCCTTCAGAATCAATCCTGTTGCCCTCCCAGCTCCCAGAGCCGGCAGGGGGCCCCCAGACCGGGATCCTGGGGGCTGTAACAGGTCCTCGGAAGGGAGGCTCCCGCCGGAATGCCTGGGGAAATCAGTCATATGCAGAGCTCATCAGCCAGGCCATTGAAAGCGCCCCGGAGAAGCGACTGACACTCGCCCAGATCTATGAGTGGATGGTCCGCACTGTGCCCTACTTCAAGGACAAGGGTGACAGCAACAGCTCGGCAGGATGGAAGGTAATTCTGACCCCCTCACCTCTGTCCCAAAACTATCTTACCTGCCCCTGGGCCCCCTACCTCCTTACTGCTATTCTGGGACCACTTTTACCCCACCCCCCACCCCACAGATTCACCTTCAATAGTCAGTTAGACAAACACTTACTTAGGGCAGAGTACAGTGCCTGATGCTGGATGATCACAGATGAATAAGACACTGTCCTTGCCCTGGAGAAAATGGAATTCTCTGCTCACTGCTCAACACTCCCAGCACAAGTGTTGGCTTGGGCTGCCCCAAACACTTATTCCCACAGAGAAGTCTTTATCCTATGTACTGCAGGAGCTGTGTGGGTTCTCCACATAAACCTAGTCTTCCCTCCGCCCCCACCTCCCACCCCAACACCTTTTCTCCCATTTCTGTGGGATTACTTAGATTCCGTCCTTGCCTCCCAATCCCTAAGGGTAGAGCTTCTGTTCTAGAACTCCTCCACCCAAGGAGACGGAGTGGAGTTGGCAAAAGTTGAAAAGAGTGATACTCATGAGGTGAAGTAGCTTATCTTACTCACAATTGAAAAAAGGGCTGGGAGCCGCTACCTGCCTCCGTTTATCTGATAATGCCAAGAAACTCTCTCTAGTAAGAGGCTATCCAACTTTGGGAGGAAAGTTGAGGAATACTAATCATGAAGGAAAAAAGAGGGGGAGAGAGGGCTGTGACTTTAGAGTGTGAGGTTGAGCGTTCCTTTGGCTATCCATGAAGACACTGTAGGAAAGATCTCGCTGAATGCTTCGAAAACGTGTCTTAAGAAATATGGGTCTCTAATCACGGAATCGGGGAGCTTCAACCCCTCTGAATGTCTTGTACGCGCCAGAGGTGGTGAGGTCAGCATACAAGGAAGTCCAGAGGGTTGAGAGAGGAGAGGGTCTTCCCTCGGTCTAAGAGATCAAGGGATCAGATCTGTAGTAGCCCTAGGGCTTGGGTAGAACAGAAAACAGGACAGCTGACTGAGACCCTTGGCACTATTTCTGGGTAGACTGCCACACCACAGCCTCAGCTCATAAAGAGCTCCCTTCCTTGGACCCAGCCTACACAGCTGTTTTTCTTTTCCCTTAGGTTCATTTTCCAGGGTAGAAGAAATAACCGTGAGTTGTTGGTTATACTGTGGGAGTGTCATCCCTCCTTGTAATTCACTCTTATACGGGGCTTTTAGTTTACAAAGTGTTTTTTTTTTAATTTTTAATAGTTGATTAATCTGCACAGCAATTCTGGGATTCCACATTTTACATATTAGGAAACTAAGGTTTAGAAAGGTTAGAAAATTCGCTTAAAATCAGCAGATTGAGGACTTGAACTCAGGTCTAACTGTAAATCGTATGTTCTCGCTGCTAGTCCATGCTGTCCAATTTTCTTCATTGGAATGGTGGCGAAGCCAAATTACACTGAGCCTGGGGCCTCTGGGCCCTCAGCCCGCAGTTCCCATCCCCACCCAACTCCAAGGAGACTTCGTGCCTGAACTGGCTTAACTGGTGACTTGCCAAGGTTACTACCACCCCACCAGGGGGCGGCACCCACTTAGAACAAGAAAACTTAGTTTAGGTGGCCTGGGTAGCAGTTAGCAGTCACCCCCCTTCCAACAGGTAAGAATGATAGGCTCCTAGGGAGCTGGCCTCTCCAGGTAGGTGGCTGTACTGTGCACCACTTCCAAGACCTACAGAAGAGGGGATGAAGAATTGGGCCTCATGTGTACCGAGTAGTAGGGAAAGGAATGGGCCTTCTCAGTAGACCCAGAGTTAGAGGATGTAAAGGAGGAATCATGGTACCAGAGGTCTTGGTGGTCCTCAGTTGCTAAGAGTCCAGGCTGCATGGACCAGTGTGGTTCCTTGAAGGAAGTAAGAGGGTTAACGTAGCCAGAGTAGGCGAAGTGCCATTACTGTAGGGTCCCAGGAAGATGAGGAGTTCTTTAGCTAGAGAGCCTTGGAACAAGAAGCTTCTTAAGCATCTTTCTCTAGGCAAAGGGTCTCCTTATGTAGAGGAGTCAGGAACACATGAAGTGATTTTTCACTGTCCATGGCCTCAGCCTGCTAGTTGCTCCAAGCCCTTCTGGGCTTCTCCCGAGTTTTGGAACTCTAAGGAGCTCCATGTGGGAGGTCAGGTGTCCCTAAGGTTGGAGATCACACGCACAAATTCCTGAGAAGTGAGGGAATGGAGGTAGGAAAGAGAAGGGAGGTCGGGGGGCACAAAAGGATGGCGTAACAAGCCTGGGGCAGCCAGTAGAAAAAAGCTGCTCTAGAGGCTCAAGAATTGGCCAATCTCCATGCCTTGGGCCACTGGGGGAAAAACTTATCTCCAGCAGAGTATCAGCAGCAGAGAGAGGAAGGGCCAACATGTAACTCCTAATATCCAAGGTACTCAGGAGCCAACGGGGCCTCAAGGGAACTTGCTAGCACCTGGGGACCATCCACCGATCAGGCGAGAGATAGTCCGTTCTGTACTGGGAGCTTGATTATGTATCTGGAGCCAGGCACTCTGAGAGGCACACAACTGGGGGGCACCGCCTCAATAGATGACCTGATCTGTGTCCTGTGCACTTACACTTGTCGGGACTAATTCTGTGAAACTGTCAAAGACACAATAGAGATTGGGGGAAATTGTGTGGAAGAGATTTAAAATACTCTGCAATAAATTTGGCTGCAAGAGAGTCAAGCAAGCACTTTGTTAAAGAGAGGAGACTTAGGCTTGGCTTGGGCGGACCAGAAGAACTTACAGAGGGAAGCTCTTGCCCTGGACAAGGAGGGAGGGAGGAGGAATGTGCCTCGTGTGTTTGAGGCACAGTGAGAAGCCTGGCCTGAATGTAGTTGAGGGTGTGTGTCTGGGAATTGGGAGAAATCAGAAAAAAAAGGAATCTTCGAATCTTCTGGAGAGTTGGGACCCAAATGCCCTGCGGGGAGCGGAGCTCCAGCTGCATGGAAGTTCCAGCCCCTCAGCCTGTTGGGAGAACTGGCTCAGGACAGGGTGGGTCAGTCCTGGTCTGGGGTTGCGCCACTGTCCTGAGAACTCCACCCAGGCCTGCACTCAAGGAAAGGGGTGGAGCCGTGGAATGCGCTTTCCCATCCCAGCCTAGTGCTTGCTGAACCAGGAGTGTGTCTCCGTGATGCCCCCCAGCCCCAGACAGCCCCCCAGAGACCGGGGAGGAGTTCCATGCTCTGAGCTTTTTCAGGGTGGGCACCCTGCGGTCTGCCGCCGCTTGGTGCTCAGGTTGGGTCTGGCGCCCTGCACAGAGCAGTCTGGAGCTGAGGCTGAGCAGCTTGTCTTCCCGCGGGAGCCGCGTGTGTGGTCTCCTCCCCACCCCCACCCGAGCCTATTTCCCCCCCCTGTATGTGAGTAGGTTCAAGTCTCCAGGAACGCTGTGGCTGCGGCCCAGCATCCTTTGAGACCGGACTGCGGGTCACTGACCCCCCCCCTGTCCAGGACTCATGTCCCTTTCCTGCCGCCTCTGCCCTCTCCAGAACTCCATCCGCCACAACCTGTCCCTACACAGCAAGTTCATCAAGGTGCACAACGAGGCTACCGGCAAGAGCTCGTGGTGGATGCTGAACCCCGACGGGGGCAAGAGCGGCAAGGCGCCCCGCCGCAGGGCCGCCTCCATGGATAGCAGCAGCAAGCTGCTCCGGGGCCGCAGCAAGGCGCCCAAGAAGAAGCCGGCCGTGCTGCCGGCGCCACCCGAAGGCGCCACCCCGAAGAGCCCCGCTGGCCACTTCGCTAAGTGGTCAGGCAGCCCTGGCTCTCGAAACCGCGAGGAGGCCGATGTGTGGACCGCCTTCCGTCCACGAAGCAGCTCCAACGCCAGCACGGTCAGCACCCGGCTGTCCCCACCGAGGCCCGAGGCCGAGGTGCTGGCGGGGGAGGAGATGCCTGCCTCCGTCAGTGGCTATGCGGGCGGCATCCCGCCCCCTCTGAAGGAAGATCTGGAGCTGTTGGATGGGCTCAATCTAACATCTCCCCACTCCCTGCTCTCTCGGAGTAGTCTCTCTGGCTTCTCTTTGCAGCATCCTGGGGTCCCGGGCGCCCTACACACCTATGGCAGCGCCCTCTTCAGCCCAGTGGAGGGGCCCCTGGCGGTGGGGGAAGGGTGCTTCTCCAGCTCCCAGTCCCTGGAGGCCCTGCTCACCTCAGATACCCCCCCGCCCCCCGCCGATGTCCTCATGACCCCGGTGGATCCCATTCTGTCCCAGGCTCCCACGCTTCTGCTGTTGGGGGGGATACCTTCCTCCAGTAAAGTAGCCACGGGAGTTGGCCTGTGCCCCAAGCCCCCAGAGGCTCCGGGCCCCAGCAGTCTGGTTCCCCCACCTCCAATGATAGCACCACCTCCAGTTATGGTGGCTGCTCCTGTCCCCAAGGCCCTGGGGACTCCCATGCCCACACCCTCTACTGAATCTACATCTACAAGCCAAGCCAGAATGCCTCAGGATCTCGATCTTGATATGTATCTGGAGAACCTGGAGTGTGACATGGATAACATCATCAGTGACCTCATGGATGGGGGCGAGGGCCTGGACTTCAACTTTGAGCCAGGTACTGCATGCCCTGATCACTAGCATCTCAACTGTGCCCACTGCTGGCTGCCCAGCTGCACGTGGAACAGGGGGAGGGACAGCTCCTGGGAGTTAGAGGGAGAATGCCATATCACAGTTGCAGTTTCCAGATAGGACCCCCCCCCCCGGGCCCTTCAGCAGTGTCCACCCCTATGGGTAGCGTGCTGTTCCTGTTATCCTGAGTGGTGGACGGTGATGATGGGACGTAGTCACGCCCCAGATGAGCCTCTTACCTTCTCCTCTGTTTCTTTTTTTAACAGATCCCTGAGCCATGGCTGGAAGCTTTGTCCCCTGCTTCAGAGGTGGAGCCAGGGGCACCCATATCCACTTTTTACCCTTGGCCCCATCCTGGGAATTTGGGACCCTACTGTAGAGCTAGAATGGGGTCTACTCACACAGGTGTTGAGGAAATTAATAAAGTTACAGCTGCCCCGTATGGGAACTGTGGGGGGGAGGGAAAACGGTAGGGGGGGGAAGGGAGGGGATTTATCCTTACTGTGCCAATTAGGGAGTTAGATCCCCTCTTTAGAGCCATCTCCTAGGTTTTGTAATGGGCAGCAATGCTGTTGGAAATGTGAAGTCACCAGTGGCCTTACCCTGCCTTTGGGAGCAGGATTTTTTGTAGTGTCTTATCTGAGCTGGTCCAGGCGAGGCTGAGCCTGGGGTTTTTATGCAGTGGCCTCTTAGGCCAGTGGGGGGGAGGGGGGACCTGGAAGGGCCAAGGTCTGAGCACTGGAGTGTCTCGCCAGGCCAAGTGACCCTTGGAAGACTGCAGATAACAGAAAGGCTTTTTATAAACTTTTAAAGAACTATAAACACAAATATAGAGATTTTTACCAGTGGCAAGGTGCTAGTGATGGAGGGAATGCTTTTTCTTTTTTTTCTTTCTGAAGGCTTTGTCCTAGTGACATGTTGCAAACACTACATAATGTCTGGGGGAGACATGGGGAAAGGGGGCGCAGCAGCGAGCAGCAGGACTGGCTCAGAATTTCCCAAAGGAAAGAACCACGCCAGGCCCCCCACATTCTGCCACTTTGTGCCTAGGAGCATGCAGTGCTGGGATGCATCCACACTCTCCCGTGACCTGCTGTGGGTTAGTCCTACGGTGGGAGCCATGGAAGGCCTGGAATTAGTTTGTGGCCAGGGAAGGGGGTGGGAGGGGGAGGAGAAGGAGGGAAGGATTTAAGTGGTAAAGTTAGGCACAGAGACCTCCCTGTTCCAGGCCCCTGACAGCTGTCCCTGCCCTTCTTCCCCTTGCCTGACTACAGGGGTTATGTGGAAATGTGTGTGGTGGCAGGCAGGGGTGGGGAGGTGGGGGGGGTAGAACAGGGAAGCAGGAGCTGGGGAGCTTGGCTGAGGGTCTGGGAACTGAGCGGGGATGGAGGGGAATGTGGATCAGGTTTACTAGCACCTGCCAGGGAGGCCATCTGGGGCGCCTCCACCCCAGCCCCCAAAGCAGCCCCTCCTCCAGTCCCCCTTGCATTGTCCCCTCCCCCAGCCCTGCTGTGGGTTCCCATCATTTCCTGTGTCAACGCCTGGCCTATCCAGATTGTATCATGTGCTAGATTGGAGTGGGGAAGTGTGTCAAATCAATAAATGAATTCAATAAATGCCTATAACCAACTCTGGTTTCTGCTGCCTTACTGCCCCCCCAACAAGGGGGAAGGAGGGAGAAAGGCAGGGCTTTGGGGGGAGGGACTGCCCAGAGGCTGAGAGGTAGGTGGGGGAATTTTGGCTGGGGAGTGTGGGGGTTTGACGTGAGGGGCGGGAAGTGGCCCATCACCCACCTAATTAATCCAAGTAGGAGTAGGCAGGCTGTGATAGGCCTCTTCTGGTACTCTGGCTAGAAAAGACCCCACCCCCTACTCTGTCCCATGTCCTCAAAGGTTCATTGTACTAGACTTCCCAGACTTTCCTCACATCCCCCCATGTGCATGCCCCCACCCTCTCCTGCCACTCCAACCCACCCCAAGCCTCCAGGGTGCCTGAGGCAGACTCCAGCCTCCGTTGCTGATACTGGGAGAAGGAGTTTCTTGAAAAAGGAACCTCACATTAAATTCCAGTAATTTCATACCTAGTGTTGCTGCTCTCACGTGGTCATTTTATTTAGTTGGTCTCGGTCTCCCCCTCCTACTGGTAAAGCCTTCCCTGGCTTTATGGAATGCACTCTTGCGAACTGGCTTGTCCTTACCGGTTTTGGACTGGAAAAGGCAAGGGGCAGTCAGATGAAAAAGTTCGTGCAGGGAAGCTTTCTACAGACTAGGGCCAAAGGCAGGACAAAGGAAGTGGAAGGCAGGTCTTGGGCGTGGGTGTTGGATTTGGAAAGGAAATCGACCCCAGAGGGCCATCGTGGAGGAGCCTGGTTAGCTGGTGGGGAATGGGGGCGCCGGGACAGACCAGATTTGGGGAGTCTTACCGTGGGGTGTGCAGGGACCTTGATTTTGACTTTCTTGGCCTGTCGGAGTTTAAGCAGTCTCAGCCTGTTCTTCTCCATGGTGTCACATTGTATGTGCAAGGCCTCTGTACCAGGAAAAGGCACCCCTACTTCTGAGGACTAGAGACCTTACCTACAGGTCCTGTCCCTCCCATTGTTCAAATGACCATTTGGAGCAACCCAGCCTGAAGTTAGTCTGCAGAGTGGTGTGAAAGTGTCTAAGCTCCAAGAAAAAAAGGACAAAAGGAAAGTTGGAAATGACAGGGAGATATACAAAAAAGAGGGCTGAGAAACAGAGAAAAGGTGAATGACACAGAAACACTCCACCTGCTTTGAACTAAACATCCTCCTAAAGTGGACCTTGACCCTATTCCCCTTTTCCTAGGATTTCTGTGATCCTATTTGCTGCATGACACCAGTCCCACCCTGTAGCCTCCATCCTCAGCTGTGTGCAGTGCGCTCTGTGTTTCTACTTTCCTCCCGTGCTCCTTACCAAGTAGCGCGTGGTCTGGATTCTTCAGGATAGGCACAAAACCCAGGTACGCATGCGCAAGCCGGCTTCCTGTGGATACAGCAGTGTGCTATCCCCAGCCCCTGTCACCCGGTCTCCACCCTTCCAAAGCCCAAGATTTCAGGACCCTAACACTCAACACTACCTTGAGCTGGTTTACCTTATTTCCTCCCATAAGATCGATTTCTAAGATCAGGTGGGGGCACGGTATGTGTGAACCCAACCTATTTTCACAGGCAGTGCCTCTTGTTAGGCTGACTGGCAATGGTCATTTGGATCTGGCTGAGGGTGCCCTATTTTAAAGAGGTCCACAATTCATCCTAAGGGCCTTGCTCTAGCTCTGGGGAGTGCTCCCAAGCATGTACCTGGTGCCCCACGTGCCACCTTACAAACGTAGTAGGTGTCCCGAGGTGTAAGGAATTTGATGGCATAGTCTCCAGGCTTCTTCATCAGGAAAAACAGCTTCATTGTTCCTGCTTCATCACACAAATCAATGGTGTCTGGAGGGAGACCACAGGGGTAATTTGGGCAACTAAGGAAGGAGAGTAAGGGTAAAAGGAGCCAGTGATCCTATCCAGAACGGGCTGGAGGAGGCTGGCAGAACTCAAGGGGCTCTCTTCTTGCCAGAAGGAGGGCTTGGGGGCCAGAGATGACCCTCCTACTTTGACCCTTGGCCATTAGACCCCTCCCCAAACTCCTCACCTTTTTCAGGCAACCCCACTTTTTTGCGGATGTAATTCAGCATCCGGTGGACAGCGCAATTGGTATTGACAAGAAATTCCTCATTATCTAAGAAGAGATGGATTGGAACATGTGACCCTCCTCTAGTTACACCGTCCCTGTGATCTCCCCTGCCCTCAAACCTTCCCAGCTTGACACGCAGACTCCAGCTCCATGGTGCCCCTTACCTCCATGTTTGATGTAGATGAACATGTTCTCAAGATGTTACTTTTCAGGGAGAGGCCTGATGACTCATGATGAAGGAAGGTGTTGTGGAGACCTTGGGGGATCCATGGGGTAGGTAGGGGGTGGGGGGACCAGAAAGGCAGATGGATTACATTGCCCGAGGAAGCCCAGACCAGGCAGACAGGAGAGAGCCACTGCCAGTCTGGATAACCAGCATCTCTAAGGGTGGGGCCTGAGGCTGCAGTTGAGGGATTATGAGGTCAGAGGTGGTATCTGTGACAGAAGGTGGAGCTAGGATAAGGAGAGGACTTGAGGGAGATCTGTAGAAGATTCACTGGGAATGTGGGCAACATGGTCAATCTAACTCTAAACTGGAGCCCAGACAGACACCTTAGAGAAAAGTGAAGTTTCTGAAACACTACTTTTTTCTAGTTAATTTGTGGTACAGCAGGAGTCCGCTCCTCTTCTGTACCCTCAGTGCCATGCCCCACCCTTAACTGTACCTTGTGTTTCTCCTGCTCCCTGCCCCAACAACAGACATTTTAAAAAGATTGTATTTATTGATTTTACAGAGGGAGGTGGGGATGAGAAGTAGTTGCTTCACTCTAGCTGTTCATTGGTTCCTTATTGTTAGCACCCTACCAGGCAAGCCCGGGGTTTCAAACCGGCAACCTCAGCATTCCAGGCCAGGCAGACATTCTTGATGATTATCAATAGAAACTTTATTTCTCATTGATTCGGGAACAACTGAAGGGCAGATGGAAAGAGTGAGGAAGGAAGGGAGGGAGAAAGAACTTCGCGCAGAGGAAGGGCTGGATTGAGGGAGATGAGGAATACGTATAGGGCAAAGGAGCAATTCTTAAGGAGGAGATATTGAATGAGGGGACAGTTAAAGGGGACACAAAATTCAAAATCAGCCACAGTGGGGTGAGGAGAGGATTGGACGCAGGCTGGTTGGGTGAGGGGGAGTTGGTACAAACTAGGGCTATAGGACCCTGGGGTTCGGTCAGAATGTCAGGGTTCAGGTTTCAGGGTATACGAAGGGGGCGCCCAGTAGGGGCTCTGCTGGTTGCAGGGGGAGCCTCCGGGCCCCTCCCACAGAGCCCCTCCTTTCGGGGGGATCTCACTGACGTGGCAGAGCCTTTCGCTGTAGTCTGGCTGCAGGCTCTCCGCCAGTCCCTTAGACACACCACTCCAGGCCTAAAGACAGATATCTCCAGGTCAGGGGTCAATTAGGGGCAAGAAGCAAAAGCCCCAGGCTCTGTGCCGAGGGAGCTCTCATAGCGTCAGCACCACTGTGATTATAGAAGGGACACACAGACTCCTGGGCTCCCAATACACTGTTCCCATCCACCTCAAACAATCTATAATCAGTTCTTCTGTGTGTCTCTCTCTGTCTATCCCATCCCCCAATGGGTCAGCCACTTCCTGACAGTTAGTGCAGGTCCCCTCCCCTCCCCTCTACCCCCTCACTGCGTCTGTCTTGCTGCAGGAAGTTGGCAGTTGACAGACTGCAGTCTGCCTATGACCATGTTCTCACCAAAAAGTTCCCATGGTATTCCGTAACCAGATCGTCTAGGCTCTTGAGGGCAGGAATTCGGGGCATCGTCCTGGGGTAGGGGAGAAAGGGGGGGCAGGAGCATGTTGGTGACGCTCTTTTATTGCCCTCTTCTCCCAGTTCTCCCATATGGAGTGAAGAGATTCTGCGTTTGCTGGGCCTGCAGCTTCCTTCTATCACCGTGCCCACTTGGGTGACCCCTCATTCCTTAGCTTCCAGCTCTCCTCTTCTGGAGACCCTGTGATAAGCCTCCTCCCCTATTCCCAGCCACCCCACCCCTTTTGTTCTGGGATTCCCGAAGTCTCACCGTTCCAACCAGCAGTACACACAGATGAGGCTAATAATCAGCCCCATGGAGCCAAGGGGGATGAGCATCACTTTCAGCGCAAACTGT
The DNA here is from genome assembly GCF_036850995.1 of Saccopteryx leptura. Classification (NCBI taxonomy): domain Eukaryota; kingdom Metazoa; phylum Chordata; class Mammalia; order Chiroptera; family Emballonuridae; genus Saccopteryx; species Saccopteryx leptura. Next base: position 65,796,669 of record NC_089516.1, on the reverse strand, counting down.
AACAGGGTCTCTATGGAGAAGAGGAAAGGAAAAGAGCCCTAAGAATTGTCACCTTAAGACATGCCAACACTGGCAGAGCTCCAAATAGGTGCCAGGCACCGTGCTAAAACACTTTCCGTATATTTAATGCTCACAACTCCTGAGAGGGGGGACCAATTAGTACCTCCATTTTTTACAGATGAGGAAAGACAAAGAGGTTAGCGATGTGCTCAAGATCAAAGAGGCAGTAAATAGCAGAGGCAGGTTCAAACCTGCGGCTTGGCTGGTTCCAAAGCCATCTTAACCATGCAGCTTTCCTGGAAATGTAGGGATAGCTTATACGTTCTCCCCTTTGAGCGTTCCTTGGCCTCCCTCTCAATCTATTTCCCTTACTCTAACAACACATCGACCCAAACCTACACACAAGAACCCTGCTTTCTGCGGGTTGGGTTGAACAGTGAGGGGGAGATGAGCCACCAAATTTGGGAGCTTAGGGGTAAGAGAGTAGAGCCAAAGACAGTGGTGGTTACAAAGGTTGGGGTGCTGGACTCATGATTTGGGATGAGGCATTAGGTTCACTTTACCCTTTGAAGTATGACTGCCCCACTGGATTGGGTGGCTCCATTCACTCCACCTCTGAGCGCTTCCACAGAGTGGGTTATAGCGGCTCCGAACACGAAATGTGTAGAGTTTCTGCCCATCTACACTAGGCAGGGAGAAGCTACGTCTCTGGTCCACTGATTGTTCCTTAGGGAGAAAGAGGCTGACATAAAGACAGTTGTCTATAAAAGAAGGGAGAATTAAAACTGCTGCCCCTCCCCCAAGTCATCATCTGGTTTTTTCCCCCTTCCTCCCTCCTCCCTTGACTACTCAAGCTACACTGCTCCCTTCACTGACTAGAATCAAATGCCTCTCTCCAGATCCCCTTGAAGGCTTCCTTTGGTTTACTTGTCTGCCTGGTGTTGGGAAGAGTACAGGTAGAGAAACCCTAATGAAAACTCAGTGGTGGTGATAGGGAAAGGAGTTTGGAGGAGGAGGGTGGAAGTTGGGCAGAGGAACTGGGAGGCTGAGAACAGAAGCTTGGGATCAGGCCCTCCTGTTTGGCTGATTTAATCCTTTATCTTCACTTCCTTGGTGTTAGCTACTATGTTCCCATCCCCAGTCACTCACAGTCCAGCTGTGGTCCCGGTCGCTCCGGTACTGCACCAGGTGCTCCAAGCAGTGCTCCAAGTGTCTGTTGCTCCAGCTTAGTTCTAGCTGGGATTCACTCAGTTTGCGAATTGTTAGGTTCACTGGAGCCCAGGGAATCACTGGAGATATGTGTGTAGGTGTGGTCATTCCCCTGGCCTAGACAAGTCAGGATCCTGAAGGTAGTGCTCCTGACCCCTCCTCCCTTCCTCATCCCAAACCCTCACCTCCTCTTCTTTGCCCAGGTACCCTTATGGGCAAAAACTGTTCCATATACTCCAACAGCCCCACAAGATCCCTGGACTCTTGAGCCCCTTTCCAAATTACCCAGATCCTGCAGTTTTAACATCTGGATGGCCTCCCTCCTAGGGTCCTGTGGGTCCTGTAGCTGGACAACAAATGTCTTATAGAGCTGGATCTCCTTTTTTTGCAACCAACAGCCAGAAGTGATGTGTGAAGAGAATAGATAATGGCCACACTCCTGGGCTTTGTCAGGACCAGCATTCTTGTACCTGGGGAAGGGTCATAAGGAAGAAGAATAGTGGGGTGAAGTTGGGTACCACAGACATCCACAGCCCAGCCTCAGCTCCCCTGAACTGACTTATGACTTACCCCATGAAAAAAGAGTAGAAAGCCTGGAATGCTGGCTACCCTCTTTCTTGATTCCCATGCAGCCTCTCACATCCAGCCGACCTCCCCTTCCTCCCCTGTACTATCCCCTCTCCCTTTCTCCTACCAGTAGTGCATAGTCAGGTTGGTGGGCCGGGGTTCAGAGCTGCTGTTCCAAGTGCAATTCATGTACTCGACATTGAATACAAAACACTGAACTTTTGGGAGTGGCAGGCTGGAAACATTGTGGGTCCCAGGGGGCGTAGAGGTCAGGAAGAAATCTAGATTGGGGAGAAAATGAAGTGAGGAAGGGGAAGAGAAGAAATGATAGTCAGAAGAAGCAGCGTGAGGCAGGGAACCCTTCCCCTGCCCTCCCCACAGTACTCTTAAATTCTGCCGGGATCCTTGTTATGGCCAGTGGTAGGATCCAGATTTCTGTATGGCCCCTTCCCACAGCCTCCCTTCTCACCGACCCCTTCCAGTCCCAGGTTTCCCACCAGCTGTGATGTCTTCATTCCCACTGGGTGTGAGGAGTGTTGTGGTCAGCCCCACCCCCAGCAGAGGCAGCTGCAGAAATAAAAGGAATCTCAGTGGCAATGGCTGCTTCAACATGGCGCTCTTGCTCTTCGTTCCCTGGGTGTACTGTGTCAGGAACCTGGGCCCCTTACCCCTGCCTCTCCCCACCCACACATTTCCTCTGTCATAGCTTCCGGTGGAAAGAACCTTTGAAACCAGGGCTTTACAGAGGGTGTGGCAAAAGTGAGCTACGACACAGGCTGTCTTCTGGGAAAGTAGGTGTTGATATAATCTGTAGGTGTAACACCACCCAGCTGCGAAGTGGCTGGTGTTAAGCAGGTTGGGTATACGATATTGCCACGGACTCAAGAGTTGTTAGACCACCTAGATCCTGGGAAGGGTCTTATCACCACCACCATCACCACCATTCCCAATCACCTTCTGATCAAAATAATTTTATCCTGTATAGCGAAGGATCTGAACCTCTTCTCCATCCTATGCTATGCTCGTTCCTTGGCTTAGCCACCTTGAAACCTCTGTCAAAGCTTTACCTTCTTGGCTGGATGGAAAATACAGTCTTGACTTCTGTGGGCACATATATAGCTGTCTTTCGTCTGACCTAATCCAAATCAAAATATCCATCTTTAGCTCCGGGCTGTGCTGCTGGGCCCTTGTTGAGACTGGTGAGGAAGTCTGACTTAGAAGTAGATTCTAGAAATGGAGGAACAACAATACTAACTTCAAAGTCCTCATCTTCCCTCAAATCTGCTTTCTTTCCTGTGTTCCTTTTCTTACTTAATGGTATCATCACCCTCTCGGTCACCCAGACTTAAAACCTCAAAGTCATCTCCAATTCCTTCCTCTCTCTCACCCTGAGAATCCAATCAGCTCTACTCTCTGTGGTGTTTCTCCAAGTTGTATCCTTTCCACGAGCACAACCACTGTGTAAAATCACCCTTTCATTCCATCTAGTCATGATTCTTTTTTTGTGTGTGTATGACAGAGACAGGAAGAGAGACAGAGAGAGGGACAGATAAGGACAGACAGACAGGAAGGGAGAGAGATGAGAGGCATCAATTCTTCGTTGAGGCTCCTTAGTTGTTCATTGATTGCTTTTTCATATGTACCTTGACCAAAGGGCTACAGCAGACTGAGTGACCCCTTGCTCAAGCCAGCAACCTTGGGCTCAAGCCAGTGACATTGGGCTTCAAGCCCACCACCTTAGGCTCAAGCCGCCAAACATGGGATCATGTCTATGATTCCACGCTCAAGCCAACGACCTCGTGCTCAAGCCATATGAGCTGGATGAGCCCGTGCTCAAGCTGACAACCTTGGGGTTTCGAACCTGGGTCCTCCAGGTCCCAGTCTGATGCTCTATCCACTGCGCCACAGCCTGGTTAGGCTAGTCCTGATTCTTACCAGAACCCACCAACTGGCCTTCCTGTCTGTTTTTTAAAAATGTTTATTGTATTGATTTTAGAGAGAGAAGGAGACAGGAGCGTGGAACTGCTCCTGTATGTGCCCTGACCGGGGATCAAACTGGCAACCTCTGTGCTTCAGGACGATGCTCTAACCAACCGAGCTATCCGACCAGGGCTGGCCTTCCTTTCTAAAGGACCCATGCACAGACTTACTCAGACTCAGTCCTGCTGAGCAGCAGCACCGGGGCAGCAGCTCGAGAGGAACCAGGGACGTACAGGGAAGAACTGAACTGTCTAGCATCAGAGAAATAGCTGGGGCCAGCTTTCTACCTGACAAAAGTGCTGGCAGACATTGTTACTTTTCTGAGACCTCCTCCTTCACAGAGTTGACAGACAGGCACCATATCTGAGTTTCCATTAACCTGGCTCCTGTTCCCCCATCCAGATGATTTCTGAGACCCCACCTCACACAACTTGCAGGCCCATCCAAACCATTTCCAGTGGCTTTTCTGTACAATTGGCCTCTCTTCCTCATGCTTCAGACATTCCTAAAATCTCTCAAACAAGCAGCCTCTGGCCTCTGTGTACCCTGTATCCCTTGCTAAGTGGCCCCAGGCCCAGCACTAGCAGCAGATGGCCTTGGTTCATATCTTAGTCTGTCCTGGGAACCTCCAAGTCCAGCACAAGTAGCAGCCATCTGCATATTGCTCTGTAGCTTGTGCTGGGTGACCCCAAGTAGGGCACAGGTGGTGGCTGACCTCACATCTCCCAGAAGGCCCCAGAGCCAGTGCACCTGGTGGGCAGCTTCAGACCACGCCAGATCACCCCCCTACCACCTCCCGAGCAACACACTCCAAGGGCAGACCCGGTGAGCACCAAAGCCCCACTGAAGCAAGCTCTGCTCCATAGGGTCAACTCCTGCACAGCTGCTCCTCATCTGTAGTCACAGCTGATTGACCTTGGGGTCAGCCCCCCCAAATGTTGCCAAGAGCAATCAAGGCTCAACTACAACAGGACAGTGCACATAGTCCACACAGGAGTTGTAGCTGGAGCTCTCAGCTTGGGTGATTAGGGAGGCTGTGCCACTGGGCCCTACAGGACAGCTACCACACAAGGCCACCTTATCAAATTCTGGGAGATGTAGCAGTTCTGCCTAACACATAGAAACAAACATAGGGAAGTAGCCAAACTGTGGAGACAAAGAAACATTTCTCAAATGAAAGAACAGGAGATGCTTTCAGAAAAAGAACTAAATGAAATGGAAGTAAGCAAACTAACAGATACAGAGTTCAAAACAATGGTTATAAGGATGCCCAAGAAACTTAGGACATAAAAAGTATAAAAAAGAACTAGTCAGAAACAAAGGATACACTAACTGAAATGATGACTCATTTATAGGGAATCAACAGTAGAGTAGATGATGCCAAGAATCAAATCAGTAATTTGGAATATAAGAAAGCAAAAACCACCTAATCAGAACAGCAAAAATACAATAAATAAATAAATAAATAAATAAATAAATAAATAAATAAGGATACTGTAAGGAGCATCTGAGACAACTTCAAGTGTACCAACATTCACATCGTGGGGGTGCTGGAAGGAGAAGAGAGAGAGAGAGAGCAAGAAACTGAAAACCAATTTGAAAAAATAATGACAGAAAACTTCCTTAACCTGGTGAAATATATAGACACCCAAGTCCAGGCAGCACGGAAAGTCCCAAACAAGATGAACGCAAAGAGGCTTATACCAAGACATATCATAATTAAAATGCAAAAGGTTAGCCTGATCAGTAGTTGTTCAGTGGATTGATCATCAGCTTGGAACGCTGAGGCCCCTACTTTGAAACACCGAGGTCATGGGCTTGAGCATGAGTTTGCCAGCTTGAGTGCGGGGTTCCCTGCTTGAGCATGGGATCATCAACATGACCCCATGGTTGCTGGCTTGAGCCTAATGGTTGCTTCCTTGAAGCCCAAGGTCTCTGACTTGAGCTTAAGGTTGCTGGCTTGAGCGACAGGTCACTGACTCAGTCTGAGCCCCTGGTCAAGGCACGTATGAGAAAGCAATCAATGAACAACTAAGCAACGCAAGTACGAGGTGATGCTTCTCATCTTTCCCTTTTCTCTCTCTCTCTCTCTCTCTTGCTGTCAAATCACTAAAAAAAAAAAAAATCTTTTATTTAAAATGCAAAAGGTGCCTGACCAGGCAATGGCGCAGTGGATAGAGCATCAGACTGGGATGCAGAGGACCCAGGTTCAAGTCCCCAAGGTCGCCAGTTTGAGCACGGGCTCATCTGGTTTGAGCATAGCTCACCAGCTTAGACCCAAGGTTGCTGGTTTGAGGAAGGGGTTACTCTGTCTGCTGAAGGCCCGTGGTCAAGACACATATGAGAAAGCAATCAATGAACAACTGATGATTTTAAGGTGTCGCAATGAAAAACTGATGATTTTCTCTCCATACCTGTCTGTCCCTATTTATCCCTCTCTCTGACTCTCTCTCTGTCTCTGGGGAAAAAAAATTGCAAAAGGTTAAAAAAAGGCACAGTGGATAAAGCATCGACCTGGAACGCTGAGGTCACCAGTTCTTGCCTGGTCAAGGCATATATGGGAGTTGATGCTTTCTGCTCCTTCCCCCTTCTTTCTCTCTTTCTCTCTGTCTCCCTCTCCTCTCTAAAATGAATAGATTAAAAAATCTTAAAGTGCAAAAAGTTAAAGATACAGAGAAAAATTTAAAAGTAGCTAAAGAAGAGCAGTTAGTTACCTACAACAGAGCTTTCAGAAGACTGCCTGCTGATTTCTCAACAGAAACTTTCAGGCCAGAAGGGACTGGGAAGAAGTATTCAAAGTGATGAAAAGGAAGGACCTACAAACAAGATTACTGTATGCAGCAAAACCATCATTTAGTACTGAAGGATAGATGAAGGGCTTCCCAGACAAGAAAAAGCTCATCACAACCAAACCAGCATTACATGAAATGTTAAAGGGTCTTCTTTAAGGACAAACAGCAGGAGAAGGAGGAGGAGGAGGAGGAGGAGGAGGAAAAAAAGAAGGAGGAAGAGAAGGAGGGGGAGGAAGATATAAAATATGAATAGTAAAATGACAATAAATATGTATCTATCAACAATTGATTCTAAAGAACAAAATGAGCAGGTGAGCAGAGCAGAAACAGGCTCATGGGTGTGGAGAACATTTTGAGGGTTTCCAGATGGGAGGGGGATGGATGGAAGAGGTGAAGGGAATGGCAGGTGCAGATTGGTTGTTGCAGAATAGTCATGGGGACATGGAGTGCAGCAGAAGGAAGAAAGTCAGTAGTGTTCTAATGCCTGTGTGTGGTGTCAGACGGGCGTGGGACTAGTCGGGATGATCGCTTAAGTTGTGTAATTTCTGGCTACTGAGTTGTACACCTGTAACTAGTGTAATATTGTATGTCAACGATAACTGAAAATAAAAATAAACAATAAAAATTTTTAAAAATTCATCAAAATAATATTGGCTCAAAAGTCAAGAAAAAAAAATCCTAGTCTCATCTCTGTTACTCAGTAGCTGTATGATATAGGGCAAGTGAACTTCTACTCTTTGAAAGTCAGCCTTCTCATCTACAAAAATGAAGACAGTAATCCCTATCTCATGGGGCTGTGTGCAGAACAGGGGAGATAACGTCTGGAAAGCATCTGACACTTAGTAGCGCCTCTTTGGCAAGAGAAAATGTTATTAACCTGAAATTCATGGACACTTAAAGATGCATACAGGAGCTTCAGGGGTGTAACAGTTTCCTTGTAAAGTAACTTTGTATGTTTCTATGTTCATTTTTCTGGGAGCAGGGCCACAGCTCCATTAGCATCTCAAAAGGGTTTTGAATCTAAAAAAGGTTAACAATCTCAGTGTTAGACCAAAAAGACCTTGAGGGATTAGACCCGGCCTTCCAGGGGTTTAATGAGTGCTTGCTTTGTCAGCACACAGAAATTCTAATCTTCACATGGGTCCTTTGAAGGTGATATCAGTACATCCATTTTTTCTGATGCGGAAACGAAGAAAGGAAGACTGGCTTGTAAAACGCAGAGTTCCCAACCAGTTCAAATCCTCTGGAGCGCCCGTCCCAGGCCAAGCACCGAACGAGGCGCCCGGAAGCCAGCGCCAGTTAGAGCTCCGCAGCGCGGCTACCTCCCGCCCCGCCCGGCAGGTTCGCAGCCACGCGCGGTTGAGCGGCTCAGGCTGTGTGAAATCCATCTCCGGCGGAAAGCTCCCAGGCGCGGAGCTCCGCCCCACGCTGGCCCGGCCCCGCCTCGTCGAAGTCGATATTGTCCGAAGGTTCCCGGCGTCCCTCGGTAGTTTCCGGCAATGATCGAGAGTTTCTAACGTGCCCCTTGCTGTCTCTCGGCCGCCGTCCTCGCCACCGCCGGTACCCCCGCCCCCCCCCCCCCCCGCCCCGGCCGGCCCGGCTGGCGCCTCCGGCACTACGGGCTGGGCAAGATGGCGGCTTTCGGGATCTTGAGCTACGAACACCGGCCCTTGAAGCGGCCGAGGCTGGGGCCTCCCGATGTGTACCCTCAAGACCCCAAACAGAAGGAGGTGCGTTCACAAACCGGGGCTCCCGCAGAGCCAGGGGCCGGCGATCGGCACTGGAGGGAGCATTGAGGGTTTGGGGAAGGGGGGGGGGGGGGGGCGGGTGGGAGCGAAAGTCCCGATAGGGCAGAGAGTGAAGTGGGTGCGGGAGAGGGGGATCTGGGGGCAAGGGGCGGTTCCTGGGTGTGACCAGGGAACGATGGAGGGGCTAGGCGGAGGCGTCCCCCTCTCCACAGTCCCCTCAGAAAGTTGTCTGGGTCGGCTTGGCCAGCTTGCAGAAAGAGTGATGTTGAGTGAGCTCTGATAATGGAGGACCTTAGGGAGGGTGGGAGTGGGAGCCAAATGATATCAGGGCCTAGCTCTAAATAACAGTCTGTGCTACTCCGAATCTTCCTGTTGCCTTATCTCTCCTTATTCCCTTCTGCCCTCCTCTCCCACCACCACCACCCAAGGGAAAAAACGCTAAAATGTCATTTTCCTGCCTCAGGATGAGCTGACGGCCTTGAATGTGAAACAAGGTTTCAATAACCAGCCCGCTGTCTCCGGGGATGAACATGGCACTGCCAAGAATGTCAACTTCAATCCTGCCAAGGTGAGAAAACCCTGCCAGGCTGAAGGAAAAGTCTGGAAGAATCTGAGAAGGAGCAAAGGACGTGGGTTGGGAAGACTTAAAGGGACGACCTAAGTGGCTGAGTATTCCTTCATAACCTAATGCTACCACATTGGCATTTGCCTGTCAATGACACAACCACCTCTCTGCTCTTTCTTCACACCCTGATGTATCATTTTCCTCCCTCAGATCAGTTCCAACTTCAGCAGCATTATTGCAGAGAAGTTACGTTGTAACACCCTCCCTGACACTGGTCGCAGGAAGCCCCAAGTGAACCAGAAGGACAACTTCTGGCTGGTGACTCCACGATCCCAGAGTGCCATTAACACCTGGTTCACTGACCTGGCTGGCACTAAGCCACTCACACAACTAGCCAAGAAGGTGAGATACTGTTTACTGTTCTTCAGGCGGAGGTGGGGAGCATGGGTACCAAGTACAGTGGTACCTTGACAGACGAGTTTAATTCATTTCATGGCCGAGCTTGTGACTCACTTTTCTCATGTGCCAAATCGAATTTCCCCATTTAAATTAATGGAAATGCAATTAATCCATTCTGGCCCCAAAAAACCACACAGATTTTTTGTTTTATATGCTTTTAAATAAGAAAATGTACTTTATAAATAACAAATACATACATACACACATGCACACACTCACACACATATATACATAATAGGAGAGAATGTAAAGAAATAAACTAGTTTATGAAATGTTATTTATCTTCAAAGTCAGGCAAAGATGCAGGCAGAGGGGGAGGAGACTGGTGGAGGAGGTTTTCATTTCATGTGCTATCCCTTAACATAACTTACTCTCTACACACACTTAATGCTACATTTAATTACAAAATTGACCTTACACACTATGTATGATACTGTGTATACATTTTATCAATTTACTCGCTACACACTTAACACTACATTTATTGCAAAAGGTAACTTACACACTAGGTATGATATGTAACTTTATTGCTAAACTTAGTTGCTATTTTTTTACTTTGGTTAATCATCATTTTCTTCACTGACTTTTGGCTTTTTCACTACATACTTTCCTTGCTTTCACTCCCAGGCAGTTTCAACAAAAGCCTTTTCATGGAACTTTGTTTCTTCCTTCTAGAACATTTTGATAATGTGTGAAGCAAGTGTCATTACACAGCTCCAATACACGACCTGTTGCAACTTTTTCTGGGTGTGTTTTTTTAGAAAACTGTTTAATTTTTTCCTAATTCCCCAACATTTCCTTAATCTCACTTGTACTGATTACTTCATCAGTACAAGTGAGCCCACCTCGGGTTCCTCCCTGCTAATTTTCTGCAAAACCTTACGCTGCTGCTGCTGCTGTAATCTGTGAAACCCAACATTTGGCAGGCTCTCTAAGGGAGGGTGGCAGAAGCTTGTGATCCAAATATTCGCTCATGACTTAAAGCAAAAACTCCCATGAGTGACTGCTCATCTCTCAAATCGATCGTGATTTAAAGTGCTCATGTGTCAAGGCATCACTGTACCCCCTATTCTCAGATTAGGCTACAAGTGGTCTCACTATTTGTGATGTCCATCCAGGTCCCCATTTTCAATAAGAAGGAAGAAGTGTTTGGGTACTTAGCCAAATACACAGTGCCTGTGATGAGGGCTGCCTGGCTTATTAAGATGACCTGTGCCTACTATGCAGCAATCAATGAGACCAAGGCTAAGAAGAGACAGGTCGTTGACCCCTTCACAGGTGAGTGACTCCTAAAACTGGTGGTCCCAGCACTGATCATTTCAAGGAGTGATAATACCCTTGGAATTATTCTCCTTATCTGTATTCCTTGCTTTTTCATGTATGTTGCAGTCTCTTAATTACTAAACAGGCAGTATCTTGAGTATCTACTGTGTGCGTGTACTGGGCTATAAAGATGACCAGTACCTAATCCTTGCCTTTAGCATGCTTATAGTCTAGTCAGGATGCCAAGGCATGTGTACAAATGACATAATTAAATATAGAAAGTAGTAAGTGTCAAAGAGGAGACAGACGCTTCTTTGAGACTTTAGTGGACAGAAAGATTACTCTCTTTTGAGGACACCTGGGAAGGCTTTAGGAAGGTGGCATTTGACTAGAGCCGAAGAGGATGAATAGGATTTAGAAATACAGTAGTCCCTCCCCACCCTTATCTGAGGGGGATACATTCCAAGAGCCCCAGTGGATTCTTGAAACCACAGATGGTAGCAAACCCAATACTTACTATTGTTTTTTCCTATATGTATATACCTGTGATAAAGTATGATCTATAAATTGGACACAGTAAGAGATTAGCAGCAGTAACTAAAACTAGAACAATTATGACAAGATACTGCAGTAAGTTTTGTAAGTGTAGTCCCTCTTTCTCAAAATATCTTACTGTACTGAACTCGCCCTTCTTGTGATGATGTGAGCTGATAGACCGCCTGCGTGAAGACATGGAGTGAGGTGAATGACGTAGGCATTGTCATGCAGCATTCCGTAGCTATTGACCTGAGGATACATCAGAGGGAAGGTCACCTGCTTTGAATGATCCTGGATCATAGAGCCATGAATAACTGTCTATGGTTGGATATCAGAAACGGATGATGTTGATAGTTGGGAAATTTATTTTACTTTCAGACTACAGTTGACTGCAGGTTACTGAAAAGACTGAAAGCAAAAGCATAGATAAAGGGGGACTGTGTATGGTGGTGGGTGGCAGGGTGGGGAACAGAAGGTGTTCTAAGCAGAGGGACAGAATAAAGTAGTCCTTTCCCTATCTCTCCCTTAGAGTGGACTCAGATCATCACCAAGTACTTATGGGAGCAGCTGCAAAAGATGGCTGAATACTACCGGCCAGGGCCTGCGGGCGGTGGGGGCTGCGGTTCCACTATAGGGCCCTTGCCCCATGATGTAGAGGTGGCAATACGACAGTGGGACTACAATGAGAAGCTGGCCATGTTCATGTTTCAGGTAGGGCGTGTTGTGGGGGACGTTGCGTCGGGCCTGATCTCACTCTGCCAGTGGAGAGTGGAGTCTGCCTGCCACTTCGCCCCAGATGTGGCTCTCTTCATCCTGTCAGTGACTTTTTCAGCCTCATCTGTAGTAGTCCCTAGGCCAGGGGTCCCCAAACTACGGCCCACAGGCCACATGCGGCCCCCTGAGGTCATTTATCCGGCCCCTGCCGCACTTCCGGAAGGGGCACCTCTTTCATTGGTGGTCAGTGAGAGGAGCATAGTACCCATTGAAATACTGGTCAGTTGGTTGATTTAAATTTACTTGTTCTTTATTTTAAATATTGTATTTGTTCCCGTTTTGGTTTTTTTACTTCAAAATAAGAAAATCTGTGCAGTGTGCATAGGGATTTGTTCATAGTTTTTTTATAGTCTGGCCCTCCAACGGTCTGAGGGACAGTGAACTGGCCCCCTGTGTAAAAAGTTTGGGGACCCCTGCCCTAGGCTAAACGAATCCTCCCCCCCCCCACCCCGGTGCACATAGGACGGAATGCTGGATAGACACGAGTTCCTGACCTGGGTACTTGAGTGTTTTGAGAAAATCCGCCCTGGAGAAGATGAATTGCTTAAATTGCTGCTGCCCCTGCTGCTTCGAGTAAGGCCTAGGATTTTGAGGTGGGGGGCGGCTCGGGAGGGTTAGAGGAGGAATACGATGTGACAGCAGGGTCCCTTGGAGGGAACTGGGGTTTTGCTCATTGTGTCTTCACAGTACTCTGGGGAATTCGTTCAGTCTGCATACCTCTCCCGCCGCCTTGCCTACTTCTGTACCCGAAGATTGGCCCTGCAGCTGGATGGCATGAGCAGTCACTCGGCTCACGTTATGTCTGCCCAGTCGACAGGCACACTGCCCACCACCCCTGCTCCTCAGCCCCCAACTAGCAACGCACCCTCTACACCCTTTAGTGACCTGCTTATGTGCCCTCAGCACCGGCCCCTGGTTTTTGGCCTCAGCTGTATCCTTCAAGTAGGTACTAGGTGGCCCCAAGGAAATGTTAAGTGATGTCCTAAAAACAAAAAGGCATCCTGAGAGAAGTTGGACTCCTGTCCTGCAGTGTGGGGGTGCTTCTGAGTTGGGAGGTGGGAGTCGGCACTGAGTACTTGGTTGGAGATGATCACTTCTCATTCATGGGCTGTTAGTTCTTTTTCAGTTAGTTAGTTCTCTTCCAGGGCTAAATACTATGCCAAAGGCTTTTAGGAGAGTGGATGAGGGAAGGGGTTTAAAGATTGAGGGGTGCTGCCCCAGGGACTTAGAATAACTTTGGATTGGAACTCTAAGGGTTGGGTCTTATAGTGGGATTCTAAAGAGGTAGCTATGGTAACTGAGTGTGACGCAGTGGCTCCTGTTTGGCAGACCATCCTCCTGTGTTGTCCTAGTGCCCTGGTTTGGCACTACTCACTGACTGATAGCCGAATTAAGACTGGATCACCACTTGACCACCTGCCTATTGCCCCCTCCAACCTGCCCATGCCAGAGGGCAACAGTGCCTTCACTCAACAGGTATGTTGGACCAGTTGCCTAGTACTCCCAGATTTGGGAGGTGAGGCTCAATTGTTTTCTCAGAAATAGTGACTTGGAGCCTGGCACTATTCTCTTCACCTGGAGACCTGGCCTTTTGTGTGCCTTGGTATGTCCCTGAAGTGTCCCTTGTCAATACTGCAGGTCCGTGCAAAGTTACGGGAGATCGAACAGCAGATCAAGGAGCGCGGACAGGCAGTTGAGGTCCGCTGGTCTTTTGATAAGTGTCAGGAAGCTACTGCAGGTGGGTGCCGGACAGTGGAGAGGAACACGGAGGTTTGTGGGAAGGACGAGGTTGGGAGGGACGACACCTGAGAGTGGGACTGCCCGGGCAGGTTACCCCTTCGCTGCTCTTCCTCCTTAGGCTTCACTATTGGACGGGTGCTCCACACTCTGGAAGTGCTGGACAGCCATAGTTTTGAGCGCTCTGACTTCAGCAACTCTCTTGACTCCCTTTGTAACCGAATCTTTGGCTTGGGGCCTAGCAAGGATGGCCATGAGGTAAGCAAGAAGGAGCAAAAGCCATTACAAGAGCAATAGTATATGAGGAGGAGGCGTGGTGGTGAGACCTGAAAATCGGGATGTCCGAAGAGGCGGTCTTACTGGGTCTCAGGTGTTTTAAGATGGGGCCCAGTGGTTAAGAAATCGGAGCTGGGTTCTCAGTCCTCAGCCCGCCCCTGCTCCCTCCTGTCTTCCTTTGGTCCCCAGATCTCCTCAGATGACGATGCCGTGGTCTCTCTGCTGTGTGAATGGGCTGTCAGCTGCAAGCGGTCTGGCCGGCACCGCGCCATGGTGGTGGCCAAGCTCCTGGAGAAGAGGCAGGCGGAGATCGAAGCTGAGGTCAGGGAGCAGAAAGGAGCGAGACCACCTGGCCAGCAGGGCAGGGGCAGCTGGGGGTGGAGACCGACGGGGCGCTAGTGGGACTGAGCTGAAGTGGGGAGAAGATCGAAGTGGTAGAGCCGATGGGGAAAGCTGAGGACGTAGCAAGGCGAAAGTAGAAAGGGGAGTGGATTGAAGACCGAGTTGGAGAAGCAATCAAGGCTTCCGCTGGGAGGCAGTAAAGAAAATTGAGGTCGGAGGGGAGCATGGGATTGAAAAGCTTGGGAGGAGTCACAACAGGTGGTGGTTCCCGGGTTCCGCAGGGAGGAAGGAGTGAGGAACCAGGGAGACACCAGTCCTGCAGTTTGCTGTCCTCTCTTACAGCGCTGTGGAGAATCGGAAGTCGCAGACGAGAAAGGTTCCATCGCCTCTGGCTCCCTTTCTGCTTCCAGTGCTCCCATTTTCCAGGACGTCCTCCTTCAGTTTCTGGATACACAGGCTCCCATGCTGAGTACGGACCTCTGCCACGTCTGCTTATCTCGGCCTAGACTCAGTTACCTGTTACTGTCATCAGAAAGCATAATCTAGGGCCCTCTGGTATATTTTTCTATCTGGGGGCCTATGCTGAATGACTTTTGGACATCATTGTAGTCTTTCATCATCTTATAGTTTTAACAGAGTAGAGAAATAAAAAGAAGAGTAGAAACCAGAACGAACGATCGAAGCATTGTCAAATATACCTAGCAGCGGAGATGCTGTGCTCCTTTCTGAGACGGTGTGTGGGCACGGGGTGGGCGCCCAGCTACACTTTGTCCCTCAGCAGTTTCTGTTTATCTTGGTCTTGATCCATCCTCTTTCTGCCCACCTCAGGCACTCTAGGAGGAGCATGCCTGAGGTGTGGCCCCCTCTCTTTCAGCCCACTTCTGTCGTGCTTCTAACGTGTCTCTTCTTCTTCCCTCCCCTCCAGCGGACCCCCGAAGTGAGAGCGAGCGGGTGGAATTCTTTAACTTGGTACTGCTGTTCTGTGAACTGATCCGACATGATGTTTTCTCCCACAACATGTATACTTGCACCCTCATCTCCCGAGGGGACCTTGCCTTTGGAGCCCCTGGGCCACGGCCTCCCTCTCCCTTTGACGACCCTGCTGATGACCCCGAGCGCAAAGAGGCTGAGGGCAGCAGCAGTAGCAAGCTGGAGGTGAGCGAACTTTTCCTGGCCCTGGGGGGTCTCTTCCTGCGTTTCCCTGAGAGCCTCTTGCCCAGTAAGGAGGGCAGTATGTGCTTAGTGCTTCCCGGTTAACATGGCGTTCTTTTTTTTTTTTTTTTTAATTTTTTTTTTTTTTTTTTTTTTTTTTTTTTTTTACAGAGACAGAGTGAGTCAGAGAGAGGGATAGACAGGGACAGACAGACAGGAACGGAGAGAGATGAGAAGCATCAATCATTAGTTTTTCGTTGCGTGTTGCAACACCTTAGTTGTTCATTGATTGCTTTCTCATATGTGCCTTGACCGTGGGCCTTCAGCAGGCCGAGTAACCCCTTGCTGGAGCCAGTGACCTTGGGTTCAAGCTGGTAGGCTTTTTGCTCAAACCAGATGAGCCCGCGCTCAAGCTGGGGACCTCAGGGTCTCGAACCTGGGTCCTCTGCATCCCAGTCTGACGCTCTATCCACTGCGCCACTGCCTGGTCAGGCTAACATGGCGTTCTTGCATTGTTTTTCTTTTTCATTTGATCCTCACAACTGCCCTGTGAGGGTAATCCTACCCCCATTTTGTTCTTTTGTCGCCTTCTCCCTATTTTAAAGCTGAAGGAAATACTGAGGCCTATGGTGGCTAAATGACTAGTCAAGGCTCAAATCTGTAGCAGATCCAGTGCTTTCCCAATGTAGTCTCCTGTCTCCGACTCCGCTGCCAACTCTTCTAGATGGTGGGGAGCAGGTTTCTGGTGCCTAAAGCAAGTCCACTTGTGTTCTGTGCCCTCAGGATCCAGGGCTTTCGGAGTCTATCGACATCGACCCGAGTTCCAGCGTGCTCTTTGAGGACATGGAGAAGCCTGATTTCTCAGTAAGTTAGAGCCTGGTGTGGAAGAATGCAGCTCCTGCGGGACCCCCATGCTTCCTCTTTTGGGGATTTCTTTATACTCCTCCACCTCCTTTTGTTCTTCTAAACGTTCTGTCCTCTCACCTTTCTCTCAGTTGTTCTCCCCAACCATGCCCTGTGAGGGGAAGGGCAGTCCTTCCCCCGAGAAAGCAGACGTTGAGAAGGAGGTGAAGCCACCAGCCAAGGAGAAGATAGAAGGAACTCTCGGGGTTCTTTACGAGCAGCCGCGGCATGTGCAATATGCCACCCACTTTCCGATACCGCAGGTACTCTTCTGCAGTATCTGGCCACCCTCTGCTTCGAGCCCAGGTTCTGCCCCAGGACCAGCGGAGGGGTTGGAGCTGCCCGCGAGGGTGCGCGTGCTGGGCAGGCCTTGAGCGCTGGGCTGCCCAGGGGCGTGGCGCATGGCACATGCTGTTAGAGGAGGGAGAGACCCGTGTGGAGTCTGACGGTGCTGCTGGGATACAGGAGGAGTCCTGCAGCCATGAGTGCAACCAGCGCTTGGTCGTACTGTTTGGGGTGGGAAAGCAGCGAGATGATGCCCGCCATGCCATCAAGAAAATCACCAAGGATATTCTGAAGGTTCTGAACCGCAAGGGGACAGCGGAAACTGGTGGGTTTGAGACTCCTTAACCAGATCTCCCCCCACGGAGCACCCTAGTCAGTCTTCCCTTCCCAGCCTAGGGTGCCCCAGTCACATCCCCGTGTCCTGTCTCTTGGAGTCTCCTGAGAGCTCTAGTCCTTTTGAAACTTCGCCCCTCGTTCCCCCCTCTGCAGACCAGCTTGCTCCTATTGTGCCTCTGAATCCTGGAGACCTGACATTCTTAGGTACCTCACAGTAAGCCCTGTCTGCCTGCCCTCCCCCGGCACCTCCCTGAATGTATTCCTCCCAAGGCCGCAGAGTCTGTGGGCCTTGAACCCTCACCGCCCTGTCCCCGTCCCTGCATCCCTCCCCCAGCCCTTGGCCCTCCCTTCCCATTTCCCTCCCGCCCTCCCTCCCCTTCCTTCCCCTCTCCCTTCCTCCCTCCCACCCACCCACAGCCTTCTCTCCATTCCCTGTCCCACCCTAGTCCCCTAGTTCACCTTCCCTGACCTCGCTGTCCCTTCAGGTGGGGAGGATGGGCAGAAGCGGAGGCGCAGCCGGCCTGAAGCCTTCCCCACAGCCGAAGATATCTTCGCTAAGTTCCAGCACCTTTCACATTATGACCAACACCAGGTCACTGCTCAGGTGTGGGCCTCAGTGCAGCCCTTCCTACATTCTGGCCTCCTGTGCCCCCCTCCGCTCCCCTCCGCTCCCCTCCCCTCTTCTCCCGTCCCCTCCCCTCCTTTCCCCTCCCCTCCCCAGGCCAGTTAAACCTCCCAGTTTCATCTCTTTCCCCCAGTATCTATTTTTGCTTCCTCTCGCCTCTCTTCACTCCCATCTTGCTCCCACTGCCCTTATCAGGTCTCCCGGAATGTTCTGGAGCAGATCACAAGCTTTGCCCTCGGCATGTCGTACCACCTGCCCCTGGTGCAGCACGTGCAGTTCATCTTTGACCTCATGGAATACTCGCTCAGCATTAGTGGCCTCATCGACTTTGCCATTCAGGTGGGAAGTTGGGAAGATAAGGGTGGAGGAAGGAGTTGGTGCTGTGTGAGCTCCTGAGGGTGGGAGTAGGGGCTCAGGTCAGAGCACCAGACTGGAGGGGCAGAAAACCTAGCATGGGGAGGGGGCGTGGACCATGAGCGAACAGGCAGGAATAGAGACTCCAGTGCTCCCCGGGGAGGCTCGAGACACAGATCAGGGCATCAGGCATAGACTCTGCTCCCACCATGGACCTCACAGAATGGTATTCTGCAGACTGCTTGGATCTTTGATGTGGCTGATGGCATTAAAAGAACAAATGGCAGTGGCACATGGCACTGGGGTCCCTGTAGACTGAGGGCTCCCGCAGGAAGGGGCTGGAGTCCGGCTTTGCCAGTTCCTTCAAAGGAAGCGGGGCATGTGCACCATGCAGAGCCCCTTCTCACTTCTTCCACTCTGCCAGCTGCTGAATGAGCTGAGTGTCGTCGAAGCTGAGCTGCTTCTCAAATCCTCCGACCTGGTGGGCAGCTACACGACCAGCCTGTGCCTGTGCATCGTGGCTGTCCTGCGGCACTATCACGCCTGCCTCATCCTCAACCAGGACCAGATGGCACAGGTCTTCGAGGGGTAAGCAGGGCTCAGACTGGCCGGAATGCACAGCGCCCTGCTGGATGCCACCAGAAGTGGCCTGCAGAGAGCATGCGGGGCTCTCCCTGGGGGACGTGCACACCCTGCAGGTGGGGTGGAGAGAGGATTGCCAGGAGACTTGAATCAGTGTCCAGGGACCTTGGCGCCCAGGCCCCAGCTCCGGCACATGCTCTGCCTCCCCTCCTGACCTTGCTTTCTCGTGCCAGGCTGTGTGGCGTAGTGAAACACGGGATGAACCGGTCAGATGGCTCCTCCGCCGAGCGTTGTATCCTAGCTTATCTCTATGATCTGTACACCTCCTGTAGCCATTTAAAGATCAAATTTGGGGAGCTTTTCAGGTAAGAGAGGTGGGAGGTATGGGGTAGAGAGTGGGGCCTCATCCTGTCTGCTTGCCGGCGCTGCCCGTTTCAGGAGCAGGGCACAGCCCAGGAGCCTGCAGTTTCTGCAGGGTCATTTGGGAACTGTGTCGTCCTCATGCCTTTGGCTCCCAGGAATGGGCCTTCCTCCTCCTTGGCCGGGGCTCTACCCCACCTCTGTGCGGCCCACCCTCCTCCTCCCTGCCTCCGGATGCCCCTGTGCCTTCTCACTGGCTTACTTTCTTGTCCACTTAGCCTTGTCCCATGTCCCTTTTTCTTGTCCCAAGGCCCCTGCTCTCTCACGCTCTCCTTTTTTTTCTTTTCTGCCCCTTTCTGACCATCCATCTGCTTCACCAGACCTTCAACACTACCATCTCGTTTCCCCTGCCTCTGCAGCGACTTCTGCTCCAAGGTCAAGAACACCATCTATTGCAACGTGGAGCCATCAGAATCCAATATGCGCTGGGCACCTGAATTCATGATTGACACTCTGGAGAACCCTGCCGCTCACACCTTCACCTACATGGGGCTAGGCAAGAGTCTTAGTGAGAACCCTGCTAACCGCTACAGCTTTGTCTGCAATGCCCTTATGCACGTCTGTGTGGGGCACCATGATCCCGATAGGTATGGGGTGTACTGAGTGAGGAGTGGGCACTGCACTCCAGCCCCACATTGGGAGGGATGAGATGCCCGGGAGGTACTTCAACCCTAGTTATTGCCGGGGTAGAGATGAAAAGTTAACGAGTCTGAGGTTTTGTGAAACAAGGTTTTTCCTGAGGGCATTTGTCCTTTTCCCCAGGGTTAATGACATCGCAATCCTGTGCGCTGAGCTGACTGGCTATTGCAAGTCACTGAGTGCGGAATGGCTGGGAGTACTGAAGGCCTTGTGCTGCTCCTCGAACAATGGCACTTGTGGTTTCAACGACCTCCTCTGCAATGTGGATGTGAGACTTGGGCGAGGTCCCGCTGGGGCCTGGGCCCGTTCTGGGGGCGGGGGTTTGCTCACTGGCGTCAGGGCCATACAGAGAGTTTTGGTGCATACCATTTTGAGTTGGGAGTCGGCACCCTCTTTCCACACTGAGTGGTGGTGTCTGTCTGCTTTTTCCTCCAGGTCAGTGACCTGTCTTTTCATGACTCCCTGGCCACTTTTGTCGCCATCCTTATCGCTCGGCAGTGTTTGCTTCTTGAGGATCTGATTCGCTGTGCTGCCATCCCGTCACTCCTTAATGCTGGTAAACAACCAATCCAGGTCCCCTGGACTTTCCAGAGCCCAGACTTCACAGCACACTCCATCTGCACAGTCAGTATTTGGTGTCGGGCTCTGGTGTTGCCAGAGGCATCTTGCACTGTGCCTCAGGCTCAGAGAGCCTCTTCCTGAGCCTGCATTTGCAGCCCTGGTCTGTCCATTTTGTGACTCTTCGAGGGGCTCCGCATATACAACAAAATAGCTGGCTGCCCCACCTGTCCTCCAGCGTTCTATTGTTTTTTACCTTTTGCCTGACCTTGTCTCCCTTTTTCCCACCCCTCCACACACCCATGTGCACGTGCGGTCCACCTTCGTCCTGTCCGGTCCACTCTGTCTTCCTTTCCACAGCGTGCAGTGAACAGGACTCTGAGCCGGGGGCCCGGCTTACCTGCCGCATCCTCCTCCATCTTTTCAAGACACCTCAGCTCAATCCTTGCCAGTCCGATGGCAGTAAGTGACCCCATCTGAGGCAGCCAGCGGTAGAAAGTGTGGCTCCCCTATCCCCACCGTTTCTGCATCTGCTCCCCTGACCTTAGCTCCCTCCCCAGACAAGCCTGCTGTAGGAATCCGCTCCTCCTGTGACCGCCACCTGCTGGCTGCCTCTCAGAACCGCATCGTGGATGGAGCTGTGTTTGCTGTTCTCAAGGCTGTGTTTGTACTTGGTATGGGGGGAGGAAGGGACGAGTGCTAGCTAAACTACAGAGGACAGTCTTTCTCTCTCCTGAAGGTGGTCTCCCCAACCTTTAGGAGGGGAGGGAAGGAAGTGTATTTCTGTCCCAGAGGGCAGGGTTTGAGGAGGTGCTACCTCTGTGGCTGTGGGCTGGGTCTCCGCACCGTGTTGGGATCTCACTCTGCCCTTCCTATCTCCCGCCTGTGGACCACAGGGGACGCGGAACTGAAGGGCTCAGGCTTCACTGTGACAGGAGGAACGGAAGAACTTGCAGAGGAGGAGGGAGGAGGTGGCAGTGGCGGTCGGAGGCAGGGTGGCCGCAGCGTCTCTGTGGAGACAGCCAGTCTGGATGTCTATGCCAAGTACGTGCTGCGCAGCATCTGCCAACAGGTCAGTCTCAGCTCCCCCCGCACCTCCTGAGTGCCTCTGTGTAATGTGGTCCTGGGTCCAGTGATGAGCATGCCACCTCTGCTGTCCATCACGTCTCTCACTGAGCCCCAGGCTGTCCTCCTTGTTCCCGGCCCCCTCCCCGGCCGCCCCAGTCCACTGATGGTCAGCTTCCGTAGGAATGGGTAGGAGAGCGTTGCCTCAAGTCGCTGTGTGAGGACAGCAATGACCTACAAGACCCAGTGCTGAGTAGTGCCCAGGCCCAGCGGCTCATGCAGCTCATCTGCTACCCACACCGTGTGCTGGACAGCGAGGACGGGGAGAACCCGCAGCGCCAGCGCATTAAGCGTATTCTCCAGGTAGGCCAGGGCTATGGGGCCTTGGGCGGAGCAAAGGGGCCTGAGCCTGGGGTCAAATCCTGGCAGCCTTGAGAGAAAGGGAGTTCAGCAGGAAGACAGACAAGGATGTAGGTGAGTGGTGGGGAGAGAAACAACCCCAGCGAGGATTTAAAAGTCAAACCAAAATGGTCTGGACTGGAGAGGAAACTGTTAGGGAAGGGCACAGCTATCTGGATGGAGTAGGGCTGTTGCTTATCAGTGGGAGGCATGGCGTCTGGGAGGCCTAGTTCTTGGCCTCGTACACTCAGCACTTTGGCCGGGGCTCAGTAGTGAGCAGTGATGCTACTTGGTGCTACTGCGTCAGACTGTCTGCTTCGAACCTGGTGCAGTGCTCAGTGCTCTGTGCACGTTTTCGCATTTAATCTTTACAACTCTGGGAAGTAGGTGTGAGTATCTCTGTTCGACCAGTGAGGAAACTAGGGCTTGAAGGCTAAGTAACTTGCGCAAGGTCGCACAGCTAGTAAGCTGAGAGATAGTTTGTGGCCCCATATTTGCTTGTGCCCTTTTCACTTAGCTACGCAGCCATGGACATTCAGGTGAGTGGTGGGTAGACAACTAAAGCCATTAAGGAGAAGTTAAAGGAATGATGTCACTTCAGCCCAGAGCAGATAATGCCAAAGGGAGATTAGCTAACAGTAGCCTTGAGGTCTGTAAAGGACTTTGAGCAGCTGGCTTGAAACAGGAGAAGCAGGCTTCAACTTTAACATTCAGGATTTAGGTAAAGTTTTAGGCAGAACTTCCTTGTGTGAAGGAATGTGAGGCCCTGGAATGGGCACCTGGGGAAAGGTGTGAAATCTTCCCTGAACCTTTTGAGATAGGTTACATTTTTCAATCACCTTGAATTGTTTAGGTATAGTCTTGACCAGGGGTCCCCAAACTTTTTACACAGGGGGCCAGTTCACCGTCCCTCAGTCCGTTGGAGGGCCGGACTATAAAAAAAAACTATGAACAAATCCCTATGCACACTGCACATATCTTATTTTAAAGTAAAAAAACAAAACAGGAAGAAATACAGTATTTAAAATAACAAACAAGTAAATTTAAATCAACAAACTGACCAGTATTTCAATGGGAACTATGCTCCTCTCACTGACCACCTATGAAAGAGGTACCCCTTCCAGAAGTGCGGCGGGGGCCAGATAAATGGCCTCAGGGGCCGCATGTGGCCCGCGGGCCGTAGTTTGGGGACCCCTGGTCTTGACTAAAGCTGGAGTCTTGGAGGTCCTTTCAGTATGCGGTTCAGAGTTGGAAGAGATCAGCAGTTGGCCTCAGGCTGATGCGTGGCTGTGGGTGACACAGTGGTGACTGGCTTGGGGTTGGGGTCTCTGTCACAGAACCTGGACCAGTGGACCATGCGCCAGTCTTCCCTGGAGCTGCAGCTCATGATCAAGCAGACCCCCAACAATGTGAGTGGTGGCCCGGCCCTCTGCCAGGCTCACTTCTACTTCCATGTGTCAGGGAGCCGGGCACCGAAGAGCCTCGGTCCCACCCTGCGCTTCTTGAGATAAGGGAGGATGGGAAGATGGCAGATGTGTGGAGGCGATGATAAGGGAGCTGGGCTGGGAGTGTTGGGGCTCTGGGCTGTGGGGGCGTTGGCAGTGGGGGTGGTTGTGGAGGCTGGTTCTGTGGCCACAACTCTAAGGAGGTATGGAAAGGAGAAGGCTGGGGAATCGGAAAGATCTGAAGGGACCGGAGGATGTGACTCCCAGCAGAGTGATGGCCCTACCTTCCCATTAATCTCCCCATCTCCCATCTCTCCTGCCGTCGGTATTTCTCCCCCCCACCCCCAGCTACATCTTTAGCATCCCTGTGCCCTTTGTCCTCCCCAGGAGATGAACTCCCTGTTAGAAAACATTGCCAAGGCCACAATCGAGGTTTTCCAACAGTCAGCCGAGACAGGGTCGTCTTCGGGAAACACTGCGAGCAACATGGCCAGCAGCAACAAGACCAAGCCCGTGCTCAGGTTGGGTAGCCACGTGTTTCTTAGGACCCGTCCCTTAGGAGTTTCTCGTGCTGGGATATAGATGTTTCCGCTGCATGGAGACAAAGGCCAGGCCCACCCGTCAGAGAGGGGAGGATGGATTCTCCCGGCCTTGCCTGGCTCCTCTGTAACCCTACTGACTCCATCTGTCCTCCAGCTCTCTAGAGCGCTCCGGTGTCTGGCTGGTGGCCCCTCTCATTGCTAAACTGCCCACCTCTGTCCAGGGGCACGTGCTAAAGGCTGCAGGGGAAGAGCTGGAGAAGGGCCAGCACTTGGGTTCTTCTTCCCGCAAAGAACGTGACCGGCAAAAGCAGAAGAGGTAGAGTGGAGGGGGCAGGGGCTGGGCCAGGGGTGGGAAAGAGAGGAAGCGCCCTGTGCAGAAGAAGAGTGGGGCAGAAGGGTGAGGATAAAACCCACGGGAAAGGGGAAAATCCGAGGGTAAGAGTGGGCACCGTTGAGCAGGAGGCTCGATCTTGAAACAGTAGCGTCTGGGGCTTAGGGGAATGGGGTTCAAAGCTTCCTGATCTCCAAGCCCTGGTCTCTTGTTTCTTTTCCTCTCATCTTCAGCATGTCCCTCTTGAGCCAGCAGCCCTTCTTATCACTGGTGCTGACATGTCTGAAAGGACAGGATGAGCAGCGCGAGGGCCTCCTCACCTCCCTCTATAGCCAGGTGCACCAGGTCAGTCTCTGGGGCATGGAGCCGGGCCCTGGGGCAAGAAGGATGGACTCAAGAGGACACTGTGTGCTTGGAACCTTCATTTCCTTCCATGAACATTGTATGTGCTTTGCAGTGGAAACAAGGAGATCCCTGATCTGTGTTATACCTGTTTCTGTCTTAGATTGTGAATAATTGGCGAGATGACCAGTACTTAGATGATTGCAAACCAAAGCAGCTAATGCATGAGGCGCTCAAACTGCGGCTCAATCTGGTGAGAGGGAGAACTGGGAGGGGTGGGGCTAGAACTACAGAGTGAAGAAGCCCAGGCCGCCGAGGACGGGTGAGGAGGAAGGACCCAGGCTGCTGTGGGTCTACACGCATTCACCCGGCTCTCCTAAAGACAGAGGACCTGGGAGTGGTTAAGGATACCGGACCTGGCAAGGACCTTGTGTCAGCTATCATGGATTCTGGCTGGGCCCTAGGAGACCTAGAAACACATTTTGGAATGTTGGGTAGAATCCTGGACATCCTTTAGTCCGACTCCTGTCATTTAATCAGTAAGGAAACCAAGGCCCAGAGACGTCAATTACTAAGTCACTGGCCTGAGATTCTGTAGCGAGTCAGAGACACAACTGGAACATGGGCCTCAGATGTCCCTAGTCCACCCACCCCTGGTTGTGAACTGAACTTTCCTTAAGCGCTGGACCTCGCCCTGAGCCGTGACTGACGTGTCACTCCCGGCAGGTGGGCGGCATGTTTGACACGGTGCAGCGCAGCACGCAGCAGACCACGGAGTGGGCGGTGCTCCTCCTCGAGATCATCATCAGCGGCACCGTGGACATGCAGTCCAACAAGTAAGGCGCCCGCCTCCTCGAGCCTTTGCACCCAGGGGGCCCCTTTCCCCCACACCAGGCGCCCAACCCACTGTGATCGGTGTGGCCCGTACTGTGAACTGGCTGCCTTGGGTTCCCCACCTGGTTTTGATGCCCTCTGAACGACATCTTAAGCAGCGTTCTCTGCTTGTGTCCCACCTCGTGGCCTTTGTCTTCACCCTTCTCCTTGCTGCTCTCCCTGCCTGCTGTCACAGCGAGCTCTTCACTACTGTGTTGGACATGCTGAGTGTGCTCATCAACGGGACGCTGGCCGCAGACATGTCCAGCATCTCTCAAGGCAGCATGGAGGAGAACAAACGTGCCTACATGAACCTGGTGAAGAAGCTGCAGGTAAGCGGGCGGGCCAGGGGGAAGCCCGTGGGACTGGCGGTTTCCTAGCTCCCGGTCCCTGACCAAGCGGTGGCTTCCCCGCCTCTGGGACGTGGCCCTGGCCACAGCCTCCACCCTGCCCTTTCACGGCTGTTTTCTCTTGGTTATTCGTACAGCGAGGACTAAGTGTGTTCAGGCCAGATTCTGGGCCGTCCCCTGAGCACTCCATCCCTCTGTTCCTGTATTCCTGAGCTCTTTTCCCCTCTTCCTGTGCCTGCAGAAGGAGTTGGGGGAACGCCAGTCAGACAGTCTGGAAAAGGTTTACCAGCTGCTGCCACTGCCCAAGCCGACCCGTGATGTCATCACCTGCGAACCACAGGGCTCCCTTATTGACACCAAGGGCAACAAGATTGCTGGCTTTGACTCCATCTTCAAGAAGGAGGCATGTTCCATTATCTTCTGCCCTCTGTGCCCCCCATCCCTGCCTTTCCCCCCTTTGGACAAGAGCCTTTCCTGCGTTATTAACCTCGTAGCTACAAAGGCTCGGCGTGCCAGGGCATCCATTGTGCGCTGCGATGAGAGCCGCTTCTAGGGTGCTGAGCTCATCACTTAACTTTACTTACACTTTTTCTCCCCATCTTGGGGGTCTCACCCTCTTTCCTCGGTCTCTCCCTTCACTCCTACCCACCACTCACCACACCGACCCACCTTTTAACATCCCACCCACTTCTCAGCACTCACCTTCCTTTCCCCTGCCCCCTGTCCTCCACCCCTGCCTGTACCCCGCTCCTCTGTCTGGCTGACAACTCTCTCCACTCCCCCACCCCTGCACAATTTCCTCTCTCCCATCCGTCAGGTGCAGTCTTTGTTGAATAATCATAATCAACATGTGTAGTAGGGAGGGAGAGGAAGAAGAGGGTGCAGAGTTTGAAACCTGCAGTCCAGGCCATTCATGCATCCATTCTCCTCGGTTTTTTTCCTGACCCATCTGTCTGTGTCTGTCTGAGTGTCTGTATCACTCTCTGCCTGCCTCTCACTGCGCCCTCCTCTGTCTCTCTGCCTGTTTTCTCTCTCCCCATCTCTGTCTCTCTCTCTGCCCGTCTTTAGTCTCTCCCTGTTTCTGTCTTCCTCTGAGTGTTAGTGTCTGTCTCAGTCTCTCTGCTCCACACACTCATCACCCGCTCCCGTCTGACTCTCCTGTGCGCATGCGCGTGTGTCAGTGTCTGTCCGTCTGCCTGTGGTCATCTCTCCTGAATCTGTCCATGGCTTGTTCGTTATTGTTTGCCTACAGATATTTCCCTCCTTCAAGTCCTTAAAGTCTGGCTTCTATTTTCCGAGCCTCAGTCGCTTATTGTTTCTCATTTTCTGGAGCAGGGTCTACAGGTTTCCACCAAACAAAAGATCTCTCCCTGGGATCTTTTTGAGGGCTTGAAGCCGTCAGCGCCCCTGTCTTGGGGCTGGTTTGGAACAGTCCGGGTGGACCGGCGGGTGGCCCGAGGCGAGGAGCAGCAGCGCTTGCTGCTCTACCACACGCACCTGAGGCCCCGGCCCCGGGCTTATTACCTGGAGCCCCTGCCACTGCCGCCAGAGGATGAGGAGCCCCCTGCTCCCACCCTGCTGGAGCCTGAGAAAAAGCCTCCAGAGCCCCCCAAAACGGACAAACCTGGGGCCGCACCAGCCAGTACTGAGGAGCGCAAGAAGAAGTCCACCAAGGGCAAGAAACGCAGCCAGCCGGCCGCCAAGACTGAGGTGACTGCTGCCCCGCAGTGCCTTTCCACAGCCACTTTCTCTGGGGTCCTGTGCAGTTTCTGGTTTGTGGGAGGGGCAGGGCACATGGGGGGCAGGGGGGCCTTAGGAACTGTAAGAGTGAACTGTGTGGATCCAGGCCCCCGTCGTCCAGCCCAGCCCATGGAGCCCTGCCCCTCACCTCCTCCTCTGCCTTTCACACAGGAGTACGCAATGGGCCCAGGCCGGAGCGGCCCCTACGGTGTGACTGTGCCTCCAGACCTCCTGCACCACACTAACCCTGGTTCTATAACGCACGTTAGCTACAGGCAGGGCCCCATAGGCCTCTACACCCAGAACCAGCCACTCCCTGCAGGTCAGTGCCAGCGTGGAATGACAGTCTTATCCAGCCGCCTCCTGCCTGAGGGACGACACCCCTCCTCCCAGGAGCTGTGAGTGGCCAGGACACCTAGTGGGGGACGGAAGGACAAGGAGCCTAGAGGGTCAGCGTGCTCCCTTTTCCAGGCGGCCCTCGTGTGGACCCGTACCGCCCTGTGAGGTTACCCATGCAGAAGCTGCCGGCTCGACCACCCTACCCTGCAGTGCTGCCCACAGCCATGACCGGCGTCATGGGCCTGGAACCCTCTTCCTACAAGCCCTCCATGTACCGCCAGCAGCAGCCTGCTGTGCCCCAAGGCCAGCGCCTCCGCCAACAGCTCCAGGCAAAGATAGTGAGAGGGGCACTAGGGAGGGCCCCCAGGGCGAGGGGCCCCTAAGGGTCACAGGACGGAGGAGGCACGTGGGACCTTCACAAGGACGTGCAGAGTGGGTGATACAGGAAACAAGATGGCGGGAAGTGTTTCCAGAGTCTGAGCTTGTCTTTTTTCCCCCTTTTAGCAGAGTCAGGGGATGCTGGGCCAGTCATCTGTCCACCAGATGACTCCCAGCTCTTCGTACGGCTTGCAGACCTCCCAGGTAAGGGCACGGGATTGTGAGACTTGGGGGCCTGAAGCAAGTGGCTCTGCCGCTCTTGGCCCTGACGCTCTGTCTTCCTCCTGTCTAGGGCTATACTCCTTACGTTTCTCACGTGGGATTGCAGCAGCACGCAGGCCCCACAGGTACCGTGGTGCCTCCCAGCTACTCCAGCCAGCCTTATCAGAGCGCCCACCCTTCTACCAATCCTACTCTTGTAGATCCCACTCGTCACCTGCAGCAGCGGCCCAGTGGCTATGTACACCAGCAGGCCCCAACCTACGGACACGGACTGACCTCCACTCAAAGGTACCCAGGGGAGCAGGGGGCTGGAGAGCCACTGATGTGCAGAGGGGCATTTGACTTGGGAAAAGTGTGCCTGGAGGTGATGGGACTGGTCAGACCTTATGGAGACATCAAGAACACTCATCTGGCCATGTGGCCAATTGCCACAAAGTACCAAAGCTGGAAGGGACCCTGGTGACCAGTAGTCCCACACCTTCTTCCCCTGCGTTTCTTTTAGGCCCAGAGAACGGAAAGTGCTTATATAGCCACAATAAGGGGAAATCTGGGGTCAGAACTGCACTGCGTGATAAGGAGGCACCAAGCTGCTATCAGAACAGCGTAGCACGAATGGGCTAACGAATGTTAATCAGGCCTGAGTTAGGACATCATGATCACGTGTTGAGGCTCTGCAGCTAAGTCAGAACACTGAGGGGTGGACCAGAGGTAAAGCCCTTTACTTAAGGTATCAACTGCTCACTATGTGGCCAGCTCTGTGGCAGGACTGGTTGAGTTGAGGAAAGATATTTTTTAAAAATACTATGAAGTCCCTTATCACAAAGAATTGTTACTCTAGCCTGACCTGTGGTGGCGCAGTGGATAAAGTGTCGACCTGGGAATGCTGAGGTCGCCGGTTCAAAACCCTGGGCTTGCCTGGCCAAGGCACATATGAGAGTTGATGCTTTCTGCTCCTCTCTCTCTCTCTCTCTATCTATCTCTCTCTCTCTGTGTGTGTCTCTCTAAAAAAACTGAATAAAGTTAAAAATAAAAAAAAATAAAAATAAAAAGAATTGTTACTCTAGTTGGGGAGATGAGACTTCCACAGAATAACACTGAGAGAACGCTGAGGAGAAACATAATCAGGCGTGCCAGTGTGTGCCGTGACGTCACACGAGAACCCAGGAAAGGTGGGTGGCGCTCCCACATGGCCTGAGGCATCAGTGGAGGTGTCATGAAGGAGGTCAGGCTTATAGCAAAGGAGAGCTGTACTTTGGATGTGTGGAGAGGAGGGGGAGGAGGGGAGCTCCAGGTGGAAGACATAGTGTGAGCAAAGACGTGGCGACCCAAATGAGAGAGGCCAGAGGACGGGGAGGGGAAGAGCTTGGATGAAGGTGTACTCCGTGCCAGGGAAGTAGTGAGGGGTCGGCTAGGAGTGGGCTTTTGGAGAAGGGCCCTGAATGCTCAGTGCAAACTGAGATGCAGCTCCAGGAAGAGCTCTTTGTCCGGAAAGTGACATGAGGAGTTGGGCATGTCAAGAGATTAATATGGAATGCGTGGATAAGACGCATAGGCAGCCTGACCTGTGATGGCACAGTGGGGTAGAGTGTTGACCTGGAATGCTGAGGTTGCTGGTTCAAGACCCGAGGCTTGCCTGGTCAAGGCACATATGGGAAGCAAGGTGATGCTTCCTGTCCCCCTCCCTCCAGTCCTTCCTCTCTCTCCCTCTCTTCTCTCTAAAATCAATAAATGAAATCTAAAACAAAAAAAATTAAAAATCCTTTAAAGAAAAAGATACATAGGGAAGGTGCGAGAAGACTTGAGGAGAAGACTTGAGACGGGGCCTGGTCAGTAGCCTGGTGCAGTGATGTATTGACTGCAGCAAGAAAAGTGGAAGGAGCAGTAGAACTCAGTTGTCTTTAAGCCCCGGAAATGTTACGGGGGATCATCACCACCAACAAAAGCCTCAGTGAGTGTTCACAAAATGCCTATCGTGTGCTGGGACTGGTTTTTCATTTTTATAAGAGAAAAGTAGCTAACAAAAATTGAAAAATTCCGCCTGACCAGGCGGTGGCGCAGTGGATAGAACGTCAGACTGGGATGTGGAAGACCCAGGTTTGAGACCCCCGAGGTTGCTAGCTTGAGCGTGGGCTCATCTGGTTTGAGCAAAAATTCACCAGCTTGGACCCAAGGTCGCTGGCTCAAGCAAGGGGTTACTCGGCCTGCTGAAGGCCCACGGTCAAGGCACATATGAGAAAGCAATCAATGAACAACTAAGGTGTCGCAATGCGCAACGAAAAACTAATGATTGATGCTTCTCATCTCTCCGTTCCTGTCTGTCTGTCCCTGTCTATCCCTCTCTCTGACTCTCTCTCTGTCTCTGTAAAAAAATAAAATTTAAATTTAAAAAAAAGAGAGAAAAAAAAACATACTTTAAAAAAAATTGAAAAATTCCTAATCCTAAAATAAAGGTTATGAGACACTGAGCTGGGGTAGCGTCTCAGCCCCATTTTCCTTCTGAGAAACTGTCAGGACTCTAGGGGCTCTTGAAATCAGTGCCAGGGGGAAGGAATGAAGTGGCTTGCTGAAGTGTCTTTCAGGGCAGGACCAGGGGCTGCTCCTCCACCTCAGTCCCTGCCCCATGCCTTGACCTCTGGATGTCTCTTTGTAGGTTTTCACACCAGACCCTGCAGCAGACATCCATGATAGGCAACCTGACCCCGCTGGGCGCTCAGGGGGTGCAGGCTGCAGTCCGGTCAGCTGCCATCCTGCCTGAGCAGCAGCAGCAGCAGCAACAGCAGCAGCAGCAGCAGCAGCAGCAACAACAGCAGCAGCAGCAGCAGCAACAACAACAACAACAGCAATACCACATTCGGCAGCAGCAGCAGCAGCAGCAGCAGCAGATCCTGCGGGTGAGGCCTGGGGTCTCCATCGGGGACCTGGGAGCCCTGGAAGAGGAGAGGCCCAGGCTCCTCCGGGTTGTTACCAAGCCTGACGGAGGCAGTGCCCGCAAAGAGCCAGGCAGTGGGGTCTCAGAAAGCTGGTTTCACCTCCTCCCCATTTTGTTTCCTGGGGGTCCTCGTGGGAGAGAGCTGGGGCTTGTCTTTTGGGGACCCTGGGTGGGTGTTTTTCTCTGCAGCTTCCTCATCCCCAGCCCTCCATGCCTGGCCTCAGCTGCCCTGCTCCTGACAAGTATCTCTTCTGTCCTCCCAGCAACAGCAGCAGCAGCAGCAGCAGCAGCCGCCGCCACCGCAGCAAGCACACCAGCAGCCGCAGCAGCCACCGCCACCGCAGCCGCAGCAGCAGCAGGCGGCCCCTCCCCAGCCCCAGCCCCAGTCCCAGCCCCAGGTAGCTGCTGCACTACAGCCACGGGCTCAGGGCCGGCTGCTCAGCTTGGGTGCGCAGCCAGTGAATCAGGTTGGGGACCATGTGCCATGGGGTAGAGGTAGGATGCAAGTCAAGGCGTGCTAAAAAAGGACGAGGAGGTGAGGATGGAGAAGGAAGTGGAAGGTCCTGAGTCGAAGGGTCAAGTTCAGTCTTCTGCTTCCCATTTCCACCTCAGTTCCAGCGCCAGGGGCTCCAGCAGACCCAGCAACAGCAGCAGACGGCAGCTTTGGTGCGGCAGCTCCAACAGCAGCTCTCCAGTAAGCCTGCCTGCCTTCCCGGAGAGCCCCGTGCAGGCCATGGGGAGGGGGCCGGCAGCCAGGCCACTGCTTCTGGCCCAGGTGCTGGGGGCAGCAATGCTCTGTCCCTTCCTGGGCGGCTCCGTGCATACCCACAGCCCCGCGTGGCCTCTCACCTCTCATCCTCTTTGGTTTTCTGCAGATACGCAACCCCAGCCCAGTACCAACATATTTGGACGCTACTGAGCCACCTGGAAGAGCTGCTTATGACTGGATGTGGCCCTGCCCTTTTCCCTGAATTCTCAATCAGTCCCCTTCTCGGGCTAGCACCGGTAGTGGTTGAGGCTCTTCCCTCAGGCTCCATTTTTAATGAGTTTTTAGTATTTTTGTTAATGTGAGGCATTGAGCTGTTGGGTTTTGTATATTATTTATATCGAGACCCCAGAGCTGTTGCACCCAATACAGAGCTTCTTTGCAAAGGGCGCGTGTGAGTTCTGCATGTCTGGGGAACGGGCTGGAGGCTGGACGGACAAGTTGGATCCTTCATTCTGTTCACATAATCTCCCCTGTTTACCTGCTGTCCCCTAAATTTCTCAGTTTGAATTGGATTGCTAGCCTCTCTTCACTTCTGCAACCTAGCAACATATCAAGGTTTGGGCCCTTAATCTCTTCTGAAGGGCAGCTTGCCTTCTCACCTAGAAGATGCAACTTCCTGATGACTTTTCTCCATGGTTACACCTCTAGGGTTGGGGAGGGGCTGTGAGGCTGGAGGAAAAATCAACTGAACCTGATCCTCCTGCCACTCATCCCACGTGCTGGGTTTGAACATGCTTCAGGGGGGAGGGGCTAACACACGGCCACCATTTCTGCCACCTTGTGTGGTCCCCGTCATGTACCGAGTGTTATCGTGAGCAAGACCTTCCCTGAGATTCCTATTTCTGGGATGAAAAATTGCCCTGCATTAGCAAATGTCACCCTCGAAGCGTTGGTGGTGGAAGTCTGGTGGGGTTGGGGGGGGAGGAAGAGAGACCAATAGAAGGAAGCACCTTTTTCTTTCTCTGTTGCTGGATCTACTTGATTTCACATAAGTCCCTTTGGTAGTTTCCCAGAGTAACTTGGTCACTCCCATTTTAAAGTAGAGATAACTCAAAATTCGCTGCGGAGTCACATTGGGGACGTGCTCAGCCCTGTTGCCTTCAGGTCTGGGGCTGTAGCTCCGAGGCTGTCCAGGAGAGCCAACGGGTTTACTACAGTGGAGTTCCTCACGTGGCCAGCTGCAGCTCCCTGTGGGTGGGCAGCGATGGGTGATTTGACAACTTCAGGATAGCATCAGGGCATACTGGCACTGTCACTGTGAGGTGTTGAGTACTGGTAAACCTGGAGCGCCAATCCTCTCCAAGTTCTAAAATATAAAAATAAAATCAACTCTCTCTTTGGGGCCCTCGAAGTATGGGACTTAGGAAGTTTAGGAGCTGCGTGCTCAAGGAATGGATCTCCCCAGCAGGGTGAAGGCCAACAGGACTGAAACTTTCTGCCCAATCCTGAGGAGTGGAGGCTGGGCTGGCATAAGCGCCACTCTGAGGGTTTTAGGGTGGGGATGCTAAACAGACTGGGTGGGTGTGCTACATACAGGAACACAAGACTCAAGGCCTGAGGCTGACATGCCCCAGCAGCAGCAGCAGCCAGAAGGAACATCACTGACCACCAGGTGGGCAAGTGGCAGGATGTAGGCAGGCTGCCCCCCTACTGGTGCTACTTGAGTAGTGCTGGTGCTGAGGAGAGAGGAGAGATCCTGAGAGGTGGCGCGAGTCTTCGTGGAGTATGGGGGCTCCTGCAGGCAGTGCCTCAGTTTCTCCCTTTGTTTCAAGGTCTTCAGCTTTGCAGGTAAAGTTGGAACCAGCTGACCTGGAAGATGACCTGTTCGTGATTTGAGGGTTGTGTGTGTGGGGAAGAGGGGTTGCATGAGCAGTGCGTGCCTGAGCAGGGGAGGAACTGGGCCATGCCCCAGGACTTGAGCCATCTCTGGCGCAAGAGGAGTTAATGGCAGGGACCGCGCCCCCCGTGTCCGGGCACGCGCAGCTCGCCCCTCGGTGCGCGGGCACAGCAGCCAGGCAGCCGGAGAGCAGAGAGCGGATCTCGGGGATTCGGGTGCGGAGCCCTTGGCCTGGAGGCAATATGGGTGGTCCGCGGCCCGGTCCAGTCGCTTGCAACAGCCCAGGGAACAGGTGAGGCCGCCTGCCCCGGTCTCTCATCCTTTAGCTGCCCATACCTTGCCCCGATCCTACTCCCTCCCAATTTCAGGCTCCTTCACTCCCCAGCCAGCGCTCCCCATCCTTCTCCACCCATGTTCTCCATCGGCACCCCTGACACCCCAGTTCTTCCCCCCCGTTCTCTCTCCTCCACCTCCTCCCTGAATCCCGCATCCCTCTCATCCTCCCGCCCATGGTCCCTCTATTTCCACAGCCCAGCCGGCATGCTCATCAAAATATCCATACTGAGGGGCCCCAGCCCTGGTCCCGTGTTGCCTATCGCCAGGCCCCCCCCCCCGCAGTGCAGCCCCGTCCCTCTTCCATCATAGCATCTAACAGCCAGGCTCCCTCCCCCACTCTCTGCAGCCCCCCCCCAGGCCTTTATCCTGTCCTCCCCCATTCCAATGCAGCTCCATCCCTCAATTCCACTGGAGCCCTGCCCTCGTAGCCCCTGATACTGATACTGCGGTTTGCAATACCTGTGCGTCCCTGCACAATGCCTCTCACCTAGTGCCGCTCCAGCCTAAGCAGTACCCCCAGATGCCAGTCTAATTCCCGGCATTGCTGCGTCCCCTTGCCTTCTCCCCAATTGCAAGTTGGACCAGGATGGAGATCTTGGCCTTGGGGACTCACAGTGGGCTCTAGGATACAGAGGGCGTTTGGGGGTCAATTGGCTAGATGTTCACGGGGGTGAAGCTACAGGGAATTGACTCAAAGGGGGCCGACATTTGGCACTGAAGGGGTACTGGAGACGGGGGCATCCCGAAAGGGTTAATGGAATTTGTGGGGAGGGGTGGCATCAACAGGGTTAATGGTAGGGGGGGTGCTGGCGGGGAAGCCGTGTGAATGAGCGGTCTGTGCCCCAGAGTTGCCATGGAGACGGTGAATGGGGGGATTGTGTGAACTCAGCTGCGGACTATCCCCCCCCCCCATACACACACACACCCACTCCCTCCTGCCCCACCTCCCTACTCCTACCCCTTCTTTCTCCAGCCCCTCCTCCCCCCACCCGGGTGCATTATGGGTAGTGCCTGGGATCTAACCCCCCCATACTTTGCTCCCCATTTCCTCCGAACCCCTCCCCTTTGGTCGGTTTGCCCCCCTCCCTCCTCCACCTTCTCCTTGTGCGTGTGCGCTCGCGCTCTCTCTTTCTCTGTCTGTCTGTCTCTCACACACTCTCTCTCTCTCATTCCCCTCTAGAGGTGGCCGATTGCCGGGCGTTCCCAATCTCCCTCCCCCACCCCTTCAGGCAGTTCTTAAAGTCTTAAAGGAGAAGGCCGGAATCCTGGAAAGCGGGAGAAATGGGGAATATAAAATTGTGTGTGTGTCCATGCATGAGTGTCTATTTGTGCCGGTGGATATGTGCTGACTTTGGAGCTGTGTCAGAAGGCCTGTGTCTTGTGTTGCTATTACTGTTCCTGTCTCCACCTAATGTGTCACCATCATGCTGCCTGTGTCTCTGGATATTTACCTGAGCAGTGTCTGTGATTGTATTTTAGTAAATCTCTGTGTCTCTGAATCTGAGTCTGGCTCAGGGACGCTCTCAGTCTCAGAACGAGGCACCACACGAGGGGATCTCTGTGGCTTTGGAGTGTATGTCTCTGCGAGTGTCTGCTCTCTGGCTTGATCTCTCTCACTCCCTCTTTGAGACTGTGTTTATTTCTGTGAGTTTCTGAGTATGTGTTCCCTGCACTCTGCTGTTTATTTTCCCGGGGGGGGGGGGGGGTATCAACAATGCCTAGGCTCCTGGGAAGAAGGTTTTCTGCCTGACTTCTGGCATTCCGTGTGAATCAGAGCCAGCCGCCAGACATGACCAAGGCTTAAGAATTTGGGAGCAGTTAGGGCTAAGGAGAAATGTACAAGAGGGTCTGAGCACTTTGGCAGGTGGTGGTCCTGTCTCTGCCTCTGCCCCGTCTGAGCACGAGGGGTCTCTTTGTGGGACTCTTTGCCTGTCTGCTGCTTTTCCTTCTTATGGCACAGAGAACCAGTGTGAGGGTCACAATCCTGTCCTCAGAGCTGATGTGGAGGCACCTGTGTAGCCTTTCCAGCCCAGGAGCTAAAGAACTCAATGTTTGTGCAGCAGACCGAGGGATCTGAGCTCCATTTCCAGTGCTCACCCTGCTACCACATGCTGCTGTGGCTCCATTGGCTGAGGGCTTCAAGTTGGGGACTGGGAACTTGTGGTGGCAGCCACCTTCACTCTATCGATCCCCTTCGGTTTTCTAACCTTGGCTGGGCACACAGAATGGCATGTGAAACCTCCCCTAACTAACTGTGTGAGAATAGCTCAAGCCTGGCAGGTCCCACAGACCCACCCCACAGCCTTCCCCAGTGTCTCGATGATGAATACTTCCCTCTTTCCACAGGCCTGTCTGGCCCTGAGGGAGTCCCCTTTCTGAAGCCGTGGTGCTTGGACGACCTGCTCTCTACGTGGCCAGCACCTGTAGGTGTGCCTCAAGAGCCCAGTTTTGAGGTTCAAGTCAGTGTGGCCATGAAGGGGCTGCCTATTGGGCTGATGCTGTGACCCTTGGAGTCTGCCTTTTTTGCCAATCCCCCTGCCCAGAACATGTGGCTGCGGCTTGGCCTGCCCTGGCTGTCCCTGAGCCCCAAGCCCACAGTTGGCCGGAACCTGTACCTCACCCTGTGCTTCCTCGGCTTGGTGCTGAGGGCCAGTCCTCAGGCCCCAGCGCCCACAGTCAACACTCACTTTGGGAAGCTAAGGGGTGCCCGGGTACCACTGCCCAGTGAGATCCTGGGGCCTGTGGACCAATACCTGGGGGTACCCTACGCAGCTCCTCCAATCGGCGAGAAACGGTTCCTGCCCCCGGAACCACCCCCATCCTGGTCGGGCATCCGGAACGCCACACACTTTCCCCCAGTGTGCCCCCAGAACATCCACACAGCTGTGCCCGAAGTCATGCTGCCCGTCTGGTTCACTGCCAACTTGGATATCGTCGCCACGTACATTCAGGAGCCCAATGAAGACTGCCTCTACCTGAATGTCTATGTGCCCACGGAGGATGGTGAGTGCTGCAGCCAGGCACTGTGCCCTCCCTGCCTCCCACACCCCTGTTGTGTTTGTGGCTCGCATGTGGTTGTGTGCCCTGCAGCATGCCTCTGTCTGTCTGTGACAATGCTTCTAACCATCACTCTGCTTGACCTCCCCCTCCCTCCTCCCTGTTCTTCCCTCTCCCAGCATTGTCTGAGCTCCCATGTGTGAGTGACACTGTTCCCAGGAGGGGCCTGGCCAGGCCTGAGAGCTGTGACAAGTCTAGGGCCAGAGTGCTGGATGGGGTTTCCCCGGGGTCCTGGGTCCCTGCCGGCAGCTGAGTTGCCTGAGGGAGGATGTGGGCTCCACAGGCCCCCTGTTGCCATTCCACCTGCTTTGAAAGATGATAGCTGTGGGTAGCCAGCCGAGCTGGGTGTGTGGGGGTGGCGTGGGGGCAAGGCTGGTGGGCACTGCTCAGATGCCTCCTCCCACAGGGGTCACACTAAGGTAAGTGACAGAAACAAGGAGGTGGTGGGACAGGCTCTCTGCCACGTGCCACCTGCAGAGCAGCTCCTGGGGCCTGGGGGGTGGGGGGTGCATGTCCCTGGGCAGAGGCCTCTTGTTATTTTTTAGTTTTTTATTCATTTTACAGTAAAGCGGATTTCCAAGGAATGCGCCCGAAAGCCCAACAAGAAAATTTGTAGGAAAGGAGGTAGGTAGCGAGCCGGCGGGGAGGGAGAGAGAGAGAGAGAGGGAGGGCTGCTTGCCCACCTGCCCTTGCCCCCGAGGGCCCAGCCTTCCTGCAGTAGCCTAGGCTCAGGGGGCGGTTGCCTTTTCAGGGAGGATTTCGTGGCCTGAGGCAGGTTCAGAGCAGAAGCAGCAACCCTGTTTCTTCAGTCTTCTCAGTCCCCAGTTCCACCCTTATGCGTGTGCCCAAGACAGAGCTGGGTTCCCTCTGGCCACCTCATGAGACTCGAGGCAGCCTGCATGGAGCCAGAGGCGCTGCCTTTGCCTGGTGATCAGGGAGCCATCCCTAGTGTCCCTTGCTGGGTTCATAGTCCAGGCTTAGTGGTCGTGCCACCCAACAGCCCCTCCCCCAGAGCAAGTATAGCTGAGGACCTGGGCTGGCCCAGTGGTGACCTTGGGGTCTCCAAGAACTGCGGACCAGAAGGAGGCACAATACCCTGCATTTTAAATTGACCTTCTTGCTGGGAAGAGTTTGTTCCCCCTCATAATAATCCTTCATGTCTGAATGGCACTTTATGTGTTCCGTAAAGTGCTTTCATACTTACCTCGTAAAATCCTCCCCACATCTCTGGAAGCTTCTAAGGCAGGAGTCAGTATCCCAATTTTATGGATGAAGAAACAGGCCCAGGGGGTGACTTGCTGCTGCTCAAGGGCCCCTCACTGGTCTGTGGCAGAGCTGAGACCAAAACCTGGGTCTCTTGACCCTCAGAGCAGTGTTCTTTCCACTGTAGCACGTGAGGCGACTCCAGTCCGGCCATTCCCACCTCCTCAACTCTGAAAATTGCTTGGGCCAAACTGGAAACAGCAACAGCCTAAGAAACTGCTGGGAAATCAGCCTCATCCCTTCAACCCTTCAGAAGCTGGCAGTTTGTTCTCCTTTGAGTTTCTAGAGCAGGGTTCCCCCATGTGGGGTCTTCAGAACTCCCCAACCGGGTGCTTCCTGCTGAGTGAGGTCAGGGAGCAGGGCCCGGGCTCTCCATGTCGGGCGCCTGTGCTGAATGCTTTTGATGCAGAAGCCAAGAGGAAGGCCTGCTGCCCTAGGGGGTGGCCCACCATATCCCCAGCCCCAGCCCAGGCTCCTGCACACAGTAGGCTATCAGCAAACACTTTTTACACCAATGGAGAAGCGCTGTGGTGCTGTAACAACAGTACAGGTCTGGGAGCCACAAGCCAGACCGAGTCCAAGCTATTGCTTAGGCATGTCGTTCTTTTAAGAAGCTCTGTTTCTGCATTTGAAGGTGGTGGAGGACTGGTCTGTCCTTAACATTCCATTAGCCTATCGATGAATTCACAAAGAGGGGTCTCTTAGACCTGCTGCTATGAGTTACTTTCTGGGGGGTATGGGAGGTTGACCTTTAACATTAACCATTTCCTAGGGCGATGATCTCCCCAGGGCAGCAGCAAGAGCCCAGGGCAGTCCAATCCAGTCCTCGGAGTTTGGCCAGCGAGCTGGCTGTAAGTGCCACTCAGATGCATTTACTGATCATGGTAGTAGACTGTGGGCAAGGCCAAGTGCTAGGTGTTGTGGGGATGTGGAGAGATGAATGAGTCAAAGGAAAGACTTAGAAATAACCAAAGGTCTGATCACTACTCTGAATAAGCTCCTAGACTAGTATTTAGTCTCAGCTAATTTAGCTCAGTCCCACAAGCCAACCTGGGAAATAGGTTTTCAGATAGTGTGCAGGAGGTGATTTGGTCATTTAGCTGTTCAAAGTAGTTCCCTATCCAGGGCCAATTGGCCCTTTGGAAGAGACTCATCTGCAGAGGTGGTTAAGGTTGTGTGCTCAGGGTTGGCAGGGTTGGCAGGGCTTGCCTGGCTGAGACCTTGCAGCTGTGCCATGTCAGGGTGGGGGATGGGGGTCGAGCTGGCCTGGGTGACAGAAGTGGCAGCAAGGAGTTGCTCAGCACATGCTTAGCTGAAGGAGTAAAGGCATCTGTGTGGAGAAGCCTGGGACTGCAGCAACTCAAGGATCCCATGGAGGGAGGAGGGTGCATCGTCTAAGTCAGGACCCATGGGAAGTAAAGGATTTCCTGAGAACACCTGCCCCATCCTCATCTCCACCCCCATCAAGTTGGAGGGAATTCAAGTTTAGGGCTAAGGGATTCCCTTCCCTCTGGGAGGGGGCTTCCCACTGTGTGGATGATGATGCTCCATGTCCCACAGGGTCTCAGAGTGAAGATGGTAGATGCCACTGGAAGTTGGGAAGCTGCAAGCAGTTTCTACCCCTTCTCCTGGGTTCTTGTTCTAGTTGAAAAGCCATTTGTATAATGAGGGCAGTTTCTGTTTTGATAATAGCTATAAGGGAATTCAGTCATCAGAGCCCAGGCCAGCTGAGAAACCAGGCTATTTGCTGCTCCAGGCTTAGAGTATCTGGTGTTCTAGAGAAAAGGGCCAGCCCTGGGGGCCAGCAGACTGACCTCTGCTCCCACACAGTGCCTAGCACCCAGGTAGCTTGATGGCCATTCTCAACATGCACTTCTTGTCTCCTTAGAACAGGAAGAAGAATTGGTGCCAGCTCACCCCAGGTCCTAAATGTCTCTCTTCTCTCCTCTGGTCTCTTCTCTTCTCTCCTTCCCTTCCCTCCCTTCCCAGCCATGCTCCACCTCTTTGCTCATTTTTTCCTTCCCTTTCCCCTATCCCCAAAAGATGGCATGGTGCAGTGGAAAGACCATGGGCTTTGGAGTCAAGCAGACCTGGGATCGAATCTCACCTCTAGCACTTTCTGGCTGTGTGACCTTGAGCAAGTCA
Organism: Saccopteryx leptura; assembly: GCF_036850995.1. Taxonomy (NCBI): domain Eukaryota; kingdom Metazoa; phylum Chordata; class Mammalia; order Chiroptera; family Emballonuridae; genus Saccopteryx; species Saccopteryx leptura. Next base: position 65,756,204 of record NC_089516.1, on the reverse strand, counting down.
GTTCACCTCTCTGAACCTCAGTTTCCCCATCAGTAAAGCAGGAATAAAGAGAATACCCACCTCATTGGAGTGTAAGGGGAAACCGTGTGGCAGAAGTAGAGTGTCTGGTACATGATAAATATTCAGCACATAGGACGTAGCAGGAGCTATTACCATTATTCCTATCTCTCTCTCTCTCTCTCTCTGCTTCTCTCTGTTTCTCTCTCTCTCTCTCCCCTCTCCTCATTTCTCTGTTCCCTCTTCTTTCTTTCCCTCCCTCTGGCTCTCTCTAGATCTCAGAGCAAAGCTTGCTGCTCTCAGGCCTGGTTCCTATGTGCAGGAGCCCCATTTACCATTAACCAGAGCAGGGGCCCCAACATGGAAGACCGGAGGGACTGCTTCATCACCTGTTTTCTCCTGTGGGAATCAGGGTCAGCTGAGGCCCAGCGTGAGACTGCTTGCTGGGCTGGGGGAGCTCAGCTGGGGTCCCTGGTGCTTTTCTCTGCCCTCACAGCTCACATACGTCTCCACACATGCTGGCAATGCCGCCTCTCACACTCAGTGCCTAAGCCTGTGTTCTCCAGCTCAGCCTGCCTGTGTGCACATGCACAGCCCCTTCCAGATGGAAGGGGTCCCTTCCCCGACTGGCTCTCTGGCTCTGTGCCCTGGCCCACCTGCTGCTACCTTCTTTTCAACTGGGAAGGTCGTTGGTTGAAATGGGCTGTTGGGGACAGGGAGGCAGGGCAGCAGGGCGCACAGCAGGGCCTGCACCCACCATCATACTGATGAAGGTCTGGGCCTCAGCCCACCCATTCCCTCAGTTCTTGCCATCCCTCCTGCCTGTCCTGGGCCCAGGCCCAGAGCTGGCTTGCTGGGCCACACTGCAGTCATGCTGTTTTTGAATTCTCTCTCTGTTTTGTTCTTTGTTCTGTGCTGTTGTGTCTCCCCGTGTCTGGTCCCCAGGATCCGGAGCTAAGAAACAGGGCGAGGACTTAGCGGATAATGACGGGGATGAAGATGAAGGTATTTGGGGGCTGCAGGGCGCGGCAGCTGGTGCATGGCACAGAGCCCCTCCCCCTCTCGATGGGGAGAAGCCCCATCTGTCTGTCTGTCCTTCCGTTGGTGTGTTTCTGTTTCTGTACAAAGCCGTTGGGCTGTTCATCCATCTTTGGCCTGGTTGGCCACTGGGAGTTCCAGGGTTATGGACACAGCTGGCAGGAGCAGAGGACCACGAGCAGAGCCATGGGGAGGGCATCCTCCTGGCCCCGGTCACCCACCTGTTCTTGGTCTTCCAGTAGCAAATGGGGACTGCTGGAGATAGCTTTCTCCCACCTTCTGTGGCTCCTGGGCATCTGCCCCCACTGCACAGCAGGGACAGTGGAGAGAAGGCAGGGTAGAGGGGGGAGACACCTGTGTTTTGCGGGGAGACTGGCTCCTGGGAAAGGGGCCCAGCAGGACATTGGACTGAGGAGCAAGGCAGTGACAACCAAAAGGCCTGGAAAAGAGCTCCAGCTGGAACCTACCCCACTTCTCCTAGCAAGGGAGAGATGGCCTTGGGTCCAGGGGCTGCAGTGGGTTCAGGCCAGGGCCGGGATTCAGTCCTGAAGTGCCAGGCTGAGCCCAGGACACCATAGCCCAGTCAGGAGATGGCATAAGATCCTTTGGAAAGCAGGTTGTGTTTTGCTAGGCAGCGGAGAACCTCTCCTTCTACCCCCATGCCATGGCCCCGCCCTCTGCCCCTGGAAGGTCAGAGAGCTCAGGGGGCCCACTGGTGGCTGGCAGGGCTGTGACGGTGTGGCCATGTGTTGAGAGGCCACAGGTAGAGGTGGTCAGATTGAAGCCTCCTGAGTGCCCCGCCCAGCCCTGCCCCCGGGCAGCTGGGGCTGGGCAGCAGCCACTTCAAGGTCCCTCGTTTGTACAGCCTCTGGGAGGCTCCATCTTCATCTTAATGCTGATGGGGCAGGGTCTCTCCTTCTCAGTTCTGCCCTTTCCTTTTCCTCTTTCACACCCCCAGTGGCTCCAGATAAGTCTGCCCAGTGCCCGGGGAAAACGGGGTAAATGAGCACATGGCTGGAAAACCATGTCACTGAGCTTCCCCCTCCCCCGTCTCTGCCATTCACCCCCTTTTTCCACAGTCTTCCTTGTTTTCTCCCTGTGCTACCCCTATTCCCACCCCTCTTGTCTCTGTCTGCACTGGGGGGCCAGCTGCTGCCAATGGCTGTATTTCCATGGAACTGGTCTAGTCTTGGGAGTTCCAGGGCTCCCCAGCCCCTGCTCTCTAAAGCCATATCAGGTCCCAGGACCCCTGGGTGTGCAGGGCAGGGACTCGCTCGATTCAACCAAGGCACCAGCCCTTCCTCTCCCTCCTGGCCCCCTGCCTCCAGGGCCCAGCCACAGCCTACCGGGGCTTAGCTGGGACAGGCCCACCTGGCTGCTGGGAGGCACCTGAAACGTGACTGAAGTCCTCCACGGGTCTCTGGCCGGTGCTTGAAGTCCAGGCTAAGCAGCCCCCTGAGTCCTGCCCTCAGACATGGCGGTGGTGTCCTGGCACCTGGGATAGCTTTACTGCCCACACCCCCCCAGGGCTGGCGGGGGTGGGGGAGGAAGGGCACCCTACCCAGCCTGTGTCTCACCCCTTCTCCTTACAGACATCCGGGACAGTGGTGCTAAGCCAGTCATGGTCTACATCCATGGAGGCTCTTACATGGAAGGGACAGGCAACATGATTGACGGCAGCATCCTCGCCAGTTATGGCAATGTCATCGTTATCACCCTCAACTATCGGGTTGGGGTGCTAGGTATGGTTCCCCGCTCGGTGCCCAGATGGAAGCCTGGGTTCCCGAGGAGGGGGGCACGAATGCTGGGGAGTTAATAACAGGTGGCCTTGATTCTCTAGCTGAGGCTGATGACGAGTCAAATGTTGTCCCATTAACCCCACCCAAGTGACAGGAGATTTCCTGTGTCCCCAGGCCTTTTCCTGGGTGTTTTGATGCCACTGAAAATTCAATTAAAACTTAAAATCTTCTCTTAGGTCTTAAGCCAGGTCTCTGTTTCCAGACTTTTGCTCAGCTGAGTCTTGTAGAGCCCATTAAGTTTCTAGTGTCCTGTCCTCATCCTGTCTACCCACGGGCTCATTCCGAGACACTCTGCACAGACACAGGCACTCCATCTAGTCTAGCCAGCCGCACACCCGCACACCTGCACACCCTCATATGTCACACGTGTACACAGCCCTCATTGACCCTCATGCATACGATGATTTCTCACTCACCCTCCACAAGCACACACATATATAGATCCCCACATCCACATCTATGTCCCTCTTATGTAAGCACTCATTCCCCCAGGACTCCATATACACTCCACACATGTGTCTGCCCCCAAACATATCTACATGCCCATATGTGTCTATACACCCCATATCCCTACCCCACATCTACATAGGTTTCTCTAACCTTCCATACAAACACACATTATCATATAACTCTCCCTGCATGTGCCTATATCCACATGTGTGCTCTATACAAAGACTCACATCCTGTACATCCACACACAAGCCCTACACCTATATACCTTATGTGTATATAAGTGTTTCTTCTGCACTTATACATACGTACTCACATCACCCTACACACCCCACCTCTGCATCTGTCCAACACTCACATGCACATATATGTCCCTCACCTTCCTTACATAACACAAACCAGTATTCCCCCTTCCCACACTTATGTACCCATACCTGCACATCCATGCCCCCCACATATGCACAAATTCTACACACAAAACCCTCATATTCCTGCTTGCACATCTACATGTATATCCCCTTACATGTACACAAACCCATAGCCCCTCCTACACATACACCCACATGTACATGCACATCCCATACATGCCTTGCATATATGCATACAATACATACATATGCACATATGTATTCCTCACCTTACCCCACAACTGTATGTACTTTCATAATCCCACACCTGGCCATCCATGCACACACATCTCTATTCACCTCACACTCATGCACACCCACACTTACATAGCCCCTGTACATACACATACACCTTTCCTCTACTCTGTGCATGAACACATCCCCAGACACTCCAAGCCATTACACAAACACTCTCACATGTACACACTTATTTTCCCATTGCCTCCTCATACACACCCATGTGCCCTTCCTTGCACATACTTGGTCATCCATACTCTTGTTTCAATGATGTAGGCTGCCACTCGACGCTACATCTTCCTTGGTGACTGTTAATGCCTATATGTGGCAAAGGTCTTGAGGTGAACAAGTGCCTCAGAGAAAGCAACTAAGCATACAGGTCCTCGCTCCCTTTCGGATGCTCAGTTAGGCCTCAGAGGGCACAAGCAGCCCCGTTTCCCTGGAGTGGCATGAAGAAGCCACTTCTTGCCTGGAGGGCTTGTGTCCTCAGAATTCCTGTGGGGGTCAAGGCTGTGGTCAGGTCTGTAGGCTTGCATGCTGAACCAGCAATTAGGCATGGCTTCCTGCATGGCTCGTTGGCTGACAGGACCTTATTTTACCTTGCTTTTGAGTATACTGCTTTGCCAGTTCTAAGCCCAGAGGCCCTGGTACTGCCTTTTACCGATGGGTACTGTTATGTCTACAGAGAGGCAGTCTCCTCTTGACTTCCTCTTAACACTATGTGGGATAGCAAGACACCTTTTTGGAGTTCAGACCAGGGAAGTGATATTTCCTGCAAAAAGTGGAGCCTGTGTGCCCTTGAGTGGCATCTGGATACTGGGGAAGCACGTAGGACATCTCCTCAGTCTCTCAGCAGTCTCGCGTGCTTCTGCTGCTGCCCCTCTGTCTCTCTGAATTGTCCCAGGCACCCTGGCAAGGCTCCCTTAAGCTGTTCTGTCCTGTTGAGAAAGGGGCTTTGAATCTGTAATAGTAAAAATAGTACCCTGAAGATGGCCAGAAACCCACATACTAGGGCTGTACAGTTCCTCAGGGGTGATGGGTGTACAAACGCAATCACACACAGCTGCACAGAGGGCACTCATACTCAGTGGCTTAAGGCCAAAAGTAATTTTGCTACTTCCGTTTCTTAGTGAAAGTAATAGAAAACATTCAATTCAGCTGTTTCTAAAAATTATCAGTTTAAAGCTTCGTTCTAGAAGTTGTATTGGAAAGCACAGTGAATACTAAGAATATGCTTCATTTCCATATTATTGGACTGGCTGGGGATGAAGGAAAGAGAGGAGGTGGGGAGGAGAGGAGAAAGAAAAGAAAAGAAAAGAAAAGAAAAGAAAAGAAAAGAAAAGAAAAGAAAAGAAAAGAGGGAAAAATGAAAGAAGAGAAGAGAATAGGGAAAGACGAAAAGGCGATACAGAGAAAGGAAGCAGAAAGGAGATGGGAGAGAGATTTGAAGCGCCCCTCCCGAGCTGTGGGCTGCACAAAAGGCTGCTGCTATTGAGCATTTCCCGTGATTGGCTGATTACTTCACAATCCTTCAGCTGTTTGAATTCTTAAGCTTCTGTATGAGAAGTTTTTAACTTTGGGGGAGTCTTGGACCCCTTTTAGATTCTGATGAAAGCTATGGACTCTCCCTGGAGACACACACACATTTAGCGATGATTTCATGGATTCCTCTGAAGGTCATCTGTGAAACCCAGGTCAACAACACCCCACTTCACAACCTTCTCTCATTTGGATAACCAGCACAGCCTATGTGGGGGCAGAGGTATTATTCTTTGGGCTTAAGTAGTTAATGATCAAAATAATACTACCCAAACCTCAGAAGGCATCATAAACAGAGATTTGGTCAGAAATTCTTTACTGCTTCCGGTGTATTTCTTCAGTGCTTGCTCCAGAACACAAGTGTACAGTAAGCCACTAATTGGATTCTGGGTACATACAGGATGTTATTGTCTCTTGGGGCCAGATGTAGGACATGGCTTTGTCCCTGACACATAGAGATTTTCCTCAGTGTAGCTGAGGCTTTGCTGTTTTGTTTCCCAAATCATCCCAAGACGGATGCATAACGACATCAATTTTGCCATAGATTAATTGATAGAAACAAGAGTTAAGTTCCTACTGCATCTCAAGGTTATAACAAAACTATGTTGAAGGAAACTACATTATTTGAGGACTGGCTGTATGTATATGTGTTCATTTACCTTCCATCCCGGCTGCTTCTCTGGAGCACTGAGCCCAAACACACAGTTCACTCTAAGGTGCTTCTTTACACATCTTGGGCGATACATGTTTGGAGAATGGCCAAGGCAGAGTGGTAGCTATTATTTTAGAAGCCCCACTGAGCTTGAGACCAACAAAAGAAAGGGACTCGAGAAGGATATAGGATGTGGTTATCTCTGGGGCTGAGGAAGTAGGGGCTTGCCAGTTTTATTCTGGGTTTCAGAATTTAATCCTACATCCTTGCTCAGGTACCCTTCAGACAAACTGAACACCTGGTAAACATCAAGCCTTGAGTGACATGGATATCTGGTTTTGACATAGTGTGCCAGGTTTCCCTGTCTTCTGTTGAGAAGCAACTTACCGCATACTGCACCATAAACTTGGGCTCACGGAGAGTAGCTCAGATTTCTCCTGAAGTCTATGGACTTTGGTATTTTGGCCCTCGTTCTCACATGTTTTGCATGGATGGGCTGAGTATGGGGGAGCTAGCGGACAGTGACTGCTTCCCCAGCCTGCCAGGTGTTGTGTGCGATCATGTTTGCTGTGTCATCTTCCTGAGCCTGTTGGCTACCGCACTTCAACAGGACTCTCGTAATAGGGACAGTTGATATGACATCATCCACATGCTTCAGTGCTTCCTATCCCAAGGTTCTTGGAATCCAAGGGAGCCGAGAGTCATGGTTGAACCCTCCATCCAAGTCTTTGTTCCTAACCCAGGAAACCAGTACATGATGGAGCAATCTGCCTGACTTCATCCAAATGCAGGCTCTTCCTCCTGATTGGGACAGATGTATTTGATGCATTGCACTGAATGGTTCCTTCCTTGGAAAAGCCTAAAGCCCAGTGTGCTATTGCCCAAATGAGAGGAAAGGGAAAGAGGATAGAGGGAAAGAAGGAGGGGAGGACAGGCGGGCTAAAGGAAGCACATAGATTTTTGTCAGAGGGTCTCTAGGCTTGGACAGCTGGATTGAGTCTTGGTCAGCGTGCTTGCTCAGACTTGGAGGAGCACCTTTAGTCCGTGAACAGGCCAGCAGAGGAGAAGCTGGCCCCTCACCCAGAGGTACAAAGGCTCCTCCATTCACCCCCATTCAGGCTTTCTCTCATTCTGTCTCATTTCCTCATTGGGATCCTGGGGCTGGAGAGGACTTGTGACTAGGTCTTGAGAGGAATAACTAAGTACTTTTCATCCTTAATTGTATCAAAGGTAAATTAATAACACATCTGAAGAGGGTGAAATGAGCTCTCTTGCAGAAGCTGGAAACAGAAGGACTTGAGAAGGATGAGGGCTTGTGCCTACTTGAGTCTTTTTGAATTCAGCTTCTGCCTGTGGACTTCCAGGACTACCAGAGAGCTCTCTGTAAGCTGAGGGAGCCTCCCCAAACATGTCCTCTCATAAACTTGATGCCAGGTGCTCGGAATGAGCTTTTCACTGTGGAACCAAAGGATATTGATCGTACCAGGTATGGGTTTCCAATGTGTCAGAGCACCACAACTATCCACACTGGAAAGAACCCTTCTGAAAGCCTAGGCTGGGAGAAGGCAGAGCCTTCCAAGGAGCTTAGGGTTCAGGGAAGAGGGATGAAATGAGGCAGCGGGATCCACCTAAAACAGAAGCAGGGTGGTGGTGGTGTGTGTGGGGGCAATATAGGACATCTTTGTGGGATAGCTAGCAGGTGGGTGGGAAGGTAGTTGCCATGACAACAAGTCTCCACAGCAGCAAATCCCAGTAGGTGGATGGGAAGGTAGTCTCCATGGTGACATGTCTCCTCGGCAGCAAATCCCACTGGGTAGGCGGGAAGGCCTGTTTCTGTGGTAATGTACTGCACTGACTTTCCCTTATTTCTTTGCCCAATGAAAAACATGGTCCAACTCAGTGGTCTTCCAACCTGAGCAAGTATTAGAATCACCTGCAGAGTATGTTAAAAACACCGATTGCTGGACCCCATCCCCTGAGTTTCTGATTCATTAGTCCTTGGAGGAAGGGAATGAGACCTGCCCTGAGAATGAGGGGAAGGGGGCACCTGAGGCCCTGGAAAGAGGTGGAGATGGACTAGCTTACACGGGAAGGGGAAGGAGAGCTTAGGGTTGTTGCCTCTTGGGATCTTCACTTTCTTCAGAGAGAAAGAAGGGGAAAGAGAAGTAACTATACATTTGAAACGTGCTCAGTATGTTAGAGATGCTTATGTATGTTCCTTTTATCGTTGTGACAACCTGTTGGAGTATTTTTTATCCCCATTTTACAGAAAGAGAAACTATAGCCCAGAGATTTTAAATAACTTGCCCAAAGCTACACAGCTAGTAAGTAGTAGAGCCAGGACTTGAACCAAGGACTCTCTGAGTCCAGGGTCCCTACTTTTTCCACTCTATCTTGCCAGGTGCTAGAGTCATGACCCGGATAGTACATCAGGGAGGAGGATGCTTTGTCCTGGCCATTTGCAGTTCCTGCAAGTCAAGTCTCCCAACTGGAGGCATCTCCTTTAAATGGTCTGGAGACCTCTCCTTCCAAACTGGGGAGTGGGTGGGAGGCAGGGAACCAATCCTTCCTGTACTGATGGTACTGGACTTGGCTGAAAGGAGCAGTGCTTTATGCTGGCTGGGTGGATAGAACTGTGCTGCATGCTCATCCTCTGTCCCCACAGCCCTGACTCCCACTGCCAGCATAACCCAGGTCCCCCATCTCTCCGCCTTCACTGTCCTCATGCTCTCTGTTGAATCCAGGTTTCCTGAGCACTGGAGATCAGGCCGCCAAAGGCAACTATGGGCTCCTTGACCAAATCCAGGCCCTCCGCTGGGTGAGTGAGAATATTGCCTTCTTCGGTGGCGATCCCCGCCGAATTACCGTCTTCGGCTCAGGCATCGGAGCGTCCTGTGTCAGCCTCCTCACACTGTCACATCACTCTGAGGGTGCGTAGCTCTGGCGTCAAAACACAAATGAACAGAGTGCTGGCTTCCCACCCTGCGCCTCAGGCCTTCCAGGTCCCAGAGTGCCCAGGGCCGGCTCCGGTAGCACCAGGGCAATCAGCCCGCCCTCTTCTATCAGCTCAGTATCCCTTCGGGGGAGAAGCTGAAAGGAAATGTTTTACTAGAGGGAGAAAGAATTCTCCCAATGAGAGAGGGGGTGGAGAGAATGCCACTTACCGCTTGAGAAAGTAATCCCATTCATATCTCCTTCTGATGTGGGCGTCTTATTTGGGCGCGTGGGAGCCCAGTGCCTCTCTGGAGGGGACAAGACATCTTTGTGAGGCCAGGAAGTCTTTCCGGTTTGGGAGGGACACGTGACTGCAAGGTAGCACTCTAGCATGGAGGTTAGTTTTTAGGTGTAAGAAACCCTTATTCTCTACCATTCTCTCTGAAGAACACATCTATTCAAGAAGGGCACTGTCCTTGAGTGGGGAGATGGGTCTCAGGTGAGGACTGCTGACCTGCAAGCCAGGCTTGTTCTGAGTGATGGACACCTGCTATTGGACTTCAGACTGCCTCCCGGGCTGTAGAACTGTGAGGGAAACGCTAACTTGTAGCCCCAAGGGAAGCCCCTCTTCTTGTTGTGAGTCCCTCTGTCAGTGACTCTGCCGAGAGGGCTGAATAGGCCCTTTTTGACTCACAGGAAATGTTCTCATCACCTCTGGATTCTAGCACATTCTGTCTCTGAGAGGTAAAGGTGCCCTTCTCTACAGTGAGGAAATCTGTGAAAGAAGAAATGGTTTTGTTTGTTTGTTTGTTTTTAAGTGAAAGGAGGGGACATAGAAAGACAGACTCCCGTGAGCACCCTGACTGAGATCCACCTGGCAACCTTCGTCCAGGGCCAATGCTCAAATCAATTGAGCCACTGGCTGCAGGAGGAGAAGAAGGAGAGAAGGGAGAGAGAAGGGGGAGAGGGTCAGGGAGAGAAGCAGATGATCACTTTTCCTGTGTGCCCTGACTGGGGATCGAACCCAGGACATCCATACTCTGGGCCGATATTCTACCCACAGAGCCAACCAGCCAGGGCCAAGACATGGCTTTTTCATTGAAATCAACCCTATGAGTTAGTGACATTCTCACAAGACTTTCAGTCTCTCCTATGATCTCCCGCTGAGAGAGAAAAATCACCTTCTCTGACCGGGAAATTCTGTATCTGCCCCTCCAGGGCACTGCCTTGGTGAAAGAAGTCTAAGGTAGGGTCTGTGTCCCACCTTGGAAAGTGTTTCTAGGCAACAGCGATGGCAGCAGGAATTGCTTTTTCCACAAAGGAGGGTCAAGTGATGGCTGTGAGGGTACCTCCTGTGACTGGGGACTGTCGCCCTGGGAGGAGAAGGCCTTCCTTGGAGTGGTGCTGTACTCTGTCTCACAGGGGGCCTGTGTCCCTGGAGGCTGGCCTGATTTAAAGATTTGTTCTCTGTGCCTTTCTGTAATTGATTCATGGAGGAGAACCTTTTGTAAAGTGACACTGCCTCTTAGGTTGTCATCTGTATTTCTCTCCCTCTCTTTCCGCCCGTGCAAACTGCCTTTCTCTTAGAGGAATAAGATTGTGTGCCTAAGGACCAGATCATCCCTTGATGATGCTGGGGGCAGGGAGAGAATGACACCTTTTTTTTTTTTTTCTTGAGAAGAATCATTTACTTTTTGAGTTTGAGGGTCTGGCTCTCCCTCAACTAGTGGGAAATCCAGGTCTGAGGCATTAGTAGCTTTGAGAAAAGGAAAGTCTCTGTGGAGACTGTGGAGTGGAGGACACTCTCTCTGGAGACTTTCAGGCCCGGAGACCTTTGCCCTCGGAATCCTTCCCCAAACTCCCAGAATGCGACACTCTCTCCTGCCTGCGTTTTTCATCTCTCATGAAAAAGACCCCTTTGTGGTGGAAGTGCCAGCTCCCTGGTGGTGTGCTGGCACAGAACTGGGCCCAGCTGGGCAGGAAGCAAGAGGGGAAGACAAGGAGAGATAGAGGGAGCTTAAGGAAGCTGGTGTCTGGGACCCAAGGGGTTAATTCTCCCTGGCATGTCCTTAACCCACAAGTTACCAACTATTGCCCCAAGACAAGGAAGCGAGAAACAAGCAAGGACCCTTTCAGAGAAGGGACCCAGCAACCCGTCTTCTGGTCCTCACCAATCATCCCAGCCCAAAAGGTTTTCCTCCTTCCCAGCCCATTCAACCCATAAGGCAGCGTCAGTAACAAAGGAATGAGGAGGTGTCCCTCAGAGGCAGGCGTGGGAGGCCTGGACTGTGGGTGACAAACAGACCTGACCTGGTGCTGCTTGTCTTCCATAGGGCTTTTTCAGAGGGCCATCATCCAGAGTGGCTCTGCTCTGTCCAGCTGGGCTGTGAACTACCAACCAGTGAAATATACCAGCCTGCTGGCAGACAAGGTGGGCTGTAATGTGCTGGACACAGTGGACATGGTGGACTGTCTTCGGCAGAAGAGTGCCAAAGAGCTGGTAGAGCAGGACATCCAGCCCGCCCGTTACCATGTGGCCTTTGGCCCTGTGATTGATGGTGATGTCATTCCTGATGACCCTGAGATTCTCATGGAACAGGGTGAGTTTCTCAATTACGACATCATGCTGGGTGTCAACCAGGGCGAGGGGCTCAAGTTTGTGGAAGGGGTGGTGGACCCTGAGGATGGTGTCTCTGGCACTGACTTTGATTACTCAGTCTCCAACTTTGTGGACAATCTGTATGGATATCCTGAGGGTAAGGACACCCTGCGGGAGACCATCAAGTTTATGTACACAGACTGGGCAGACCGTGACAACCCTGAGACCCGCCGGAAAACACTGGTGGCCCTCTTCACTGACCACCAGTGGGTGGAGCCTTCAGTGGTGACAGCTGATCTGCACGCCCGCTACGGCTCACCCACCTACTTCTACGCCTTCTACCATCACTGCCAGAGCCTCATGAAGCCTGCGTGGTCAGATGCAGCTCATGGGGATGAAGTCCCCTATGTTTTTGGTGTCCCTATGGTGGGCCCCACTGATCTCTTCCCCTGCAACTTCTCCAAGAATGACGTTATGCTCAGTGCTGTCGTCATGACCTACTGGACCAACTTTGCCAAGACTGGGTAAGGAGAAAGGGGGTGTTCTTCTGTGGGACCCCAGCATGCCCTCCCCTCTACTCCTCTTATCTAAACCTCTTCTATCATCACCCTTCCCAAAGTATTCCCCACATCTTTCTTGGCAATCCTTTCACCCTCCCCCCATACTTCCTCCTTTTGAGTCTTTCATGTCATTTCTTTCCCTTCATATTTTTGCTGAGACTCATAACTCGGTTAATGTTAGGGCTGAGCAGGAGTGAGAGTCATTGGGCTGAACTATGGGACTCAAGGTGAAATGCTCAGAGGCTGTGTGAAGACAGAATAAGCACATCAGAAAGAGCCCTTAAAGGGCCCTTGGGAAAACTGGGCAGCTGAAAGGATTGGTGCATGGTCTTACAGGATGGGCACAGGGGAGGGCAAGATGGTTCCATGGTGCTGTGGGAAGTCAGAGTTCAAGGCTGGGAAAGAGGAGTAGAGACAAAGGTGGCAACGGGGAAATTTTGGACTGGGGAGGAGGTTTTCAGGGGCAGGTGTCAGAGGAAGAATATTGGACCCTTTCCGCATCTAGGTGGAGTGGTGACCCCAGATTTCAATGTGGTATTTCAGGGATCCCAACAAGCCGGTCCCCCAGGACACCAAGTTCATTCACACCAAGGCAAACCGCTTTGAGGAAGTGGCCTGGTCCAAATACAATCCCCGAGACCAGCTCTACCTGCACATCGGCCTGAAACCGAGGGTCCGCGATCATTATCGGGCCACTAAGGTGGCCTTTTGGAAACACCTGGTGCCCCATCTGTACAACCTGCATGACATGTTCCACTATACGTCCACAACCACCAAAGTGCCGCCCCCGGACACCACCCACAGCTCCCACATCACCCGAAGGCCCAACGGCAAAACCTGGAGCACCAAGCGGCCAGCCATCCCCCCAGCCTACAGCAATGAGAACGCCCAGGGCCCCTGGGATGGGGAGCAGGATGCAGGGCCGCTCTTGGTGGAGAATCCTCGTGACTACTCCACTGAATTAAGTGTCACCATCGCCGTGGGCGCCTCCCTTCTGTTCCTTAACGTTCTGGCCTTCGCTGCCCTCTACTACCGTAAGGACAAACGACGGCAAGAGCCCCTGCGGCAGCCCAGCCCTCAGCGGGGAGCTGGGGCCCCTGAGTTGGGAGCTGCTCCCGAGGAGGAGCTGGCTGCCCTGCAGCTGGGCCCCACCCACCACGAGTGTGAGGCTGGTCCCCCCCACGACACCCTGCGCCTCACTGCGCTGCCTGACTACACGCTGACCCTGCGGCGCTCCCCTGATGACATCCCACTCATGACCCCCAACACCATCACCATGATTCCCAATTCCCTGGTAGGGTTGCAGACGTTGCACCCTTATAACACGTTTGCCGCAGGGTTCAACAGTACCGGGCTGCCGCACTCACACTCCACTACCCGGGTATAGCTCCAGCCCAGAGCACAGCCTACTCCCGGTCCCTCCCCCCAGACCCATGAACACACATGCACACACAGACACACACACACAGAGACATCCACACATATATGTATACACATGCACCCACGCCCAACAGCAGACCCACCTGCACAAACATAGACAGATGTAGACATGCGCCTGCATGTACAAAAACACAAATAAAGGAAGTAAACCTGAACAAACCCTTCAAACGGGGACACAAATGGGTCCTCGGCTTCCCGAGGGAACAGCCACTGAAGCCAGGTCCTTGAGCCGGACCGCAGACACTCCGGGGGCCTGAAAGCGCCCGCTGGCCACCCCCTTGGTGCTCGCCCTGCGCCTCTCTCGGAACCGCAGCACTGACCAACTGCAGACTTGGGAGCTGTAAAGAGCAGGGTAGCTCTTTCTCCCCCAGATTTGGTCTTTTTTTCTGGGTCTTGTTTTTGTTGATGTTTTTAAAAAGAAAAAAAAATTTTTGGAACAAATACTTCTCCAACTTGTGAGTGCAAAGAGGCTCCAGAAAGGAAGACCCCAGGCCCAGGTCTTTCTGTCCCTGGGACTCCCCGTGCTCACACCATCCAACCAAGGAACAAGATCCCCAAGAAAGAAACAGATTTGAGGAAGACCGTGGGGTGAGAAGAAGAAGGGGTGGCCGCTGGATGGGTCGGAGAGCCTGACGGGAGACCATTTCCAGCCGTCTCTGCAGAGTAGGTTTGGTGACTGAGGTTTGGTGGAGGCCACGTGATTATCGGGTCTCCGCTATAATTTGGGTTCTGCCTCTGCCCTTGGGGTAAAGCTATCAGAAACTCACCCCATTTTATTTACAGTCTCTTTTGTGTCTGTCATTTCTCTTTCAAAAAGGCAGTGTTTTTTGTTGTTGTTGGCTTTTTTTTAAAGAAAAGTTCTTAAAACACTAACGGAAACCCATGGAGTTTGTCCTTTGTAAAAATTTTAAACACAGTGTCTTGTTATAAAAATAAAAAATCCAGTTAGCACTCCCAACTTGCCTCCCTTGCACAGGACTTGCCCTGACCAACGACAAACATAGCAGCAGGGCGCCTCTGCAGGCTGGGAGTCGCCTCTGCGGGCTGGGGATCACAGCGGCTCTCTGCCTCCTGTGCCTTTAAGCTGATAACATACTTAGGCTGCTCTCTGCTGGCCCTGTAGGAAGGCCTCTCCAGTCTTCCTCAGTTTGCTGTCCCCACCCCAAGGGCTATATAGGTTCCTGCTGCTGACGCCTTCTCCTAGCGCCCCGGGCCTCCTACTGAAATGGCAAAAATAACACTTCCTTCTCCTCTACTGCCACTGCCACCAGGGCCACCACCCTGCCCTCAGCCTGGACTGGGGACTGGGAGGAGGTCTGACTTCTGACATGCTGAAATGCTTACTCATATCTGAACCCAATGAGGCATCAGGTCTGTAGACTCTATGGCCTTGGGTTACTGACCAAGCAGGGGCCCTCTCTTCCCCAGAGATGTTTGTCTCTTGTTCTGTGACTTGGAATTGAAGTCTTTAGGGTCCTGGGAGAAGCTTCTCTCCAGGCTGTGATCAATGGCTCCCTATCGACCTTGGGGGACACATTCGGTGGGGAGGGTTAGCATTATGGCATTTCATCCTATTCTCAGTGACTTGAAGGGCCTAACCAGGAGTCTGCTCCTCAAGTGTGACAGTTGGGTGGGATTGCTGACACCCCAGAAACCAGGAATAGAATTCTTCAAAGTGACCTTGAGACTGTGAGGGAAACGAACCAACACAGCAGGATGATGTTCAGAGGGGACGGACACGAGGTACTACAAGGACTAATCTACTTGTATCATGCAAGATGACAAGAAAGATGGGCAAGGATCGACTTGACACAGTATAGTTAAAAAAGAACAAAAAAGAACTGGGGACACAGTGTCAGGGTGGGTCACAGCGGAATGGGCCCATAATGTAGAACTGGTTTCTCCTCCATCCACTCTCCCTCCCTTTATTCTTTCCTAAACTAATGTAAATACTAGCATATAATAACAAAAATATAGCATAAAGTTGCTGGACAGTAATCAGAGTCTGAATTTTAGAATTAAAAGTAACCTCAGTCATCTAGTCCAACACACTTATTTTACAATTGGGGAAATGGACCCCCAAAATTCAATGTCACAGCGTTAGAAACAGACCTGGAATGCAACATTTCCCATGGTCCTCAACTTTTTCCATCCTACCTAGCATTGGTTATGCCTTTTAAAGCATTAATGTATCTGCCCTTGGTCAACACATTTTCAGCATATGTGGAAAAGCTGGAGAGGGTCGGGAGAAGAAAAAAAAAAAAAACAATGTGCCAAAGGACTGGGTATTTGTTTGTTTAGTTTTTTAATTTAGAAAGGAGGAACAGGAACATGGTGAGGTAACATTCAATAACTGTAGAGCACCTACTATGCGACAAGTATATTATATCACTTGAATTATAACTACTAAATATGGACATCACTGCCATTTCTTCTGAGAATGATAGAGGGGAAAGATTAAGTTAAACATTGATATGGTTAAGGGGTGATCATGACACTTAGTAAGTCCTCCAAATCAGTTGCCCAGGTGAGTGAAAGACTACTAAGGAAAACACTGCCGTTCATCTTCCTGAAAGCAGAGGGCTGGATTACGTGACCTTTTTAGGTCAATTCGGAGTCTTTGTTATTATACTCCCTTGGTTGCTCCATCTCAGATATCACCAAACTGGGCCTTCTCTCTTCTAGGGTGTGTGTGTGTGTGTGTGTGTGTGTGTGTGTGTGTGTGTGTACCTCCAAATCAGGAGGATCTCTATTTGGGGAAGATTTATACATTGCCTCTCCTCTAAGAACTTAAGGTGCTATAATAATCCTTTTTGGTATCCATCAGTGACTGCTTAACAGCCTAACCTGTGGTGGCACAGTGGATAAAGTGCTGACCTGGAATGCTAAGGTTGCAGGCTCAAAACACTGGGCTTGCTCAGTAAAAGTATATACGTGAAGCAACATGAGTTGATGCTTCCCACCCCTGCCTTTCTCTCTTTCTCTTTCCTCTCCCTAAAATCAATAAATAAAATCTTTAAAAAAAATTAAATAGCCTGACCTGTGGTGGCGCAGTGGATAAAGCATCAACTTGGAATGCTGAGGTCGCCGGTTCAAAACCCTGGGCTTGCCTGGTCAAGGCACATATGGAAGTTGATGCTTCCTGCTCCTCCCCCCCTTCTCTCTCTCTCTCTCTCTCTCTCTTCTCTAAAAAATGAATAAATAAAAATAATTTTAAAAAATTATAAAATAAAGGAGAGTTCTGGCCAAATAGTTCAGTTCATTATCTGGATACACAGAGATTGCTGGTTCAATCCCTGGTCAGGGCACATACAAAGAAACACAGATATTTCTGTCTCTGTCTCTCTCTCTCTTTTCCTTCCTCTCTCTTTAAAATCAATAAATAATTTTTTTTAAAAAAAGGAGACTACAGTTGGTCTTTACACCTTTGAAAAGTCTGGGTGGAAGAGGTGGCCTCCAAGACATGCAGGGTTTCAATCTAATTGACAGTCTGTGCTGTGCCTCTGGAGTTTGAGTGTTCTTATCCCCACTGCTGACAGTCAGTCCTGAGCTCAGCCGAAAAGCCCAGCTCCTTGTCTGAAGAGGGGCTGAGGATATATTTGGATTTTATTTCACATTGCAAAAATCATTAGTGCCTAGACAGGCTCCAGCATGCATTCCTACATTTATCTGGTTTCTATATTAGTCCTTTTTGGAGCTGGACACAGCTTTCTTGGAGTCTGAACTTGTGGTTTGAAAAGCCAGAGGTTGGTCACTGAAAATCTCCATAGAAAGCGAGGATGGTTGTCAAGACCGTAGGCCTGGCCCTGTGCTAGTTTATATATATGGTGAGGGATCGAAAATACCCTATTTGGGGTGCGTACTATCAGGAAGACAAAACTGAACAGTGATAAAAGGAGTGAAATGCATGATTTAGCATGTGACTTCAATTGTATAGTTAAGGTTAAAGGGGCTGGAGAAACTGCAAGACATTGCAAGGGGGGATTTGGGTAGGCAGGTAGCATCGTGGCCGATCCGAATTGTGAGCTAGAGCTCAGGCAGAGCGATCCCATGAGAAGGTCTAGGCTTGAGTTGCAGTAGAGACTGATTTGACCAAAGTAGGGGGTCCAAGTTAAACGCTCAGACAGCAAATGGGAAAGGCAGGTTGTGGAGGTCTTCGGAACAGCAGAGGTGTTTGGGTGTTTTGGGATGAGTGACGACATGCCCTGACTCTTCATTTTGCTAATAAGTGTTCTAGAGAGAACAAACCCTCCTCAGCTGGCTCCTCTTTTGCTCCTTCTCTTCTGTGAGGAGAAAAGTTCCAGAGGAGAAAGGACAGGGCTCGTCACAGCTCAGGGCATTCTGAGTACTGGCAGCTCAGGCAGCAGGACAGCTGGCGGTGGCTGTGCAGACCCTGTGGAGAGGGAAGAAGGTGTGCACTGCAGGGTAGGGATGGGCAAACATGGCTCTGAAGTTCTTCAGATGGGAAGAGATGAGTCCCATAAATTATAGATCAAAAAGTTTAACATTGATTGAAGGCAAGGGACTAGGACAAATCATTCGAAGGATGGTGGGTGATCACTTACAAAGGGAAGTGAAGACTGCTCAGTCCCTGCGTGGATTCAGGAAAAACAAATCATCCACTGCTCAACTCACTCCCTCAGACAAGGTGACCAGATGAGAGGTGAGGAGAATGCTACAGCTACAGTACATCTGGAGTTCAACAAAACATTCACCATACTCTTCGGACAAGACGTAGAAATGCGGAATGAATCAAAATAAACATGGGCAGATTCTTAACCGATCAAATGACTACACTCAAAAAGGTTCTGCTTTTATGTCATTAGATCAAATTTGAAATTTATACATAGCTGGGAGAGAAATTCAACATGACAGAATCAGAATTCGTAGAGATGTCAAGACCCACTATAGCGAAATAGAAGTTAAGAGGGACATAACCGTTCTATGATTCATGTCCCTGCTCCTGTTTCCTTGCTCCTAGGCATCCAGTGAAAGGGTTAGGGCTAAGGCGGTGAGAGATGTCCCACAGAGAACTTAGGCACAGGAGCTCAGATGAAGAGCCTTAAAACAGACACAGGAACATGGAAGTTTTCCACAGGGACCCAAAGAAGTATGTGGGAAGGGCAGCTCGGCAGTGGATGAGCCAGGAGCAGCGTGGCTGGGAGATGGAGTATCTTAGGAAGTCTGGGCTGTAATGAACTCGCCAGCACTGACTATCAATCCTGTATCCAGAACGAGAAAGACGAGTGAGCAAGATGGACATGGTCTCTAAGCTCACAGATACAACTATTCAACAAACTCGTACAAATATGAACTTGATTCCAATAAAGATTACAGTCTGTGAAAAAAAATAGAAAGAAAGTTAACAGGGACAAATATAAAGTCAGTCATTTGAATTCCAAAATGTAATAGTATCAGTGTAGGATGGGAGACATGTGGTTTACAGGGTTTTAGAGTAAATAAAAGCTCATCATGAGTCAAAAGCGTGGTTTGTGGTTCCTACAGAAAGTCTTATGACCTTGGGCTAGATTGGGCTAGATTAATAAGAGTATAATGTCCAGAGTAAAGGAGGTGATCATCTCTTGCGACTGCACTTGTGTGGTCTGTGCTGGTCAGACCACACCTGAGGCCCTTTGTTCAGTTGCAGGCATCACACTTCAAAGGAGATGTCAACAAAAGTATATCCAGAGACAGGGTGATGAGAATAGTGAAGAGACTGGCAAATCCCAGGAGAAATGTGCCCACTGTTGGCAATGCAGTACCAGGTTCATGAGGAAGAGGGAACTATAGGTTTTTCCCATGTATATCTCC
Source organism: Saccopteryx leptura (assembly GCF_036850995.1). Classification (NCBI taxonomy): domain Eukaryota; kingdom Metazoa; phylum Chordata; class Mammalia; order Chiroptera; family Emballonuridae; genus Saccopteryx; species Saccopteryx leptura. Next base: position 65,736,741 of record NC_089516.1, on the reverse strand, counting down.
AAGAGCTCCAGGACCTTATAGGTGGAAGTTGCAGAAAAGTAAGTTATGGTTTGACACAAGGAAGATGCCTTTCTTTTCTTTCTTTTTTATAATGAAAAAATCATAGTAAAAAATTCCTCAAAAAATTAAAAATCGAACTGCCTTTTGACCCAGCTATCCCACTTTTAGGAATATACCCTAAGAACACCATAGAACTGTTCCAAAAGGAGAAATGCACCCCCATGTTTATGGCAGCATTGTTCACAATAGCGAAGATCTGGAAACAGTCCAAGTGTCCGTCTGTAGACGAGTGGATTAAAAAGCTTTGGTACATATATACTATGGAATACTACTCAGCCATAAGAAATGATGACATCAGATCATTTACAATAACATGGATGGACCTTGATAACATTATACGGAGTGAAATAAGTAAATCAGAAAAAACTAAGAACTATATGAATCCATACATAGATAGGACATAAAAATGAGACTCAGAGACATGGACAAGAATGTGATGGTAACGGGGGGGGGGTGAGGTGGGGGGTGGGAAGGGGGCGAGGAAGGAGAGAGAGGGGGTGGGGGGAGAGTAAGGGCACAAAGAAAACCAGATAGAAGGTGACGGAAGACAATTTGGCTTTGGGTGAGGGGTATGCAGCATAATCAAATGTCAAAATAATCTGGAGATGTTTTCTCTGAACATATGTACCCTGATTTATCAATGTCACTGCATTAAAATTAATAAAAATAAGATAAAAAAATTTTCAGCTCATAGTTCCAGCCTATTGAAGTTCTTTTAAGACTGATTACCACCATTTTCCGAAACAGAAGAAAAAACCTGATCTCAACATCCTGATATAAGCAGGTCACTGTGTTCTGGAAAAATGTTCTGATGATTACTAGTACTGTCTGAAATTGCAGTGGACTGTCTCGAAAAGCAGGCAGCGCTCCATCAGCAAAGCTATTCCGGCAGTAACTGGATAACCACTCTGTGCGGATGATGCAAAGGCATCTGATAAAGGCCCAAACCAGACGACCATTTAGAGTAAATGAGATCCTATGATACTGGAAGGTCTTAGGGTAAAGCATTTAGGAAAATAGCTCTGGAGCCTGGATGCTGGTAGCCCGGAGGAGGGGAGGCTGGAAGCAGAGATAATAACTGGTTAAGAGGTACCTACTCTGAGGGCTACAACTATTTTCACCTCTAGCTCCCCCCCTTAAAGCCCAAAATTACAGTCAAAAGCAGCTTTGATGGTTGCCTAATTCCCCTCCTTTGTGATTTGATGCTTGATTTCCCTCTGCAACCTCCTTGCAAAATAGTTATCTTATATCTGCTTAAATACCTCCAGTAATGGGAAAATCTTGTCCTTTCAAAGCAAACTATTGCATAATATTTGGTCATCTTGAACCATTATAAAGTTCTTCTTCAGGTTGAGTCAAATGTGTTTTCACATAGTATCTGCCCTTTGCCCCTGCTGGCTCCCTCTTACAAAGCAAAACAAGGCGAATTCCTCTCTGTATTCTGAACCTTCCAATATCTGAAACCACCGTGATCACCATGTTAATCCTTTCTCTAGGTTCAACAGCCCCAGTAGTTCATATATAAGGGTTATGTGGTCAGCTCCCACTCCTGGTCTGCCTCCCGTGCATGCTCCCTGTGGCTAATGCCCCCGCTCGTGTGTGGTATTCAAAACTAAAGACAGTCCTCCACCATGGTCTAATGAGCAGAGAAGAGAGCACAACTCTAATCTCTCTTATTCTAGCCCCAAATGCATTAGCATTTCGGGCAGGTCATGTCAAAAATAACGAGCTTACAGGCACCTCAAACACCTGAAGCCTTTCACATAGATTTATACTAAGTCATGTTTCCCCTACCTTGCACTTAGGCATTTGTTCTTGACAAACTCAACTATGAAACTTTACGTTTCCTTTTTCTGGTTCATTATGGCCTCTTGGGATCTTCCTGAAACCGGCTTCCTATCATTTACAAATTTGATCAGCATGCCATCAATGTCCTCATCCAAGTTGTTAATTAAATCACTGGACAGGCCAAGGACCTTCCTCCAGGCTGACAAAGATCCATTAGTCACCAGCTGTGAATACACCTTACTGTCCTGTCTTCACCCCACATTTTCCCTTCTTATCCACAAGGACCTCTCACACCGGGATATTTTTTTTTTTTTAGTTTTTATTTATTGATTTTAGTGAGAGAGAAAGGGAGAGAGAGAGAGAAAGAGAGGAACATCAAGCTGTTCCTGTATGTGCCCGGGGATCAAACCAGCAGCCTCTGTGCTTTGGGACGATGCTCCAACCAACTGAGTCATCTGCCCAGGGCACACCAGGATGTTCTTAAACAAAATGAAATTGTATTCTGAAACCCTCTTTGGAAACAAGGCAGTGGGAAGGGGTGGGGAGGAGAGAAATTTCACCTTTAGAGCTTCTCCTTTTTTCTCAGTTCCCACATGAGTTCCATGGCTTCAGTCTCCATGAACAAATTTCCAGCCAACAATAGCTCAGGCACAGAAAGTTACAAGAACTGAATTCTGGGTCACAAAACTTGCATCAATACCCATCTCTGCTGCTTCCTGGCTGTATGACCTTGAGCAAGTTGTTGAACTTCTCTGAGTCTCTTTGCTCATCTGTAAAATCGGGATGATAACACCTACCTCACAGAATTGTTGTGGAAAATGAATGTGAATGTGCTTTATAAACACTAAGCATGATACAAATGTAAGATATCATCATTAGCCTGACCAGGCGGTGGCGCAGTGGATAGAGCGTTGGACTGGGATGCAGAACACCTAGGTTCAAAACCCCGAGGTTGCTGCCTTGAACGTGGACTCAACAGCTTGAGTGCAGGGTCCCTGGTTTGAGCCCAAGGTTTCTGGCTTGAACAAGGGGTCACTGGCTCAGCTGTAGCTCCCCAGTCAGGGCACATATGAGAAAGCAATCATTGAACAACTAAGGTGCCACAATGAAGAACTGATGCTTCTCATCTCTCCCCCTTCCTGCCTGTCTGTCTCTATCAGTCTGTCTCTCTGTCTCTGTTTCACTAAAAAAAAATAAAGATATCATTATTATTTATTGAGCACCTACTGTCTTCACCATTATAGAGTATAAAAAAAGGGGAAAGAGCTATAAATAAGGAAAAAAGAGATAAATAAGATATGGTCTTGCCCTTGAACCTTGCCCTCGGCCGTTGCTCACATTTAAAGGGGAGATATGTTCACAAATAACTATAATATAAAGTAGAGCCCTGGCTGGATAGCTAAATTGGTTACAACATTGTTCCAAAGCACAGAGGTTGCTGGTTTGATCCCCAATCAAGGCACATACAGGAACAGCTTGACATTCCTGTCTCTCTCCTTCTGTCTCTCTTCCTTCCTCTCTCGCTGAAATTAATAAATAAAAATTTAAAAATAAAAAACAGGACAAGTTTCTGTGGTAATTTTGAACAGTGGGAGGTCCCTTTAAACTGGGAGGAATCAAGGAAGGGTTCACAGAGTTCCTATCTGCACCTCGACAAGGAGGACGGACCCGACAAAAATGGCTGAAAGAGAACAACATTCCAGGTGGAGGACCCTATGAATGGAATTCATGGAGCAGGCCTGCGGTGCTGGAAGCTGTCCTGTTTGCCTGCAGAGGCAATGAGGCTGGTGAGATACCTTACAACCTTTGTAGACATGGACCTTTGTAGAAATGGTCATCCCCAGCACACCATGCTAAAGCATTAAGTCCTTCAGAAGGGGAGGAGCCTTCTTGGTCTCACGCAATCAACTTGAAGGAAAACAACTCTTCTGAAGGCATCTGGAAAGATACCAGGAAATCACCTGCTCCCTTATCTGCAGCTGAGAAATGTCTCTGAGAAGGGCAGAGACTAAGGTCGCGTTTGCTAATTTTTTTTGTTGTTGTTTAACAGGGAGAGTCAGAGAGATAGGGACAGACAGACAGAAACGCAGAGAAATGAGAAACATCAACCATCAGATTTTCATTGCGACACCTTATTTGTTCACTGATTGCTTTTTCATATGTGCCTTGACCACGGACCTTCAGCAGACCGAGTAACCCCTTGCTTGAGCCAGCAACCTTGGGTCCAAGCTGGTGAGCTTTTTGCTCAAGTCAGATGAGCCCAAGCTCAAGCTGGCGACCGCAGGGTTTCGAACCTGGGTCCTTCCGCATCCCAGTCCGATGGTCTATCCACTGTGTAACTGCCTGGTCAGGCTCTGACAGGTTTCTTTTTTTTTTTTTTTTAATTTTATTTTTTTAATGGGGCGACATCAATAAATCAGGATACATATATTCACAGATAACATGTCCAGGTTATCTTGTCGTTCAATTATGCTGCATACCCATCACCCAAAGTCAGATTGTCTTCTGTCACCTTCTATCTAGTTTTCTTTCCCTCTCCCTGTCCCCCGTAACCACCACACTCTTATCAATGTCTCTTAGTCTCACTTTTATGTTCTACCTACGTATGGAATAATGCAGTTCCTGGTTTTTTCTGATTTACTTATTTCACTTTGTATAATGTTATCAAGATCCCACCATTTTGCTGTAAATGATCCGATGTCATCATTTCTTATGGCTGAGTAGTATTCCATAGTGTATATGTGCCACATCTTCTTTATCCAGTCATCTATCGATGGGCTTTTTGGTTGTTACCATGTCCTGGCCACTGTGAACAATGCTGCAATAAACATGGGGCTGCATGTGTCTTTACGTATCAATGTTTCTGAGTTTTTGGGGTATATACCCAGTAGAGGGATTGCTGGGTCATAAGGTAATTCTATTTTTAGTTTTTTGAGGAACCACCATACTTTCTTCCATAATGGTTGTACTACTTTACATTCCCACCAACAGTGTACGAGGGTTCCTTTTTCTCCACAGCCTCTCCAGCATTTGCTATTACCTGTCTTGTTAATAATAGCTAATCTAACAGGTGTAAGGTGGTATCTCATTGCAGTTTTGATTTGCATTTCTCTAATAACTAAAGATGAGCATCTTTTCATATATCTGTTGGCCATTTGTATTTCTTCCTGGGAGAAGTGTCTGACAGGTTTCTTATTCTTCAATTCCTTGTTAGGAGCAAGGAGAGAGAGGAAAATAGTTCAAGGGCTCTCAAGGTCCATTTCTTGCTGGTTTCTTTGGACTTAATAGTTATAATTTGGTGCCACCTGGTGTCAAAGACAGAATATAACACACTAGGATAGCCGCCTCCTTTCCCAGGTTTGAGCACTGTACTGCCCCCCCAGCAGCTAGGGATGGATTAGCTTCCTTCCAGCTGGGTAGAGCCAGCTGGCCATTCAAAGGCACTCTGGGATCTGGGTAATGGGAGAGCAGGGGGAGAACAGGAAACTGCTGCTCCAGCGCTCATGACAGTCTTTTCCTCTGTTGCCAAAGTTTCTATTTTCCCCAAGTACTACAGCACTGGGTTTGCCATGTACCCTCCCTCCACCTCTACTCTCACACACTCTGTTATGATGGCTTGACTATTTGTAATAAATGATACAAGATCCCGCTTTCAGACGTGACCAAGAGAAATTGTTGTGAGCCTCTAGAGTAGCCAAGGGGCTTGATTCCCTGTGAGCTCAGGTTTTAAATGTTTCCTTCAGAGTGGGCTATGCTGTTCTAGAATGACTAAACCAGAGGCTACACTTAGGCTTCCTACAGCCCTTCTAAAAAGTTAGGTGAGGGAGAACCAGCGCCTTGGAGAATAAAACAGATGGTAGCCCCCTTTTCCTCACACCCCCTTCCTAAATAGATCAGTAAAACTAAAACTGGATTGGTCTGATGACACCTCACAATGGGTTAATAATAGTGAAGAGTAGGATGAATGGATGGCTCAAATTGGGGTGTCCACTGCTAAGGACAAGACTGACCTAGAGATGTTGACCAGGTGGTGGCACAGTGGATAGAGCATTGGACTGGGATGCAGACAACCCAGATTTGAAACCCCAAAGTCGCTGGCTTGAGTTTGGTTCATCTGGCTTGTGCACAGGGTCTCTGGCTTGACAGGGGATTATAGACATGACCTCATGGTCGATGGTTTGAGCTCAAAAGTCGTTGGCATGAGCAAGGGGTCACTCACTCTGCTGTAGCCCCCTGCCTTCGGCCAAGGCTCATATGAGAAAGCAATCAATGAATAACTAAGGAACCGCATGAAGAACTGATGCTTCTCATCCCTCTCCCTTCCTGCCTGTCTGTCCCTATCTATCCCTCTCTGTTTCTGTCACACACACACAAAAAAAGACTGAGCTAGAGAAAAAGTTAATCTCTCTTCCACTGCTTGCTTCTCAGGTCCCCTTGAAGTGCCCCACCCTCCCAGGCCTGCTGTAGGGGTAGGAGCATGAAAATGGCTGAAGGGCAAAAGGAAAGAATTAACTAAGAAGGCTCCAATTCGTAGATCACTATTTTTACATGCCCTAGCTATACAAGGTCCCTACTATACAGGGCGGCATGAATGCATCCTCTAACTAGACTGGCCAAGAGATTCATCTGACCAGGCGGTGGCGCAATGGATAGAGTATGGCCTGGGACGTTTGAGACCCCAAGGTCCCTGGCTTGAGTGCAGGCTCACCAGCTTGAGCGTGGGGTCACTGACTTGAGCTTGGAATCACAGACATGACTCCATGACTGCTGGCTTGAGTCCAAGGTCACTGGCTTGAGGCCAACGTCACTAGTTTCAGCAAGGGGTCATTCAGTCTGCTGTAGCCCTCCAGTCAAGGCACATATGAGAAAGCAATCAATGAACAACTAAGGTGCCACAACAAAGAATTGATGCTTCTCATCTCTCTCCCTTCCTGTTTGTTTCTCTCTCTCTCTAAAAAAAAGAAAGAAAGAAAAAAAAGAAATTAACAAATCCCTTTAGATATAAGGTTGCAATTTTTAAAAGTAACATTTTCTAGATACCTAATGATAAGAACATAGGCATTATGGGTTAATTCACATTTCTTATCAACAAAAATCTAACTGTAAGTAAACTTACCTGGTGCAATGTACAGGGCATCCAACCACGCCCCTTTTGGCCACGGGGACAGGGATCATAAGAAGTGAGAGGTCAGAGGTTAGACCAAGCTACCTAGACCAGGGGTCCCCAAACTGCTGCCCACTGAGGCCATTTATCCGGCCCCCGCCGCACTTCCGGAAGGGGCACCTCTTTCATTGGTGGTCAGTGAGAGGAGCATAGTTCCCATTGAAATACTGGTCAGTTTGTTGATTTAAATTTACTTGTTCTTTATTTTAAATATTGTATTTGTTCCCTTTTTGTTTTTTTACTTTAAAATAAGATATGTGCAGTGTGCATAGGAATTTGTTCATAGATTTTTTTATAGTCCAGCCCTCCAATGGTCTGAGGGACAGTGAACTGGCCCCCTGTGTAAAAAGTTTGGGGACCCCTGACCTAGACTTTAGCCTGACATAGATCTGGTGAGATTAGCAGACCAGGGCGAATTGGCTACCCGTGTTGCTTCTGGCCTGGCACGCTCTCTCTGCCTTCTGCAGTCACCCTGGCCCCTGAGCTCCTCCACCCACCCTCCCCTGCTCCCTGAGAGCAGAACTCCAGCGAAATTTTGCCCCTTGACATATCGTTTTGATGATATTTTCAGCACATGTGTTCTGACAAATACAATTGCGTTTATAAGTCTAACTGGAAAATAATTGCATTCGAGACTGCTTCTGAAAATCTGGGCCCTATGGTGATTGTATCATTCTCACTAGCATTTCGGACAGTGCCCTAAAGTAGCCATGTGACCTTGATGGCAAACGCCATCTTCCTACAAAATCTGCCAGCGTTGCCTCAGACTCCTCTGACAGCTGCTTTCTCTGTCTTTTCCTATTTCAAAGCTTTTAGACCGCCCACCAACACCCCTTTTCCGTCTGAGAATACCGGCATGCTCTCAGGTCATTTGTGGACCAGATGTGATTGACACGAACAGTGTCTAATGAATGCTCGTCGCCTTGCCAGCTGAGATTACCAGTTCCGCTCCCTTTCCGGCTTCTTTTTGATGACTCATGCCTTAAATTCTTAGTTCGCTGGCTTTCCTCATTCTCGCCCCGCCCGTCTTTTCTCCTTTGGCTCCTAGTTGCCCCCCACCCTTTGAGGAAATGGGTTTTGTGAATCTTGTCGCGTCAAGTTTTTACAATGTACTTTAAACATAGAAGAAGGGAAAAAAAATTTCCGTACAGGAAAGTGGAGGTTCATTTCCTTAAATAAGGAGCTTAATCTGTCGCTGTGCTTTGAGCTCTCTCTTTAACATGATGGGGGTGGGTGAAGGGACAAATGCCCGCAGGACTTCTGCCTCTGTTTCCAGCTCAAGTCTACACACCAGGAAGCTCTGAGTTCTTAGTAAAGGTCAAGCTGTCCCATTCCGACGCTACCCTCACTCAGTGAGGAGTCCATGGTGGCACAATTGAGATTGAAATCCCCAAACCTTTCTGTGGGTCTTGGCTATAAGTATCAGGCATAAACGGACATTTTGCTGGGACTGCAGTCCAGAATAGGAAACACACATTGAATCGTTAATGGGAGTGGGGGCTAGAGAGAAAGAAGGGAGAGCAAAGATGAGGAGGGGCTGAGACGGAAGTAAAATTGCCATCACAGACCCAGTCTGTTTAAATAGAGGAATGAATGGACTTGCATGGGGCCAGGGTCCGTTGCCATGCTGTGCCCATGCATATCCTCACAGCATGCATTTCTGGATAAGGTCAAATGAAGCCAACAGGCGATCTATAGTAGGAAATTGGCAGGGAGCCGGCTAACTTTGTCCCCTTTGGATGCTTGGAGACTAAGTTGCTCTTTCACGTTCACACAATTGTCGCCACTTCTATGCTTCTTATAGCACAGCTAAAGCCTGTGACTGAAAGTTTGCAGTTCTGCTTACGTTTAACACTGCTTTCTTTGTATAAGATTTATGCGTAGTGGGTTCACAACAACTTCCCTGAGTCGGTATGGTACCAAACGCTAGAGACTCAGAGACCACCCAGTCTGCAAGTGCTCTTAGACTCAGGCTCGTCATGGGAGGGAGATTCTTCACTTTGGTATTGTGTCTCTGGGAGAAAAGAGTACTATGCAGCTTGGGGGAACAAAGAAGGTGGAGGGAAACGTAGGCACCTTTCTTTGCTGCCCAGTCCTAGCCAGCCCTGCTGCTCTGCCCTTTGAGGCCCCTTGGCTAAGTCCCACGCACTACTCATTTGCATTGTCCAGGCTTCCCCTCTGGCCTCTGAGAGGAATGTAGCCAAGGAATGGGAAAGAGGCGGCATGTTTTCTGCCCCTCTGCGGTGAAGGGTAAAGCAGACACGATCCTCTCCGCTTCTCAACTTCCGCTTCTGCTTCCACCTCTTGGCCTTCACCTTCATCAAAAAACAATTCTGATGCATTTCTCTGTCCCAGGCTCTGTCTGTCTCCATTAGTTACACACAATCCTTGCTCTGGCAACCAGAATGAACTAGGGCTGAGTGACATGGAAAACGCAGAAATCACATACTCATGGGAGGAGGAGTGGGCTAACGTGGAAAATGTGTAGTCCAGAGATGTTCACACCAGTGATGCATCAGGGGGTCAGTGTATCCCCTGGTATCAATGTAGGGCAAAAGAGTCAGTATAAATGCATGCAATTGCAATGGAAAGTGGGGGTGGGCAAGCGTGGGAGTTTTATATCTAGGCAGATTAGGGGAGCAAAGCCATTGGCTTTCCAATGCAAAGGATTCCTGAAGGAGGTGGGATTTCAGAAATAGCTGAATGACAGAACCAGCTATTTGCATCTGAGGTGGGAGCAGAATGAGCAGATAGAGAAGCCTTTGATCAGGAAAGCTTGAACAACCTGTGCCTGTTATTGCTTCTCCTCCCTCCCTCTCAACACACATTTGTTGCGGTGTCAACTCTGTCCTGGATATTTGGAACATAAAAATAATAATAATAGGAAATAGTTATTGAGTATTTACAATGTGTCAGCTACTGTGTAAAGCATATTATCTTATTTAAATCTCACATTGACCTTATCATTATCAGGCCTGTTTTGCAGCCCGCCCACTGTGATTCAACGTGATGAAGTGACTTGCCCCAAGATCACACACTGACTGTAAGCGGAAGAGGTGAGATTTGATTGAACCTGGTCAGTAAGAGTCTAAAGGCCATGAATTTAGTCAGTATGTTTTACCTAATTTTCTAGTTAGACAGTGATGCAACATTTGGTGGCAGAGGAAGCTAGAAAAGGGAGGGCCAGGGTTTTTGAGAGCAGACCAGTGTAAAGCAGAAGATCCCAGAAGCAGCAGAAGGGCCCCCAGCCAGCGATGTAGGCAGGCAAATAAAGCAAGCAGCTGGGTAATCAGGATGCAGCAGACGCTCGGAGGAAGCCAGACAGGCAGATCTTTGGCAGCCAGGGAATCTGGCAGACAGTAACAGAGGCTCTGCCATGGGACCTGGGTTTCCAGAGCAGAACGCCCGATGTCAAAAGGTCCAGCTAGAGCTAGATGAAGCACTGTTCTTGACAATACTAAGGTGCCAGACAGGGCACCAAGGTAGGTAGGACTAAAGCGCTGGGGACACCAGAATAGGGGCCTATGATAGGGGCTTTTAGACCAGAAACCAAGAAACAGTCCAGTTACTCTTTTTTCTTTTTTTTTTCTTTTTTTTTTGGTTGTTTCTGAAGCTGGAAACGGGGAGACAGTCAGACAAACTCCCACATGCGCCCGACCGGGATCCACCCGGCACGCCCACCAGGGGGCGACACTTTGCCCACCAGGGGGTGATGTTCTGCCCCTCCGGGGCGTCGCTCTGTTGCGACCAGAGCCACTCTTGCACCTGAGGCAGAGGCCACAGAGCCATCCTCAGCGCCCGGGCCAACTCTGCTCCAATGGAGCCTCGGCTGCGGGAGGAGGAGAAGAGAGAGACAGAGAGGAAGGAGAGGGGGAGGGGTGGAGAAGCAGATGGGTGCTTCTTCTGTGTGCCCTGGCCGGGAATCGAACCCGGGACTTCTGCATGCCAGGCTGACGCTCTACCACTGAGCCAACCGGCCAGGGCTGCAGTCCAGTTACTAGAGCTATGAGTCAACTTCATTCATTCACCTTCCTATCATTCTTTTAACAACATTTTTGAGTTCTCACTGTGTTCCAAGTGCTATGCTGGCCACTGGGGTAAGACACAACCTAGAGGGGGAGCCAGACCTGTAAAACAGGTAGCTCCAATACTGTGTGATTAGTTCTTTGTTAGAGACACAAACAGACTCTGTACGTTGAAGTGGAGGGGAAACTACCTTTTCTTGGGAAAATTCACCAAAAAATATTAACTCTGAGCTGCATCTTTAAAGAAGAGAAGAAATTTCCTAGGCTTTAGTGCAGAGGATTTCACACAGATGGAATAGCATGGCCCAGGCAACAAAACATTTTGAAAGAGTAGGGCACATTTGATGAACAATAAGCAATTCACACAGGACTGTGGCATATATGGTAGGAGAGGTGGGAACTGTGAGTCTGAAGGCCAGATTATGAAGGCTTTTGTGGGTGCTGCTAAAGAGCTCGGACATTCTCCCATAGAAAAAGGAGGGCCAGTGTAGTCTTTATGTTGACAAGTGACTGGGTTGCATCGGGATGTTTTAGGAAGACTATATGGGAAACAGTACTCAGATGCAATGGAGGCAGGCAGATCACTAAGGAGGTTATTGTGATTGTGCAGGCCAAAGGGGAGCTTGAACCAAGATGGTAACAGAAAGGACTCTTCATTCAAGAAACTACTTCTGAGCACGAGTTGATAAGATTCGGTGATTGATATGGTTAGTGATGGAGACAAAGGAATCATGGACAATTTCAAAGATTTCTTGTTTGACAACCGTGTCTGTGGTCGCATCATTGGCATAGAGATTGGCATAGAGTTCTAGGACGAAGAACAGGTCAGACAGGAAATAAGGAGTTCAGTTTGGAACATATTGAGTTGCGGGTATCCAGCGATGTGCTGGTAAGTGTTGAACTAGCAGCTCTGGCTGGTTGGGAGAATACTGATGTAATGACCTCTGTATTGTAAATATACCCACTGTGGCCTTTTTGAAGCTACTAATTTGATGCCAACACACAAAATTCCTGAAAATTTAAATCAGTCTCAGAGACCCATGGAAGGGACTGTGCCAGGTAGTTTAAGGCATAGGCTTCTGATGACACTACGTAAATAATTTTGAAACCACACTACTGGACTGAGTCAGCGTTTTCAGAACTCCAGTGGAAAAGCTAATAGGTTTATAAAACTGCTCATTCAAAATCAAGGAGAACAAAAACAAACCATTAGGTACATGGGACCAAATGAACTGATGAAGGATGATTATGGCTTTTGTTTGGAAAATGGCTGATGGATTTAAGAAACCCCTTTCTCTTTTTTTTCTTTCTTTTTTTCCAAGTGAGAGGAGGGAAGGCAGAGAGACAGGCTCCCGCATGCACCCCAACCAAGATCTACACAGCAACCCCCATCTAGGGCCATGCTTGCAATTGAGCTATTTTTAGCACCTGAGGTAGAGGCTCCACAGAGCCATCCTCAGCATCTGGGGCTGATGCACTCGAACCAATTGAGCCATGGCTTCAGGAGGGAGAGAGAGAGACAGAGAGAAAGGGAAAGAGAGAAGGGGGAGGAGTGGAGAAGCAGATGGTCCCTTCTCCTGTGTGCCTTTACCGGGAATCAAACCTGGGACGTCCACATGCCAGGACGACACTCTACCCCTGAGCCAACTGGCTGGGGCTCTTTTCCTTTAAGCTATCTGTACTTGTAACAAAGATTATATACTTCTGTACACAGAAATGAAACATTCATCTTTTCTCCCAAACCAATCAATGATCTCCCTGGAATTAAAATCTCTTATTGATTATTCTTTTCAAGGCAATATAATAATTTGCAAAAGTTCAGTAAGAATCTGTCCTCGTTGTAATAGAACATAATTCAAAATTGCATATAAAACTAAGACTTTGATTGAAATCTGAGATTTGAGAATGATGTGCACAGAATCAGATATGATCAAACACTTTTAAGGAACTAAGGTTGACTTTATGGAGCCAATGCACAGAAGTCCTCTTGAGAAAACTGGCCTGGTACCTGGCTTAGAGGGCTCCTAGCCTCACGGGTGAGTAAGGAAGGTCACTTCCTGGGAGGCCCAGGAATCGTAGGCTGTTTTAGGGACTTCAAGAAGAGAGAAATTCACCCAAATCTGTAAGTATTGCAGTTGGAATCTGGTGGCAAGTTCTTGACTTGGCTGCTTAGCCTCCAGTAGGCTTTTAAAAGTCTAATGTGAAATTTCTTATGAAAACTTCCACCAACACAAACTTTAAAAGGCCTCTGTGGTCAGTTCTCATCCTTGATGCACGTATGTAAATAACCATGCCAAATCTAATGATACCAGACTTATTTTGTAAACAGACATAAAAAAGAGAAATTTTGTTTCAATAGAATACTATATAGTATACCCTTGTGATGTTTTTTGTTATTTTGTTTGGGTTTGGGGTTTTTTGTGTTTTTTTTTTGGCTTAAATAACAGAAATTTATTGTCTCACAGTTATGAAGGCTAGAAGCCTGAAATCAAGGGATTGGTAGGGTTAGTTCCTTCTGAGACCTCCAAGGAAAAGCTCTGTTCCATGCCACTCTTAGCTTCTAGGAGCCTCGAGCATTCCTCAGCTTCTTGGCGGTGTTCTCCTTGTGTCTTCACATCATCTTTCTTTTGTATTTGTCTGTCTCTGTGTCTAAGTTTTTCTTTTTTATAAGAGCACCAGTTGCATAGGATTAGGGCCTACCCTAATGACCTTGTCTTAACTTGATCATTTACAAAGACCCTACCTCCAAGTAAAATTATATTCACAAGTTCTGAAGGTTAGGGATTCAATATCTTTTGAGGGAATGCATTTCAACCCATAACAGAGTCTAAGGGCAGACCCAATGTACACACACAAAAAGAACCTTGTGAACTCCAAGTAAACACATACTATAGGTAAACAATGCCCCACTACATTCTTACCAGGAATATAGCCTTTTGATTTTGCAAGACCTATGAGGAAATATTAGTTGTAACATGGATAGGTCCATAACCCTGCTAGCAACTGTTAACATGGTCAATAATAATTACAACAGTGATAATAATCTTGCACACCACATTTGTGGGTGCATTACAATTGTCAAAGTGTTTTCACGTTAGTTTATTTGTCCCTTACAACAACTATGTGAAGTAGGAAAAGCAGATGTTGTTTTATTTTATTGAGAGATAATTGACAAATAATATTATATTAGTTTCAGGTATACAACATAATTATTTGATATTTGTATATATGGCAAAATGATGACAATAAGTCCAGTTAAGATCTAACACCACATATAGTTATGATTTTCTTTTCTTGTGATCTCTCTTAGCAACTTTCAAATATACTGCTCACAAAAATTAGGGGATATTTCTAAATGAATATGAAGCAATAAAACATCCCCTAATTTTTGTGAGCAGTATATATAATACACCATTATTAACTATAGTCACCTTGCTGTACATTATACCCCCACTAGTTTATTTTGTAACTGTCATTCTTGTGGGTTATTAGAGTCTAGTCCTGTTCACTGTCTTTGAGCTATTTTTCATCTGTTGATGAACAACATTTTATTCTCTATTTTGTTATCCACCTGTAATTGGACTGGATTCTGCCATCTGCACATTTTGTCATTCCTTACCAATTTCTTGATTCTTCTATTTTCCCTCAACAGCTGGTTTCAAGTCTCCAAACTGGCATTCCTATTTTTCTCTCCCACTGCTCTGACTGGGTGTCACTGAGAGCTGAAACCTGACTGCTCACATCCTTAGTGGGACCCTAGTTTGTCATCCAACAGATTGCTACTGCTGTCCTCATTCTACCACCTAAAGAAGCTTCGAGCCCAGTGTATAGAAATTTTCTTGACTAGCTGCTTTCTTGACTCATAAACTGAGTTTATGATCTGCTCCAACCGTTAATCTTTGTTTTTCCCTTCTTTTCATAGAAATTTCCCTTACTAAATGCTTGATGGTTCACACGAGCCAACAAATATTCATCCTTTACTGCCAAGTCTCAACATAAGGTTCCGCTTGTTATTAATGAACAAAATGTAACCTGATGAGAAATGAACTAAAGTTGGTTAGAAAAAAGAAGAATGTCTCCTCTTTCCTTGTACAAGAGGAGGGACTAGCAAAGACTATCTCCTTGACCAAACTTAAGTCAGGTTCCTGTGAGTCTTTTTTTCAACTATGCCTCAACCTTCACCATCATCCTGTCTTTGGCCTGTCCAGATTAGTCTTAGCAAAGACTCCTGCTAAGCCATCCTCCCACTCTTGAAATTTGATCATCCATGATATCTGATCATGTTCTTCATCCCCCACCTTTGAGGTCTAAGTCTTTAGCCTGCCTCTAGGAATAACTATATACATACCAATAATTACTTTAAATGTAAATGGATTAAATGATCCCATCAAAAGACAGGATGGCTGAATCATGGATAAGGAAACAAGATCTCTACAAGACACACACACACACAGTTTGTGTGTGTCTCTTGAAAGACATACACAAACTGGAAGTAGAGGGATGGAAAAGATATTTCATGACAGTGGAAACAAGAAAAGATAAAGTACCAATTCTTATACCAGACAAATACACTTTAAGACAAAGACTGTAACAAGAGACAAAGAAGGACACAACAATTCCACTTCTGGGTATTTATCCAAAGAAACACAAAACACTAATTGGAAAAGACATATGCATTCTTTTGTTCATTGCAGCATTATTTACAATAGTCAAAACATGGAAGCAACTGAAGTAACCATCGATAGATGAATGGTTAAATAAGATGGTATATATAAACAATGGAATATTACTCAGCCATAAAAAAGTAAAATCTCGTCATTTGCAACAACATGGATGGAACTAGAAGGTATACTATATGATTTCACTTATATATGAAATAAAAAAGAAACAAAAATGAACAAATAAAATAGAAACAAACTCATAGATACAGAGAACAAACTGATGGTTGCCAGATTGGGAGGGGAGGTTGAACAGGTAGGTGAAAAAGGGAAGGAATTAAAATGTACAAATTGCAGCTATAAAAATAGTCACAAAAATAAAGAAAAAAATAAATAATAAAAGAGGTCAGAATGTCAAGTATAGCATAGAGAATATAGTCAATAATACTGTAGTAACTATGTATGGTGTCAGATGCATTCTAGATTTATTAGGGTGATCACTTCATAAGTTATATAAATGTGAGTCTGACCAGTGGTAGCTCAGTGGATTGAATGTTGGCCTCAGACAGTGAAGGACCCTGTTTGAAATCTGGAAGTCACTGTCTAGAGCATGGGCTCATTGTCTTAAGCATAGGTTTGCCGACTTGAGCAGAGGGTTGCTGGCTTGAGCGCGAGCTCATTAATGTGATCCCAAGGTCATTGGCTTGAGCTCAAGGTTGCTGGTTTGAACCCAAGGTCCCTGGCTTGAGTAAGGGTTTACTAGCTCAGCTTGAGCCCCCTGGTCATGGCACATATGAGAAGCAATTAATAAAAAACAACCAGAAGTGAAACAACTATGAGTTGATGTTTCTCATATCTCTCCTCCCCCCTCCCTTCTTATCTCTCTCTCTCAAAAAGAAAAAAATCTAATCACCATGTTTTACCCCTTAACCTAATATAATACTGTATTGTAATTGAAAAAATATTGTTAAGAAAGAATGGATAAATCCACTGTTAGAGTTGGAGACTTCAGCTCCCCTCTATCAGAAATGGACAGATCCAGTGGACAGAGAATCAGTAAAGAAAAGTTGAACTCAGCAGCACCATCAATCAGCTCAACTTAATTATAATTGACATCTATAGACTACAGATTACTTCATCTATCAATAGCAGATTACACATTCTTTTTACACTCATATGGCACATTCACATACAGCATATTCTGGGTGTTAAAACTCATCTTGATAAATTTAAAAGAATAGACATCACATAATACCTGCTCTCAGACCACAATGGAATTAAAATAGAAATCAGTAACAGAGAGATAACTGGAAAATCTCTAAGTACATGGAAATTAAAAATTACATTTCTAAATAATACACAGGTTAAAGAAGAAATCACAAGAGACATTTTAAGATATTTTAAACTAAATGAAAATGAACAGACACCTCAAAATATTTAGGATGCAGCAAAAGCCCTACTTAGGGAAAAATTTATGGTGTTGAATGCCTATATTAGAAAATAAAAAATATCTAATAATCAATAATCTAAATTGTTACATTTGGAAACTAGAAAAAAGAACAAATTAAATCCAAAGTAAGCAAAAGAAAAGAAATAACAAGAATTAGAGCAGAAATCAATGAAATTGAAAACAGAAAATCAATAGAGAAAAATCAATGAAAATAAAAGCAGAGTCTTTGAAAATATCAATGAAATTGATAAGCCTTAGCCAGGCTAACTAAGAAAAAAAGAGGACAAAAATTACTAGTGTCAGAAATGAAATAGGGATCTTCACTACAGTTTCACGAACATTAAAGGGGTAATAAAGGAATGCCGTGAACAACTCCCTGTCAGCAAATTTCATTACCTAGATGAAATGGACCTATTCCTTGAAAGACACAAGCAGCCAAAGCTCACACAGGAATAAAAAGACACGCTGAGTAGATCTATATCTACTAAGAAAATTGAAACAATAACATACCAAAAAAGGAAGCACCAGACCCAGATGGCTTCCCTGGTGAACTCTACCAACCGTCTATGGAATAAATTATGCCAATTCTCCAGAATTTCTTTCACAAGATAGAAGTAAAGGGAATACTTTTGAACTTATTCTACAAGGCCAGCATTACATGATTTCCAAAGCCAAACAAAGACATTACAAGGAAAAGACAAAAACCAATAAACGACAGACCAATATCTCTCATAAACATAGATGCAAAAACACTGAATAAAATATTAGCAAATCAACTCCAACAATATATAAAAAGAATTCTACACCATGACCAAGTGGAGGTTTTTATATCAGGTATGCAAGGCTGATATAATCAATTAATGTAATCAATCACATCAATAGTCTAAAACAGAAAAGTCACATGATCATATCAATAGGTATTAAAAGCATTTAATAAAATCTTATACCTAGTAATGATAAAAATTCTTAGTAAGCTAGGAATAAAAGGATATTTCCTCTTCTTGATAAATATCTGCAAAAATATATATACTTGCTTAATGGTGAGAAACTTGAAACTTTCTCACTAAGATCAGAAACAAGGCAAGTATTGTTCCTTTTTACTACTCTTTTTCAACACTGTACTGGAAGTTCTAGCTAATGAAATAAGACAAGAAAAGGAGAAAAAGTTTATATACATTGGGAAGGAAGAAATAAAACTGTCTATCTTTGAAAATGATATGACCTTCTATGTAGAAAATTTGAAAGAATTGACAAAAAAAATCTGAAACTAATAAACAACTATAGCAAGGTTGCAGGATACAAGGTTAATGTACAGAAGACAACTGTTTTCCTAAATACCAGTAACAAGCAAGTGGAATCTTACATTTAAAACACAATACCATTTATATAAGCATCCTCCTAAATAAAATATTTAGATATAAATCTAAGAAGGTATGTATAAATATATATAAACAAAGTGACAAAACTCTAATGGACCAAGGCAAATAAGAACTAAATAAATACAGAGATATACTAAGTTCATGGACTGGAAGATTTAAGATTGTCAAGATGTCAGTTCTTTACAGTTTGACCTATAGATTCAAAGCAACCCCAATCACAATCCCAGCAAGTTATTCTGTGAATATTAGCAAATTGATTTTAAAGTTTATACGGAGAAACAAAAGACTCAGAATAGCCAACACAGTACTGAAGAACAACAAAGTTGGAGGACTGACATTACACAACATTAAGTCTTACTAGAAAGTTACAGTAATCAAGACAAAAAAAAATAGACAAAGAGATCAATAAAACAGAACAGAAAGCCTAGAAATATACCCACATAAATATGGCCAACTGATCTTTGACAAAGAAGCAGAAGCAACACAATGGAGCAAAAACAGTCTTTTCAACAAATGTTGATGGAGCAACTGGACATCTATATACAAAAACTAAACAAACAAATAAAAAACAACACCATGAATATAAAAACAAACTTTGCCTGACCAGGCAGTGGCACAGTGGAACACGGACTGGAACACAGAGGACCCAGGTTTGAAACCCTGAGGTTGCCAGCTTGAGCGCAGGCTCATCTAACTTGAGCAAGGCTCACCAGCTTGAGCCTAAGGTCGCTGGCTTGAGCAATGGGCCCCTTGGTCTGCTATAGCCCCCAAGTCAAGGGCATATGAGAAAGCAATCAATGAACAACTAAGGTGCTGTAATGAACGATTGATGCTTCTCATCTCTCTCCCTTCCTGTCTCTCTGTCCCTATTTGTCCCTCTCTCTGTCTCTGTCACACACAAAAAAATATTTTAAAAATTTAGAAACAGACTTTACACCCTTCACAGAAATTAATTCAAAATAGATCATAGACCAACATGTAAAATAACATTCTACTTTAAAACGCTTACAATATACCATAGGAGAAAACCTAACTTTTCCTTTCTTTTTATATTTCACTTTTTAAAGTTAAAAAAAAATTTATTTGTTGTTGGTAATGACTTTTTAGATACAACACCATAAAAATAGCACAGTCCATGGAAGAAAAAATTGATAAAATTAAAATGAGAAACTTTTGCTCTGTGAAAAACAATGTCAACAGAATGAGA
This sequence comes from Saccopteryx leptura, assembly GCF_036850995.1. Taxonomy (NCBI): domain Eukaryota; kingdom Metazoa; phylum Chordata; class Mammalia; order Chiroptera; family Emballonuridae; genus Saccopteryx; species Saccopteryx leptura. The sequence continues at coordinate 65,717,010 of NC_089516.1, read as the reverse complement.
ACACAAGCTACATACTGAGAGAAAATGTTTGCAAGAGATACATTTGATAAAGGATTGTTATCCAAAATATACAAAGATCTCTTAAAACTCAATAATAAGAACACACACAAACATATTTAAAAATGGGCTAAAGACCGTAACAGACATCTCATCAAAAAAAATATAAAAATGGCAGCTCTGCCAGTTAGCTCAATTTGTTACAGCATCATCCTAAACATCCCAGGTCAAGGCACATAGAGGAAGTGACCAATTAATGTGCAAATAAGTGGAACAACAAATGAATACTTCTCTCTCTCTCCCTCTCTCTCTTCTTTTTCTCTCAATCTCTCTAAAATAAATTTAAAGAAAAGAAGATGTACAAATGGCAAATAAACATGAAAATATGCTGCACATTGTATGACATCAAGAAAATGTAAATTAAAACAACAGTGAGATACTACTACATACTTATTACAGTGGCCAAAATCTGTACACTGCCAACACCAAATAGTAGTGAGCATACAAAATGAACGACACTTTGAAAAACAGTCTGGTGGTTTCTTACAAAACTAAACATACTGACCATATGATCCAGAAATGTCACTCCTTAGTATTTACTCAAAGGAGTTGAAAATGTTATGTTCATTTCAAAATCTGTACACAGAAGTTTGCAGCAACTTTATTCATAATTGCCAAAACTTGGAAACAACCAAGATGTCCTTCAGTAGGTGAATGGATAAATAAACTGTAGTTCATTCAAGCAATAGAATATTAATCATTGCTAAAAAGAAATGAGCTATCAAACCATAAAATGACATAGAGGAACCTTTTTTATTCTCTGTTCTGCTTGTTTATTTTGTTTTTTTGTTTTTTTTTTTTAGATTCAATTGTTGACAGATATGTATTTATTGCTATTTTATTGTTCATATTTTTTCTTCTTCATCTTAAAAAAGACCCTTTAACATTTCATGCAATACTGGTTTGGAGGTAATACACTCCTTTAGCTTTTTCTTGTCTGGGAAGCTCTTTATATGACCTTTGATTCTAAATGACAGCTTTGCTGGGTAAAGTAATCTTGGTTGTAGGTCTTTGTTTTTCATCACTTTGAATATTTCTTGCTAATCCCTCTGGCCTGCAAAGTTTCTGTTGAGAAATTAACTGACAGCCTTATGGGAGGTCTCTTATAGGTAACTAACTGCTTTTCTCTTGCTGTTTTTAAGATTATCTCATTGTCTTTAACCTTTAGCACTTTAATTATGATGTGTCTTTGTGTGGGCTTCTTAGGTTTGGGACTCTCTGTGCTTCCTGGACTTGTATTTCTTTTTAAAAATGTTTATTCATTGATTGATTTTAGAGAAGAAAGAAGGGAGAGACAGACATTGATTTGTTGTTCCACTTATATAGGCATTCAGTGGTTTATTCTTGTATGAGTCTTTTTTTTTTTTTCTTGTATGAGTATTGATCAGGAATTGAATCCATAACCTTGGTGTATCAGGATTATGTTCTAACCAACTGAGCTGCTTAGCCAGAGTCTGGAATTGTATTTCTATTTCCTTTACCAGGTTAAGGAAGTTTTCTGTCATTATTTTTTCAAATAGGTTTTCAATTTGTTACTCTCTCTCTTCTCCTTCCAGCTGCCCTATAACATGAATGTTGGTTCACTTGAAGCTGTACCAGAGGCTCCTTGCACTATCCTCATTTTTTGGATTCTTTTTTCTTTTTGCTGTTCTGATTGGGCATTTTTTTGCTTCCTTGTAATTCAAATAGCTGATTTGATTCTCAGCATTGTCTACTGTTCATTCTCTGTAAATTAGTTTCCATTTCAGTTAGTGTATCCTTTATTTCTGACTGGTTATTTTTTTTTTTTACTTTTATTTATTTATTTTATCCAGAGAGGAAGGGAGAGAGAGAGAGAGACAAGAACGTCAATCTGTTCCTCTGTGTGACCTGACTGAGGATTGAACAGGCAGGCTCTGCTTTTTGGACTGATGCTCTAACCAACTGAGCTATTTGACCAGGACAACCAGTTCTTTTTTATGGTTTCCATGTCCTTTTGCATGCTGTTGAAGTTCTCACTAAGTTCCTTGAGCATCCTTATAACCATTGTTTTAAACTCTGTATCTGGTAGTAGTGTACTTGCCCCTATTCCATTTAGTTCTCTTTCTGGAGAATTCTCTTATTCTTTCATTTGGGACCTGTTTATTTGTCTCTGCATTTTGGCTGCTTCCTTATTTGTTTCTATGTGTTAGGTAGGGCTGCTACATCTCCTGGACTTGGTAGAATGGCCTTGTGTCCTGTAGGGCACAGCCTCCTCAGTCACTTGAGTTGGGTGCTCGAGGTATACCCTTGTGTGGGCTGTATGCACTGTCTTGTTGTAGCCTTGTTGAGCCTTAATTGCTGTTGGCATCACTGGGAAGTATTGACCTTCAGGCTGATTGGCTGCAAGGACTAGCTGCAACTACAGATGAGGAGCAGCTGTGCAGGAGTTGACACTATGGAGCAGGGCTTGCATCAGTGGGGCTTTGGTGCTCACCAGGTCCGCCCTTTGAGTGTGTTGCTCAGGAGGTGGTGGTGGGGTGACCTGGCGTGGTCTGAAGCTGTCCACAGGTGTACTGGCTCTGGGACCTCCTGGGAGGTTTGAGGTCAGCTACCACCTGTGCCCTACTTGGGGTCACCCAGCACAAGCTACAGAGCAATATGCAGATGGCTGCTGCTTGTGATGGATTTGGAGGTGCCCAGGACAGACTAAGATATGAACCAAGGCTGGCTGTCACTAGTGCCAGATCGCTTAGCAAGAGGTACAGGATACACAGAGGCCAGATCCTGCTTGTTTGAGAGATTTTGAAAGTTTATAGCATGAGGCAAGAGAGGCCATTTGTATGGAAAAGCCACTGGAAATGGCTTGAGTGGATCTGCAAGTTGTGTGGGGCGGGGTCTCAGATAATCACTTGGATGGGGGAACAGGAGCCAGGTTGATGGAAACTCAGATATGATACCCACCTGCTGGCTCTGTGGGGCTGTGTCTCAGAAAAGGAACAATGGCCTCTGCCAGCACTTCTGTCTGGTAGAATGCTTCCTTCCCCCACCTGTTGCCCTGATGCCCTACAATTCAGTTTCACCCATATGTCCCTGGTTCCTTTTGAGCTGCTGCCACAGCACTGGAGATGAGAGGGAGTGAGTCTGAGTAAGTCCATGCACAGCTCCTTTAAAAGGAGCTGCCTGGGACTCTAGCAGTCCTCCGTCTCACTCATCTTTAATCCCTGCTGAATTTTACAGCCAGAAGTTATGGAGAATTCTCTTTGTGATTCTGAAACCCTGGGCTGGGGGGCCTGGTGTGGGGCTGGGACCCCTTGCTTCTCAGGGGGCTCTCCACAGTTGAGATATCCCTCCCAATTTTAAACTGCCACACATGGGTAGGATGAGCCCATTCCTGTCTCCACCCCTTCTACCAGTCTCCATGTGGCTTCTTTAAATCCCTAGTTGTAGGGATTTACTTCTATTCAACTAGATTTCAGGTGGTTCTGAATGATGGTTTTCTTTAGTTTAGTTGTAATTTTGATGTGGTTGTGGGAGGAGGCAAGCACAGCGTTTACCTATCCTACCATCTTGACCAGAAGTCCTAGAGGAACCTTAAATGCATACGACTAGCCTGACCAGGTGGTGGCACAGTGGATAGAGCGTCGGACTGGGATGCAGAGGACCCAGGTTTGAGACCCCAAGGTCGCCAGCTTGAGTGTGGGCTCATCTGGTTTGAGCAAAGCCCACCAGCTTGAACCCAAGGTTACTGACTCCAGCAAGGGGTTACTCGGTCTGCTGAAGGCCCGTGGTCAAGGAACATATGAGAAAGCAATCAATGAACAACTAGGGTGTTGCAATGCACAACGAAAAACTAATGATTGATGCCTCTCATCTCTCTCTGTTCCTGTCTGTCTGTCCCTGTCTATCCCTCTCTCTGACTCACTGTCTCTGTAAAAAAAAATAAAATAAATAAATAAAAATTAAAAAAAATAAATGCATACGACTAAATAAAATAAGTCAATATGAAAAGACAATATACTATATTATTCCAATTATATAACATTGTGGAAAACAAAACTATGTAGACAGTAAAAAGATGCATGGTTGCCAGGGGTTGGGGGTTCAGGGAGGTATGAATAAGCATAGTACAGAGGATATATATATATATTCTCTTAAATCAGGGAAATTTTTTAAGTGAGAGGAGGGGAGATAGAGAGGCAGACTCCCACATGTGCCCCAACTGGGATCCATGCAGCAACCCCCATCTGAGGCTGACACTTGGACCAAACAAGCTATTTTTAGTGCTGGAGGCCAATGCTTGGACAAATTGAGCTATCCTCAATGCCTGGGGCCGATGCTCAAACCATTTGAGCCACTGGCTGTAGGAAGGGAAGGAGGGGGAGAGGGAGAGAAAGAGAAGCAGATGGTCACTTCTCATGTGTGCCTTGACAAGGGATCAAACCTGGGACATCTGCATGCTGGGCCAATGCTCTATCCACTGAGTCAACTGCCCAGGGCCCTAATCAGGGAAATTTTTATTGAAGACTAATACTTAGGTTGTAGCATCACTTGCTTAAACTTTTGCTAGTTGAGAGTTTGAGTAAAATATAAAGATCACAAAATATTGCCTGACTAGTGGTGATGCAGTGGATAGAGCATAGACCTGGGACACTGAGGACCCAGGTTCAAAACCCTGAGGTGGCCCTGGCGGTTGGCTCAGTGGTACAGCGTCGGCCTGGCGTGCAGAAGTCCTGGGTTTGATTCCCGGCCAGGGCACACAGGAGAAGCGCCCATCTGCTTCTCCACCCCTCCCCCTCTCCTTCCTCTCTGTCTCTCTCTTCCCCTCCCGCAGCGAGGCTCCATTGGAGCAAAGATGGCCCGGGCGCTGGGGATGGCTCCTTGGCCTCTGCCCCAGGCGCTAGAGTGGCTCTGGTCACAACAGAGCGACGCCCCGGAGGGGCAGAACATCACCCCCTGGTGGGCAAAGCGTCGCCCCCTGGTGGGCGTGCCGGGTGGATCCCGGTCGGGCGCATGCGGGAGTCTGTCTGACTGTCTCTCCCCGTTTCCAGCTTCAGAAAAATACAAAAAAACAACAACAACAAAAAAACAAAAAAAACCCTGAGGTTCCTGGCTTGAGCTCAGTCTCATCAGCTTGAGCACGAGGTCACCAGCTTGAACATGGGATCGTTGACATGAGCCCATGGTCACTGGTTTGAGCCAGGGGTCACTGGCTTGGCTGGAGCCCCCTGCCCTGGTCAAGGCTCATATGAGAAAGCAATCAATGAACAACTAAAATGAGGCAACTACAAGTTGATGTTTCTCATATCTCTCACTCTCTTTCTTTCTCTCTCTCTCCCTCTAAAAAATAAAACCACAGAATATTGTAGACCATCTTGCGGTTAATCAACAGAAATGGATTTTAGGGTTTCAGTTGCATTTTTTTTTTATAGGGACAGAGAGAGAGTCAGATAGAGGGATAGGTAGGGATAGACAGACAGGAACGAAGAAAGATGAGAAGCATCAATCATCAGTTTTTCGTTGCGACACTGTAGTTGTTCATTGATTGCTTTCTCATATGTGCCATGACCGCGTGCCTTCAGCAGACTGAGTAACCCCCTGCTTGAGCCAGTGACCTTGGGTCCATGCTAGTGAGTTTTTCGCTCAAGTCAGATGAGCCCACGCTCAAGCTGGCAACCCTGGGGTCTCGAACCTGGGTCCTTCCGCATCCCAGTCCGATGCTCTATCCACTGCGCCACCGCCTGGCCAGGCTCAGTTGCATTTTAATGGGTAATTTTTTGCTTTTGAAGTCTTCTTACCATTTCTAGGAATGAATATATCTATAATTTCCTAGTGGTACTGTTTATTTCTCTTTTTTTTTACTAATGGTTTTTATTTTTAAAGACTTTATTTATTTATTTTAGAGAGAAGAGAGAGAAAAGGGAGGAGCAGAAAGCTTCAACTCCCATATGTGTCTTGACCAGGCAAGCCCAGGGTTTTGAACCGGCGACCTCAGCGTTCCAGGTCAACGCTTTATCCACTGTGCCACCACAGGTCAGGCTTGTTTATTTCTTTAAAAAACTTTTTTTTTATTTTGTTATTTTCTTTTAGAAAGAGGAGATGGGGAGGAATGAGAAGCATCAACTGGAAGTAGTTGCTTCCCTTATGTGCTCTGACTGGGCAAGCCCAGGGTTTTGAACCAGCAACCTCAGCATTCCAGGTCGATTTTTTACCCACTGCACCACCACAGGTCAGGCTTCTTTAAAGATTTTTAAAATTTATTTTATCTTTCCTGTAACTCAATGCAAGAGTGTCTTGCTAGACTTTCTTGGGACATAGTTTAGCCCAGTTCTCACATGAGTACTGTGGCAATATTTCCTAAACTTTAATCTTTCAAGAATCCCCTTCACACATTTTGCCATATCCATGTGACCACTCATATTATTATTATTTTTTAATATTTATTGCATTGATTTGAGAGAGAGAGAGAGGAAGGGAGACAGGATGAGAGAGAGACTAGAATGTCAATCTGCTCCTGTATGTGCCTCGACTGGGGATCAAACCGGCAACCTCTGAGATTTGGGACGATGCTCCAACCAACTGAGCTATCCAGCCAGGGCACTCATATTATTATTTACTTAACTTTTTCCCATTTTTTTATATGTAAAGTAATTTATTTTAGGCAAACAGTTGCTTTAACAGGTTTTTAAAAAGAAAGGTAGCAGCAGTAAAATTTTGAGTAGTCAAGTTGTGACACAAAAATAATGTGTTTCATATTCGTGAGGTTATAGATACTTGAAACCCTTTTTTTCTTTTTTTTTTTTTTTTTTGCTTATTATTTGAAACCCTTTTTAAGCTATAAAAATTGAAAATATACATACGTACATATATATGTATATAAAACACTTAGACGCAGACGACAGTATGACGAGAGCCAGAGGGAAAGGGCGTGCAGGAAGGCGGAAGAGGGCAGAGGTGGATGAATGGGGACAGAAAGAGACTTGACTCTGGGTGAGGGGCACGCGCTGCGGTGTGCAGACGATGCTTTGTTGGGTTGTACACTTGAGACCTGTATGGTTTTGTAAACCAGTCTCACCCCAATAAACTCAATAGAAAAAATAAAAAACAAAAAATATATATACATGCTAGACAATTTTTTAAAACATGTATGGAGCCATCGCTCAGAAAATCTGATAACTATACAGATCTTGTTGGCAGGAACCATGTTTTGATGTGTGACTGCCCATGTTTGCACTGTACAACTAACAAATGCCACCAATACCAGAAACAGTCACGCACACTAGACTGTTTTTGATCATATATTTTTAAATGGAACATGAACTTCCCTAATATAAAATAAGTATACTAAAAATGTAAATTAAATTAAATAAGTTATTCTAAAGAAAAGCAATCTGCCTGACCTGTGGTGGTGCAGTGGATCAAGCATTGACCTGGAACCATGAGGTTGCCAGTTCAAAACCCTGGGCTTGCCCGGTCAAGGCACATATGGGAGTGGATGCTTCCTGCTCTTCCGCCCTTCTCTCTCTCTATCTTTCTCTGTCTCTCTCTAAAATGAATAAATAAAAAGAAAAAGAGAAAAAAGAAAAGCAATCTATACATCATCACCTATATCTTTAAATCCTCCTCCTTTCTGTACTTTTGTTTCTTCCCGAGCAACAAGAGTTAAGTTCACCCTCGCCCCCCCCCAAATATGAGGAAGACATCACGCTGAGAGATCAATATAACTTTCTCTTAAAAAATTCAACATAGTCAACATGTGACAAATTACTATTTCTTGAGTTAAGCCTTTGATAAAATCTTGAACATACATAGCTTCAGGTGAATTCATTCACCTCAGTTTATTTTTTAAAAAAATTTTATTGACTGATTTTAGAGAGAGAGGAAGGGAGAAAAATACAGAAACTTTGATCTGTTACTGCATGTGCCCTGACAGAGGATCAAAGCGGCAACCTTTGCTTATCCGGACAACCCTCTCGGTTACTGATCTATGTGGCCAGGGCTCATTCATCTCAATTTAATGTGCTTATAAAGGACACCACTATACCCACAAATAGTCACTGTCTGATATACTCACAGAAGTGCCCAGCACCTTTGCCCTTTTACCATAGCACACAAACGGATTTAAAAATCTTTCCAGATGTGAGGTGAACACTGCTGACATATTCATCTGCTGACTTTGTACAGACTTCCAGGAGAGGCGTGGGGCAATCTTCAGATAAACTTATATTCACGTTGGACTGTGGGCTAAAGGGGTGGAGGTAGAAAGGAAGTATCGAAATCTGAAATAGAGCTATAGAAGTCGTCAACATGGAAATGGTACTTGAAATCATAGGAGTCAAGTAAATCACTCAGCCAGAGTCTTGGAGTAAGAAGATAAGTGAAGGTAAAATTCTGAGGAACGCTACAGAATGTGGAGGAAAATTATGGAGGCTAAAGGTAGAGTAATTTTCTAGAAATGAGATTTGTTCATGGCAACAAATACTACTGAGAAGTTCCCTCTGGAGTCTGTCTGCTGGCTTTCCTAATATGGAAGTCACTTATTAGCATAGTAAAGCACTTGCAGCAGATGACTAGGGCAGAGGCCAGACTGCAGTGGATTGAATGATAATAGGAGATAAGGAAGTGGTGATGGTGCATGTGAACTGTTTTGTTTTTTTTCCCCTGGAAACCAGAATCTGCGCGTTTCCTTTAAAATTAGCAATACCAGTTACCATATGTTAAATAACAAATTCATAGAAGATAAATATTAAAAATTCTTTAAATTCCAGCAAACATTTATTGGGTGCCTTGGCTGCTGGGGATATGAAAGAGAAGCAGTTGTAGTCACTATCCCCAAGGTGCTCACAGTGCGGTAGGAGACATAAGCCCGGTCTGGGAGCACAGCTGAGGGGATATCATTTCTGTCAGAAGGGGTTGTGAATCTGAGAAGTCTTGACAGAGGAAATGACATTAGAATTGGGCTTAGAAAGATGAGTGGAAATTCTCCTGGTAAAGAGTAGGAAAGGCTGTCCTGGCTGTATAGCTCGGATGGTTGGAGCATCATCCCAAAGCACAGAGGTTGCTGGTTTGATCCCCAGTCAGGGCACATACGGGAACAGATGTTCCTGTCTCTCTACTGCTTTCTCCCTTCCTCTCTCTAAACTCAGTAAAATAAACATTTAAGTTGCTTCTAAAAATAAAAAAAAAGAGTAGGGAAGGCATTCCAGGTAGAGGGACACGTAAGCAAAGGCTTGCAGATATAAAAGTCTGTCATGTTTAGTCATGACTAGCAGTTTGGTGCAGATGTGGTATGTGGTTGGACTGTGAAGGGGTCTTTCAGCCATGTTAACAAGTTTGAACTTAAATGTAAATAATGGGAAGCATTCAGAGCTTTTTAAGCTAGAATGGTCACATGTCTAGAATTAGAAAGGCAGAACTGCAAGTGCGGAGACCAGGTGAGAGACTTCCATAATTGTCTGAGGGGATGAGAACCTGTTCTGAAAGAGTGGCAAGATGTTGGAAGAGAATAAAACAGAAATAGAGAAGTAAGATAGTTGAGCTTATTTAGAGGAAAAAAGAAGATGACTTGATTTTAAATTGATCATAATGATGTTGTTAAGCTCTTGAGCTCTGGAATCAAGAATTCTGGCTATGCACCTGACCAGGTGGTGGCACAGTGGATAGATCGTTGGACTGGGACTCTAAGGACACAGATTCGAAACCCTGAGGTTCACTGGCTTAAGCCCAAAGGTCACTGGCTTGAAGCCCAAAGTCACTGCTGTGAGCAAGGGCTTGCTGGCTTGGCTGGAGCCCTCCGGCCATTTTCTATGAGAAAGCAATCAATAAACAACTAAGGAGCTGCAACAAAAAATTGATGCTTCTCATCTCTCTCCCTTTTGTCTTTCTGTCCCTATCTGCCCCTCTCTCTGACTCTCTCTCTCTGTCTCTGTAAAAAAAAATAATAATAATTCTGGCTCTGCAACATCCTAGTTGTGTAACCTTAGACACATTATTTCACGTCTCTGAGCCTCAGCTTCTTCATCTGCAAAATGGAAAGAATAAAATATTTACCTTATAGGACAAAACAGAATATTCAATAAATGTTAGTTATCATTTAAAAAAATTTATTGATTAATTTTATTTTATTTTATCTTTTTTTGTATTTTTCTGAAGCTGAAAATGGGGAGAGACAGTCAGACAGACTCCCGCATGCGCCCGACCGGGATCTACCTGGCACGCCCACCAGGGGCGATGCTCTGCCCACCAGGGGGCGATGCTCTGCCCCTCCGAGGCGTCGCTCTGCCATGACCAGAGCCACTCTAGCGCCTGGGGCAGAGGCCAAGGAGTCATCCCCAGCGCCCGGGCCATCTTTGCTCCAATGGAGCCTTGGCTGCGGGAGGGGAAGAGAGAGACAGAGAGGAAGGAGGGGGCGGGGGGCGGAGAAGCAAATGGGCGCTTCTCCTATGTGCCCTGGCCGGGAATCGAACCCGGGTCCCCCGCACACCAGGCCGACACTCTACCACTGAGCCAACCGGCCAGGGCCTTATTGATTGATTTTAACAAGAAAACAAGGGAGAGGGACAAGAATATTGATCTGTTCCTGTATGTGCCCTGACTGGGAATCAAACCAGCAACCTCTGAGCTTCTGGACAATGCTCTACCCAACCAAGCTATCCAGCCAGGGCTATTTTTAACATCATTATTATTTTTACTGCAAGCTAAATTTCAGTGACTGATGGAAATGTCCTATAAACATTGGAAATATAAATTGAGGTGCAAAGGGAAGGTATGAATCAGAGATTTTGATTTACCTTATAGAGACAGTTAATCTTGGAGAGGGACTGAGCCTCTGTAAAGGACAGAATGGAATTTTATAGAACGGTGTTGCTTAGAAGGGGTTGGAGAAAGGGTATAGAAAATTGGTGGCTTGTGAGGGAAAGGGAGGTCCTTACCTTGGAGAGGAGCTTCCAATTGCTAAATGCTGTGGCATTGGCTGACCTGTGGTGGAGCAATGGGTAAAGTGTTGACCTGGAATGCTGAGGTTGCCGGTTCAAAACCCCAGGCTTGCCTGGTCAAGGCACATATGGAAGTTGATGCTTCCTGCTCCTCCCCCCTTCTCTCTCTCTCTTTCTCCCCCACCCCCCGTCTCCTCTTTCTAAAATGAATAAATAAAATCTAAAAAAAAAAATGCTGTGGCGTCAACTAAGTCCCTGACCTTCTGCAGTATTGAATGCAGGCAGCCTCATGAAACCTCTTTTTAGAAATGCTCTTTTTCAGTTTCCATGGTCTTTTGTTCTCTTCTATCTTCTGTGATTGCACATAATATGTCTCAGTTGAAAGCCTAATAGCTTACTTGCTCCAATCCCCTCATTTTACAAATGACAAGTCTAAAGACCAGAAAATGGAAGTAGTTTGTTCAGGGATCACAGTCAGTTGTTTCTTCCTTGTCTTTACCCCCTTTCTCATCTCTCATGGTTCTTCGCTCTTCGCTCTCCCAAACTCAGTGGTGGGATTCAGCCGGTTTGCACCGGTTCAGCAGAACCGATACCTAATTTTTTGTTGAGTTCGGAGAACCAGTTTTAAAAATGTCATTTGTAAGTTCTCTCTAAGGTGGGCACCTGGGCAGCCACCCAATGTGGAAATCACAAATTTACATTCCTTACTCTGTTTTAACGTTCGTCTGCGCAACAACATATTCTAAGTGCCCATAGTAATTCCATTCAGTCCATAGGTGAAAAAAATTGCAACTGAGGACACCAATCAAGGAACAATATGAAATTGACCTGTGGTGGCACAGTGGATAAAGTGTCGACCTGGAAAGCTAAGGTTGCTGCTTCTTCGAAACCATGGGCTTGCCTGGTCAAGGCACATATGGGAGTTGATGCTTCCTGCTTCTCCCCACCGTCTCTCTCTCTCTATCCTCTACAAAACAATGAATAAACAAAAAATATTTTTTAAAATTTCTCTAGGAAGCAATAGGAAATATCTTTAATAGTTTTATTGGTTTTTGTCAGGTATTTAATATTTTCATTTATATTTTAAAACACTTTCTTTGAATCTAGTTTTGTGTACCTCTTTTATTGTTCGTATTTAAATATTAAAGGCATGAAATAATAAACTACATTTTGGTATATCTTTTTTTATACTTAAAATGGTCATGAGGGCAGAGAACTGGTTGTTAAATTATTTGAATTCCAGCACTGCGTACATTCACTTCTTCTTTCTATAAACTCATATGTTTCATAGCTTTTAGGATTGCCTATAGGTTTATGATTCCCAAAATGAAATCTCTCACCCATGCATCTGCCCAGGGATGCTATCCTGCCCTTCTAACAGTTAGCTGGAGCTCTCACTGACACTTCACACTCAGCATGTCTGAAGCATCATTTTTCTCCATAAGGCTAGCTTCCCTCTTTGACTCCACTATCTTATTAATGACACCTCCCTTCTCCTAGTCATCTTATTTCTTATCAAATGTGATCTATCAGTCCTATATAGAGAGATATGCATGTAGTGCAGCAGTCAAGCACGCTGCTTCTATGGACAAAACTGCCCAGGACAAATTCCTTGCTCTGTGATTTTAAGCAAGTGACTTAGTCTGAACCAGAGGTCATTAGAGCTGGAAGAGACCTTAAAGATACTTATTTATTCAAGCGTCACCATTTTTTTTCCAGAAAAGAAAACTGAATCCCTGAAAGGTAAATCGCCATTTTCTATAACTAGAAAGCATGACTATGACCTGACCAGGCAGTGGCGCAGTGGATAGAGCATCGAACTGGGACATGGAAGACCCAGGTTTGAAACCCCAAGGTCTCCGGCTTGAGCGTGGGGTCACTGGCTTGAGTGTGGGATCATAGACATGACCCCAAGGTCACTGACTTGAGCCCAAAGGTCGCTGGCTTGAGCCCAAGGTCTCTGGCTTGAGCAAGGGGTCATTGGCTCAGCTGCAGCCCTCCAGTCAAGGTACATATGAGAAAGCAATCAATGCACAAGCAATCAATCAACTGCCGCAAGGAAGAATTGATGCTTCCCATCTCTCTTCCTTCCTATCTGTCTGTCTGTCTGTCCCTATCTATCCCTCTCTCTGACTCTGTCAAAAAAAAAAGAAAAGAAAAAGAAAGACAGAAAGCAGGACTAGGACTAGGACCCAGGGCTATGGGAGCCCCAGTCCAGTGCACTGTTTGCTACACTACATTACCTCTCACAGTCATTGGATCTAGTACCACTGACACCTCCTTAGATAGAATGTTCATAACTTCATGTCTGGATTGTTGATGAAGCCTTCTACCTCTCTTGCAACCTCTGTTTTACCCCCTTCCTGGTTTATCCCATCAGGTTACTCTTCTTAAAGCGTCACTTCCATCTTGTTATTCCCTTCATTGAAAAGCTTTTCATGATTCTTCATTACCTACTAAATGAAATTCAAATATCCTACCCTGGCATCAAATTTCCTCCAAAATCTGGTGCCAGCCCATCTTTCCATGCTTTGTACCCACACTACCCTTTTATATCCTGTGACTCAAGCATGCCCCAAACTCTGTGTTCCTTAAATAGTTCAAGCACCTTCATGCCCTGATGATTTTTTACATATTGTTCTCTCAACTTTGAGTATCCTGACTTTGATTTTCCTCCTGCCAAATTCTTACTCACATTCAAGGCCTAACTCAAATGTCCTAGTGCATGATGACTTTTCAGATTCACTTAGTCAGAATTAATGTCTATGATAATATAATACATGCGCCAAGATTTGCCATCAAAATGGGTGTTTAGTAAACGTGATCGTGAATTTCCACCTTCCTTCCTTTTTTCATCTGTGTTCCCACAACATGTTGCTTATACCTCTGTTTAACACTTATTTCACTTCCTTTATATTAAAGGTGGTTATTTAAACAACTAGTGAGACCTGCTTTGTACATCTTCGCATCCTTTGTGACCCCGAACAGAGTTCCTGGCAAGCAACAGGTACTTAACAGATAATTATCAAAATAAAACTGTGGAGACAAGTCTTGAGACATTCATTGCCTCATTAGCAATTCAGCAAGACCAACTCCTGTTGTTGATCATGGAGCAACATGTTGAGAGAAGAGAAATCTGGGAAACCTTGTTGGCAGATTTCCAGCAAAGTGCTTCTGAGCAACTCTGGTCATTTTCAACCAGTTCGCTTGAGGGTGGTAAGGTAGGAAGGTGACACAATTCAGACGAAATTCTTATCTCCACATTCTTTCAAATGAGCTAAGATCAACGTAGGTCCATGGTCCCCAGTTACACTTCTATGGCCTCTCAATAGCAGGGTCGGTTCCAGGCCATTCTGAACCAGCTTCTAGCTGAGGCTGCTATGCAGATCATCCCACTTCTGAAAGTGATGCCTGGGATATGGCCAAGATAAAAGATAACTGCACTATCATGCCAGAGCTTAAGGGTAAATTGAAAGCCTCAAGTTCATTTTTTTGTTGGCCATGTTCATGTATTCATTCAACTGTCATTCATCCAACTTTTTCTAAAAAACTACTGTGTGCTATAGGTGCTCATATAGAGATGAATGGTACCCACCCTTCAAAAGTACTATTTTTTTATTAAGAGAGAGAGAGAGACAGAGATAGGAAGGGAGCGAGATGAGCATCAACTTGCAGATGCGTCACTTTAGTTGTTCATTGATTGCTTCTCATATGTGACTTTTCAGCTTGACTTGGAGCTCTAGCCAAGCCAGTGACCCCTTGCTCAAGCCAGAGACCTTGGGCTCAAGCCAGGGACATTGGGCTTCAAGCCAGCAACTTTTGGGCTCAAGCCAGTGACCTTGGGATCATATTGATGTTTTTGCGCTCAAGCTGGTAAGCCTGCACTCAAGCTGACACCTCAAGGTTTAAAACCTGGGTCTTCAGTGTCCCAGGTTGATGCTCTTTCCACTGCACCACCATCAGTCAGGCCAAAAGTACTAATCTAATGGAAGAGACACAGAAGTAAACAGACAATATGGTGGTCTATGGTAAGCACTAACTCAAAGATATACAGGGCAGAAGAAAAACAGAAGGACAGAGAAAATGGAGGAAATAAAACCTAAACTCCTGAATTTAGCACAAAAAGCAGAGGTGTATTTAATGGCTGAATCACCGGTGTGTGCCCTGGGCCCCGACTTCTGAAAGGCCCCGCAAAACCCCAACTTTACACTTTTTTCTAATGACACCAAGCTTAGTTTCATATGTGCGATTTTAACATTAATAGTGCATAATATTTTTTATTTATTTAAAAATATGGTTAACATGTATTTTTATTTTCCCTGTCTCTCTCTCTTTTTTAAGTGGCCTAATATTCTCTTCTGTGCCTGGGGCCTTAACCAACCTTAATCTGCCTCTGAGAAAATGGCGCTGGCTACCTCTCATCACTCCTTAGCTTTTTTGTACATGAAAGGCAGGCTATCTGAGCTGAATTTCAAAGAATGAAGAAAAGTTGGTAAAAAAAATGGGGAAAAGGAGTTATAGGCAGATTTTATTACAAAGGCAGTGAGGAGCAAATTGAGGATTTTAAACAAGGAAGTGGCATGATCAGATGTACATTTTAGAAAAAGCACTCTGAAGAAAGTTTGGAGAATGCACGGGAGGAGGCCATGAATAGAGGTAGGGAGACAGGAAATTGGCTTACTAATTCAAATGTAAAATTATCAGAGTCTGTACCAGGGCAGTGGCAGTAGAATAAGAAAAAAAAAGGGGGGGGAGATATGAGAAGGTAAAATTTACAAGGTTTAGTTATTTATTGAATACAAAGTGGTAAGAGGGTAAGCAAGATAATGCCAACTCCCCAGATTTTTGGCTTGGGCAATTGGGTGGGTATAATACCATTCACAGGGATAAGAGAATACTAGAGGGACAGCAGGCTTGGGAGCGGAAGAGGTGAGAGTATATATTTGGAGACCAGGAGTAACTCTGGCTTGAAGATACAGATTTGAAACTATTAGTAGGTGAAACTATGGGAGTGGATGAGACCACTCTGAGAGAGTTTGCAAAGTGACAAAACAGACAGAATGGAATGTTCAGGAACATCTACATTTAAGAGGCAGAGTAAGAAGAAAGAAAGCATGGAGTAGTCAGAGAGATGAAAGACCTGGTAGATATAAGTATAAAAAAATTAAAGGATACGACATAACCATCTAAAATCTTGTTTTAGAAAAATATTTAGTGACATTTTAAAATGGCCATGCTATAATGGCAAGTGAGAGGGAATATAAAATAATGCCTATTTCAGAGAACAGATTGGTGGTTGCTGGAGGTGGTGAGTAGAAGGGAGTCAAAAGGTACAAACTTCCGGTTATCAAATAAATAAGCCATGAAGATGTAATGTACAGCATGGTAAGTGCAGTTAATGACATGGTACTGCAAATACGAAAATTGCTAAGAGAGTAGATGTTAAAAGTTGTCATTACAAGAAAAAAATTGTAGCTGTATATGGTGATGAATGCTAACTACACTTCCTGTAATGATCATTTCACACTATATAGAAATATTGAATCATAATGTCGTACACCTGAACGTAATATGTTATATGTCAATTATATTTTATAAAAATAATTACATGCATCATATGACAATTTTATTTTAAAAGTATGTTTCTATGTTTTATTGAAAAAATGACCATTACATTTTACACTTATTTGTATAATAACCTCTGGGTGGTGGTGTTACAGATTATTTTTATTTTCATCCTTATGATTTTTTTTTTGTATTCTTGTTTTTCCATAAAAAAACATGCATTACTTGTGTGGTCAGCAAACATAAAAATTAATGTTAAAAGGAAAAAAAATCAAAGGTAAATACAGTTTCAAGAAGGTGAAAGTGATCAACTGAATCTAACACCTCAGTATCAGTAAGGCTCATTCTGAGATGTCTTTTGGATTTAGCAACAAACTGACCTTGGTGAAAACTGTTCTAGTACAGTAGGGAGTAGGAGCAAAGCCAGCTTGGAGTGGAACTGAAGAGTTAACAGGTGACGAAGAAGTGTAGAAAGCAAATGGAGAAGTGCTTTTCAATAACTTGGTTAAGAAGGAAAAGAGATAGGGCAGAAGCCAAGTTTAAGATGCTATCCAGTTGGAGATGCCCACACTATGTATGGTGGCTTTGAGTATTCTGATGAAAGGTAGGTTATGAAGGGCTTCTGATGTTCAGATTTTCAGTATAAAGAATTACAGCCTAGGTTGGAATTAGAAGCAGCAGTCAGTGCAGGAAATCAACATCAGAAGTTGCTCTTCTGGGCTCAGAGACAAACTTATCATTAAAACTGAGCAAAATAGGCCCTGGCCAGTTGGCTCAGTGGTAGAATGTCTGCCCAGCCTGTGGAAGTCGCAGGTTCAATTTCTGGCCAGCGCACATAGGAGAAGCGCCCATCTGCTTCTCCACCCTTCCCCCTTCTCCTTCCTCTCTATCTCTCTCTTCCCCTCTTGCAGCCAAGGCTCCATGGGAGCAAAGTTGGCCCAGGGCACTGAGGACTGCTCCATAGCCTCGCCCCAGACACTAGAATGGCTCCAGTTGCAGTGGAGCAACACCCCAGATGGGCAGAGCATCACACCCTGGTGGGCATGCTGGGTGGATCCTGGTTGAGTGCATGCAGGAGTCTGTCTCTCTGCCTCTCCACTTCTAACTTCGGAAAAATACAAAAAAATTAACAACTGAGCAAAACACTCTAATGCTACATATATAACTACATAATTTAGAGTGTGATTAATCTTTAAAAAGACACGTTTCCCATCAAAAAACAAAAAACTGCCTGACCTGTGGTGGCACAGTGGATAAAGCGTCAACCTGGGAACGCTGAGGTTGCTGGTTCAAAACCCTGGGCTTGCCTGGTCAAGGCACATATGGGAGTTGATGCTTCCTGCTCCTCCCCCTTCTCTCTCTCCTCTCTATAATGAATAAATAAAATCTTAAAAAAAAAAAAAGTTAAGTGTCATCATCTCTTAAAAAAAACAAAACTGTGATGAGGATAAAATAGTTGTGGAAGTTCTTGGGACACATGTGATAACAGCCTGGGCTCCTCTTACAAGGTGTGTAGCTCAATTCCATAGACAGTATTGCTCTTTAGCAATGATGCCAACCTCAGTGCACCTTATGGATTAACCCAGCTCCAACATGGTGAGATGAAATGTCAGCAGTGAGAAAGAGCTATTTATGTATATTTTAAAGTACCACTCAAATTCAGAAATCAATAACTGCTTGACATTCTGAAAAGCACCCTAATGCTG
This sequence comes from Saccopteryx leptura, assembly GCF_036850995.1. Taxonomy (NCBI): domain Eukaryota; kingdom Metazoa; phylum Chordata; class Mammalia; order Chiroptera; family Emballonuridae; genus Saccopteryx; species Saccopteryx leptura. Next base: position 65,698,790 of record NC_089516.1, on the reverse strand, counting down.
GCAAATCCAATGCCATTGAACACCTACTTCCTAAGAGGTAATGCTGGCAAATCCAATGCCATTGAACACCTACTTCCTAAGAGGTAATGAAGTAGCTCCATCATCATTGTCTTTTGCAGTGGAAAACATAACCAAAATGGAGGCTTCTTCAGAGGTTCTGAAGTCCTTACTTTATATTCAAAGCAGAGGCCCCGCACACTGTGGAATCCTTATTCTGCATGTGTCTGCTTCTGGGATCAGCAGAGAGAGGGGGCTAGGGCCATCAAACTAGAAGAAGTTTTCACTTGAGGAGGCGCGGGGCAACAAAACTGTAGAGAAGAGCTATGATCTTTAAACAAAAGGAAGATGAAGATGGAAATGGAAGAAGGGAGACAGAGTCTTTGTGTGGGAGCCATGGGAGCAGAATTGTCCTGTTCAGGTGTAAGAAACAGATGAAGGAAAGCAGGTTAGTTAGAATGAAGGCTGTGAAGGATGAGGATGTATTGGAGCTCTGCTTTTTATATGACACTCAAAGCCTGTTGCAGGGACTGATTTGGCAACTTACAGAAGGTATACAGCCCTGGCCAGGTGGCTTGGTTGGTTAGAACCATCATCCCAAAGCACAGAGTTTACCAGTTCAATCCCTAGTTCAGGCACATGCAAGAACAGCTCGATGTTCCTGTCTCTCTCCTGCTCTCTCTCTTTCTCTCTCACTGAAATAAATAAAATAAATATTTTATAGCCTGACCTGTGGTGGCGCAGTGGATAAAGCATCAACCTGGAAACGCTGAGGTTGCTGGTTCAAAATCCTGGGCTTGCCTGGTCAAGGCACATATGGGAGTTGATGCTTCCTGCTCCTCCCCCTTTCTCTCTCTCTCTCTCTCTCTCTCTCTCTCTCTCTCTCTCCTCTCTATAATGAATAAATAAAATAAAAAAATTTAAAAAAAGAAGGTATACAGGAGTAGATCTTACCTTACCCTTCGCGCGCGCGCTCGCACACACACACACACACACACACACACACACACACAATACTGTACTGGCTAGGTTTGGAGCTAAGCTGGCTCTATGAAAGGTACTAGGCATTATGGTGAGAGCTAAAGCTGGACTCAAATTATTATGGGTGCCCCTTTGGCCCAGTGTTCTCTCCCTGGGCCAACTACTGAGATCCATGTGGGTGGGTCTGTCCAGGAATCCAAGCCCCACATAGTCTGGTTCCCAGTCTCTGACAAAGTGCATGAACAAGGAGGTGGAGAACTTCAGGCAGAAGGCAATGAAGTTTTTTATTTCAGAAATCTGAATGGGCCTAGAAGTCAGCCCTCTAATTTGATCAGGGTTGGCTTGGCAGGTAGGAAACCCAGGCAGTTTTTCTCCTACTCACCTGGCCAGTTAACCATCCTTCCTATAAACAGTACATGTCAGCAGAAACATCAGCCTTCAGTGTGTTACCAGCAACCTGGCACCACCAAAGTATTGACCGGTAGTGCTGGGTGTTCCGGAAAGGAGCAAGGGTAGTGGTTGTGATGACTGAGGCACGGGGATTCTGGATGAGGCATTTATGGTGTTACTATTGGCAAATATGGCTGACAGAGGGAAGACTAGAGGAGTCCAAAGATTAGACAAAGGGTGAGCACAAGGGCTAATGTTTAGGACTTGGTTTACATTTTTTATTGGATCCTGAGCTTGAAGGGTGGGTAATAAACCATTAGATTTCTATTTGGAAGACCCGGAAAATTATCCTATGAAAAAAAATCTTCTATATGTACAATATGATTTCAATGATAGATATGTATATAAAGAAAGAAAACTGGAAGGAAAGTCCTAAACTATTAACAGCTTAATGGGCAAGGCATTAGTTCATCAAGTTGGCTTCCCATACTTTGGACAATTATCAGAGATAGCTAACTTCTTCAGTGTCCTTTTCACCTCACTCTTCAAGCTTGACACTTAGCTCCATTTTTCTGGCTATGACCTGGACTCTTCTCTGATTCTTCCCCCTACCATGCTACTTCTACTTCCTGTGGGTAAGAATCCAGAATTGGATTCAATCTGAGAACTTTCTACTTCTGTGCCATCCCTGAGGTCCTGCAGTGCGCTACACCCACAAGAGCAGAGCGATCAGGAAATGGATATCAAGCTGGATTAACTGAATAAAAGCAACATGAAAACAGGAGCTCAGCCTAACCATGCAGTGGCACAGTGGATAGAGCGTCGGACTAGGACACAGAGGACCCAGGTTCAAAGCCCCAAGGTTGCTAGCTTGAGTGTGGGCTCACCAGGTTGAGTGTGGGATCACTGATTTGAGTGTGGAATCATAGACATGACCCCATGGTCTCTGGCTTGAGTCCAAAGGTCACTGGCTTGAAGCCCAAGGTCAATGGCTTGAGTCCAAGGTCTCTGGCTTGAGTCCAAAGGTCACTGGCTTGAAGCCCAAGGTCAATGGCTTGAGTCCAAGGTCTCTGGCTTAAAGCCCAAGGTTGCTGGCTTGATCCCAAGGTCATTGGCTTGAGCAAGGGGTTGCTCGCTCTGTTGTAGACCCCAGTCAAGGCACATATGAGAGAGCAATCAATGAACAACTAAGGAGCCACAACAAAGAATTGATGCTTCTCATCTCTCTCCCTTCCTGTCTATCTGTCCCTATCTGTCCCTCTGTCCCTATCTCTGTCTCTGTCACGAAACAAACAACAACAAAAAAACAGGATCCCAAAAGTTCCAATTTTTCATTTTACTCTTTTTCAGTTGGCTACTTGGTTTAGTGAAAGTGTGTCGAATTTTCTGGAATCTTTTGCAAACATACCCTCTATTAGTGCAGTGGTCAGACATCAGTGAAATATAGTGCCATTCTTCAAACCCTAGGAATTAAGGTCTTCATAAAACACAAAAAAACAGGGGCAAAATGATTTCCAAATTGCAGGGAGTGGATACGGTGCTGCTGAAGGCTCCTCTTCCCAGGAAATCGACACGCTTTGAGAAGCACTGCCTCACTTTCAGGCTTTACTCTTGGTAGAATGATTGTACCATCCTGACTATGTAGGGCTGCTTTTAGGATATTTCATACATTTAAGTTTTAGGGAAATTGAAACAACTTTGCTTTTGTTCTCCGCTCCAAACTGTCCTTAGGACAAAATATATGCTCAACCGTCAGGTGGAATGATGCAGTATCAGGGTATAGTTCTTCAGAAACCTCCTTGAAAAAACATTGGTAACTCCACTTTCTGATCCCTTCTAAGAATATGAATTCCTGAGGGACAGACTTGTTCATACAATTACGTGTGCTCTTGAAAAAGATATGTGGAAACCAATGACAATTATGAATACAGGACCACTTCCATCTTTTCCTAGCAGCCTCTACACACAGTTTGCATAACCTTCCGCAGCCTGAGCTGGGATTAGAGCATTGGGAATGTTTTGCAGATTTTCAGGGTTCCTCATTTCCTCAATTTCATGGGTTAATTTGGGAAGAGTTTTTTGCCTGTGTGTCTTAAGTACCATTTATATTGGAATTGTCCTCTTTGATTTCAGAGCCATACAGCAATGCTGCTTCATTGATCAAAGCCATACTCAATGCCACATTATGTTCAGTAATGAGGCCCAGGGACAAGCTGGGTGATGGACTCCACATGCGAGGTGGTGCTGCAGCATGCTGTCTGAGGAAGCCCCATGACTGTTGTGATGTAATGAGCAGAGCTCCCATTCGTCTGCTTGATTGATTCTGTGAATGGCGTCTGAACCTCTGAACTATGACGATGTCATGGGTGAGATGTGTTCTACACAATGTGATCAGGTTCCACCATCAACTGTCCCAGCCCCAGGTGGAACAGGAGTGGGGAAAGCCCTTGTTGGGGCCAATGTTTGAGCCATACCAGAGACAGCAGGCTTATGTTTAGGGCCTCTTACTTTGTATGTCTCAAGACCTAATGAAGGTCTCCCTGAGTGAATCCAAGGAAACAAACGGGCTGATGTAAAATCTTCAAATACTCCCCCAAAACACTCATTGTAAAGAAAAGTCTGCGTAGGATTCAAGGCAGAAACTGATTTTAGCTGCTTATCAGGAACAAGTGGGTCTGCATTGCTCAGTGTAGTACTTTTCTTCCTTTCCACTCCATTTTCTTCCCATCTTTTCCCTCCCACATCCTCCCTCTCTCTCCTCACTTTTCCTCTCTCTCCTGTAGGATCAATACCGCATCAAGAAGATGTGTTCAAGTAACAGTAAACTGGCACAGACCAAGTCAATTCTAACAACAATATTTTTATACATCTACAAGCTATTCAGATAGACTTCCTGTAGCCTAGAACTGCAAGCAGCCTAATGAAATGCTGCCAGAACTCCAAGTAACAATGAGTACACACTGATGTTAACCTGTAGTTTTCCTCCCAATCAGATCTACTATAAGCAGCATTCTCTTCTGGTCGAACAGGTCTGCCTGCCATTCCCTAAACACATCTCACAGCTTCCTGTCCCTTTGGATGCTTGGCCTTCCATCTTCTATATGACCCGAGCCCAACTCTGTCTCTTCCATTAAACCTACCCTCTTCTACATCTGAATGCTTCCTGGCACCTCATATCTACAAATGGCACTTGGGACATACACACTTGTTGCAGTACAAAGGTATATGTCTCTAACACCACAAGATGTTCATCCAATTTTAAATTGTACTATATGTGGCTTTTAAAACTTTTTTTATTTTATTTATTCATTTTAGAGAGGAGAGAGAGAGAGAGGAGAGAGAGACAGAGAGAGAGAAGAGAGGGAGGAGCTGGAAGCATCAACTCCCATATGTGCCTTGACCAGGCAAGCCCAGGGTTTCAAACCGGCGACCTCAGCATTTCCAGGTCGATGTTTTATCCACTGCGCCACCATAGGTCAGGCTATATGTGGCTTTTTGATGTCTTTCCTTGACTCTAGTAAAATGTAGTTTGAAACTTGTAAACAACTAACTGTGTTTGCTCAAAACATAGTTCATATGAACTAGGCAAGTGACCCTTTCCCCCTCCTTCTTCGAATCTAATTGTAAAGCAGCCATCCTGAAGCCATGGCTGGTGCTCACTAGCTTTCTGATCTTTCAGATGAGATCGGCCATGTTCAGGGTGGTTTGGCCGTAGACCATCACTTTCTTTCAGATGCATCTTTACACTCTTGCACAGAAATTGAGAAATAAATGTCCACTACTTTGGTTTTTTTATTTTCATAAAGTACATGTCTCTTTTCTCCTGCTAGCTTAGAACCTGCTAGAGTAAGGGGTCGGTGCAATTCCCGGCCAGGGCACACAGGAGAAGTGCCCATCTGCTTCTCCACCCTTCCCCCTCTCCTTCTTCTCTGTCTCTTTCTTCCCCTCCCACAGCCAGGGCTCCACTGGAGCTACGTTGGCCCCAGCGCTGGAGATGGCTCCATGGCCTCCTCCTCAGGTGCTAGAATGGCTCTGGTTGCAACAGAGCTACGCCCCAGAGGGACAGAGCATCACCCCCTGGTGGGCATGCCGGGTGGATCCCAGTTGGATACATGCAGGAGTCTCTCTCTGCTTCCCGGCTTCTCACTTCAGAAAAATAAAAGCAATAACAATAAATAAATAAAATAGAGTTAGGGATCGGTTCTCATCAGCTGTGATATAATGGAACAAGTTCTGGAGCCACACTGCCTGGGTTCAAATCTAGCTTTGCTACTTACTAGCTGAGTGACCTCAGTTACATAACTTAACTTCTATGTGCCTTAAATCCTCTGTAACATGGGAATATTAGTAATGCCTGCTGCAACCCTGGCCGGTTGACTCAGTGGCAAAGCATTGGCCTGGTGTGTGGATGTCCCAGATTCGATTCCCAGTCAGGGCACCCAGGAGAAGAGACCATCTGCTTCTCCCCCTTCCACTCCCCCCGTTCTCTCTCTCTCTCACTCTTCCCTTCCTGCAGTCATGGTTCGATTGGTTTGAGCACATCAGCCCCAGGTGCTGAGGATGGCTCCATGGAGCCTCCACCTAAGGTGCTAAAAATAGCTTGGTTGTGAGCAGAGCATCAGTCCTAGATGGGGGTTACCAAGTGAGTCCCGGTAGGGGCACATGAGGGACTCTGTCTCTTTATCTCCCCTCCTCTCACTTAAAAAAGAAGAAAAAAATGCCTGCTGCATAGGTTTATTTTGAGGATCAAAGTAACACACTTGCAAAATATTTTGTATGTTGCCTTAAGAAGAGTTGGAATGTGTTCCTCTATTCTGTCACCTGTCCCAGCATGTATCCAGTACTGAATAGTAGATGTCCAATAAAACTTATCAATTGATGTATGCCTTTGCCTGGGTTTGGCCAAGGGAAGCCGAGCTCTCTGACAATGAGCTTGGGCTGAGGTGGAGTGCAGGAGGCTGGGGACCAGTTTCTGCCAACTTCACTTATTCTTTTTCTGACATTCAGGCCACAGAAGTAACAGGGTCTTCAAATATGTCTTCCTCCAAACTGGACTAATTCCACAGTTAATGGTTGACATTGTCTGTTTACCTTAATGATTGGCAAGATCTGTTGCTGTACATGATACACTTTGTGGTCCAACTGCTTTGGCCCTGAGGGTAGAAAACCATTTTTGAAGAGGTTTTAGGCTTCTGGGGTAGGATTGAAAATACTTTGGTCCATCCCTATCCATTCAAGACATGGACCATAGGCAGAGAGCTAAAGAGCACCCTGGTACTGCCAGGTGGGGGAAGTAGCGACATCCCCCACCTGACCTCAAGATGTCAGTAAGCACTGCCCATGCCTTTTTCCTCCCCAGAGTCATATCCTTTTAGCGGCAAGGAGCTGTAAAGGGGTGAAAGGGAGTGCAGGAACCCTCTGCTGTTTTCCCACAGATTGACTCTATCTATGGCCAGGGGGTGAGGGAAGGCTGAGAGCTGCTGATGAGGCCAGGTCCATGCGGTTCAGTTTCCCAGATAAGAAGAGCTAAACACAGACACATGGGTGGCAATGATGCTTCTCTCCCTCTGGGACAGGGAAGTAACTCCAAGCTATGTGACCTATCCAAACTCACTGGGAGCTCAAGGGATCAATCTTATTTAATAATTGTGTGTGGGAGGAGGTGGAGCTAGTTAATGTTTGTCTTGTTCCTCTTGGGCTGTGGGCCATATCTGGCTCCGGCCCTGGGTGTTTTTGTCCCTCCCCTGGGCTGGGCTGACAGTACCTAGTGGCACGGTGCAGACACGTCTGCAGACATTCCCGGGGAAGAGCAGCAGCAGCCAGGTGAGGACGCTGGGGGCTGAGAGAAGCGAACCAGGGGGCTCTGGCATGGCAGAGTGAGGCTGGGAGGGAGGTCTGGGTCTTGCCTTCTCTTGGCCTCAGCATTCAGCCACTTCCGTCCCCTCTGTGCTTCCACCTGAGTTGGGATGAAGCCCATCCTGCCAGATGACAGGTTTGCTCAGCCTCTCTTTGTAACCCCAACTCTTCTCCTCTTTCCAGGCTTTAAGTTGTTTCTCCCTTTGTTCTTTTTATCCAGCCAAGGATTCCCCTTGTCCCCACAGGGCCGAAGTCCCAGGAAGACTTAAGAGGCCCTCTGGCACAGGGTGGCCAAGTTCACCTCTTTAGAATATTTCATGTCACAGAGGGTTAGGGTTTGGTGGGACCATTAGGCACTGCCATGTGCTGCTTCCCTTCCCTGATTAGAAGGTAAAGCAGGTGTGCAGCCAACACAGAGCCACGGGCAGGTGAGTACAGCGCACTCAGTGGGCTCAGAGGGCCAGCTAGCAGGGCTGAGGTGTGGGAGCGCACATTTCCTTCTTCTAGAGGAGCCAAGCAGACTCAGCAGAGCTGGGAGTAACTGACGGTTTGGAGTTCGAAAAGACGGGTGGCCTTCCAGCTGTTTGGAAGTTGCTCCAGCTGTTAGGAATGGCATGGCAGAATGCATGGACTTAGAAAATGAGATGAGAGTAGGAGAATAGGGACAGGAAAGAGGAGTTTGGATGGATAGAGGACAGATGCGTGTGTAGCAGGGCAGTAGGGAAGGCACCTAGGTGTTGGTGAGTGACCAACAGGAACACTAACTGGAACTCCACACTTGCTTCCCAGCTGTGTAATGAGTTGCTCAGCTTCTTTGAACCTCCTCTGCCTAATCTGTGACCTGAAGATGATAAGTAACCCATATCTCAGAGGGCTGTTGTGAGGATGAGAGTTAATAAACATACAGCTTTAGTGCGCAGTGAGCATTCCGTAAACGGGAGCTGTTCTAATGAGCCCAGGGAGAGAGCTAAAGGAACTCAGAGAGCTGATGGAAGAGTAGAAAGATGTAGATTGAACAGTGAATGAGCAAGGGAGCTGACATTAGCAGGAGTTCTATGAAAACACCATGGTAGAGCGAGAGAAGGAGAAAAATGGAATGAGCTACGCTAGTCCCGGCCCAAGCCTGGCTACAGAATGCATATGGTAGGGCAGAGGGAACACGTGCGGTGACCAAGGGGCTCCGCAAGCACAGGAGTCAGCGAGGCAGGGAAGGTAAAGAGGACTGGGAGAGTCTGGTCTTAGCCATGCTAAGTTGATGAAGGCAGCCCAAAATTCAGAAGTGAATCTCAAGGAAAACCCCCCCTGCCCTGGCCTGGCTGGAGGTTGCCTGTGGGACGGGGAGAGGGGGTGTGGAGTCTGAGGCAGAGTATAACCTCATCCAGCCCAGCCAGGCCCCTATTCACCAAACAAACAAACAAACAAAGAAACAAACAAAAAACACACAAATATTTGCCTGATGTGTGGTGGCCCAATGGATACAGCATTGACCTGGAATGCTGAGGTCGCCAATTCGAAACCCTGGGCTTGCCCAGTCAAGGCATATATGAGGAACAACTACTACCAGTTGATGCTTCCAACCCCCCTCCCACTTTCTTTCTAAAAACAAAACAAACAAACAAACAAAAAGACAAAAAAGATCTCCTGTAATTTGAAGGAGGGATGGGGATGGTGCAGAAAGAAAGAGACAGGCTTGCTGAATGTTTCTGTGCATGCATGCGTGCGTGTGTGCGTCTGTATGTATTTGTGTGTGCGTGCAAGCACGTGTGAGAAGGAGTATGAGAATTTGAGTTGCGGGCCTGCAAAGTCCTTAAAGGAAGACAGGCTGCCAAAGGCAGCGCAACATACAGAGGCTTTGAGGTCAGAGGAAAATGAGTTGGAAACTTGACTGCCATTTAGCAGCAGTGCAGCTGCCATTGAGGCTGGTTGTTGAACTTCTCTGAGACTCAACTTCCTTGTCTGAAAAATGGGGATAATACTACAGGACTGCTGTAAGGACTAAGAGCAATCTACCGATTTTGAACTGTGTTTGAATGTTTGGGCAAATCTGAATTTGACGACAAAGCCTGACGTGGCCAGAGATTTCTTGTCTAACTAAACATGAAGGCAAAACACGCCTGGAGCAACACAAACCATATCAATATCTGGACTTTAACCGAAAGTCACAGAAACTGTTTGGATTTCAAAATCAAGTCACGCCCCTGGATGTTTTTTAAAGCGAAACCCTTGAGATACTAATGTTGACATAGGGATCAGCTCTCCTTCTAAATGGGAGAGCAAAAGTTGAGATCCAAGTGCCCACATAAGGGTCCTTAGGGGACCGAAGGGTGCTACTGGCTAAGTCCCAGAGGGCTCAAGAAGATGATAGGCTTAAACTTTACAAGAGCCTGGAAACTCAGAGTGGCTAGGCTGTCTGTGGGGCACCCCAAGGGGCAGAGAGAAGAGAACAGCTGAAGCTTGCTTTGGAGTTTGAGTAAGCAGTGCAAGAAAGCTAAGGAAGAGAAAACAGAACAAAGCAGGGTGCTGCAGAGAGCCCTGGGAAGGAAGGACAGGGAAAGAGTTGCCAGTTAATAGGACAGGAGAGCAGGGCTACAGGAGCATCAAATCCATAGCAGTTTTGAATCTCTCTGTTTCTAAAAACACAGAAAGAAAATTCTGATTCCAGCCAAGGCAGTAGAGCTTATGGAACAGAGTATGGGCTCCGGAGTCAACTTGGCCTGGCTCAAACCCCAGCTTGGCCATGTGCTAACTGTGCAATGACCCTTATACAAGTCCCTTTACCTTTCTTTATGTCAATTTCCTCATTTGCGCCATGAGGATTCAAAATAACACCTAGCTCACAGGGTTGTTTTGAGTTTCACATGAGATAGCACATGTGCAAGGGCCTGGCACATAACAGGTGCTCAGTGAACGATTATTCTTGATATTCCTTGACCACATGCTTTTTATATATATACAGAAACAGAGAGAGAGTCAGAGAGAGGGATAGATAGGGACAGACAGGAACAGAGAGAGATGAGAAGCATCAATCATTAGTTTTTTGTTGGGACACCTTAGTTGTTCATTGATTGCTTTCTCATATGTGCCTTGACTGTGGGGCTACAGCAGACTGAGTGACCCCTTGCTCGAGCCAGCGACCCTGGGTCCAAGCTGGTGAGCTTTGCTCAAACCAGATGAGCCCACGCTCAATCAAGCAGGTGACCTTGGGGTCTTGAACCTGGGTCCTCCGCCTCCCAGTCCGACGCTTTATTCACTGCGCCACCGCCTGGTCAGGTGACCACATGCTTTTGAATCCAATGTGTCACCAGATGAAACATCTCTTCACAGTGCTCCCTGTGGCAGCTCTGCCTTCAGCACACTGGGCTGACGCAAGGGGCAGCAAGGGACACCTGGTTCCTGCTTTCCACACAGACCCAGGTCCACAAGCATGAACTCACTAAGGATTTTTTAAAAGATTTTTATTTATTCATTTCTAGAGAGAGAGGAGAGAGAGAAAGAGAGAGAGAAGGAAGGGGGGAAGAGCGGAAAGCATCAACTCCCATATGTGCTTTGACTAGGCAAGCCCAGGGTTTGGAACCAGTGACCTCAGTGTTCCAGGTCAACGCTTGATCCACTGCGCCACCACAGGTCAGGCTCAATAAGAATTTTTTAAAAGTTAAATGAAGAAACCTTATTCAGAGAAATAACCTATGTCTGGTGGACCATCTCTTCATCCCTTAGTTTCTTTCATCCTATTTCCCAACTTCTCCAGTTGCTAATACCCCCCCAGCCTTTCCCCCTGAAACAGAGAGGATCACCCAGCACTGGATATGGGGTTTCTGCTGCAACCCCCGCCCACCCCCACTCCTCACTGGGTGCAGGAAATGCCCCCCATTTCCTACCAGTTCAGGCCTGTGTGTTTTCCTCACATCCAGTTTCCTGCTTCTAGCATGACCTCCTTACAACTTAATGGTAAATGGTGGGAGTTAGGGGGACCCCTTCTTGCCTACCTAAGGGATAGAGGGGAATTTGTTTATTTTTTTCTTTTTATAAATGATTTTACTTAATGATTTTAGAAAGAGAGTAAGAGAGAGACAGACAAACAGGCAGGAACATCAATCTGTTCCTATATGTGCCCTGACCTGCCAGGGATTGAACTGGCAACCTTTATGCTGGGGTCGACACTAGATGGGAACTTCTTCCCTAGAGCAACTGGCAAGCTTGGGAAACCAGGAGGTTACAGTGTACACTTGACATTGGGGGCAGGGCAACAACGGAATAGTCTGTTCTGTCTCAGGTGGACACAATAGGTCAATAACAGCACTGGGAAGAAAAAAGAGGGATATTGAGTTTGGCAACCCACTGCGTCCGGCAAAGCATTGCTTTCTCTTCCTGGTAAGGTTCTTACTTCCCTTGATCAGCAACTATGAAAGTGGGGCTGGGCTAAGAACTTTAGCAGGTTGCTTTATTGAACATCACAATAACCCTGGATATTAAGGCCATTTAGAGATGAGCAAGCAGGCTCTGAGGAGTTTAGTCACTAGCCCAAGGTTGTATTAGGTGCAGAACCAGGATTCAAATCCACAGCTATATGACTCATACCTGTTCCATCTTCTAACTTTCTATTTGATTGCTTAATTCTTTCTCTTTCTGGTTTATTCTCACTGTGTGTCCACCTGTCCACCTTCTATATGGGTTCACTTTCCAGAAGCTCAAGGAGAGATGGTCAGGGTAGGCTCCATGACACTGGATTTGAAATTTATTCACAAGGCAACAGCTTCCATGTTGCTTGTGCTTTTACAGGTAGCATTAGCCTTGGCTTTTGTTGTTACTATTGGCTAGCCTTGGCTTTTGCTGACACCATCTGCAAAAGCACAGGTATACTGTGGAAAGAGCCTAGACTTCTGCTTTAGATCCTTTTGTGTTTCATCCTACTCTAACACTTCCAAGCTGTGTGATCTGGAGTAACTGACTTAACTTATCTGAGCTGTAGCTTCCTCATCTGGAAAGACTAGAGTAACAGTCCTTAGAAGCTGGCTAAGTGTGTCAAAAGAAAGAATGTATGGGCCCTGGCTGGATAGATCGGTTGGTTGGAGCATCATCCCAATATGCAAAGGTTGCCGGTTCAATCTTTGGTCAGGGCACATATAGAAACAGCTGGTGGTGGCGCAGTGGATAGAGCGTCGGACTGGGATGCGGAAGGACCCAGGTTCGAGACCCCGAGGTCGCCAGCTTGAGTGCGGGCTCATCTGGTTTGAGCAAAAGCTCACCAGCTTGGACCCAAGGTCGCTGGCTCCAGCAAGGGGTTGCTCAGTCTGCTGAAGGCCCGCGGTCAAGGCACATGTGAGAAAGCAATCAATGAACAACTAAGGTGTTGCAACGCACAATGAAAAACTAATGATTGATGCTTCTCATCTCTCTCTGTTACTGTCTGTCTGTCCCTGTCTATCCCTCTCTCTGACTCACTCTCTGTCTCTGTAATAAATAAATAAATAAATAAAATTTTTAAAAAAAAAGAAACAGCTCTATGTTTCTGCCTTTCTCCCTTCCTCTCTCTCTAAAATCAATCAATAAAGAAACAATGTCTAGGGAAACAGCCAACACAGTTCCTAGCTTGATGAATATGAGCTCTCTTTCCTCTCCTCTAGCTCACCCATACTGTGGAGGAGATCTAAGCCTAAGAAAAGTGCCACCGACCTTAAGTTTCTAGTAGGGTATGGGGAAGGGCCTCAGCCAAGAGCGCCCTGGTTCCCTCGGGTCCCCTCTTACATGTACCTGTGTTTGTTTCATCTCCTCCCCCTCCACCATGGTCATTCTTCTGGTGGGGCTATGGGGCGGGTGCGGCGATGGGCCGGGCGGGCACAGAACAGGTGGGTGCAGGCTGGGTGTCCGACGCTGGGACACAAGTGCTCTGTGTATAGGGTGGGCGGAAGTCAGGGCGTTTGATCTGAATTCTAAAGGGCGTTGTTCAGAGCTCTACAAAGATCCCATTGTGCAGACTCTGGGTATAAAGTAGCATATGACTCCCCAGCACCGGGCGGTGATGAATTGGGACGCAGGCGCGGACCCAGAGACCACTCCCCCGGCGCAGACATGAGACCATAGGGGACCTGTCTGGGTGGCCTCAGGGATAGGCGCTCCCCAAGGTAATGGGGCTTTGTGGGCTTGCCCCACGTCCAGAGTTAAGGAAGTGGAGGATAGGGAGCTAAAGAGGACAGTTAAAGGCAGAACAAGATGGGCCTGGCAAAGAAAGGGGCTAGGCAGGGAAGAATGTCGGATAAAAGAAAGAAGGGAGATGGCGCTCAGGGAAGTCAAGTCAAGTGAGTGAATGAGGAGGAGGGGGACAGGGAGGGGTGCGGGGGAGGGAGAGGGAGGAGGAGGGGAGAGGCTGGCGGGAGCAACGGGGTGATGAGGAAGCCTATGACTATCCCTCCTTTCCTGCCGCTGCCTCTTGGAAGGGCTAAGGGAGGTGGCAGGCGGCGTCAGGGTGGCTGGCCTTCCGTCCCAGCTCCCTGACAGCGTGCTGTGTGGCTCGTGTCTTGCAGGTGTGAATGAGGCAGGATGAACTGGGCGGGCTTGTACACCTTGCTCAGTGGCGTGAACCGGCACTCTACTGCCATTGGCCGAGTATGGCTGTCAGTCATCTTCATCTTCAGAATCATGGTGCTGGTGGTGGCTGCAGAGAGTGTGTGGGGTGACGAGAAGTCCTCCTTCATCTGCAACACCCTGCAGCCCGGCTGCAACAGCGTCTGCTACGACCACTTCTTCCCCATTTCCCACGTGCGCCTCTGGTCTCTGCAACTCATCCTGGTGTCCACCCCCGCCCTCCTCGTGGCCATGCACGTGGCTCACCAGCAGCACATAGAAAAGAAAATGCTGCGACTGGAGGGCCATGGGGACCCCCTCCACCTGGAGGAGGTGAAGAGACACAAGGTCCACATCTCAGGGACACTGTGGTGGACCTACATCATCAGCGTGGTCTTCCGACTACTGTTCGAGGCCGCCTTCATGTACGTCTTTTATCTCCTCTACCCTGGCTACGCCATGGTGCGCCTTGTCAAGTGCGAGGCCTACCCCTGCCCCAACACAGTGGACTGCTTTGTGTCTCGCCCCACGGAGAAAACAGTCTTCACCGTCTTCATGCTGGTCACCTCCGGCATCTGCATCATCCTCAACGTGGCCGAGGTGGTGTACCTCATCATCCGGGCCTGCGCCCGGCGCGCGCGGCGCCGCTCCAACCCGCCGTCCCGCAAGGGCTCGGGCTTCGGCCACCGCCTGTCTCCTGAATTCAAGCAGAATGAGATCAACAAGCTGCTGAGTGACCAGGACGGCTCCCTGAAGGACATACTGCGACGCAGCCCGGGCACCGGGGCCGGGCTGGCCGAGAAGGGCGACCGGTGCTCCGCCTGCTGATGCCACACACCGGGCAGCCTCCCATCCGGCCCACGTGGCCCGGCCTGCGCCCTTCTCCCCTGCGGGGGCACCGGGAGGCCCCGGCAACACCTCCCTTCCCTCCTTACTCCCCTTCCCCCGCGGCCTTCTGTCTGAGGGGTTGAGGGGGTAGCCTGAGGCCACCAGAGCCCGCTCACGTTACTGAGGGCGTGGGCCACCCTGGCGGCTTGTACCCCTCCTCTTCCCTCTCCCTCTCCCTGGGACCACTGCCCCCCCCCCCCCAGAGACAGGGCGCTCTGACAGCGTCTCCAATTATGAAACTAATCTTAACCCTGTGCTGTCAGACGCCCTGTTTCTGGAGTGACATTGGTGAGGATGGAAGTGGTGAGCAAGTGGAGCGCAGGGAGGGCGCCCTGTGGATGGAGAGGGAGGGCAGCGAGGAAAGGAGCAGTAGCCTGCGGGCCTCACCTGGACCTGGGGAAAGGAGGGGCTGCCGGAGCTAGGCCCCGAGACAGAAGCAGACAGATAAACTGCAGTGGGGGTTGGTCAGAGCTGCCTTTGCCCCTAGTCCCCAAGGCCTCTCTCTGCCTGAAATGTTATACATTAAACAGGATTTTACAGTAAATGAACGAGGAGGTGGCCTGTGTGTTTGTCAAGTTCTTTGTCCTGAAACCTCTGACCTCCCGGGGCTGAGCTGGCCCTGCCTTTTGCTGATCAAGAAAGGAAGGGGAGAAAGACTAACGATTTGAGGAGCCAAAGCTGCAAATGAGGGACCACCGCCCTCCTGGCCCACAGGGGTGACCCTGGGCTCTTCTCTTCTGGGTTCTGTTATTTTGGCTTTTGGGTTTTCTGGTTGTTTGTTTCACTTTTTAAATAATAGCTTTGCTAGGATCTAATTCACTTATTCCCTTTCTCTGATTTTAGTTTTGTTTACCCATTTTACGTATACAGTTTATTGAATTTTGGTAATTGTATACAGTTTTGTAAATGTGACCACAATATATTATAAAGCATTAACATTACCTCAAAAAATTTCCTTGGACCCTTCTGATTTTGGAAAGATAAGAATAACAATTTGACTTGGAGAAACAGGAAATGGTAGAGAGATGTTGCAGGTCTTAGAGTGGAGCGCCCATTCCTCAGGCACCTCTGTGAAGCTTCCTCCTCTGTGCTTCTGAAAGTAGCCCCCTTCCTCCTTTGAAATTCAGCATTCTAAGCAAACAAATGCCCACAGGCCACCCATCCAATTGTGCAGTGACTTTGACCCCTTTCTTCTGGACCTAGCCCCTAATTCACCCCCCTCCCCAGTTTCCTTCCCTCAAGGATCAGTGCCACCCCCCTCAGCGATGTCTCCACCGCAGGTCAAACATTCATAACATTCTCAGTTTCTTCACCTGGCATGCTCTCCAAGCAGCAGACAGCCTCCCCTCCCCCTGTCAGCTGTGGTGAGAAAAGTCCCAGGCTGGGACTTGACAAAGCTGTGTTCTAGTCCTGCTTCAATCACTTACTAGCAAGGCATACCTTTCCCCAAGTCTCAGTTTCCCTGTGAACAAATAGGGCTGGCCTCGCACATCTCCACTCTCCCTTTAACACTCTATGTCTCTGGGATTCTGAAAAGCCTTCCCAGCCTCACGGGGTTTCCCATCTCAGAATTGTTGCCCTCACCAATGGTCCCTCAGAGTAAAAGTTTCCCCCACAGCAAACCTCTCTCCTCAGCTTCCTGATCTCCTAACAGATAAAAAAAATGACTTGTCATTTCCTCTCAGAGTGCTCTGACTCCATGTGGGAAGTATGGAAAGGAAGAGAAAATCAGGCATATTCTTATGAGAATTGCTCTCCTCTGGAAACAGGCTCTCCTTCCCAAAGAAAGCACGTAACGTGTCCTCACTTGAGGCTGTTTCTCCTTCAGGAAAAAAAAAGCAGAGTAAGTGGTCCTTTCCCCCACATTCAGCAATCCAACAAAGAGCTTCCTTTCTCTTAAAAGAAAGACAGACCTTTCCTGCAAGAATTGCCCTTTCTTCTTAGAAAGCCATCAGGAGAAAGGTTTTCTTTTTTAAATTCCATCACGTTCCATAGGGAACATCGTTGCCCTCCCTACACTGAGAAATGCTAAATCCATCATCATCTCAGAAATCTTTCTTTTCAAATGATTCTACGAATTCCCTTTGGAAAGAGACTCCAACTCCAGATCAAGGCTTTCTTCTCCAGGGGGCAGTGGTGGGACAATAAAGCCACCTCTGGCTGTTACAGCCGGAAGGAAAGCAGGCTCTTACTCTTGTATCCTGTTAAGCAGGTGGGAGCAGGCCGCAAGAAGCTTGTGCAGAGCCTGTGTGTGGCAGGGAGGGAGGGAGGGAGATGAGCAAAGATAACCCAGGACTGACTTAAAAAAAATGACTGATTGCTTTTAGAGAAAAAGAAGAAGGAAGAGAGAGAGAAACATGAATTTGTTGTTGGACTCTTGCATGTGCCCCAAATGGAGACTGAACCTGCAACCTTGGTGTATGAAGAGACTCTAGCCGGGCGCGGTGGCGCGCGCCTGTAGTCCCAGCTACTCGGGAGGCTGAGGCGGGAGGATCGCTTGAGCCCAGGAGTTCTGGGCTGTAGTGCGCTATGCCGATTGGGTGTCCGCACTAAGTTCGGCATCAATATGGTGACCTCCCGGGAGCGGGGGACCACCAGGTTGCCTAAGGAAGGGTGAACCGGCCCAGGTCGGAAACGGAGCAGGTCAAAACTCTCATGCTGATCAGTAGTGGGATCACGCCTGTGAATAGCCACTGCACTCCAGCCTGGGTAACATAGCGAGACCGCGTCTCTTAAAAAAAAAAAAAAAAAAAAAAAAAAAGGGACTCTAGCCAACTGAGCTACAGGGCCAAGGCAGGTCTGACTTTTTTGAGGCTTTGGTCACAAGAGCGTAAGTGAGAAACAGGAGGCAAGTGGAGTGTACACTGTCTACTGTGTGACAGGCATTACATTGGAATAAGGCAGGGGTCAGGAACCTATGGCTTGCAAGCCAGATGTGGCTCTTTTGATGGCTGCATCTGGCTCGCAGACAAATCTTTAACAAAAAAAAATAATAACGTTAAAAATATAAAATATTCTTATGTATTGCAATTCATTCATTTCCTACTGCTCATGTTCATGGTTGCGGGTGGCTGGAGCCAATCACAGCTGTCCTCCGGGACAATACCAAATTTTTTTAAATATTTTATTTATTGATTTTTAGAGAGAGGGGAGAGAGAGAGAGAGAGAGAGAGAGAGAGAGAGAGAAAGGGGAGGAGCAGGAAGCATCAACTCCCATATGTGCCTTGACCAGGCAAGCCCAGGGTTTCGAACCGGCAACCTCAGTGTTCCAGGTCGATGCTTTATCCCACTGCGCCACCACAGGTCAGGCCACAACACCAAGTTTTTATTGGATAATGCATAAGATACTTGGGTCGTTGTATGGCTCTCACGGAATTACATTTTAAAATATGTTGTGTTCATGGCTCTCTCAGCCAAAAAGGTTCCTGACCCCTGGAATGAGGAGACCTGGGTCTTCCCTCGGACACATTGTACTTACCTTCTCTGAGTCTCAGTCTCCTCATCTGCAATATAGGCTTGATAATAACCTTTCCACCTGTGTCACAGAGCTTCTGTGACAGTCAAACAAGATTTGCTGAAAAGCTGGTTATAGACTGGAAAGTACGGTAAGATGGTATCAGAAGCACTAAGCCCACAGCCTTAGGGAGGGCTCAAACTCACAACAAGCCAGAAAGGAGTGAGGCTGGTTAAGCTAGGCTGGAGGGAGTTGAAATCACTTGGCAATAATAGGGTTGGCTCCCCCAGGGAACCCCAGAAGTCCAAACAGCAAAGTCCAGGAGTTGTTGCAAACTCCTCTTGAGCGTGATCCATCCAAGGGTTAATATTCAAGGAGTCTGAAAGGAGGCAGAAAAAAACCTAATAACGGCAGTTTCTAATACACTCTATTGCATTAGATTGGTCTTTTAGAGAAATTTGTGGTGATACCAGGAGATGGGGAAAAGGTCAGAGAGTTAGCTCCTCGATGAAGGGGCAGGCTGACCTAGAAGAGTAGTCAAAGTCCCAGCTAGCTGAGATGGAATTTCAAAGCAGGCTGCAGTATCCATAGAGAATTGGCATGGCAACCGTGAACTGATTCAGAGACCCAATCAGATAGCTTGGGTGCCCAGAGTGGCAGCAACAGGGAATGTCTGTACCATTTACTCATTTCAAATACTTAAATGTCAGGCCTAACCTATGGCATAGACAGGGCTACAAATACCCACCAACCTGGCCCCCTTTGATTCCTGCAAGAGGCCAGGTAGAGCCTGACAGTTGGGGAAAGGACTGGGTCACTCTAAGGAAGGAGAATAAAGCAGGCACAAAGCATGACATTTGAGAGAGCGTGATGATGATTTCAGATTTAGCTCAATAATCTGCTGTGCAGGGTTTAAGGAGTGGAATGTCTAGAGGGGAGGTGGGAAAGACAAACTATGACCAGCTTAGGATGGGCCTTATGTGTCACTGTAAGGGGCTAAGACCATCCTCTAGGTAGTGGACACCATTGAGGGTTTTGAGTGGGGGAGTGCCAGTTCCAGATTTTTGGGTTGGGAGCTCACTCTGGCAGCCGCACAGAAAGTAGATTCAGGATTGGGAAGAGGAAACAGAGTGGCCACCTGTGTACCACCCAAGTAGGGCCTGTGAGACTTGGCCAGTAGCGGAAGGACTAAGAAGACAAAGGTGACAGGCGTTTTGGATGTAAAATCTACAACGGGACTTGATGTCTGAATACGGGGAGATGGAGGAGCTAAAGATAATTTGGACATTTCCTACCCCCGCCCCTTGACGAGCAGATACCTAATCATTCAAGACTCAGCTCAAATACCATTTACTATGTGAAGATTCCTACTCTTCCGTCAGCTCGGTTTCCTCATCTGTCACACAAAGATAACGATAGCCCCTATGCCACAGGGCTGTAGTGTGGATTAAGTGTGCTAATTATGTATAAGGCACTTGGAATGTATAAGTGCCCAGTTAATGGCAAATTCTATACAACTATGTGCTGTTAGGGTTTCATCTTGCTATCTCTACCACCCTCCATCTATTCACCAACGTTCTCAAATGCTGAGCTAGACTCTTTGCCACACCTAATTAACGTGCTTTCCTGACTATTTAGTTGTCACTCGCCATGTGTGTGTGCTTAAGTAAGCAAGTCTGCAAGTTTTCCTACACATATAGCAATACATATGACCACATTTGTGTATATATGTGGCAGAATGGCTGTGAAAGGCGTCTTAATTATTTTTTTTAACTTATTTCTTTATTTTAGAGAGAGAGGAAGTGAGAGAGAGAAAGGAAAATGTCGACTTGTTGTTCCACTTATTTATGCATTTATTGGTTGATTTTTGGATGTGCCCTGACCGGGGATCAAACCCACAACCTTGGTGTATCGGGATGATGCTCTTATCAACTGAGCTACCCAGCTAGGGCATTAATTCTTGATGTAATTTTAATGAAAAGGATGTGTTTCAACCATATTATAGTCTAAAAGTTTATTATCAGACTTAGAAATCACTTAGGTGGCTGAAAGGAAAGGAGACTGTCTGTGGAACACATAGTATGGACCAGATTTGGTAATAAATTAAGCACTTACTACACAATCTCAGTAATGGTGAGGTAACTATTATGATACCCATACATGTAGATGAGGGAACGGAGGTTTAGAGAAGGTAAGTAATGTATCCAAAGCTTGCACAGCTTAAAGCTGCAGAGCTAGAATTAAAATGTAGACCTAGGCTAATCCAAAATCTGTACTGTCTCCTCTCCACCAAAGTAGCCGGCCTGTGCTGCCTTGAGGAGTGTTTCAGGACACAGGGGTGGGGTGAGGGCAGAGAAGCTCACTATGAAACAGTCTGCCTAACAATATTAACCTGCTGGGAAATGAAGCATGCATTTGGGGATCCCTAAGGTCAAGGGTGAGAACTGGTGGGGGTTACAAAGGCTGATCCTGCTTTAGGGGTTTGGAGGGTAGGGGTTCTGACTGACTGTCTCTTCCCATCGTCCCTGCACTTCCCAAGTTGCCTTGCTTCACGGGGTGGACGATTTCTGGCTCTTACTCCAGGCAGAACTCTCTGGAGAAGACCTCTTGCTCCAGTGTGTCCTTCCCTGAAGGAGGGTGCTCCTCCTTCCCTCGACTTTCACCAGCTTTCACAGTCAAGCTGGTTTTCCAGCAGTCTTCCCTTGTCCCGTGCCCTTCAGCCCCAACCGTCCCTTCAAGGGACAAAGCCTTTCATTCTGCAATGAGAGATGTAAGTCTTGAAATGCAGGTGCTTTGGACAATGCCAACCTAAACTCAGTCACGCTAAAATAGAATCAGTAAGCTGACAAACAATGCCTGGTGATGCTGCTTCCCAAATCTTGCTCAGGTCCCACTCCTCCTAGCTGCTTTTCTTCAGCACCTCACACACCTCCTTTGGAGCCTTGCTCATCGTGCGGACAATGAAAGCTAATGTGTGTAAGCACTTGTCATGTGCTGGGCACTGACCAGTAACTCCCTCACCCTCGCCACTGGTTGAGACAGGCACCTTTACTGCCTCCGCTTAATGACGAGAAAACTGAAGTCCACGTTGGTTAAGTAACTCGCCCAGGCCACACAGCTATGAAAGAATGGGCTAAGCCCGAAAACTGGAACTCATGTCTGTCAAATGCTGGAGGCAGAGCACGGAACATTTCTGCTCCACTGCCACCCTGTAACTAGCCTCCTGGGTTTCTTCAGCACCCACTTCTCCCACACCTCACCCAGACATGCTAGCGCCACCTCAAAACCTGCAGCACACCCTGCTGTTTCTTTCTGAACATCCTTTACTGGCTTTCCATCGTGTTGGAAAAAGCATGACCGCTCCGGTTTGCCAGGACCAGGTCTTCCTCGGGATGCTGGTTTTCCACTGCTAAAACTGGGAAGTTCCTGGGCAAACCAAGATGGGTGGTTGTTCTAGCAGGGATTGGCAGGACATTTAGTGCCTTTCTTTATTAAATTTTTGTAGAGACTTTATTATTAATTTTAGAGAACGGAGAGAGAGAAAGGCGGGAATGGGGGAAAGAGCAGGAAGGATCAACTCCTTGCTTCCCGTATGTGCTTTGACCAGGCAAGCTTGGGGATTTCGAACCAGAGACCTCAGCATTCCAGGTTGATGGTTTATCCCCTGCGCCACCACAGGCCAGGCACTTCTTTTAATTTTTAATTTTATTTATTAATTGATTTGAGAGAGAGAGAGAGAGAAACATTGGTTTGTTGTTCCACTTATCATTCATTGGTTGATCTTTTTTTTAGATTTTATCTATTTATCTTAGAGAGAGGAGAGAGAGAGAGAGAACGGGGGAGGAGCAGGAAGCATCAACTCCCATATGTGCCTTGACCAGGCAAGCCCAAGGTTTCGAACTGGGGACCTCAGCATTCCAGGTCAACAGTTTATCCACTGTGCCCCCACAGGCCAGGCCATTGGTTGATTCTTGTATGTGTCCTGACTGGAGATTGAACCCACAACCTCGGTGTATCCAAACGATACTCTTACTAACTGAGCTACTGGGCCAGGGCCCACTCAGTGCCTTCCACAACCTGATCCCTATGTTCCCAGCAATATCTCTCCCCACTGCTCACCCTTTGTACTGCCCCGTCTCCACCTCCTCTGCAGCCCAGTCACCCTGCCCTGAAGACGCTCCATGTTCTCGCACACTTCCACACCTTCATGCACACTGACTGAGTGAGCCTGCACCTTTACTCTGCCTGGCAAGCTATGCCCACTCTATATGAAAGCCCAGCTCCTGTGTCACCTCTGTGGGCTTGCTTTCCTGGTAGAGAATGAGTAACAGTTATATTCTGCCCTGGCCATTTTATTGACATGAGTTCCCCAGGGTCGGGACTAGGATGAAGCCATTGAGGCAGCCAGGGCACAGCATTTCAGGAGGCATTCACTCTCAGGGTTGCGCGAATGCCGACCCTGGACTGGCATGACCCGGGCAGCGAGTGCCTCCTTATATTTTGCCTCCTGGGTACTTTCATTGAGTGCCCTAGTCCTAGCCTTGGTCCTCTTTATCAGACCAGAGACTTCTGAAGAGCAGGCTCCAAGTTCTTACTCATCTTTATCTCCCTAGTGACTAGCACAAGGCTGGGCACAGAGTAGAAATCTAGTTGAACAAATGACATCAGACCCTTCTCTGTTCCAGCAGGGGAAGGAGGTAGGAGAGCCAGGTGGATTTGGGCCCTGTTGATGATGGAAGAGGGAGAAGGCAAATTTCATAGACTTCATCTTGGCCTGGGGTCTGAGGACAACTTTTCATCAGGTGGTTCTACCTTTGGCATCTAGCAGATTTGGGGCTTTTCCCATCTCTCTGGTTTCTCCCTCAGCTCCTTTCTTTTGTTAACTGGAGATATTCTCCAATGTGCCATTTTTTTTCTCCTCTTCTCTCTTTATTCTATTCCCCTCACTCAGTGATCTTGTCTACTCCCAGAGCTTCAGCTAGGAGCTTCCTGCTGATGACTTCTGAATTGACACCCCATGTATTATGCTAAGTGAAATAAGTCAGACAGAAAAACAAATACTGTATAATCTCACTTATATGTGTAATCTAAAGAAGCTGGCCTGACCTGTGGTGGCGCAGTGGATAAAGCATTACCTAGAACACTGAGGTTGCTGGTTCGAAACCCTGGGCTTGCCTGGTCAAGGCACATATGGGAGTTGATGCTTCCTGCTCCTCCCCTCTCCTCTCTCTCTCTCTCTCTCTCTTCTCTCTAAAATGAATAAAGTCTTTTAAAAAAATTTTTTTAAAGAGGCTGGACTTGCCCTGGCCGGTGAGCTCAGTTGGTTAGAGCATTGTCTGGAAACACCAAAGTTACAGGTTTGATCCCTGGTCAGAGCACGAATGGGAAGCAACCAATAAATATGCAACTAAGTAGAATAATAAATGAATGTTTTTCTCTCTCTCTCTCTCTCCCTTCCTCCATATCTCTAAAAGCAATCAATAAATAATTTTAAAACAATACATGGGTGTGGGAAGAGACTTTGCATGGGGCAAGGGGGGCCTGACCTGTGGTGGCGCAGTGGATAAAGTGTCAACCTGCATGGGGCAAGGGGGTCACAATGCAGTATGTAGATGGTGAAAATAAAAAAGAGGGAAAAGAACAAAAAGTAAAGAAGCCGAACTCATGAAAAAAAGGTGAGTAAAATGGCGGTTTCCAGGGGCCGGGCGATATAGGTTAAATCTGAGATGTTGGTCAATGGGGCAAACCTTGCACTCACACGATTAGTAAGTTCTGGGGAGCTAATGTACAGCAGAGTGACTGAAGTTAACCATACTGCAGTTATATACTTGAAAGTTGCTAAGAAACTAGATCTTAAATGTTCTCATCACACACACACAAAAGAAATGGCAATTATATGATAGGATAGGGGCAGCTGTCGTTTTGCAACATAGGTATATCAAATCAACATGGTATATACACTTTAAACTTAAGCATTCTTTTTTAGTGAGAGACAGAAAGAAAAAGAGAGGGATATATAGGGACAGACAGTCAAGAAGGGAGAGAGATGAGAAGCATCATCCCATAGTTGCAGCACCTTAGTTGTTCATTGATTGCTTTCTCATATGTGTCTTGACCCAGGAGGGGGGAGGTTCCAGCTGAGCCAGTGACCTTGGCTCAAGCCAATGGCCATGGGATCATGTCTATGTTCCCACACTCAAGCCAGCGACCCTGCGCTCAAGCTGGTGAGCTGGCACTCAAGCCAGATGAACCTGTGCTCAAACCAGCGGCCTCAAGGTTTCGAACCTGGGTCCTCAGCATCCAGCATCCCAGGTGTACACTCTATCCACTGCACCATCGCTTGGCCAGGCAAATTTAGGGAGTGTTATATATGTCAATTGTATCTCAATAAATCTGGAAAACTACTATAGGTTTCTTGTCTCTTCTATGCCTCAGAACATTTCCAGCTGCCTAGTGTATATGGTAACATCCACCATTAATATTACTCTTTTTTTTCTTTTTATTAATTTTAATGCAGTGACATTGATAAATCAGGGTACATATGTTCCGAGAAAACATCTCCAGATTATTTTGACATTTGATTATGTTGCATACCCCTCACCCAGTGTCAAATTGTCTTCCGTCACTTTCTATCTGGTTTTCTTTGTGCCCATCCCTTTCCCCCACCCCCAATATTACTCTTTATATGCATTTTTTTCACCTGACCTTTGCAACAATTTGGTGAGAAAGTCAGGGAAGAATATAATGAGGCTCAATGAGGTAGGCTTGCCCAAGGTTCAGTGGCACAGCTATGATTAAAAACTCAAGTTTAGCCTGACCAGGGGGTGGTGCAGAGGATAGAGTCGGACTGGGATGTGGAGGACCCAGAG
Organism: Saccopteryx leptura; assembly: GCF_036850995.1. Classification (NCBI taxonomy): domain Eukaryota; kingdom Metazoa; phylum Chordata; class Mammalia; order Chiroptera; family Emballonuridae; genus Saccopteryx; species Saccopteryx leptura. The sequence goes on along the minus strand of NC_089516.1, from coordinate 65,673,794 downwards.
GTCACCAGCTTGAACGCAGGCTTGTCTGGCTTGAGCAAAGCTCACCAGCTTGGACTCAAGGTCGCTGGCTCAAGCAAAAGGTTACTCGGTCTGCTGAAGGCCTATGGTCAAGGTACATATGAGAAAGCAATCAATGAACAACTAAGGTGTTGCAATGAAAAACTAATGATTGATACTTCTCATCTCTCTCCGTTCCTGTCTGTCTGTCCCTATCTATCCCTCTCTCTGACTCTCTCTCTGTCCCTGTAAAAAACAACAACAACAAAAAAAAACAAAAAAAACCCTCAAGTTTAGCCTGACCTGTCGTGGCGCAGTGGATAAAGTGTCGACCTGGAAAGCTGAGGTCACCAGTTCAAAACCCTGGGCTTACCTGGTCAAGGCACATATGAGAGTTGATGCTTCCTGCTCCTTCCTCTTTGTCTCCCTTCTCTCTCTCTCTCTGTCTCTTCTCTCAAATGAATAAATAAAATCTTTAAAAAAACAAAAACAAAAAAACCTCTCAGCCCTGGCTAGTTGGCTCAGTGGTAGAGCGTCGGCCTGGCATGCAGGAGTCCCGGGTTCAATTCCCGGCCAGGGCACACAGGAAAAGTGTCCATTTGCTTCTCCACCCCTCCCCCTCTCCTTCCTCTCTGTCTCTCTCTTCCCCTCCCGCAGCCAAGGCTCCATTGGAACAAAGTTGCTCCGGGCGCTGAGGATGGCTCCATGGCCTCTGCCTCAGACGCTAGAATGGCCCTGGTTGCAACAGAGCAACGCCCCAGGTGGGCAGAGCATCACCCCCTGGTGGACATGACGGGTGGATCCCGGTCGGGTGCATGCGGGAGTCTGTCTGACTGCCTCCTCATTTCCAACTTCAGAAAAATACAAAAAAAAAAAAAAAGAAAAAAAAGAAAAAGAAAAAGAAAAAGGGAAAAAACAGACAAAAAACCCCGCAAGTTTGGCCCTGGCCTGTTAGCTTGATAGGATAGAGCAGGGGTCCCCAAACTACGGCCTGCGGGCTGCATGCGGCCTCCAAGGCCATTTATCCGGCCCCCGCCGCACTTCCAAAAGGGGCACCTCTTTCATTGGTGGTCAGTGAGAGGACCACATTGGCCATCTCATTAGCCAAAAGCAGGCCCATAGTTCCCATTGAAATACTGGTCAGTTTGTTGATTTAAATTTACTTGTTTTTTATTTTAAATATTGTATTTGTTCCTGTTTTGTTTTTTTACTTTAAAATAAGATATGTGCAGTGTGCATAGGGATTTGTTCATAGTTTTTTTTTTATAGTCCAGCCCTCCAATGGTCTGAGGGACAGTGAACTGGCCCCCTGTGTAAAAAGTTTGGGGACCCCTGGGCTAGAGCATTGTCCCGACATGCAAAAGTTGCAGGTTGGGTTCCCAGTTAGGGCACATACAGGAACAGACTGATGTTTGTCTTGCTCTCTAAAACCAATAAATAACTTTAAAAAAAATTTTTTGGTGTTCTTTCCACTGTGCCATATTGCACAGCCCACCACCTGGATGTTTCAATGGTCTCGAGCCTAATGTGATCAAAACCTCAACTTGTTACCAACTTCTACCTAACTCCCCACTCCTCAGTCAAAAAACAAAAATAGCCTGACCAGGCGGTGGCACAGTGGATAGAGCATCGGACTGGGATGCAGAGGACCCAGGTTCGAGACCCAGAGGTCGCCAGCTTGAGCACAGGCTCATCTGGTTTGAGCAAAAGCCCACCAGCTTGAACCCAAGGTCGCTGGCTCCAGCAAGGGGTTACTCGGTCTGCTGAGGCCCGCGGTCAAGGCACATATGAGAAAGCAATCAATGAACAACTAAGGTGTTGCAACGCGCAATAACTAATGATTGATGCTTCTCATCTCTCTCCGTTCCTGTCTGTCTGTCCCTGTCTATCCCTCTCTCTAACTCACTGTTTCTGTAAAAAATATAAATAAATAAATAACCAAAAATAACCCCCTGACCATTTTCCACCTTGGTAAAAGGCATCTCTCTCCCAATCAAAACACGGGTTTCACACTTCACATCAATCCCCTCTCCCGCAGATCCTGCAGACTTGACCTTCAGGTCTGAAACTCATCTGAACCCATTCTCTTTTCCTTCTGTACCCCTATGGCTCCCACTGAGGCTCACATAACCTCTCAGGCACACTCCTCACTGACCTCCTGGCCTTCAGACCTGCCACCACCGTCCTTCATACTGTTCTAGGATCTCCTCCCTAAAGCAACAGATCCAATCCTGTAATTCTCCAGTTGGAAAAATCTCAGCCTTTGATTATACTGGTCCCCAACCCCTCCCACTTACTTTCTGAGACTCAAGTCAAATGACACCTCAGAGAATTCGCATATAACCTCCCTGTAATCTAAAAATGAGTTCCTTAGTCCTCCCCTCACCCACAGCACTAGGTATTTCTGCTTCTTACAACTAACTGTGCACTAGTCTGTCTCCTCTCTAGCCTGGGAACCTACTGGAGGTAGGATCCTGGTCTAATTAATCTTTGTCTTCTCTGAATCTAGGTCCTTAAACATTATACGCCCTCAATAAATAGCTGTGGAAGAACTTTTCCCTTAAGTGTCTGGAAACTCGTTATAAAAAGGGCCATATTCCTAGTGGATTCATTCAGTAAAGTAGGTAAAAAATGATTCTCAAACTGAGGTGGGACACTTCACTTCTTGGCGCCTTGAGAGACTTGAAGTTGTCTGGCATGGCTCCTCCAGGTCCCTCGGCCCTCCAAACGTGCTCTCCCTCCCCCAGGGAAAGCAAAAGACAATTTTAACTCTTTATTTGAAACAAACAACTTCATAGACAGAAGGTTAGTTGTGACAACAGCTTCTCACTACAACACAAGGGCAGGCGTGGCTCACTGAAGGGACAGGCCAGGCACCTCAGAACAATATATACAATTTAAACAGTGGCTAAACTGGTGACAGTTATAAAAACACAAAAAGGAGGCTGGGGGACAGCAAAGCCAACAGGAAAAGAACTGGGCACCCCCTCTGCCAGACACTGATTTGTGGAACTACAGAGGCAAGATGGGGAAGAGAGGAGACAGATTTGGCGGTGAGGGCAGGACCCAGGCCCACAGCTCCTCCCGACCCTGACCACAGACATCACCGTGCACAACCAGGGCCCGCAGACTGGGCCTGGCTCTCATGATGGGAGAAGAACGAGAGTGGGGAACCCAGCCCCAACCCAAGTTGGAAGGTAGTCTTTGCCTTAGGAACTGTGCCCGTGGAAATAAAGGGAGGCAGTTACAGAAGGGGGCTAAGCATGTTGCCACGTGGCCTGTGCCAACCTAAGACGGCAGAGAGGGACAAACACATAAACCAGGGGAACAGAACTGGATCCCCATACTTAGTCATTCTCTGCCTTTAAAGAAAGCATTTGGAAGTTTTTTAAATCGCAGCACGAAGGGTTGGTGCTTTGAGGGGTGGGGACAGGGAATGAGGGGGGTTCCAACAACCAGTTATTTCACGGGAGGGGAAGAGTGTCTGAGCTTTGTGTTTCAGGTAAAGGGTTCCCCTCGTGACTTGCAGAACTGATTGCATGTCTTCCGTACCCGCCCCTTTTGCACAGTACTGGGGAAAAGCAGGGAAGGGAGTGGGCACAGGGCAGAGAAGGCAGCTAGCTGGGTTCTTCCCTTGGCCAAACCTAGGAACAAGGGGTTTTAACTAGGTAGGGTGGGTCAGGAAACCCAAAGCCAACAGGATCACCAGAGCTATTAACACTCCATCCAGAGTCTGGCCCCAGGAGAAGGGCTTTACTCTGAAGCATAAACAAAATGGCCTAGCTGGTTTTTACCTATCACTGGGAGACCAGCCCCCAAGCACAGAGGGCTAGGGTCTCGTGGTTATCAAGTGGTATGGATGAAGGTAGAAGCCAGGGGTTCCTAGGGAAGGCAGGGAATGGATAAGTAGAAAAGGGCAGTCACGGCCCTTCAGAATGAGTAGCATTGGTTCCTGGGCCAGTCGCCCCGTGGGGCATGGTCTCAGGCCAGACATTGGTATGAAAGATGGCTACCGACAGCACTTGGGTTCAGTCCAGGTCTTCATCCCCAGTACGACCCAGCTCTTCATAAATCTCCCGCACAGCCAGGATGCGATTGAGCATACTCTCCAACATGCTCCGGTCCATGGGGATCACGGAGTACCACAGAGGGGATTCAGCGATGCAAGACCGCTCAGGTTGCAGGTAGAACACATCGTTGCGAGTCCGGAGGCTCTCAGGACTGCAATGGTGCAGGTAGAACAGATCAGTACCAAGGCCAAGTACAGCCCGTAGGCCCCCATGCTAATGCCACTCCTGCAAAGCTGCCGACTTACCATTTGGAGAGATAGAACTCATAGAACTTGACAGGGCAGCGGAGGGGATTCATTCGGTTCTCACGCTGCTCTAAGATGGGGGTTTCATCTTCTCTCTTCCGTTTCCCAGGACCCATGTCTGTAGGAGGCAAATGAGCCAGACTCGTTAAAGGCAGTCTCATGAAGCCACCCTAGGTGCACAGTGTGGGGCACAGCGGGAAGGCCTCAGGACACACAACACAGGCTCATAAAGAAAGGCAGAAGACGAGTTGGTCAGTCTTCCCACACCGGGGCCGTTGCTCGGCAACCTGCACCCCCCTCAGTCCAGATAGCATGGTTAAGGTCTTGCCTGACAATCTCCCCAAAGGTGATTTCGTGAAGAGGCCATCTCAGAAGTTGGACACATAAACTGACAAAACAGACCCAGCTGCAAGGTTGAGCTTGCCTTCTGGGCTAGAGAAACCAGGATGGCCTTAACCCCCAGGACAGTAGTCTAGGTAGAGGCTTGGGTCCAGAGAAGGAAGGGACCTTGGGAACTGTGCTCAGATGGGTTAGGATTTCAGGACCATCACGGAAACCGAGGTGCCATTCCTGTCACACCCAGCAGCAAAGAGCCACGCAAAGACTGTCATTCACCCTGTCAGCTCGCTCCCAGAGCCAGCACAGCCAACCACTCCCACCTGTCCACTCCCCTGCCTGACAGTAGGCAAAGCAAGGAAGTCAACTCTTCTGCAAAAGGGGGGCATGGAAGGAGAGGGAAGAAAGTGCCCCAGAGGGGGCCGACAGGCGTGGAGGAGGACACAGAGGGGGAAGCGGAGAGGAGGGGAAGCAGAGGAGAGGAAGCAGAGGGGCAGCCCATACCTCGCCCTTTCCTCTGGCGCACCGGGGCGTAGTAGCGGATGCTCACCACCTTGGTGGTGCCCCGAGGGGTGGTGCACTTGCGGGACTGCCGCACCACATTGGTGAAGGAGAGCTGCATGTGTTCCTCAGCCGTCTGCAGCCCAAAAAACTTCGTGTTGAAGAACATGAGGGTGTTGAGAAGGACAAACGGTGAGTAGACGCCCAGCTGCTTACACTCCCAGAGGTGCTCTTCCTCCACTCGGGAGAACACCGTATCTGCAATGGTCGAGGAGGAGAAGCCGGTCAGGAGCGAGCAGCTGCCTGAGCCCGGCCACTTCTGACCCAGGCGTCCTGCCCGTCAGCATTTCCGTTCAGCAGGTGACCACTATGTATAAAAGCCTGATGCCTCACTACATTACCCAGTAGGGACTAGACGGTTTTTCTGGTTTCCACCTGCATTGGGAGTTTCTCACACTACGCCCAAGGCATAGGCAGACAGATGTAAACTTTGGGGAGTCACACAACTTCTTCCCTTTTGTTTCAATTACCACCCAAACTCAGGCCACCTTTTATGGCTCCAGACATGGTTATTCAGAGCTAAGCGTTGATCCCCTTCTCATGAGGCTCCGAGTCCTCTAGCTCTAAGCCCCGAGGCACCCAGCTGTGTGCTCCCACCCCGAGACCCTTTGGGAAGAGGGGCAGGCCAAAGGCCTGAACTCGAGAAGGTGGAGCTGGAGAAAGGAGGGAAGGCCGCGGGGCTTGCCAAGTCCCTGTCCCTTACTGTTGGGGAGGAGTGTGGGCTGCCAGGTACTCAGAGATTTGTTGAGTTCTTGAACAAAAGTCAGGTAGTAAAGGTCCGTGAAAATGTTCACCATTCGGTTGTTTTCCAGCAAGTACTGGAGAAGGAAAAAGAGACACGTATAAGGCTCGATAGACTTTGGGTGCCGGAAGAAAGACAGCAATGTCAAAAGCCCAGGGCACAACCTTGATAATTAGGGGATGGTGGAAACCAGCTGTTTGATCATGTGACCCAGAGTGCTTTTTCCCAGGTACACCTCCAACTCTGAGGTGCCCAGGACTTGCTGAAAGGGGAGGTGGCCTGGAGGGGACGTGTCACAGCTGGTTCTTCACAAGCCCAGGCTCCTGGTCAGGCCATGATGCTCGGCTGTCCTGTCCAAGTGGGATCTAAGCATTCCCCATCACCCACAGAACACAGCTGTCCCCCAGGCCAGAACTGCTTGGAGGAGGACAGAGGGGCCCAGCGAGCTTGGCCAACAGTCCCGGGGTGCGGCTTTGGTTTTAGAGGAGCATGGACATATGCTGTGCTGCCTTGAGGAGATGGAAGGCTGCCCGCCTGGGTGGCAGGCGAGGTGAGGAACAGGGAGCAGGACAGAATCATTTCCGGGACCTTGCCTGCTGTGTTGACAGTGACTGACAGCAGTGAGGTGGGGTGCACGGGGTACCTACCTGCTGGATGCCGAGACACAGATAGTAGATGCTGTCAGGTTCATAACGTTCACCGTTGGGCCGAGTGATTTCTCTCACAAACTGGGCCAGACCGTAGTTGAGCTCGGCAGCTGAGCATGCCAGGATGTCTTCTTTGATCCGCATAGGTTTGGCTGCAGTGATGCGCAGTGAAGGTGAAGAGGATTCAGAAATGAGAATGTCATTTAGCTCCACCATGAACTCTTCCATCCCTTAGTCACGTCAAGCTCCAGAACAAAGGCTCAGTGACCAAAACCACCCTAAGCTTTGGAACCTGCAGCCCTCCCCATGTTCATAGAACGCCCACCCATAAGTGCCCATAGCCCCGCCCCCGCCCCTACCCCTGCCCCGCCCCTTCCCTGCCCTGCCATCCACCACTGGGGACTTACGGCCAAAGCGCAGCTCATCACCCTTGCTGGTTTCTCCATTGGCATACTTGGACTGCACCCAGCACTTCCAAGCATTGACACCGTACGAATAGTTGAGTCCAGTACAGCTTGGCTGGCTGCTCATGGAGTCCCGGGAACAGCTCTCCGAAAGCATCAGCCGCTTTTGACCCTGGATGGGAAGAGGAAGGAGAGGCGTGGAGGAGGTAAGGCCAGGGGACCCATGATAACCAGTCAGGACAGTGTTGACCACCAGGGCAGTGGGGGAGTGATGTGAGAACACAGCAAGCTGCCACAGCACAGAGCCCCGGGAATGGCTCTGATGACTTCGGGAACCGGGGACAGAGCAAAGTTCAGCTGCATCTCAGTGCTCACGGTGGTAGAGAAGGGAGGTCAGTCAGCGAAGGTCACACTAAAGCTGCTGACTGGGCTCTGAAAGCACCCCCTCCAGTCCTGTGAGCCTCCATCCCTTCCATGGACACAACGGCCCCAGTCCTCACCTTCCTCATGGTTCGGGGAAGGTCTTGTTCAGTAGAAACGTCCTCGGGCCCTACCAGGCCACAATCAAAGAGGAAGTCTACGCTGGGGTTAATGTCCAAAGGATCTGTTAGAGGGGAAAGGAAGCAACCTGATTTTTAAGATTCCACCCTGCAGCCCACCCCAACCCTGCCACCCGCGCAACTGACTCTGGACGAGCCTCCCAGACAGCTCCAGCTGCACCCAGTAGGAACCAGCAAAGCCAGGCCAGGAATATGCTTAGAGGTGCGCGCACAAGCGCAAAAACTCACAATGGGAAAGCTCATAACACTACTGAACTGCATGCTCAAACATGGTCAAGATGGTAAATTTCATGTTATCTGTTTTATCACAATTAAAACAAGACTCAAATGTCAAATCATACACTTGTCCCAGTATCTCTGCCACTCCTCCCTGTGAGAACCTTTGTCACTGGGTCAGAAGAAGCACTGTTAGGGTCACACTCAGGGTCAGAAAAAACCCTCCTTTCCTTATGGCACGATACTACTGCACTCAGAGGGTACATCTTGAATCCCACTCACTCTTGGGGAAATCCGCCTCCAAGTCTTGCCCAGGCTCATCCAAGACATTGGCCATTTTGACAGCCATGGCCAGGACATCATCTCGAGCTGGCCCAAACAGGTCACAATCTTCCAGAAGTCCCTCTGCACTCTGGTTGCTCACAAGATCTGGGAGGCAGAGAGGTTGGCTTAGTCTCTACAGCTCGGACCTAGTTCCCTCACAGGTGTTCAGGGGCCGAGTCACACAATTTCCGCATCCCATTAGGTCCCAAGGGTCACTGCTCTCCAGCCCCTTAGGCGGAGACCGACTAGAATCCCAACTCCCTCAGCGCTGCTGTGCCCCACGTACCGCAAAGGTCAGATGAGGCCTTGTCTAGCTCCTCAGCCTCTGCAATCATCTCTGCCATGGCCAGGATGTCGGCCTCCAAGGGGTTGGAGGGGATCTTCACCTTCAGCTCCTCGATGGTCTCCACAATCTTGTCTGTGCTCTCCAAGGTAGTGGGCAGGAACATGGGCACAGGCACCTGGAGACATGAATGCCAACTAAACGCCAGGAACCAAACGAGTGCATGAGGGCCAGGTGGAGAGAGTGCGGGCAGGGTGGGCCCGCTGCAGAGGGGATGCTTACCGGGATTGGCATTGAGAAAGGCACCGGGACTTTCTGGCAGTACAGGTGCATAGGCACTGGCACAAAGATGGGCACTGGGATGGGCAGCACGATCACCTGTGGCTGCCACTCTTCTGCTGACAAGAAAGGGGCTCTGAGAAGACTCTTTAGATGGGTCACACCCGGCCTGGGACCCAATGCTTGCCTGTCACCCCCAAAGCTCTACCCAACACCTGCTTTGCGTCAGAAAACTGCCTGGGCATCCAAGGGGAAGGGTCAACTCTGTGATTCTAGGCCAACCACGCCCATGATACCTCAGCCACATACGAAAGCCCTTGGGGCAGCTCCTAGGCACAGGGTTGGAGGTCCAGGGCTCCGGAAGACAGCCTGGGGTGTGCAGGCAGGCACACTGGCTCACCTGTCTGGCTCCCTTTAGACTTCATCTCCACCTTGCAGGAGACCCCTCGATTCTGCATCAGAGGCTTACACATGGCCGCTTTGTTTTTGCGAGGTGTGGCGGTGGGGGGCGGGGTGTGGGGAGGAGGGGTTGAAGCAGAGGGAGCCAACCGGATCTTCACAGGGATCTGCAGACAAAGGCTTGTCAGTACCACCCACTGCTAGACTCTCCCCCGAGACTGTCCTCCCCCTGGGCTTGCGCGCTGACCTTGCCCAGAGTCCCGTTATCCACTGGGGTCTTCACTGTATTGCTGGGCTCCACTTTGGTTTGAGAGGGTGTCTGGGGCTTCGACTCAGCAGAATGACCTGCAGATCAAAACAAATGAGTGTTTTCCTCTGCGGAACTAGCACCCCGTTTCCATCACCCTGTTCTAGGAGCCTCAGTAAGAGGCACATGAACTGTGGATGGGAAGGCCAGTTCTCCTCCTCACCGCCCCAGCCCTGGTTTTCACTAGGCCCCAGCAACAGCAGCCAAGGAGATTTTCACTGCTGGCTCCTACAGAGAATGAAAAAGATGAAGTTTTCCCAATAAGCTGTATTTTGAGCCCTTCCATTTAATGGCCCTCAGGGCTTTGGTACCCCTGGAGTGGCAGTGAGGCCAGGGAAACGTTACTGAAACGACAACAGTCCCCAGTCTCACTAAGGGCAGAGCTATGCTGACGCTGCCTTCTCTCTGAACCCTAAGCACAGCCCTCGCGTGCTGCATCCTACCCAGGGAGGTATCCCTCCCCTGAAAATACATCCTCCACAGAAAATCGGTCCAATCTAGCTCTGGAAACCTTTAAGCAAGATTCCCCCTAGTGCCTGCACAGTCCAGAAGCTGAAAGAGAGCGCAGGACCAGGAGTTCTGGCCAGGGATGAGACGAAAGCAAACCAGGAAGGAGAGAGGGCTGGGTCCGGGCCCGGCGAGTGCACCCGCTCCGCCGGCCAGCGAGTGCCCCCGCCTGGGACTCACTGTTCAGGAGGCTCTCGGGCCCGCTCTGCGTGTCCAGGTTGGGCTGGTTCTGCTGGCTGTAGAAGCGCAGCAGACACTGCTGGTTGCAGAAGTGGCGGATCTGCCCGCGCCAGTGGATGGTCTCAAGCAGCTTCCCCTGGCGCTTACACGCGTGGCAGCGGGCAGCCTGGTGGTGGGGGGCGCCGGTCAGACCTGCCTCCCCAAGATGCACCGGGCCCGCTGCCCTGGGAGAAGCCATGATGTCCCCTGCAGGCTGGGCCTGCCAGGGCCCCTCCTGGGTCAGGTCCACAGCGAGCACAGCACACGGCCTATACCCCTGGTCACCCAGCCCTCCCTTTCTGCCCGCCTCACCTTGCAGTACCACAGCAGGTACTTGCTCTTGCAGTCCTCGCTGCAGAAGTCCCACGTGCTGCCGTCCAGCTGCTCGGTGACTCCGCGCTGGCAGGTCTGGGAGCAGTAGGTGCAGGTGATGCAGCACAGCCCCAGCTTCTTAGTGAAGTCCTGTTTGTATAGCAGCACACAGCCTGCAGCCAAAACACAGAGATCTCTGTGCCATGTTCACCTCTCCAGGGTGGCACCCTGGACTCCTCTGCCCAACAGTCGCTCAGGCCCAAAGCCTTAGAATGGCCGGTCGGGCAGAGCGTCCCAAGCAGAGGCCATTGCCCAGGGCCATGCCCCAAGCCCTCCACCTTTCTCTGTCCTTCTCTGGGCTGTGTGGCCCGGGGCCTCTGGGCCTTACCTTCACTGCAGAAGCTCTTCTCCACCCCGCTGAATCGGAGCTTCTCGTGCAGCAGCTTCTCCTGCCGGCAGTGCTCACACTGGGACACCACACCCCGAAGCCGCTTGAAGTCCTCACAGCAATCCCGGCAGCAGAACTGGAACACCTGGTCCTGGGATGAAGGCACAGGGCAGGGAGGACAATGCTCTGACCTCTGGGCCTGGCGAGAGCCAAGCGGAAGGACCCCTTCAGTCTGAGGTCTGGTCATGTGGCAAGATGCAGGCAGGGTGGGGGTCTTACCTGCCAGTCCAAGACCTCAGGCTTGCCACTGAAGAGGCTATGGCAGTAGTGACAGCTCAGGTGAATGCCCCCCTCGGGGCTTGTGCGCTGGAGGGAAGGAAGACAAGTAAGGGGGCACCGAGGGTGTGGTGGTGGTCGGGAGGGGAAGTCAGGCTTGTCCTTCGCTCTGCCCAGGCCTACCTACCCCAGTCCTCATACCCTCTCTACGGCGCCACACCCTTTAACCCTGGTCCAGGGTCTCAAGTACCTGGAACTTGGTCCAGCAGCTGGGGCTGCAGAATTGGTAGACTGTGCGATCGACCTTGTTGTAGTAACAGGGGTCAGAGAGGCTGCGGCGGCAGAAGCTGCAGGGTCGGGGAGGGCCTGGGGCACAGAGAGAAAGGAAGAGAAAGAGAAGCGAGACAGGGAAGGAAAGAGAGAGAGTGCACAGAGGTGTAAGGCAGTGCAGAGATGGAACAGGAAGTCCACGGAAAGATGTGGTTGGGGCCGAAGTCAGGCAGCGGGGGTTACTTGAGAAGAGGGGAGCATGGGGGTAGAAGGAGGGCCAGCAGGGGTCTCAGAGAAGAGGGCTTTGCACCTACCAGTGAGCCCTGCCTGCTTCACTTTGTAAGAGGTGGTACAGCAGAGGGAACAGAACAAGCTCGTCTTGCCATTACGATCCACATGTGAGAGCATCTCAAAGTTCTTACACAGGGTCTTGCACCAGACACAGGGGTACACACGTGTGTTTTTCTGTGAGGATGGGGAAGGAGAGGCTGAGGCTGGGTTTGTCCCTTTGCTTTTATTTTTTAAATTTTTAAAACAGGAAATATTTCAAGCATACAAAAAAGTATAGATGATACTATAACAAAGACCTGTGTATCCACCAGCCAGCTTCAAAAAATAAAACATAACAGATACAATGGAAGCTCCCTTTATTCATTTTATTCCTCCCAGCCCTCGACCCATCAGGCACCTTTATTTCTCACCCAGGAACCGCACCCCCGGCCACAGCCCTCCAACGCACTACTCCCTCAGCCCCACCTTCTTGTACGCCCCCAAGCAGCTTGTGTTGCAGAACCGCTTTTGTTGGCCCTCATGGAAGAGGAGCTCGGGCCCAGGGCTCCCGGTCTTGGTGTAGATGTAAGCCCCACACTGGTCGCAACAGTTGGTTTTCAGGCCCTTGTTGGCCCGGAATTTGGAGAAGCAAGAATCACTGCAGAGGCGGTGCACCACGCTGCCATTGCTGACCTCATGCTGGACCTGCCACACACACGCACACACATGCACACACACACACACACCCTGAGCCGAGGCCTGGCCACCATCACTGTCAATGCCACCGCCACCCACCCCAGTGCCCAGTGTGAGGCCAGCCCGCCCCGCCTCACCCTACACCTTCACAGTACACACTGCACCCAGGGACCCCCCAACCTGCACATCAGGCTGCTGACTTGCTGCTGAGGTCCTGGGAGGCAAGGAAGGCGTGCCGCACACATCCTGGAGAGGCTCTAATCTTGAATACACTCCCTGTGGATGGCTGCCTGTCCTCCCCACACCCCGCCTCCACAGGGCCTGGCCCCCACAGCCCCAGGATCAGCCCCAGGATCTCAGGGGCGCATCAGGGCTGGCCAGGCTCTGCGAGTCAGCCCCACTTAGCTTCCTCACCTCTCCGGTCTTCTGGCAGATGCTGCAGCGAGTGGCATCGGCAGGGTCCCCAGCCTGAGGGATTGGGCGCTGCTGCTGGGCCTCATACAGGGAGAGGCAGACTGATGTGCAGAACTCGTGGAAGGAGCCTCCTGAACCAGTCTGCGCCACAACTAAGTCCTTGGTGTTCCAGATCTCCCTGCAGGTGGGGACAGGTTTGAACATTCCCTCATTTCATCAGCTGCCACCCTCCCCTGGGATCAGTGGCCACAGAGCCAAATGCTCTCAAACCCCCGACCCCAAGCACCTCTCTCTCCCAGTTCCATGAGGTTCTTGCCAGCACTGTCTGTCTCAGCCGCTATTCCCGGCCTGACGCTTGCCTTCCCCACACCCCAGGACCCTCACGTACTTTTTGCAGAAGGTACAGGTCTTTTTGCCTGAGGGCTTCTTGGAGAAAGTAGTGAGACAGGACGAGGAGCAGAAGAGCTGAGGCAGTCCTTTGCGCTGGTAGGCCGTCTGCCCCTTCTGCAATGGTGTCCGGCAATGTGCACAAGTCATCTTGGTGCCCGCCGAAGAGCGCCCGGCCCTCTGTGCCACGCTGGAGCGTAGAGACATGCGAGGAGAGCGCCGGGGCCGGAATGGCACAAAGTCCTCATCATTGGGGTCATCTACCATGGCGTCAGAATCCTCATCTGACACTGGAACTGAGGGCGGGGGGAGGAGCCATGAGAAAAGGCGACTGGACCAGGTCTCCAGCCATGCCCTGACCAACAGGTAGCTCTGCTGCTCCTGGGATCCCCTTGGTTCTTGCCTGGATTCTCCCCAACCCCATCACATTGGTATCTTAAGCCACTGGTGTCGCTCTCCCGCGGGAAGGTTCTAAGTGGGGAGATTCTTCAGCACAGGAATGGCAGAGCTGAAACAGGAAACTCCATTCTCCCTGTTCTTGTTTTCGATCTCCCCCACAGCCCCTGGTTCCCATGCCAACCCAGAGCAGAGATAAGGACATCACACTGTGCATGGAGCCAGGAGATCCATGGTGGCCACTTCCCACTCATCCCACTGGGTCACACTTCCTCGAGCTCTACTCACTGCTCTCGGTGGAATCCACAACCTCAGGTTTGGGAGGTTCTGCTCTTCTAACGCGCTCACTTCTCTTCTGCACCTTGGAAACATGGGGAGGGAAGGAAAGCTGACACCAGGGGCAGGCTGAAGGGCCAGCTGCACTAGCACAGGGCTTACGGGGTACAGAGATGGTAGGGGGAAGGCAGAGTAGGGACCCTCGGCCCAGCCCGTAACAGGAGGGGAGAAAAACAGGCTGGACTTCGCTTTAAGAAGCAGTAGACATAAGAGCTCCCTCCCTCCTCCTAACTCGCCTTGCCTTGCCTCACGCACACCCTCCACAGAACAACATCTGGGAGGGAAAATGAAGGGTCTGTCCTTCCCAGAGCTATAGGGGGAACTAGACTCCTTCCAATCCCCTCCCCCCCTCACCCTCTCAGGCGGCTTCTCACTCGCTTTCCCAGTCAAGCCATCTCCTGCAAAGGAAGCAGAAAGCAGCCTAAATATTCAGCCTGCCCTCACACCCCCCTTCCCTGGCCTTAAACGTCCGCCTCCATTCCTGGGGAAGAACTTACTCAAAACTGAAAGGGAAAATTCAAGTGCCTGTGGCTTCTTGGGGCCCCTCTCAGGGTTACCTCAAGCTCTGCAATAAGGGGAGGATGGTGGCACAACTACTCTCCGTGGGAAAAAAAATCCTACCCTTCCCACTAGCTTTCGGTCCCAATCTTTGGGAATCGGGGAAATAGAGGTAACATATCTCTCATCAAGAATTGATAGATTACCAACAGAGACCAATGCAATCCCCGCAAAGGCAGACAGCAAGGGGAGAAGTGGGGCCCCTGGACTCGGGCGGTTATATAAGCACTGAGACCCTGGTCACTGCCTGGGAGAGGCACACCACTAGGCAGAACAGGAGAGAAATAACAGCCTCTCCAAGTCTAGGCTGTCCCTCCCGTGGGCGATTCAATCCTAGGACCTGCATTTCTGCCATTCCCATGATTCACAATGTTGTCGGTGCCTCCAGAACCAGTCATCATTGATCAGACCCAGAACCCCTACTCTCTTTAGGAAGAAACAGCTGGAAAGATCTTAAGAGCCAAGAAGCCTGGAGTCTTCCTCAAATCCTAAAGGAAGGACCTGGCTCCAAAAGCCCACTGGGCTAAGATGGAACCTCTCGCACCAAATCCACACTAGAACCAAGCCCTGAAACCTCAGCCCCATCCCTCCCCCACAGCAGCAGAGCTGCCCCCTCCTCTTCCCTCCTTAATCTTCTTCACCACCCTCATTTCTCCCTTCCAAACAGCCCGTTCCTTTTCATACACATCCCTATCTTTCCACCCTCCTCCTCCTCCCCCTGCTCCTTCCCTGAACACACAGCAGCCCTCCTGACTTCCTCCCTCTCACCAGCCTTGCTTCTCCAGCTGAGTAGGCAACCTACCTGGCAAGGAAGGGTGTGCAGGGGGGCTAGTGCCCCCAGGTTTGGTCTGAGAACTGTTCTCCCTTAGAGCCTCTCCCACTGAAGGGCTGGGGGGGCCGTTTGGGCTCTGTGGCTGCCCCTGGGGAAGCTCGTCCTCCTGCCCAGGGGAGACCCTTCTCCCTCTAGCTATGGAGGTGGTGTCCTCCTCTTCTATATGTGGGGACTGAAAGGTTATTGGAGAGTCTGGCGCCAGCGGCTCTAGCAGCCCCCCAGGTGAAGAGGGATTTGCCCCAGTCCCTGGATCAGGTGGCACCACCTCAGGGGTCTGGCTCCCCGGTCCAGGCTCTAGGGCCTGATCTGCATCCCATGCAAGGGTCTCCTCAGGACCAGGGTCCACGTCTGGGGGGGAGGGGACCTTATAGAGCAGCCCCCCCAGCCCGAGCAGCTCAGTGGTTCCATCCAGCACTCCAGGGTCTTTTTCCAGGCCAGCAGGGGTATCAAGCAGGTCCAGGGCTCCTGAGGATGGAGAAGGGCCAGGGGGACCCCATCCTCGAGTTGGGGCAGTCTGGGATTCCAGTAGATCCTCTCCAAATTCCATGTCTACTGGAAGGTCTCCAGCCAGGGGCTTCTCTGGCAGGGTCAATGGGTCAAATGGACTGGGGAAGTCACTGGGGTCCATGAGGATGGCTGGATATGGGCTGTGGATTAGGGGTAAAAGAGGGGGCAGAAAAGGTGGTCTTCGCCAGAATTCCTTCTTATATAGGCTCTGGGACATACCCCATCACCCACTTGGATTTCTCATGAACAGCCCCCACCGCAAACGACAGGCATTTCCACAGGCTTTGGTCCAAACGACCACTCCTCCCCCCACCACCACCAGCAACAGCGCCCCCTGTGGGAAGAGGCGTTCCGCGCCCTGGCTAGGCACCCACACTCACCCGGCCGTCGTTGGTCCTACCGGCCCTCCTGCCCCCGCCACCCCACTGCAACTCCCAGTTTCCCTCCTCCTTTACCTTTCAGCCCCACCTCAACTCGGGCTTAATGCCCCATTAGAGTCTCCCAGGGCCACTGCCACCAGGAGCCCTCCCGCCCCCGCCATCTCAGTTTCCACCCCCTCCGCTTGTCCCTAGAGCCCCCCAGCTCCTGAGTCTCTACCCACCCCGGGCCGGTCCCACCCCCTCCCGCTGCAAGGTCCCCCCTCAGCCTTCCCCTCGCCCCCACAAATTGCCCTTCCTAACCCCTCCCCCCAGTTACCTCTCAGGGTCGCCCACTTCCTCAGCCCCGTCACCCTTTCCTATAGCTCCCTCAGTCTTCCTTCCCCTGTTGCCCACCCCCCACCTCAGGCATTTACAGGAAGACATTTTGGAGCTACGATCTCTCCTCAGAGCCCCCCCTCCCGGCTACTGCGAACGCCCGCCTGCAGGTTCGGTTCGGCTTGATCAGGCCCGACCCCTACCTGCGGCAGGGTTAGTGTAACGGCTATAAGCCTAGAACTGCAGACAGAGACGGCCCCGCGTTCCTTCTCCACCTCCCTCCCTAGCAGCCGGGACAGGGGTCGCGGCCCCTTTAAATGGCAGCGCGGCTCACAGCGCCTAGCGCTCTGCACCAGGCGGGCGGGCGGTGCCAGCAACCAACCCCATTGGCTGGCTCCAGGAGGGGGCTCGCGAGACAGCGCCGGCTCCGGGCGCGAGACTCCCAGCCCAGTGGCCGCCCGGAAATTGCGGAGTGGAGCCCAGTTGTTGGAGATGGAGCTTGTGCCTCCGCCCGGGGCCCCGTTAGTTGAAGAGGAAAACATAGGCTCTGGAGCTTTGAAGCCCACCCCCAGGAAAGGTGGCACCCCCTTTCCACCGAAGGGCCGAATACACTAACCCACAAAAAAACAGATCTACGCACCTGCTTCTCTTACCTGGCTCAAGAGTCTGCCCCCACCCCCCACGCCCGTGCCCGCCCTACCTCCTGGAGCCCACTCTACCCGTGATCCCCTCCTCTCATTCAAATGGTTCCCGGTCCCCTCCCCCTCCGGTGTCTCTCTTCGCTTCCCACTCGTGTTCAAGCCCCCAGCGTCCGCCCCCTCAACAGTCCCTACCTACGCCATGCAGCAAGCGTCTGCCAAGATTACCCTCCCCCCAACCCCACTTCTCCGGGCCCGCCCCCTGGGCGACTGTTGGGGTGATGAGTGACAGCAGAGGGTGGGGGGAGGCAGGGACCCAGCCCTCACGTGCCCCTCCTCCCCTTGTCTGCAGCCTCGGGGGCCCCCCTAACCAGCCATTCCCAGTCATAGTTTTGGGGTGTCTTAAGCTTGGTTTCCAACCACCCAGGGCGAGTTAAATGGCTCTGGTTCAGTGACAGCGCCTATGCAGTAACCGTTACTGCCTGATGACTCCCAAGCCAGGTCCCGCAAAGACAGTCCCCCCACTCCCTCAAGGGTCTTAGGGTAAGTTCTGGGATTTCGTCCCTGACTCTTCCTGCACGGGTTCCCTGCGTTATCTCCTCAGTAGTTTTCCTCACCTAAGCCGGTAGCTCTCCTTCCTCCTTTCTCTCTCTCTCTCTGCCTTTCCCTGTCTCTTCTCTCTCTCTCTGTCTCCCTCTTCCTTTAGGTCCCGGTCGATCTCTTCCCTCCCCCACCACCGTCCCCCCTCTCCCTCTCCCTGGTGCGTACTCTCTCTCCTGGTCTCTTTTTGTCTTGCTCTCTGTCTCTCTGCCTCTCATACGCACGAGCACGCACGCGCGCGCGCACACGCTCCCCTCCTGGATGGTCCTTAGCGTGTGGGTGTGGCTGAGGCTGAAGCTGGAAATGCGGGCTAAGGGGAAGGGGCACTAGAATTAGGCCTAATGGCTTTAGAACATGTGTGGCAGGATCAGTTCTCAGTCCCCACGATAGTTTGAGCACTTGACAGGCCCCGCTCCCCACTTTTCTCCTCCAGCCCCTAAGGGCTGAAGAGCATTTACTAGCTGAGATACTACAGGAGGCCCAGGCTAGAACAGAGAGTCCTGCCCCAGCTTTAGGAGCAACAAGGTTTGCTGTCCTCTGCCTCCTCCAGCCTGCCTCTTTACTCTTTTGCTCTGGCTCTTTCTTCTTTCCCACACTAAGCCTTTCCTAGCTTAAACAGTCCTCCCTTGTCTCATTCACTTTCCCAGAAACCTTATCCTTCCTGACTCCCACATGGTCTTGAGGTTGTCTTTGCTCTCTCCTTATACAGAGATAAAACCAAGAATTTCCCCCTTCATGTTCTCAAACCCAGCTTTCTTTTTATCTTAACTGATACTATGTGTACCCATATTTCCACCTTCTGCTTATTTATATGTCTGTCTCTTTCTTTGCATTTTCAATTTGTTCCATCTCATTTGAGACACCTTTCTGCCCTTCTCAACACCCGCTTGAATCCCTTGGCCACACTGATTGTGGAGAGTGCCTGGTTTCAAGTTGAGGGGAGACAATCTAAGGGTGAGGGTAAATGGTGTATTATTCACAGGCAGTGTGGTTGCATAAAACTGGGTGGATTCTGGAGAGATAAATGAGGATTCTAACTAATCTCAGTTCTACACACTTTTTAGCCAGTTGACTTTGGACGAATCACTTGTCAAGTCTTAGATTTCTCATCTTTAAAAAGAGATAAGAAAATAATCTAAATATCCAGTCATATGGGAACTCTGTACTATCAGCTCATTTTTGCTGTAAACATAAAACTGCTCTAAAATATAGTTTATTTAAAAAAACTAATAGCAAAACTGCTCCTGATACATTTTTAGAAAGGAGTTAAAATGTGATATTTGTAGGGAAATTCTATATACATGTACACAGAGAGAGACACTAGAAGGAAATAATGCAGATAATACCTCATATGCATGTTATTAAGATTAAGTGGACTTGGTGGAGGTGAACACACAATGTGGGGTACAGAGACGTGTTGTAAAAATGGCACCCCAAACCTGTATAGTTTTGTTAGCCAGTGTCACTGTAATAAATTCAATTTAAAAAAAGATTAGGTGGGAGGGTGGGGAGAAGGGGTGCCACAGCAGGACGGGTAGAGGACTGCAGAGGCCATGGAGGTTAGGGGCCTGGCAGGGGCAGTGGGGTGTGGGCAGGAGGGGCATGGCAGGAGGATGAGAGTGAGGGTGGGAAGGGGCTGGCTGCCCTGAGCAGTCTCCTTCCCCCCTCAGAGGCCACCTCCATGCAGGCCTATGGCCGCTGCCAGACAGCAGCTCTGACCTCTGACCTTGCACGCTGCCTCCTCCTCCCCTGACTCCAAAAAAAAAAAAAGGAAAAAAAAAGATTAAGTGAGCTATACACCTACCTGACATATAGCAGGTGTTTAACAAATACTGGTTACTGTTATCATTACAAGAGAAATATCTCCGGCTTCATGCACGATCTGGGACTTCATACCCTGGAGCCTTCATATTATTTTTTTGTCTTTGACTAAGCCAAGAGTGCCCACAGTTGATAGGTTTTAGTATATATATCAGTCACAGATGAAAGGCTCTAACCAGTGGTAGCATTAGAATAATTTTAACAACCGGTTCTCTGCCCTCATGACTATTTTAAATATAAAAAAACAACATATTGAAAGGTTGTTTATTATTTCATGCACTTAATAAGTAAGAATTATAAAAGATGTACACAAAACTAGATTGTTATAAGGGTTTTAAAATATTAATGAAAAAGTATTAAATAATATTTGACAATAAACAATAAAACTGTTATTTAAGATATTTCCTTATTGCTTCTTGATTGGTGTTCTCACTTGCCATTTTTTTCACCTATGAACGGAATTAACATTACTGCAGGTGCTTAAAATATGCTATTGTGCAGATAAACATAAAAAAAGAGTAAGGAATGTAAATCTGTAATTTTCACACTGGGCGGCTGCCAAGGCGCCCACCTTAGAAAGAACCCCTGATGACAAGTGCCATTTTAACAACCGGTTCACCGAACTCAACAACAATTTAAGTATTGGTTCTGCAGAACCGGTGCAAACTGGCTGAATCCCACCTCTGGCTCTAACAAAGAATGAGCTGATTTTGAGAGGGAGGGTGTATGGTAAGTGTAGTCTGCCATTCAAATGCTTTCATCTTCAGCCTTGATTGTAATAGTTATGGCTTGGTGCTCATTCTGTTATTTGTTATTCAACATTTATAAAACACTCCTTAAATGCTGTAAGCACTACTGGGTGGAACAAAAGTAGGTTTACATGGTTCATATGGAAAATAATAAAATAACTAATAAATTATAATACAAGAATAAACTATTTTGTGAACTCACAACCGTAAACCTTCGTTTGCCCCACCCTGTATGTTACGTGTAAAAACTCAGTCACTGTTCTCTAGAGAGTCATTTCATTTTAATTATAGATATAGTTTTCTGATTATAAAAATATAAATAAATGTTCACTGTAAAAATCTTGGAAAGCATAGAACATCTGAAGAAGAAAGCAATAATCACTTATATCCCACCTATTATACTTGGAAATAGCCACTGCTTTTTTAAATGCATATCCTTTTAGCTCTTTTTTTTGCATACATATTTTTTCTTACAAAATTGGAATTATCTTGTATAATGCATTCTATGTATAATTGCAATGGTTGTACACTGTCCCAGCATTTGGATGCACCATATTTATTTAAGTAATTGCTTCTGGATGTCAAACTTTGATTTTTCTCACGAGAGGCAAGTCTACATATAAATTGGCCAAACAAATGGAGTTATTATTTAGCAATTATTGATTAGAGTGAGGCTCACTTTTTAATTTAATTTTATTTTTTTACTAAGTGAGAGGCAGGGAGGCAGAGACAGGCTCCCGCATGCATCCCCATCGGTATCCACCAGCAAGCCCCCTACAGGTTGATGCTCTGCCCATCTGGGGCCACTGCTCTGTTGCATGGCAACTGAGCTATTTCAGCACCTGAGGCAAGGCCATGGAGCCATCCTCAATGCATGGGGCCAACTTGCTCGAATGATTTGAGCCATGGCTGCTGGAGGAGAAGAGAGAGAGAGAGAAAAAGAGAGAAGGGGGAGGGGTGGAGAAACAGATGGTTGCTTATCCTGTTTACTCTGGCCAGGAATCCGAACACCAGACTTCCACACACCAGGCTGACATTCTACCACTGAGCTAACCAGCCAGAGCCGTGAGGTTCACTCTTTAAAACTAACTCTGAAAAAACAAAGAAACAAACAAAACTAATTCTGGAAAGATATGGATTACTTTTTGAAATTTTTTTTTTAATTTTCAATTACAGTTGACATTCAATATATTACTTTCATGTGTATTGCATACTGGTTAGACATTTATATAACTGATAAGTCTAGTAACCCCCCGACACAATAGTTATTACAATATTACGATATTCTTCTCATACTGTACTTTACATCCCCATGACTAGATCGTATTAAGTGAAATAAATCAGAGAAAGACAATTAGCATATGACTTCACTTATATGTGAAATCTAAAACACAAAATAAACAAAACTGAAACAACCTCATAGATAGAACAAGCTGATGGTTGCCAGATGGGAGGGTTTAGAGCAGGGGTAGTCAACCTTTTTATACCTACCGTCCACTTTTGTATCTCTGTCAGTAGTAAAATTTTCTAACCCCCCACCGGTTCCACAGTAATGGTGATTTATAAAGTAGGGAAGTAACTTTTCTTTATAAAATTTATAAAGCAGAGTTACAGCAAGTTAAAGCATATAATATTAATTACTTACCAAGTACTTCATGTCGGATTTTTGCTAAGTTTGGCAGAATAAATCTTTATAAAACAACTTACTATAGTTAAATCTATCTTTTTATTTATACTTTGGTTGCTCCGCTACCGCCCACCATGAAAGCTGGAACGCCCACTAGTGGGCGGTAGGGACCAGGTTGACCAGTACTGGTTTAGAGGGTTGAGGAAAAAAGGTGAAGGGATTAAGAAGTAAAAATCAGCACTTACAAAACCCATGGATTCTTATTTAGTGTTTTATACTATTCTAAAGTACCCTGAAATGAAAAAGAGGGAAATGTGCCTCAGGGAGACACTAGGAAAATGCTAGCTTGTGAGCTCTTCAACAAGAGAACAGTTCTTACACATCTCTATCTCCAGCATCCAGCGTAGTCCCTGATGAATACTCAATAAATGTTTATCGAATGAAATCAAATTGTTGCCTGACCAGGCGGTGGCACAGTGGATGGAGTTTTGGCCTGGGATGCTGATGACCCTGGTTCTAAACCCTGAGCTTACTGGCTTGAGTGCAGGGTCGCCAGCTTGAGCAAGGGGTCACTGGCTCAAGTGGAGCCCCTTGGTCAAGGCACATATGAGAAAGCAATCAATGAATAACTAAAGTGCTGCAAGTAGGAGTTGATGCTTCTCATCTCTCTCCCTTCTGGTCACTCTGTACCTGTCTGCCTGTCTCTCTCAGGCGTGCGTGCAAAAAATAATCAAATTGTAACAATATTTATATAATTAATATAAGGCCTGATAAGGAAAGAAATGAGATCACTTCTCAGCCTTTTGGCTAAGATCAAATGTAGGAAAGAAATGCGAGTGAAACAAAAGAGAAGCAAAGGCAGGCAGGCAAAGATGGGGAGTTTTCATCTTTATCTTTAAAAAGAAGGATAAGTGAAATGTAGTAAAAAGGCACTTGTTTGTCCTTATCAGCAAGTCCAATGGTGGCAGTTTGACTTAATAGTGTGATTGAGGCCAACGCATTATTTAACATCCACTCTCTCTTATCCAAACATCTCTCGCAACTTTGTAGGCAACATAGCTGTTTAATCCACAGAAGTTCAACATTTTTTAAAAAAAAAACCTTTATGTATTGATTTTAGAGGGAGGAAGGAAGAGAGAGGCAGAAATATCCATCTGGCTTGACCTGTGGTGGCACAGTGGATAAAGCGTCGACCGGGAACACTGAGGTTGCTGGTTCAAAACCCCGGGCTTGCCTGGTCAAGGAACATATGGGAGTTGATGCTTCCTGATCCTCCCCGCTTTCTCTCTCTCTCCCACATCTCTAAAAGGAATAAAAAAAAAAAGGGAAAGACATATCAATCTGTTCCTGTGTGTGCACTGACCAGGGATCAAACCTGCAACCTTTGTGTATTAGGATGACACTCAAAACAACAAGCTATCTGGCCAGGGCAAGAAGTTCAACTGATTTTACGAGATGTACTCCCTAGGTTCTATGTGGGTCCCAAGGTCTCTATAGGACTTTATGCTATGGCACTATCCCTTGAGAAATCAACTTGGGTTAGTATTACATCTTTGGTTCCCACTTATACTGATTTTTAAACCTCTTTTTTATTGATTTTGGAGAGAGAGAAACATCGATTTGTTGTCCCACCTCTTTATGCATTCATTGGTTGATTCTTGTATGTGCCCTGACCAGGGATTGAACCTACAACCTTGGTGTATCAGGACGATATGCGTATTTAAAAAACATTAGAGCTTTAGTGAGATAGCATTCATATATTATACAATTTTCCCATTTAAAGTGTACAATTCAATAGACAGATATGTGCAACCATTACCACAGTTTTACATTTTCATCATTTTAAAAAGAAACCTGTACCCTTTAGCTATCTCCCCCTATGTCCCCATGTGCTACAGCCTATGCAAGCTACTATTCCACTTTCTGTTTCCATAGATTCATCGGTGCTGGATATTTCATATAAATGGAATCATATAATATGTGGTCTTTTGTGACTGGCTTTTTTCACTTAGCATAATGTTTTCAAGGCCTATCCATGCTGTATCAGAATTTCATTCTGTTTTACAGCTGAATAACGTGCCACTGTATGGATATATCATAATTTATTTAACCACTCATTAGTTGATGTACCTTTTGGCTAGTATCAATAATGCTCCGATAAACATTCACATGCACAAGTTTTTACAAGAACATAGGTTTTCAGTTCTCTTGAGTAGATAACAAGGAGTAGAATTTCTGGATCATATGGTAACTTTATGTTTAATTGAGTAACTGCCAGACTATCTTCCAAAGTAGCTGCACTATTTTATATTCCCTCAACAGAGCTCCAGTTTCTCCACATCTTTGCTAATGCTTGTTATCTGATAAATCAAAGTCCATTTATTTAGATCTTAAATTTCTTTCAATAATATTTTGTAGTTTTCAGATAACTTTTGCACTTTTTTCAAATTGTTCTTAAGCCTTTTATTCTTTTTAATGTTATTGTAACTGGAATTGTTCCTTAATTTAGCTTTCAAATTGCTCATTGCAAGTGTATAGAAATGCAATTGACTTTTTACATATTGATTTTGTATCCTGAAACGCTGCTTAACTTATTATTTTACTCATTTTTAGTGGTGTCCATAGGATTTTCTATATACAAGATCATGTCATCTGCAAATAGAGATACTGTAGTTTAACTTCTTCCTTTTCCCTTTTGGGTAACTCTGATTTCTTTTTCTTGCCAATTGCCCTGACTAGAACCTCTAGTACAATGTTGAATATAAGTGATATCCACTTATAGTTCTTAAAACAGAGTCTTGCACATTAGGCCATTGACTTTTTCTTTTACTTATTGATTTTATTAATAAGATTTTATTTATTGATTTTAGAGAGAAGAGAGAGAAAGGGGTAGGAAGTATAAACTCATAATAGTTGTTTCCCTGTGCCTTGACCCGGCAAGCCTAGGATTTCAAACCAGCGACCTCAGCATCCCAGGTTGATGCTTTCTCCACTGCACCACCACCTGGTCAGGTCAGACTCACTCTTTCTTGATTAACATTTTATATTTATCTAGTTATTTGGTAATTTATTGAGGACAGTAATCAACCTTAGTACTGATAGACCACATGTTATTATGTTCAGTACCTTGAAAGTACTCGATAAATATTATATGTCTGATAATAGTAGTAATTCGAAAAAGAATTACTCCTTGGCCAGATAGCTCAGTTGGTAAAAGCATCATCCCAATGAACAGTTGCGGGTGCGATTCCTTGTCAGGGCACATATAAGAATCAACCAATGAATGCGTATATGAGTGGAACAACAATTTTCATTCTCTTTTTCTTTTTTTAGAGAGAGAGATATCAATTTTGTCCTGCATGCGCCCCGACCGGGGATCGAACCTTTACATATCAGGATGACACTCTAACCAATCGAGCTATCTGGCCAGGGCATAAATAATTTTTTTTAAAAGAAAAGAATGGCCTGACCTGTGGTGGCGCAGTGGATAAAGCATCTGCCTGGAACGCTGAGGTTGCCGGTTCAAAGCCCTGGGCTTGCCTGGTCAAGGCACATATGGGAGTTAATGCTTTCTGCTCCTACCCCCTTCTCTGTCTCTCTCTCCTATCTCTCTAAAAAATGAATAAATAAAATCTAAAAAATAAAAAAAAGAAAAGAATGGCCTGACCAGGCAGTGGTGCAGTGGATAGAGCTGTTGATCTGGGATGCTGAGGACCCAGGTTCCAAACCCCAAGTCCACCGGCTTGAGCACAGGCTCATCCGGATTGAGCGCAGGCTTGCCAGCTTGAGTGCGGGGTCACCAGCTTGAGTGTGGGATCGTAGATATGACCCCATGATCGCTGGCTTGAGCCCAAGGTCCCTGGCTTGAGCCTAAGGTTGCTGGCTGGAGCAAGGGGTCACTGGCTCAGCTGAAGCCCCCCAGTCAAGGCACATATGAGAAAGCAATCAATGCACAACTAAAGTGCCACACTACAAGATGATGCTCCTCATCTCTCTCCCTTCTTGTCTGTCTGTCCCTGCCTGTCCCTCTGTCTCTCTCTATCTGTCTCTTGCTAAATAAATAAACAAATGAATAAATAAATAAAAAGGAAAAAAAATGACTTCTCAGAGCCTCACTTGGACTCTTTTCTTCCTCTTCTTCTCCTTCTTCTTGTTAAATTTTTTCTACTGATTTGAGAAAGAGAAGCATCAACTTGTTTCACTCATTGATTGCTTCTCGTACATGGCCTGACTGGGGGTTGAACTCATGACCTCTGGCATGCTGGGACAATGCTTTATCCACTGAGAGATCCGGCCAGGGCTTTTGTGAGAAAAAAATATTCTCTCACAGTTCTGGAAGCTGAAGTGAAAGTGTTCTGAAAGCTCTAGAGAAAAATACTTCTTTATCTCTTCTAGTTTCTGGTGGCTTCCAACAGTCTTGACACTTCTTGCTTGTAGCTGCATCACTCTGAGCTGCCTGTCTTCACATGGTCGCCTTCTCTCTGTGTATGTTTCTCTGGACCCTTTCCTCCTGTTACTTGGCTGACTACTCTCACCTCGAATTCAACTTGACCAAAACTGCACTGATTGACTTTCTCCTAATGGTGCTCTGCCTCCTAGATTTCCTCTTCTGGTTAGTGGCACAACCAGACAACCAGGCACCCAAAACAGAAATCCAAGAATCGTACTAGTTTTCTTCCTCTTCTTACCTCCTACATTTTTTTTGGTTAGTATGTCCCCTTGATCCTACCTTCCAAATATGTGTAATTAATTTCTTCTTCTTTAGCCTTACAACCACTGTCTTAGTTCATGCCTTCCTCATCTTTCATGTGAAATGATTATTTTTGTGTTTTAACTTGTGTCCCTATCCAATAGCTTATTTCCTCCAATCTCTTCTACACTGCTGCCAGGGTGATTGTGATTAGCTAAATGATGCACCCCCAAATAGATCCCTGTCCTAATTCCTGGGGCCTGGGAATGTTACCTTATATGGCAAAAATTAAAAGTAGGACTTTGCAGATGTGATTAAGTTAAAGATCTTAAGATGGGGAGATTATCAAGGTAGGCCCTAAATGTAATGACAAGTGTTCTTATAAGAGAGGCAGACAGAGATTTGACACACAAAGAGAAAAAGGGCATTTAACTATGAAGGCAGAGATTGGAGTGATGTAGCCACATGCCAAAGAACGCCAGCAATGCCTGACCTGCTGTGGCCCAGTGGATAGAGTGTCAACCTGGAACACCGAGGTTGCTGGTTTGAAACTCTGGCTTGCCTGGTCAAGGCACATATGGGAATTGATGCTTCCTGGTCCTCCCCTCCTTGTCTCTGTCTCTTTCTCCTCTCTCTAATATGAATAAATAAAATCTAAAACAACAACAACAAAACACCCTAGGTTCGCCTGACCAGGAGGTGGTGCAGTGGATAGAGCGTTGGACTGGGATGCGGAGGACCCAGGTTCGAGACCTCGAGGTCTCCAGCTTGAGTGTGGGTTCATCTGGTTTGAGCAAAGCTCACCAGCTTGGACCCAAGGTCGCTGGCTCAAGCAAGGGGTTACTAGGTCTGCTGTAGCCCCACGGTCAAGGCACATATGAGAAAGCAATCAATGAACAACTAAAGTGCCACAACGAAAAATTGATGCTTCTCATCTCTCTCCCTTCCTGTCTGTCTGTCCCTATCTGTCCTTCTCTCTGACTCTCTCTCTCTCTGTCAAAACAAAAAACAAAACAAAACAAAAACAAAAAAACAACCCAGGTTTGCTCTGGCCAGCTGGCTCTGTGGATGGAGCATCAGCCTAGTGTATTGGATATCCTGGGTTCAATTCCAAGTCAATGCACACAAGAGAAGTGACCATCTGTTTCTCTCTTCCTTTTCTCCCTGTTCCCCTCCCACTGCCAGTGGCTCAATTGGTTCAAGCATTGGCCGTAGGCACTCAGGATAGTTTGGTTGGTCTGAGTGCCTCAGCCTCAGGTGCTAAAAATAATTCAGTTGATTGCAGTGGCAGCCCTAGACAGTGGTTGCTGGGTGGATTCCAGTCAAGGTGCATACAGGAGTCTGTCTCACTATCTCCCCTCTTCTCACTTAAAAAAAAAAACCAAATAAAAACAACAACAATAAAACAAAGCCCCAGGCTTGCCCTGTTAGGGCACATACAGAAGCAACTACTACAAGTTGATGCTTCCTACTCCTTCTCTCCCTTTATTTCTCTCTCTCTCCCCTCTCTCAGTAAATCAATGCCTTTAAAAAAGAATCTATAGTACCTTTTAAATAATTTCCCTCCACAATAGATACTAAAAACCATCATGTGGTAATTAATATTAAACAGTCCTCATAAATCTTTATTTATATGGAAAATAGCTAAAGCACTTTTTTTTAGTGAGGTCATGACTCAGACAAGCATGCATAGCTAATCCTACATATATATAAAAAAGTATAAACATTTCTGTTTGGCCAGGGCAGTACAAACATAGAAAGTAGAAATGCAAAAAAGTGATCAAAATTGTAACCATTGGAATGAGTAAAGAAAGAGACTCTCCTTTATATACTGTTGGGTATTGTTTGATCTTTTTTTTCCATGAGCAGAAAAAAATGACTTTTTCAGAAAAGATAGAGGTAAAATTTCTTTTTTTATAATACAGGGTTGGTGTTTTTTTTTTTTGTTGTTGTTGTTTTTTTTGGGTTTTTTTTTAGTGAGAGAGACAGACAGACAGGGACAGACAGGGAGAGAGATGAGAAGCATCAACTCATAGTTGCATCATTAGTTGTTCATTGATTGCTTTCTCATATGTGCCTTAACTGAGGGGTCTCTAACCGAACCAGTGACCCCTTGCTCAACCCAGTGAGCTTGGGCTCAAGTCAGTGACCTTGGGCTTCAAGCCAGCAACCTTTGGGCTCAAGCCAGTGACCAGCGACCATGGGGTCATGCCTATGATCCTACATTCAAACTGGTGCCCCTGCATTCAAGCTGATGAGCCCACACCCAAGCCAGATTAGCCCGTGCTGAAACCGGCAACCTCCGAATTTCTTTTTTTTTTTTAAATTAAGTTATAGGTGGGGAGGCAGAGTAACAGACTCCCTCATGCGCACTGACTGGAATGCACCAGGCAAGCTCCCTACCCGGTGATGCTCTGCCCATCTGGGACCACTGCTCCATTGCTCAGCAACTGAGATATTTTAGTGCCTGAGGTGAGTCCATGGAGCCATCCTCAGTGCCCGGGGCCAACTTTTTCTCGAGCCATTTGAGCTATGACTGCAGGAAGGGAAGAGAGAGATAGAGAGGGAAGTGGGAGGGATGGAGAAGCAGATGGTCACTTCTCTCGTGTGCCCTGACCAGGAATCAAACCCTGGACTTCCACACACCAGGCTGATGCTCTACCACTGAACCAACCGGCCAGGGCTGACCTCAGGGCTGATGCAGGCCGATGCTCTATCCACCAAGACACTGCCTGGTTAGGCAATACAGGTGCTATTCTCAAAAAGTTTGGGGGGCCTGACCAGGTGGTGGCGCAGTGGATAGAGCATCGGACTGGGTTGCAGAGGACCCAGGTTCGAGACCCAGAGGTCACCAGCTTGAGCACGGGCTCATCTGGTTTGAACAAAAGCTCACCAACTTGGACCCAAGGTCACTGGCTCGAGCAAGGGGTTACTCGGTCTGCTGTAGCCCCACGGTCAAGGCACATATGAGAAAGCAATCAATGAACAACTAAGGTGTCACAACGAAAAACTGATGATTGATGCTTCTCATCTCTCTCCGTTCCTGTCTGTCTGTCCCTATCTCTGACTCTCTCTCTGTCTCTGTAAAAAAAAAAAAGTTTTGGGGAAAAAAGTTTGGGAACTACTGGCCTAGATACATCTGATATGGTGGCCACTGTGTGACTATCATATTTAGTATGTGACTAAATTTTAGCTGATTAGAATGGAATAGGATAGCCTGACTTGTGGTGACAGAGTGGATAAAGCATTGACCTGGAATGCTGAGGTCATTGGTTCGAAACCCTGGGCTTACCTGGTCAAGGTGTATATGGAAAGCAACTACTGTGAGTTGATGCTTACCACTTCTCTCCCCTTTCTCTCTCTCTCTCTCAAAAAATAAAAATAAATAAATAAAATGAAATGGAATTAACAATTCAGTTCCTCAATTGCACTAGTCATATTTCAAGCCCTTAATTGTTACATGAGGCCAGTAGCTACTATATTGAATAGAGCAGGTACAGAACATTTCTATCTTTGAAGAAAGCTCTATTGGATAGTGTAGGTCTAGGTCACTGTGTCCCCACATAAGGTGGAGCCCTGAAACCATGAATATGAATTAGTTAGAAGAATTAACTACAAATACTTATCAGTTGAGCCTTGTAGCACTTGATTAACCACAGGGCTAGTTAGGCATTACTGAAAAATTATGGTGATTACCTAATCGATATGTCCTACAGAATATAGAATCATTCTGGTCTTGAGTGGGACACATAATGTATCCATGGCAGTGATGACACCTGTTGAATCCCTGTAAATCCTTGGAACAATAGTGGTGTTTGGATTTTCTGGTTACCATGTAATTGAGTACCTGGCTACAATTCTGTGCAGTCACAGAGAATAAGGTATCAAGGCTTCCTCCCTTTCTCTACTCCTTTTTATATAACCATAACCATAACCACAACCACAACCATATTCATAAACCATAGTGATGATTATTTCAGTTGGGCTTCATGAGCAGACCTGGCAGCAGCAGAAGCAACTAGAAATCTGATTAAGTATGGAGTGTCAGAGTGCAAGCCCTAAGGAGGAAGTGTGAAAAAGAAACATGGCGGGGCCTTTTTTCAGTAGGAAAAGGCTAGATCTACTACAGTGAATACAATGACATTGTTACTCTTGCTTCTTGCACAGGCGCAGTACAGGAATGCTCAGAGCACGCCTACGCACACATTTTCTCCCCTTCTCTCTCTTTCCATATCCCTCTCTCTCCCTTTCGCCCTCTCCCTTCCCCCTCCAATCATTTGGCCTTCCAGTCTTTCCGTTAGCCCGGTTACGTCTCTTCTTTCGAGCGCCCACCCCCTCCCCCTATCCTTTTCGGTCTCAAGCGGACGCAAGTAGCGCATGCGCATTAGATACGAAGCCTCGCTCTTTGTCCCCCATCTGTCGTTCACACGAACCTAAGTCTTTCGCATTCGGCAGCCAATAGGATCGTAGAAATGGCGGAAAATTGATTCCGCCTCTGAAGATGAACCTTGATTGGCAGTTTAGCGGACCAATCGAGAATGCCACTTTGTACCTCTGGGGAGGCACCGAGCTCCGTCGTCTCGTTTCCGGCGGCCGCGCGCTCTTTTCTTGGGACGGTAGAGGCCGTGTAGTGTCGCCGTTACTCCGAGGAGAGACGTGTCGGTTGAGGGTGAGTTTGGGGATGACTTAGTTGTCGTTTGAGAGGGGAGTAGTTTTTCTGGCAACGATCGGTGAAAGAAGAGGATGGGGCCCAGCCAGATTTGGAGGGAGGCTGGCCATTTTTTCCAAGGCTCCTTGAGGCCTTGTCCCCGCCACCCCACGGGCTTTGCAGCCCACCTGCGCGCGGGGGCCCGTCGCACTCGAGCCTCACTCGCGCTGCTTTTCCCGCCGCGACTCTGGGCCGCGTGGCCTCTCGCCTTCGTCCTGTCGGCGAGTCCCCGGCCCTGGGGCTGCCTCGGGCCCGCCTCGGGCCCGAGGGTGTGGGGTCTAGCATCTCCCAGCCCCGGAGTCGCAGCAGGAGGAGGAGGAGGCGCTTTGTCGGGTGCTCCTCCCATCGGCCTCGCGAGGCCCTGAATTCCGAATGAGCCGCTGGGCCCCCCCGAGCGACGTTTCTTTGTCAAAACTCTTGGCTGGGAAGTTCAGCTGCTCTCCAGACCCCGCGCTTTCCTGCTCGGGTTCCTCCGTGCCCTCTTTTTAGTCTTGTTGCCTAGCTGCTTGACTCATGTGTAGCATCACTTTAAAAAAATGAAACTTAGGTTAATGGATTTTTTTTTAAAGTATTTTCCACTTGGACAAACAATTGTCGTGACACCTTTCTTTGTGTTCTTAACAGTGAAGTCAAGGTTAGAGAAGACTGGGAGTTAGTACTTTGCTATCTTAAATCTAGGTTGTAGCAGGTGTTGGGTAGCCAGATAAAATATAGAACAGCCCATTAAATTTGAGTTTCACGTAGACAACGAATTATTTTATACGTTGCATGGGACTTACAGAAGCATATATTTTTAATCGTAAACTCAAATTTTACTGTGATGTGTATTTTATATTTGGTAAATCTACCAACTCTAGTGGGGGAACACTGGGTAGATTTATATTTTGTCCAAATTCTTTGTTATTAAATGAAAGGTCCTAAGAAACTCTTAGACAATGAAAAAGGACCTTATCATGTCACTGTATTCTACAGCTTTCAGGTTGGTCCATATGCAGGCACCATCTCGGTCTGGTAGATTTTTACCAGGTTTCCCCCACTATTTACACTTAAAAAATTGATCCTTATCCTGGAAATTAAAGGAACACTTATTTAGATTTCAGATCTGTGATACAGTACTTGATCCTGTACCTAAATATTTCTGCAGTTGCATCTCAAACCCCAATCTTTCTAAACCAACAATACATATTTTCTCAAGCAAGTCCTGCATCAGGATTAGTCCTTCGGACAGAATTCTTTGCTGTTGGTCCTTGTACTTTGTTTTCTTCTCGGCTAGGCCCCATGGTTAGGGGGCAGTGGATTTATTACTCTTAGAGTTGTGCCCAGATTTCCAAATTATATTGGTGGTCATCATCAGAAGTAGGTGATGGGGGGGCAGTACTTACCAAGTACTTCGCTACTCTGTGGGCACTTTGAAATGGTTTATACAATATTACCTAGCCTGCTTGGAAAAGAACAAATTGAAGGGAAAGACTATAAAGCAGGGGTTGGGAACCTATGGCTCGCGAGCCAGATGTGGCTAAAAAAAAATAATGTTAAAAATATAAAACATTCTCATGTGCTACAATCCATTCATTTCCTACCTAACGCTCTTGTTCATGGCTGTGGGTGGCTGGAGCCAATCACAGCTGTCCTCCTGGACAACACCAGATTTTTATTGGATACTGTGTAAGGTACACTGGTGGTTATACGGTTCTCACGGAGTTACATTTTAAAATATGTGGTGTTCGTGGCTCTCAGCCAAAAAGGTTCCCGACCCCTGCTATAAAGATTAGTGCAACTATGTGTGTGTGTGTACATTTCTTTAACAGCATAAAGGTAGGGAATTTGGTTTTACAAATGATTTTGCTAGAATCAGAAGAGTGGAGAAATAATTAATGACGTGTTTAACTGAAGCACCCACCATATACAGAAATAGGGTTGTGGCTGCCAACAGAAACAAGTGCCTGCTATGTACATGATCTCATTTGGTCCTTAAAATAACCAGCCCTGTCAGGTAGATATTGTCATCTCGATCTTACAGGTGAGGCCACTGAGGCTCAGATGTTAGGTGATATGGCTGGTAAGTTTGTTGGCCTCTGAACTCTGAAATTGAGATCAGTTTGATTACAAAGCTCCACTCCATGCTTCATCACACTGTGTGACCTTGGATGGGCATCATTTTTCTTGTCCAGAAGAATTAATAGTGTGAGTACTAAATATGAGATGATGC
The DNA here is from genome assembly GCF_036850995.1 of Saccopteryx leptura. Classification (NCBI taxonomy): domain Eukaryota; kingdom Metazoa; phylum Chordata; class Mammalia; order Chiroptera; family Emballonuridae; genus Saccopteryx; species Saccopteryx leptura. Next base: position 65,640,319 of record NC_089516.1, on the reverse strand, counting down.
AATGCAGTGCCTAACATATAACGATTGATAAATATCTTGTATTATCACCTTAATTACCAGTGTGCGCTTTCTAAAATCAAAAGCAATCTCTCTTGAAGTAATCTTAAATGGTTTAGAACAGTGGTCCCCAACCCCTGGGCCGCAGACCGGTATCGGTCTGTGGACCATTTGGTACTGGTCCACAGAGAAAGAATAAATAACTTACATTATTTCCGTTTTATTTATATTTAAGTCTGAATGATGTTTTATTTTTAAAAAATGACCAAATTCCCTCTGTTACATCCATCTAACACTCTTGACGCTTGCCTTGGTCACGTGATACATTTATCCATCCCACCCTAAAGGCCAGTCATGAAAATATTTTCTGACATTAAACCGGTCCGTGGCCCAAAAAAGGTTGGGGACCACTGGTTTAGAACATCCTAGCACTTGATCCTCAAAGAGGTAGGTCATTTCTACTACAAAGTTGTAAAATTGTCCTTCTGAAATGAAATGATGAGTGGTGGGTATGACATAAATACAGAATTTTTAATATTTCAGTTTTGAGTAGATCTCTAAGGATTTCTATTAACATGTAAATCATAAATTGTAGATTCCTGAATGGGATGTAAGGTACTGAGGCTAGTACCTCAGTTAAAGGCTGGGGAAAAAAAACGGTCCTTGAATTCTAGCCAGGGATAAGATCTAGTTGAAGAAATGGCCGGGAAGATATTCAGGTTTTTGTTATAGGCCACTTTGGGGTCAGGGAAGGGAGGTGTTTGATAGCTGGGATTCAAATAGGAAAAGATGTGATGTTTTTATTTCTTCTACATATTATTTTAAAATCATGACTTTCCATTTTTTGTTTGTGAAGTATTCCATTTGCCGAGAATTGCTGTGCTTGTTCATGGCATGTAAAGTTACTACAACTTTTTAAGAAAACAATGCTGCACTATGTGGCACGAGTCACGGATTCAGTTATACTATTTTATCCTGAGGAAATAATGAAGCAGAAAGCTACAAGCACAGAGATATTTACTGCAGCATTATAATAGGAAAACGTTGAGAACCACCTGAATGTCTCATAGTAAAGAGTAGTTCAGTACTTCAGTAAATCCATATGGGCTTTCTGCAACTGTAACTGTTAAAAATTGTAATTATGTTGACACTAGAAATTAGGAAAAGCTGAATATAAAATGGTGCGTTATGATTGTAGTTACTGAACTGATAATATATGTTTTGGAAAGTAAAGCAAAACTGTATGGAAACAGAAAATTTACTCAGGGATGTGCCCTATGAGCATTGTTTATAATGGTGAAAAATTAGAAACAACCCCAAGTGTCCAACATTACAATGGCTTCGTTGACAGCTGAATATCGTGTCCATTAACAATGTAGAAGATTTAGTGACATGAAAACTATTGTATCATAAAGTAGAAAAGGCATTATAAATCTGTTACAAATGGTTTTTGTAATATCTTATTTAGAGTAGGACAAGTATCTAAATTAGTGACTGAAGGGGTGTACCAGAATATTAACAATGATTTTTTTAGTTTTTGGTCTTTGGATTTTTATTTTATTTATTTTTATTTTTTCCTATAACAAAGAGGTGTTTTGTGATAGGTGCCTTATTAATGAGAAACATAAAATTGATGACATGTCATAAATGAGAAAATTCAAGTCTAGGTTTAATAAATCTATTTTAAGTTGCTAACTTCCACCTTCCACTCCCTGTCCACTTAGCCCCCTATAGCCCTTCCTCCGCCCTTTTCCCCCTTTATTTGTGATAACATCTCAAGTACTGTGCAGTATAATTATTATGTAGATTGTTTTGTCTTTCACTAGAAGGTAAGATTCCAGATGGCAGGAATCTTTGCTTCGTTCATTGATGTATCTCAAGCACCTAGTATAATACCTAGCAAATAATAGGCATTCAGTGAATATTTATTTGCAGTTAGTTAAAAAAATTATCAATGACTTACAAGCAGGACAGTTTTTATTTTTGCCTACCTTCTGTTCTTTGTTTACATTCATGCATTTTTAAAAGACCCTTTCCCTCTTAAATTATCAACATTTTTCATGTTTACACGTTCTTTATAATTTTTAATACTTGTGACATTCCGTTGTATAGATGTACCATAATTTATTAAAAACTATTCCCTAATTGTGGGTATGTAAGTAATTTTTATTGTTTTGTTACCATAAAGGCCTTTATAGTATTTCACAGGTGTGCGATTTTTTTATTTCAAAGTGATAGGTTTAGGATGAATTTCTAGGGCTAGAATTCCCAAGTTAAAGAATATGAACATCTTGATAGCTCTAGTTACAAGTTGTCTTATGAAACAACTTTTTGGGTATACTATTTCATAATTATATCAAGGTGGGATATGATATGAAATATATTAAAGCTTTTATACACATAAAAGTATTCTCATGCCCATCATCCAAAATAACAGTTACCAAGCCTTTGTCACATTTTCTTCGTCTAAGGCAGTGGTCTCCAACCCCCGGGCCACAGACCAGTACCGGTCCGTGGGCCATTTGGTACTGGCCTGCAGAGAAAGAATAAATAACTTACATTTCCGTTTTATTTATATTTAAGTCTGAACGATGTTTTCTTTTTTAAAAATGACCAGATTCCCTCTTAAATCCGTCTTAAGACTCACTCTTGATGCTTGTCTCGGTCATGTGATACATTTATCCATCCCACCCTAAAGACCAGTCCGTGGCCCAAAAAAGGTTGGGGACCACTGATCTAAGGAATATAAAAACTATTAAAGGAATCATAATGTTAACACAGTATTCACAAAAAAGTCCTTTTCTGCATCTTTCCTTCAGCTGAATTCTGACTAGAGGGTCATGTATTTAGGGGAAAGGATTTAGAATTAATTTTGCCCTTTGTTTCGTTTACTGAAGAATCATCCTTGGATTCTGAAGACTCTCCTTGGTTAATCTGATCAGTTAGAAAATTTGCATTTTAAAACCGTCAACTTTTGAATTCAGTCTGAATTATAGCAGGAATTTTTATTTTTTCTTTTAATCTTATTTTTTTTTACAGGGACAGAGAGAGTCAGAGAGAGGGATAGACAGACAGGAACGGAGAGATGAGAAGCATCAATCATCAGTTTTTTGTTGTTGTTGCGCATTGCGACACCTTAGTTGTTCATTGATTGCTTTTTCATATGTGCCTCGACCGCGGGCCTTCAGCAGACCGAGTAACCCCTTGCTCGAGCCAGCGACCTTGGGTGCAAGCTGGTGAGCTTTTGCTCAAACCAGATGAGCGGTCAGGCTGGTGACCTCCGGGTCTTGAACCTGGGTCCTCTGCATCCCAGTCTGACGCTCTATCCACTGCGCCACCACCTGGTCAGGCTTATTTTAATTTTTAAATGACAGAATTTAATATTTTATGTTTATATTGTATATTGAGCTTTGTATTTGCTGCTGTTTCTGCCTTGGTAGCCATTTATCTTTCTATTGTGATTAACAACATTTACTCTTAAGTGCTAATAGTATATGCCAGTACTTGACCTAGTGTTTATTTATTTATTTATTTTTATTTATTTATTTATTTTTTTTACTGAAGCTGGAAACGGGGAGAGACAGTCAGACAGACTCCCGCATGCGCCCCGACCGGGATCCACCCGGCACGCCCACCAGGGGCAACGCTCTGCCCCTCCAGGGCGTCGCTCCGCGGCAACCAGAGCCACTCCAGCACCTGGGTCAGAGGCCAAGGAGCCATCCCCAGCGCCCTGGCCATCTCCGCTCCAATGGAGCCCTGGCTGCGGGAGGGGAAGAGAGAGACAGAGAGGAAGGAGGGGGCGTGGGGGGTGGAGAAGCAAATGGGCACCTCTCCTATGTGCCCTGGCCGGGAATCGAACCCGGATCCCCTGCACGTCAGGCCGACGCTCTACCGCTGAGCCAACCGGCCAGGGCCTTGACCTAGTGTTTTCACATATTTATTAATCCTCATGGCCACCTTGAGAGGTAGATATTTATTGTACCTTTTAACATCTTAAGTCCATACAGAAGTAATTTACTAGGTAGTAGTACATAGGTAGTAATTAGGACTATGCTGAAACCTAAATGTGTCTAACTCTGCAGCCTGTACTTTTCCTGCAGTTCATTCCATAGTGTCTGGTGGAGGCTAGGACTGTGCACAGTGCCAGAGAAGAACAAGACTTATTCTTGTCCTTGGGAGAACTAGACTCTACTTCAGTCACATTTTTATAATGTGCTTTAATATATATTATGATGGGGCCAGTTTTTAGGGGTTAGAGTCTTTTGGGAAAGTAGTTTCTTATTATGTGTAAAATTATTGAACTAGAAGATTTCTCAGGTCATTGTAGTGCAAGCTGTTCTTGTCTGGTACTTGTCTAGTTTCTATGTGCAACATAACTGCTGATGCCTGGCTGTTTTTTTATTTTTGAATTGTACCTTTTCGCCAGACTTGTTCAAACCAATTGTTTTGATGTGGCAAAAGCCAGAATAGCAAAGGTGTTTGGTGACTTAAAAGTCATCAGGAAGATGACTGGTTGCATTCTTAGCACTGAATGTATTTGACAGTCCACATTTTCTTTTTAGGGTGCAAAAATGCAGAGCAATAAAACCTTTAACTTGGAGAAGCAAAACCACGCTCCAAGGAAGCATCATCAACATCATCACCAGCAGCACCACCAGCAACAGCAGCAGCAACCGCAGCCAACATCAGCACCTGCAAATGGGCAACAGGCCAGCAGCCAAAGTGAGTATATGCTAAGTAACGGGATAGAGATAGGTTCCTCTTGGGAATGGGTTCTTGGTTTTTAGATTAGGCTTTTGGGATTATAAAGGAATAGAATAGGCCTTTGTTCTTATTTTTTCTGTTTACCTCTTAGAACTTCTTAGGGTAGAAGAGGCTGAATCTCTCTTTTTTATTTATTTATTTATTTATTTAATTTTTTTTATGTGCCCTTGACCGTGGGTCTTCAGCAGACCAAGTAACCCCTTGCTTGAGCCAGCAACATTGAGCTAAAGCTGGTGAGCTTTTTGCTCAAACCAGATGAGCCTGCGCTCAAGCTGGTGACCTCGGGGTCTCGAACCTGGGTCTTCCGCATCCCAGTCCGACGCTCTATCCACTGTGCCACCGCCTGGTCAGGCAAGGCTGAATCTCTTAAACCAAGGAGCCAAACGTATTGTGGAATAGCTGTTAAACAGATGTCTGCATGTTTTACTCAGAGCTTGTTTTCTTAGAGGTAATCAGATAACTGGTAGTTAGGGGACATATAGAACAAGCCTTTAAGACTTAATGAAGAAGTAGTTTGGTACTGACTGTTGTTACACGTTCAGCCTGGGGGCTTTGCGAGCCCATTTTTAGTCAGTGAAAAAAGTGTGAAGGTATGTACCCATTCGTTCAGCAAACTTCTGTATGAACAGCTCTTGTGTGCCTCTAAGACTAGAACCTATTCAACCCTCTATTTCCAGAGATTTCCACAAAGACTACTCTTTCCTAACTCATTTCTTTTTATTCTATTACCTTCCAACCTGAAAGAATGGCAACTGTTATGGTTATGAAATTGGGAAATGGAGCAGTTAATCTTTTATATTTTAAAATTTTGGCCCTTCTCACATAGAGTTCCCTACTTGCTTAATTTTCTTTTTGGCCAGTAGCTCCTGTATTGTATTTCTGTTTCTGACTTAGTCCAGGTTGACTCTTGGTCCCACCTGGAGTCAACTGTTGAGCTGTTGAGAAGTTCCCCCCAGATCTCTGCATAGTTTTTTTTTGTTTGTTTTTGTTTTGTTTTGTTTTGTATTTTTCTGAAGCTGGAAACAGGGAGAGACAGTCAGACTCCCGCATGCGCCCAACCGGGATCCACCCGGTACGCCCACCAGGGAGCGATGCTCTGCCCCTCTGGGGCGTCGCTCTGTTGTGACCAGAGCCACTCTAGCGCCTGGGGCAGAGGCCAAGGAGCCATCCCCAGCGCCTGAGCCATCTTTGCTCCAATGGAGCCTCGGCTGCGGGAGGGGAAGAGAGAGACAGAGAGGAAGGAGGGGGGGTGGAGAAGCAGATGGGCGCTTCTCCTGTGTGCCCTGGCCGGAAATCGAACCCAGGACTTCTGCACACCAGGCCGATGTTCATAGTTTTTTTGTATGTTTGTTTTTCAGGGGCAGAGAGAGTCAGAGAGAGGGATAGATAGGGACAGAGAGACAGAAACTCAGAGAGATGAGAAGCATCAATCATCAGTTTTTCGTTGTGAGACCTTAGTTGTTCATTGATTGCTTTCTCATATGTGTCTTGACTGCGGGCCTTCAGCAGACTGAGTGACCCCTTGCTCGAGCCAGCAGCCTTGGGTCCAAGCTGGTGAGCTTTTTGCTCAAACCAGATGAGCCCACGCTCAAGCTGGTGACCTCGGGGTCTCAAACCTGGGTCCTCTGCATCCCAGTCTGACACTATCTACTGCGCCACCGCCTGGTCAGGCTCTGCATACTGTTTTTACATTCTAAGGTGCAATATAGTGAGAAGTGGTTAGTGGATAGATTGCTTTGGGAAAGGATGTTTGCCTTTTCTTACAGCAATTAGATTTTCTAATCTAGAAGTAGTTGTATCTCTTTGAGAATGACTGTACATCTCTTTCTTCAATCTTTTGAGTGACTGTATGTCTTCTCTCAGATGAAGGCTTGACAATTGACCTGAAGAATTTTAGGAAACCAGGAGAGAAGACCTTCACCCAACGCAGCCGGCTCTTTGTGGGCAATCTTCCTCCGGACATCACTGAGGAGGAAATGAGGAAACTGTTTGAGAAATATGGGAAGGCAGGCGAAGTCTTCATTCATAAGGATAAAGGCTTTGGCTTTATCCGCTTGGTAAGCAACTGTAGGCTTATAGAGCAAAGGTGGGGAAACTGGGGAATGATGGATATGGAGAATTAAGCAGTAAATAATTCTCAGATGGTCTGTTAAAGCTTGTAGTTGTACTTGGTGGAACAGGATCAGAACAATGCAGATAAAAAATTTTTTCTCCTCGTAGGTTTTTGTTTTGTTTCAAGGACAACATAGGTTTATTTGCCTAAGAGAGTAGGGCTAAGGTATGCCCTTTGGAACTTTGTTTTAATTGGGAAATTTTAAATATACAGAAGTAGACAGGATAGTGTATGGAACCTGCACATACTGCCCAGCATCAGTAGTTAACAGCTCATAGTTAATCTAGTTTTATCTATACTCTTCCCCTATTTACTACCCCATAAATATTTTAGTATGTTAGATTTTTTTTCCAAGAGAAATGATGATTCACATTTACTAATGGTCAAGGTGTATATAATTTATTTCCAGAGCCCTTCCGTGTGTAGTCTCTCACTTAAGACTCTAAAACTGTGTGGGGGCAGGGGTGGGGGTTTTTTTGTATCTAAATTTTATATGCACATAACAAAGTTTTATATTAATCCTTTTTAAGTATAGATTTTTTTTTTTTGTATCTGATTTAGGAAGCGGTTGAGTGTATGGGGGGCCTTTCTAGGCATTATCTGCATACATGAGGGCTGTGATTTGGTCAGCACTAGTATTCCTTCCAGATCTACCACTCACTTGAGACTGTAGACAGGTCATTTTCTCTGGAGCTCAGCTTCCTCTTTAGTAATATGAAGGGGGTCTCAGCAAGGTCTGGGGTTCTAAAGCGACCTCTTAGAGGGCATAAGTGATTCTGGGTAACTGTATGTAGCTAGCTGAAATTTAAATATTCTAGCTACTGTATTTTAAGGGTAGGTTTCAGGCTGGTCATTGTCCAGATGATCTATTATCACTTGGGCTAATAACCTGGGATACTGATGATTATGTAAGTATTAGTAACTTTCAGGATTTCCAATTGGTTTATTGTATGTAAGGCCATCGGGGCAGTTAGGTTAATCAGAGTTACCTGAAACACACAATCCCATTCTTCTAATTTTGTCCATGTTCCTTTGTATGCTTGTTGCCAAGCACTTTTTTGAGATATTTTGTATTGAGCTATGCTACTTCAGACACTTGAGAGCTATACCGTTGGTCTGTCTAAAGGAGTTATTCTAACTTTCCTCTGCTCCTAGGAAACCCGAACTCTAGCGGAGATTGCTAAAGTGGAGCTGGACAACATGCCACTCCGTGGAAAGCAGCTGCGTGTGCGTTTTGCCTGTCACAGTGCTTCCCTTACGGTCCGAAATCTTCCTCAGTATGTGTCCAACGAACTGCTAGAGGAAGCATTTTCTGTGTTCGGCCAGGTGGAGAGGGCCGTGGTCATTGTGGATGACCGAGGAAGGCCCTCAGGAAAAGGCATCGTTGAATTCTCAGGGAAGCCAGCTGCTCGCAAAGCTCTGGACAGATGCAGTGAAGGCTCCTTTCTGCTAACCACGTGAGTGTGGGGTTGTTTTCAGAAACAGACCTTAGATTGCTGCTTCCTCTTGTGGTCTGGGGAGTTAGCCTTTAGGAGTCCTGTTCCTGTGCTCATCTAAACACTGTTGATACAGTGGATCAAGTGTTGACCTGGAACACTGAGGTTGCCGGTTCGAAACGGGGCTTGCAGTCAAGGCACATACAGCAGTTGATGTTTCTTGTTCCTCCCCTTTCTCTGTGTGTCTCTCTCTCTCCTCTCTAAAATGGATAAATGAAATCTTTTTGTTTTTTAAGGTTTTCCTTTTTTTTTAATGGCTAATTTTTTTGAAAAACTTTTTGTAGTTTATTGATTTTAGAGAGAGAGATCAGAACCTAGAATTGCTCCTGTGTGTGCCCTGACTGAGGATTGAACTGGCAACCTCTGTGCTTTGGGACAGTGCTCTAACCAACTGAGCTATGCAGCCAGAGCCCCCCCTTTTTTTTAACAATTGCAATGGGTTTACCATTTCCCCACATTTTTTTTTTTTTACAGAGACAGAGACAGGGATAGATAGGGACAGACAGACAGGAACAGAGAGATGAGAAGCATCAATCATCAGTTTTTCGTTGCGACACCTTAGTAGTTCATTGATTGCTTTCTCATATGTGCCTTGACCTCGGGCCTTCAGCGGATGGAGTAACCCTTTGCTCCAGCCAGCGACTTTGGGTCCAAGCTGGTGAGATTTTGCTCAAACCATATGAGCCCACACTCAAGCTGGTGACCTCAGGGTCTCAAACCTGGGTCCTCCGCTTCCCAGTCTGATGCTCTACCCACTGCACCACCGCCTGGTCAGGCGACTTCCCCACATTTTTTAAAAATATTTATTAATTTTAGAGAAGAGAGGGAGAGACAGAGAGAGAGAAGGGGGGAGGAGCTGGAAGCATCAACTCCCATATGTGCCTTGACCAGGCAAGCCCAGGGTTTCGAACCAGCGACCTCAGCATTTCCAGGTCGACTCTTTATCCACTGCGCCACCACAGGTCAGGCATCCCCACATTTTTAAGCATTTAATTAAGGCATTCATTTCCTTATAGTTGGACATTGAGAGTTTTTCTGGTTTGGCACTGTCAGGATTAAGTGGGGGGAAAAATCCATGTAAGACCTTCAGTCCATTTTCCATCTTTGTGCCGGAAATACTAGGAGAGTGCACTTACTACTAACTTGGTGACAAACAGGCATTTTCACAATGTCAAGGTCGATAGTCTTGGTACCTGTTTTATACTGAAGATCAACAAGTATCATCATCTCTCTTATTTAAAACCTACCTTAGCGGAAGGCCAGAACCCCGCCACCAAGTGCCGGCAGTGACCCAACCTCCGGCGCTTTCAGGGAATGAGAGGAGGCCTCTAGTAGGGATTTCAATGTAGGGATTTGCAATGTAACGCAAATAGTGTGAGGGTTAAGAAAGAAACTTGCCCTGGTGGAGTAGCTGAGTTGGTTACAGCAGTGATCCCCAACCCCCAGGCCGCGAACCGGTACAGGTCTGTGGGCCATTTGGTACTGGTCTGCAGAGAAAGAATAAATAACTTACATTATTTCCGTTTTATTTATATTTAAGTCTGAATGATGTTTTATTTTTAAAAAAATGACCAGATTTCCTGTGTTACATCAGTCTTAAGACTCACTCTTGACACTTGTCTTGGTCACGTGATACATTGATCCGTCCCACCCTAAAGGCCGGTCCGTGAAAATATTTTCTGACATTAAACCAGTCCGTGGCCCAAAAAAGGTTGGGGACCACTGGGTTAGAGCATTGTCCCGAGATGTGAGGGTTGCCGATTCGGTCCACGGTCAGGGCACATACAGGAACAGACTGTTGACTGTTATTCTGCCTCTCTCACTAAAATCTGTAAATAAAAATTTTATAAAAAAAACTTTTCCAGTTCTTCAATGAGTCGTTGTATAATCAGTGTTAACTCTCCTCTTTGAAGTTTTATAACTGAAAAGTTGTTTTGTGGCCCTGGCCAGTTGGCTCAGTGGTAGAGCGTCGGCCTGGCGTGCAGGAGTCCCAGGTTCGATTCCCGGCCAGGGCACACAGGAGAAGCGCCCGTCTGCTTCTCCACCCCTCCTCCTCTCCTTCCTCTCTGTCTCTCTCTTCCCCTCCCACAGCCGAGGCTCCATCGGAGCAAAGATGGCCCGGGCGCTGGGGATGGCTCCATGGCCTTTGCCTCAGGTGCTAGAGTGGCTCTGGTCACAACAGAGCAACGCCCCCTGGAGGGCATGCCGGGTGGATCCTGGTCGGGCGCATGTGGGAGTCTGTCTGACTGCCTCCCCATTTCTAGCTTCGGAAAGATACAAAAAAGAAAAAGAAAAAAAAAGTTGTTTTGTGCATGCAACGTCTTACTATATACCCCAGGTTATTGTCTAGAGCTCTATGGATAACCATGTATTTAGGCTGCATGTAAGTACTATATCTGCTTACTTTGAACATCTTTTTTTAAGGCTGTGTTCAGAGATCTAAAGCCGGACTCAGTCCAATAAACCCCAGATTCTACATCATGCCATTGAAAGGAATTGGTTACTTGGGACTGAGTATAAAACCCCTTCAGAAGTTTAATTGTCTAGTCCTGACCCCTAAAACTAGTTTATTGAGTCAGCAGCAGGTTTAAAGAAGAAGCCTAATGTCAGGTATAATTTGATGTTTCTTTTTCTCAGATTTCCTCGGCCTGTGACTGTGGAGCCCATGGACCAGTTAGATGATGAAGAGGGGCTTCCAGAGAAGCTGGTTATAAAGAACCAGCAATTCCACAAGTACGTGGTCCTGAAAGATTCCTTCCCTATTATGTGTCTGACTATTCCAAAGGAAGCTTATAAAGGGACGTGTAAAAGAGGCAGGTCTTTGCTGTGTGTTTTCACATGCAGCCATTATCTTGGCCCTCAGGAGAAACGCATTGCTTAGTTGGAGTCTTGGACAAGCCAATAACCTGGGCATGTTGTCTTTAGGGAGCGGGAGCAGCCACCTAGATTTGCACAGCCTGGCTCCTTTGAGTATGAGTACGCCATGCGCTGGAAGGCACTCATCGAGATGGAGAAACAGCAGCAGGACCAAGTTGACCGCAACATCAAGGAAGCTCGTGAGAAGCTGGAGATGGAGATGGAGGCTGCTCGCCACGAGCACCAGGTCATGCTGATGCGGCAGGGTGAGTGTAGGCCTAGGAGTCTGAAAACTAGAAGAATGGAAAGTATTTTCCCGAGTTTCTTTGTATCAATCGGTAGAGAAAGGCCTAAACCTCTGCTTTTATTCTCTGAAATATTTTATTGATCTTGGTAGGCAGATGAGCTTGGAGATGTGGCAGAAAATACTGGATTCTGTGGAGAAAGAAATAATAGGTTTGGCTTTATTTTGGGAATCTGGATACCTCTGATGGCCACTCAGGGATTATATATCCCCTTTGCTTTCTGGATCTTTAATTATGGACGATTATTGGGCCCATATGAGGAGAGGGAAGCATACTCTCAATCAATCTGTTGTTTTTCTAGATCTTATGAGGCGTCAAGAAGAACTTCGGAGGATGGAAGAGCTGCACAACCAAGAAGTGCAAAAACGGAAGCAGCTGGAGCTCAGGTAACTTCTCAGCCCTTTTTCTCGGACAACTCTAAAAGGCGGTGTCTCCCTCCTGCTTCCTACGATGCGACCTTGTGCACTGTAAATGCATTACAAACGCATTTCCAGGCTGCTTCCAAAGCTCTCCCTTTGGAGGGCAGATGTTTCAGCTGCCCGTGCTTCTGGGAGCTACCCAGGGCCATGCCAGAGAGAAAGCGGCTGAGTGCTGGTCTCATGAGGCTCCTTTGGGAAGGGAGACCTTTGTGCCTGAGGGCCACATCTGTGCTGCTCTGGGGCTGGGCTGTTTCCTGGCAAGATTTCCTGGAGGGCTGTGGTAGTTTTCAGCAGGCTCTCGGTCCCCTTAGCTGAAACTTCTAGTGCAGGGGTCCCCAAACTATGGCCCACGGGCTGCATGTGGCCCCCTGAGGCCATTTATTCGGCCCCCGCCGCACTTCCAGAAGGGGCACCTCTTTTATTGGTGGTCAGTGAGAGGAGCATAGTTACCACTGAAATACTGGTCAGTTTGTTGATTTAAATTTACTTGTTCTTTATTTTAAATATTGTATTTGTTCCCGTTTTGTTTTTTTACTTTAAAATAAGATATGTGCAGTGCATATAGGAATTTGTTCATAGTTTTTTTTATAGTCCGGCCCTCCAACGGTCTGAGGGACAGTGAACTGGCCCCCTGTGTAAAAAGTTTTGGGACCCCTGCCCTAGTGAGATCATTGCTCAGCTCCTGGAGTGTCTCTCTCTAAATACCTCGGTGACTCTATAGGCAGGAGGAGGAGCGCAGGCGCCGTGAGGAGGAGATGCGGCGACAGCAGGAAGAAATGATGAGGCGACAGCAGGAAGGATTCAAGGGGACCTTCCCTGATGCGGTATATCTTCTTTGTGCCCATGCTGTATCAGGCCAGTCACGATATGACATGCCCACCATGAATTGTCTGCCCACTAGGACTGTACAGCACACCAGGTTATGATCAAGTTTTCCATTCTCTGAAACTTTTAGAAAGAATTCGTAGGAAGGGAAGGGAAGGTGGAAAGTAGAGCTCTTTCTGCCCTACAGGCAATTTAGAATGAGAAGCTGGGGCTGTTCAGACTCAGTGCCTGCAGGATGGGATGTCCTCAGTTCCGTAGCCGTCTCGCCTAGTCTTCTGCTGTCCTCGCAATTTACTGGTTAAAGCTGTAGAACAAAATCAGCTGTCTTTCTCCTCCTTCCACCTCTCCTGTACCTAGTAAGGGACTCTGATCTTGAACTCATCGTATAGTTAGTGAGGTGCTGTTGGTGTTCCTCAGCTTGCTCTCAGTGCACTTGGGATGTGTTATCACTCTTATCTGCCCACCCTAGTGTGTGCGCCTCGGTGGACTGTGGGATGCAGTGCTGTCATAGACTGTCTTTAGTGTTTTGTTTTTCAGAGAGAGCAGGAGATACGGATGGGCCAGATGGCTATGGGAGGTAAGGACTCAGGCGGTTAATGGCTTTGATTTCCTTTTTTGTCTTGTGTCTGGTGAACTAGATAGCTTCTCTTACCTAGTCCAGATTAAAGAGTTCACATTTTGGGGGAGTACGGTGGGATAATGTCTTAGCCTAAAGGTCTTGTTGGATTATTTCCTTTCAAACGGAGAGGCTGGCAGTGTCTGTCTCTTGTACTGATCACACTACTCTACTCTACTTTAGGTGCTATGGGCATAAACAACAGAGGCGCCATGCCCCCTGCTCCTGTGCCTGCTGGTACCCCAGCTCCTCCAGGACCTGCCACTATGATGCCAGATGGAACCTTGGGATTGGTAATAGACTGTGGGGCTTTACAGTAACTCTAAATTCAAATAGGAGCAGAAAGGACTTTGCCTCCACGGTCTTGCTACAGATAGCAGTATTTAGAACATTGTTACCCATTAAATGTAATCTCAAGATCTTGATTTTTGAATCTTGAACAAACCCAGTCTCAAACTACACTTAATTTAGGAGTAAGCAGTTGCTTCTGACTGTTCAGTGGTTACCCTGGGTGAACAGGTTTTTTGGGCGAGAAGGCATTGAAAATGAGGCATTATCACATAAAATAGATGGGAATCCAAAAGGCCTTATGGTTTGTACAGTCCTGAAATGGTTTTGGTTCTGTCAAAATATTAAAACTGGTGGATAGGCTTCAGGTTGCTGAGGAGTGATGGCCTGCCCTTGTCCATGTACCTAGTTCAGGAAAAAGGATGTAGGTAGAACTTAGCCATCCTAGGAATTTTGTATGTGATAATGCTTAACCAATAAGAATAGGGATAAAAAGCTAACGGTAGGATGGTTGGGTGGGTCCATAATTCATGCAGCCTGCCTTTCATGAAGGGACATCTATCAACTAGAGTTTTAAATAAGCCTAGGCACCCCTAATATCAGGACCCTTGAGAAATTGGGGTGGAAGTGAGCTCTGAGGGAGGGGCTGCAGATGAGTGGGAAGCTTAGGACTTAGGTTATGTTGTAATGTTGCTCTTTTTTTTCTTTTTCAGACCCCACCAACTACCGAACGCTTTGGCCAAGCTGCTACAATGGAAGGAATAGGAGCAATTGGCGGAACCCCTCCTGCATTCAACCGTGCAGCTCCTGGAGCCGATTTTGCTCCAAACAAGCGTCGCCGATACTAAAAAAATTGCAGTATCTAGATTCCCAAAACCCTTAAGAGAAGGACCCTTTTTGGACTAGCCGGAATTCTACCCTGGAAAAGTGTTAAGGATTCCTCCCAATAGTTAGGTCTTCCCTGCCTGTACTACTCTAGGGAGTATGTGGAGGCAGAGGGCAAAGGAGGGGTGATACTACCAAATCAGTTCTGTGTGGTATATCATTTAATCATATCTGCGTGGTGCATTTCTGGAGTCTCCTGTGATTATTGAGGGTCTGGGAGGGGGGAACAAGGAATGACAAAGTGGATCCAGTTCGAGCCCACATCCCCCATTCATCATGATCATTCCATTCTTTGTTTATCCTGTTTTATTTGTGTCCTCATTCTTCAATTCCCCAACCCCAGAGACACTGCCACATAATACCACAAGCATCCCCCGATGACCTTAGCCTCATCACTCCATTCCACTCCCAGGTGGGAATTCAGGCACATGTCCACAGAGGTCACAGATAACCTAAGTACGGTTCTGTTATATCCTATATATTATCCCTTCATGTCCTAAGGAAGACATTTTCTCTTAGAGATTTTCATTTTAGTGTATCTTTAAAAAAAAAAAAATCTTGTGTTAACTTGCCCCCATCTTTTTCTTGGGTATGGACAACCCAGGAACAGCCCTTTTGTGTCTGATGTTGCTGTTCACAGCTTTTCTTGATAGGCCTAGTACAATCTTGGGAGCGGGGTTGCTGTATGCCGAATTTCAGACAGTAGCTCTTAGCCTTGCCTATCTTAGGTAGTTATGCTGTGCATTTTTTTTATTGGTGTATTATGTTTTAGTTGTCTCTGATACCTTTGGAGTTTTTCTGAGAAATGGAGCAGTAATGCAGCATCAACTTATTAAAATACATTTTAAGCCTTTTAATTTTCTGTGCTATTTTTGAAGGGGAAGGGAGGGAGTGAGGGGTCTTTTGTCTTGGGAGATGAGCAGGTCTCATGAAGTATAGCCATCTAGGCCAGTGGTAGTCAACCTGGCCCCTACCGCCCACTAGTGGGCGTTCCAGCTATCATGGTGGGCAGTAGTGGAGCAACCAAAGTATAAATAAAAAGATTTAACTATAGTAAGTTGTTTTATAAAGATTTATTCTGCCAAACAGCGAAAATCTGACATAAGGTACTTGGTAAGTAATTATTACATGCTTTAACTTGCTGTAACTCTGCTTTATAAATTTTATAAAGTTACTTCCCTACTTTATTTTTTTTATTAAAATTTTTTATTTATTCATTTTAGAGAGGGGGGGGAGAGAGAGAGAGAGAGGGAGAAGCAGGAAGCATCAACTCCCATATGTGCCTTGACCAGGCAAGCCAGGGTTTTTGAACTGGCAACCTCAGTGTTTCCAGGTTGACACTTTATCCACTGCACCACCACAGGTCAGACTACTTCCCTACTTTATAAATCACCATTACTGTGGAACCGGTGGGCAGTTAGAGAATTTTACTACTAACATACAAAAGTGGGCGGTAGGTATAAAAAGGTTGACTACCCCTGGTCTAGGTAAACATGAGAAGGGTTGATGCACACTATGGCTGAAATGATTGACAGATTAGCGCTATTGGTGGTACATAGGTCATAAGATGGGAGGAAAACTGCTTTGAAAGAGTAAAGGCTGGGGGGATTGGGGTACCATCATTGAGCTGGGAGGGGTCTCAAAATTGGATTTGTATCTGAGCAGCTGCTGGTATGTCAGAGGCTTGGAATTGGCATGGGAAGTCTAAAACGGTCTTGGTGGTGGTTAGCTGACCTCAGCCAAGTTCCCAGCCCTGTTCTGCCTGGTCCTTTCCTAGAGCCTCAGAGCTAAAGTGCTCTGAGCTGCTTCCTATTGGCTGGGAAGGCCCGTTGAGGTTCCCTTGCCCATGTTAGGAGGTGGACGCCTCCTGAACTAAAGATAGATGCAGCTGGCCTGTCCAGGCAGCTAAAAGCTTCCAGACTGAGAGGTGTTCCCCACTCGGCAGCCAGGCTCCTTGAAATACCCTTTCAGTAATTCTAACGCCTCCATGTCTCGACTCTGCTGTAACAAAGGCTGTGGGCAGCACTTTGACCCCAATACCAACCTGCCTGGTGAGTAACCCTGAGTTCACCAGGGGTCTCTGGGTGCTGGGGAGTGGTCCCCTGGGCAGCCTGTTAAAGGAGTAGAAAAAAGTGTGCCTGCTCTAGTGTAACTGATCGGGTGCTCTTCAGTCTTTACTGAAAAATTTTTTTTTTTACATTACATGGAAAAGCCATAGCGTATAAACCTGGGGAAGAGGTAAGACATTTGGTATTGTTACCTTTCCTTTCTTGATCCTTCTACCGGTATCCACAGATTCCTGTTGCCACCACCCTGGGGTCCCAATCTTCCATGATATGCTTAAGGTGAGGTATAGGTAAGGGGGGGATAGTGAGAGCATTTCCCAAAGGCAACAGACCCAGGAACCTAAGCTGATCTGGGTCTCCTTATCAGGGTTGGTCCTGCTGCAGGAAGCGAACCGTTGATTTCTCTGAATTCTTAAACATAAAGGTAAATTCTTTAATTCCTTCAAATTCTGCTCCTAATAGAAGGATTCTATGTCTAATCCTTCTCTCCTTATCTGTACCAGGGCTGTACTGTGGGACCGCACTGTGCTGAGAAGCTCCCTGAAGCCCCTCAACCTGAGGGCCCTGGCCCAAGCAGTGCACTTCAGGAGCAAAAATGGACTACAGTTCCAAAGTCAGCAGAGACTTTGCACCGGGAGAGGCCCAAGTAAAGAGGAGGTCCCAGGGTTTTTGTTACATTCATGGAGCTTAGTAACGGGTTTGGGAGCTAGGGAGTCAAGATGTGAGGAGGGCCAGTTGTCAGGGCTTGGTGTATATTTTGAGCCATATAGGAACACTGTCTGGAAATAATGTCCCTTTCTGTAAGGTGGTATGATGTGATAGGTAGGCATAGCTACTTTGATTTAACAGCAGATAGCACCTCATGAATAACTAACTGGTTATAATACAAGAGGGGATTATTAGGAAGGACTTGATTTTCTTTTTCTTTTTGGAAAAGAGCTTTAAAATGGTTTTACATCAAGAAAAGGATATGGTGCAGGCGTCCCCAAACTACGGCCCACAGGCCGCATGCGGTCCCCTGAGGCCATTTATCCGGCCCCCACCGCACTTCCGGAAGGGGCACCTCTTTCATTGGTGGTCAGTGAGAGGAGCACTGTATGTGGCGGCCCTCCAATGGTCTGAGGGACAGTGAACTGGCCCCTGTGTAGAAAGGTTGGGGACCCCTGAATGGTGGTAGTGTCGGCAGCCGGGAGGCTGCAGAGGAGAGGAACTTAATTTTGTAGAAATAGTATGAACAACAGAAGAAAGTCCTATTAGGTTCACAATGAGTCAGAGGAAGAGGAAATGGCACGGTTCTACAAAGAAGTGTAAGAGTTAGAGCAGCTGGGTAGATGGGCAGCAGAGTCCTGGGACTCCCAGGCTCGGGTTTGGAATGTACACAGAGAAGAACATGGGCAATAGGGCTGTTGGCCACCTCCTCCAGCGCTGACCCCACTCTCCAGACCCAGACGCCATTAGCACTGGTGGGAATGTTGGAGCTGTGGATAAATCGTGAATGATTCAGAACTCAATCACTCCGCCCTTACCCCCAGGTCAGAGTTATCTCCAAAGCTGCTTCCACTAAATATATCCAAAGCCCTGGAAATGGCATTGGAACAGAAGGAGTTAGACCAGGAACGTGGAGCAGGTAAGTGGGTCCTTAGTCGGACAGGCCTCACAGACAAATGCAGTGCAAAGGCAGTTGGGTGGAGGGAACGGGTAGGTTCCTGACTGTGTTTCCCTTGCCCAGGACTTGACAGTAGTCTGATCCGGACTGGTTCCAGCTGCCAGAACCCAGGATGTGATGCTGTGAGTGAGAGTTAGTGGCCAGGGGCTACCATACCCAAGGGATGACTGGGTATAGACGTGAAGTTGGGTGGGGTATACTTCAGAGTGACCTGATTCTTTTCCTCTTCTTGATTTGTCTTAGGTTTACCAAGGCCCTGAGAGTGATGCTACTCCATGTACCTACCACCCAGGAGCACCTCGATTCCATGAGGGGTGAGGGAGGGTCCTGGCTGGGCTGGGAGAGAGGTTTTGCTCAATATTGACCATAAGGTGGGAGTGGGGACTTGTGTAAGCAGAAAGAGATTCAAGTGAATTACTCTCCTACCTCAGGATGAAGTCTTGGAGCTGTTGTGGCATCCAGACCCTGGATTTTGGGGCATTCCTGGCACAGCCAGGATGCAGAGTTGGTAGACATGACTGGGGGAAGCAGGTGAGCCCCAACTCTCCTGAATTCTTGACTAGAACCCAATTCCAGAAATAATTTCTCCTCCCTGTACCTCATAGTCAGGCTCTCTAGCTTTTCCCTTCTGCATGGACCAAATAAGATTCTACTCCTGCCTGACCAGGCGGTGGCGCAGTGGATAGAGCATCAGACTGGGACGCGGAAGGACCCAGGTTCGAGACCCTGAGGTTGCCAGCTTGAGCACAGGCTCATCTGGTTTGAGCAAAAAGCTCAACAGCTTGGACCCAAGGTCGCTGGCTTGAACAAGAGGTTACTCAATCTGCTGAAGGCCCATGGTCAAGGCACATATGAGAAAGCAATCAGTGAACAACTAAGGTGTCTCAACGAAAAACCGATGATTGATGCTTCTCATCTCTCTGTGTTTCTGTCTGTCTGTCTCTATCTATCCCTCTCTCTGACTCTCTCTGTCCCTGTAAAAAAAAAAAAAAAAAGATTCTGTTCCTTACCCCTCCGCAGCCTAGAAGCTTTGCAATATAGGGTAGCGTTAACCTTTCTGAGACTGTCTCTTCACACAAATCCTGAGAACTCTTGAGGTGAGAGTTCATTCTTCCCACCCATGTTTCACATCTTCTCTTTAGCTACCAGCATCTTGCCGTCACGACTGGCACCAGACGGATTCCTTAGTCGTGGTGACTGTGTACGGCCAGATTCCTCTTCCTGCATTCAACTGGGTGAAGGCCAGTCAAACCGAGGTGAGGAATGTGTGATGCTGGCTGGGAGGCTGGCTGCTACTACAATCCGACAGGCAGGGATGCTGTATACAGTTAGCATGGCGACTCCATAGTCCCCTGCAAAGGTAGAGCTATGGGGTCAGGGTTATCTGACTGACCTGGGGATGAATGGATCACACCTCTGGCCTGGCTGGCTCATAATGACTTGTTCTGACCTTCTGGGAGGGCTACTACCTCCGTCCTTCTTTTCTCTCAGCTCCATGTGCACGTTGTCTTTGATGGTAACCATGTGTTCCGAGCACAGATGAAACTCTGCGGGGTAAGTGCAGAGGAGGTGCCCGGAGGGAGGGCAGTGGGCTGAGCAGAAGTGCCAGGGCACAATGACTAGAGGGCTGTCGTTAGAAAAGGTGGACGTTTTCTCTTCGTTTGCTTTGATTTTCTCTCCTTCTCCTTCCCTCTTTTTCTTCCTCTCCCCCCTTCCCTCTATCCTTTCTTCTTTCTTTCCCTTACTGTGTTGTCTTATTCCTCCATCTTTTCCCCCACTGTACATTTTGATTTTTCTCCCCGTCCCCAACCTTTTTGATTTCCTCATTTTCTCTTTTTTCTGTGTTCCTCTATCTTTCCCTCTTCCTCAGGTCATAAGTGTGGAGCAGAGCTCTGTCTTCCTGATGCCATCTCGGGTTGAAATCTCCTTGGTGAAGGCTGACCCAGGGGCCTGGGCCCAGCTCGAGCACGCTGACGCACTCGCTGAGAAGCCACAGGCAGGGCTTGAGTTAGAGATGGGGGAGGAAGAATCTGAGGACTCAGATGATCTGAGCTGGACAGAGGAGGAGGATGAGGAAGAAGCGATGGGGGAACAGTGACACCAGACAGTCAAGTATCTAGACAGGACCTCAGTGACTCTCCTAGGATCTCAGAGACCAGGACATGGTTGGCCATGTGGTTTTGAGCAGCAGGAGGCTGAAGGAGGGGAGAACAAAAGTATCCAAACCATGCTGTTTTTTCCCTTAAATAAATCTGCTATTCTACAGTTTCCCATAGCGTCGTTCACTCACCTCACTGAGACTGTGTTCATTCCCCCCAACCTCTGTGTGTGTTCGACACACGTGTGAAAATAAGCACATGCACATTCAATCTGTTCTTCACAACCACCAGGTATTCACTGAGTCCTTACCGTGTGCCCAGTTATGTGTTAGGTGGTTTAGAGAGATTTGAGAAACAGAAGACTTACTCATTCCTCTGAGGAAAATACAGTCTGGCTGATAAGTCATAGCTAATCTATGCGAAATAATAATAAACATCAGATAGTTAAACTGAGTGCTAAACTGTGCAGTATAGTTTTTAAGAGCTGTAGGAGTTGAGAGAATGGAGGGATTAATGTGGACTGTGTGCCTGACCAGTACTGGCACAGTGGATAGAGCATCAACCTGGACACTGAGGTCCCAAGGTCGCTGGCTTGAGTGTGGGCTCATCTTGCCAGATTGAGCGTGGGATCATTGATATGATCCATGGTTGCTGGCTTAAGCTCCAGGTCGCTGGCTTGAGCAAGGGGTCACTGGCTCGGCTGGAGCCTCCCACCCCCGTCAAGTCATGTATAAAAAGCAATCAATGAACAACTAAGGTGCTACAACTATGAGTTGATGCTTCTTATCTCTCATCTCTCTCCCTTCCTGTCTCTCTCAAAAAATAAAAAATGTGGACTACAATGGAGAGGGAAGGCTCCATGGAAGGAATAATTTTTTTTATAGCTTTGGTGTGATACAATTGACATGCCATACAACACATACTTGAAGTGTAAAACTCTTGTTTTTTTTAGTATATTTAGAATTTTACAATCGCAATCAATTTTAGAATGTTTTCATCACTCCAAAAGAAACCTCGTACCCTTTAGCGGTTACTCCCAATTTCCCTTCAAACATATAGCCCTTTGCAAACAACTCATCTACTTTCTGCCTCCATGGGTTTACCTATTGTGGATATTTCATATGAATGGAGTCATATAATATGTGGTCTCTTATTACAGGCTTCTTTCACTTAGCATAGTGTTTTCAAAGTTCATCGATATATCGTTACATCATTCCTTTCTTTTTTTTTTTTGGCAAGCAAGAGAGACAGGCAGGTAGGAAGGAGAGAGATGAGAAGCATCAATTCTCATTGCAGCTCCTCAGTTGTTCATTCTTAGCTTTCTCATATGTGGCTTCTTTCACTTAGCATAGTGTTTTCAAAGTTCATCCATGTTGTAATATATCATTACATCATTCTTTTTTATTTTGGCAAGTGAGAGAGACAGACAGGCAGGAAGAGAGAGAGAGAGAGAGAGATGAGAAGCATCAGTTCTTCGTTGCAGCTCCTTAGTTGTTCATTGATAGCTTTCTCATAGGTGCCCTGACCGGGGGGCTCCAGCCAAGCCAGTGACCCTTGCTCAAGCCAGCAACCTTGGGCTCAAGCCAGCGACCATGGGATTGTGTCAACGATCCCACACTTGAGCTAGTGACCCTGTGTTCAAGCTGGATGAGCCTATGCTCAAGCCAATGACCTTGGGGTTTCGAACCCAGGACCGCAGTCTCAGGTTGATGCTCTATCCACTGTGCCACCACCAGTCAGGCAGTAAGTAGTTTATTTCTATTTTTTTATGAACAAATAATATTCCACTGTATGATATACCACATTTTGTTTATCCATTCATCAGTTGAGAGATATTTGGGTTTTTACTAATTTTTGGCTTTTATGAGTATTGCTGCTATGAACATTCATGTACAAGTTTATATGTGGACTTGTGTTTTCATTTTTCTTGGATATATACTGAGGAGTGTAAGCTCTGGATCAAGTGGTAACTTTAACTTTTTGAGCAACTGCCAGACTCTTTCCAAAGAGGCTGCAAAATTTTACATTCCCACCAGCTCTGTAAAAGGGTTCCTGTTTCTCCACATCCTCAATATCACTTTTCTGCCTTATTTTATTCTAGCCATCCTTGTGGATGTGAAGTGGTGTCTCATTGTAGTGTTGATTTGCATTTTCCTGATGGCTAATGATGTTGAGCATCTTTACATGTGCTTATTGGCGATTTATGTCTCTTATTTAGAAAATATCCATTCCTATTCTTTGTTCATTTGCTAATTGGGTTGTCTTTTTTTTTTTTTTTTTTTTTTTTTTTTTTGTATTTTTCTGAAGTTGGAAACGGGGAGGCAGTCAGACAGACTCCCGCATGCACCCGACCAGGATCCACCCAGCATGCCCACCAGGGGGCGATGCTCCGCCCATCTTGGGCACCGCTCTGTTGCGACCAGAGCCATTGTAGTGCCTGAGGCAGAGGCCATAGAGCCATCCTCAGTGCCCGGGCCAACTTTGCTCCAATGGAGCCTCGGCTGCGGGAGAGGAAGAGAGAGACAGAGAGGAAGGAGAGGGGGAGGGGTGGAGAAGCAGATGGGCACTTCTCCTGTGTGCCCTGGCCAGGAATCGAACCCGGGACTCCTGCACACCAGGCTGACGCTCTACCACTGAGCCAACCGGCCAGGGCCAGTTATTTGTTTTTTTATTGAGTTGTAAGAGTCTTTAAAAATATATTTCGGAGACAAGTTTCTTGTTAGATATATGACTTGCAAATATTTTCTCCCATTGTGTGCATTCTCTTTCCACTTCTCAGTGGTGTTCTTTGATAAACAAAAGTTTTTAATTTTTATGAAGTCTAGTTTATCTACTTTTCCTTTGGTTTCTTGTGCTTTTGATGCCATATCCAAGAAACCATTGCCTAATCCAAGGTCATGAGATTTTCTCCTATGTTTTCTTGTAAGAGATTTATAGTTTCAGCCCTTACATTTAGGTCTTTGATCCATCTTGAGTTAATTTTATATGTTAATTTTTGTATGAGGTAAGGAGTCCAACTTTACATTTATGCATATGGATTGCATTCAGTTGTCCCAGCACCATCTTTTGAAGACTCTTCTATCCCCATTGAATTGTTTTGGCACCTTAGTTGAAAATCAGTTGACCATAAATGTGAGGGTTCAGAAATACATTTTGAATGGAAATTTGAAGAATGAGAAATTTGGATGGGTGTGGAAGAGAGGGAGAACCAGGATGGGGCAAGAAGCTGTTTTATTTTACTTTTTGTGTTTTAGTTTTAATTCCAGGAGCAGTACATTGCCACTTTAAAAAGATAATCTCAAGTGCAGAAGTATATAGAATAAAAAGTAAATGATTCTCTTCAGGTGCTCCACAAGCTTAGGCCTTTGCTGTTTGAAATGACCGCTAACATATAAGAAGGCATATTTAAGGGAGGTGACAAAAAAGCTAAATGGAGTGTGGCCAGAGTTGGAGGAGCCTAAGATTCTAAGTCAAGGATTTTGAACATGATTTAAAAGAGAGTTAAAAAGGCATTATAGGCTTTTTCTTTTTAAATGTAGATTCTGAATCAAAGGATAATCTCTTTTAAGTCTCCCCCGAGTCAAATTTACTCCCTCAACAGTGTGGCCAAGAATTTGAGAGATTCAAACTCCAAGAAACATCAAACTAGGAAGCTTACCAAACCTCAGATGACCTCAAGTTCTTTTTTCTTTTATTTTCTTTTTTTTTTTTTTTTTACAGAGTCAGAGAGAGAGTCAGAGAGAGAGATAGACAGGGACAGACAGACAGAAATGGAGAGAGATGAGAAGCATCAATCATTAGTTTTTCGTTGCACATTGTGACACCTTAGTTGTTCATTGACTGCTTTCTCATATGTGCCTTGACCGTGGGCCTTCAGCAGACCGAGTAACCCTTTGCTCTAGCCAGCGACCTTGGGTCCAAGCTGGTAAGCTTTTGCTCAAACTAGATGAGCCCGTGCTCAAGCTGGTGACCTCAGGGTCTCGAACCTGGGTCCTCGGCATCCCAGCCCGACGCTCTATCCACTTGCACCACCGCCTGGTCAGGCTCAAGTTCTTTTAATAGCATCCTTCCCTCTCAGTTTAGATTCAAGAAACCGAAGGTCTCATTGGGAGCTAGGAGCACAATGGGGGTAAGGGAGTGGTCATGGGCAGCAAAAGTGAGGGGCCACAGCATACTGTGGCTGAGAATTGGGAGACTGAGGCAAGATTAGAGGATGTTAGGCAGTGAGTTTGGGGATACCTCACAGATTGAATAGTCAACAATTATCAATCAGCTCTCTGCTTTCATTCTATGGATTTGAAGTGCAAATCAAATTTCCCCCTTGAACTAAACTCTTCAGATCCTTTCTAACCCTGGGAGCAGTTCATTTTTAATGTCATTTTTTTTCTGTGGGCGAGTTGACATCCATAGGGGCTTTGGTGGACATTTAAAAATATGTAGAAATGAAAATGCATATGCAAAAGTGCATAAAGTGCAGTAATCTTAAATGTACAACTTTTTTTCTGTCTTCTTATCAAAATCAGGAGACCAGCAACTACCCAGAAATCCTGGACAGGATGGAGGTGAGGAAACAGAAAATTCAAGTAACCCTTGTTGTATATAAACTTGATCTATCAAATTTCCAATTTATAGCATTAACAAAGTAGTGTACGAGTTCATTTTGCATAGCCCAAGGCCTAAAATGTCAGAAATTTTCAAGCAAGTGTATAACAATACAGCAACAGTAACATAGCTGCCATTTCTGGTACAAACTAACCTGACAGGCACTACTGTAAGTGCTTTGCATGCATTATCTAGTCTAACCCCCACTGCGCACCACGAAATGTATATATTTATTCACATTAGCACAAACCCTCTCCTTATCTCCTTTTACACTTCTCATTTCTTTCTACTGTGCTTTGTGTCCTACCCCCTCACACCTTTCCAGAACCTTACACATTAATTATTATTTCTCTTTTCTGTCTATTCAACCGTTCCCTCTTGTTGAATATTTTCATTGGTATTTAAGTATCCTCAAGTCTCTCTGATCTTAACAAAAACAATTTCCCTTGAGTTTACATCCCTCTTTAGCTACTACCAAATTCTCTTCTCTCCTTTATACTATACTTCTTGAAATAATGACTTTTCCCATTTCTTTCTTCCTAATTCCTTCACAATACATTTCATTCTGTCTTCTAACCTTTTCAATCTGTGTTGATAATGTCACCACTGGCCACCAAGTCACTAAATCCAATAGATACTTTTAGTCCTCATCCTGCTTGATCTCTCAAGCAAAATTTGATATCCGTGATGGTTTCTTTTTTTAAAAAAATTTTTAAAAGATTTTATTTATTGGTTTTAGAGAGAGGAGAAAGAGAGGGAGAGAAGAGAGGGTGTGGAGCTGGAAGCATCAACTCCCATATGTGCTTTGACCAGGCAAGCCCAGGGTTTTGAACCAGTGACCTCAGTGTTCCTGGTTGATGTTTTATCCACTGCGCCACCACAGGTCAGGCCCATGATGGTTTCTTTCTCGAAACACATTGGCTTCCAGGACCCATTGCTCCTCTTGGCTCTCCTCCTACATCTCTGGCCATTCCTTTCAGTCTCCTTTCCAAGCCCCTTTTTTTTCTGCCTGGCCATTCAATGATGGAGTTCTTGGGGACTCGGTCCTAGGCTTCTGTCCTCTATGTGACTCTTCTAGACACTCATTTTGACCATGATTTCAAATATCACCCACATGTGGGTGACTCACACATTTTTATCTCTGACACATACATGTCTCTCCTTCGAGGTCCAGATCAGTATACCAATAGCTAACACATATCTGGAACAGTCTCTGGCCTATAGGAAGTACTAGATAAATGTTTGCTATTATTAGTACTACTACTCTTCGATCTCTTCATCGAAAGCTTTCCCCTCAGAAAGTTGGAGTGTTTTTTCTTAGGAGGGACACATCTCAAATATCAAATTTTATTAAGTTTTAGGAAGAAAATAGCATATTCTTGAGAGTCGGTTTTGCTGTTCCATAAAGTGATAACATATTTGCCATAACATTGCATCAGCTTCAAGATTAATGGATATTGTATTCACCTGCTGAGGAAATAAGTTCTCATGAGTAGAATAACACTGAGTGAGGCACTTCTGCCCACATTATTGCACTTACCATATTTTTCGCTCCATAGACGTACCTGACAATAAGACACACCTAGGGTTTTAAAGAGGAAAATAAGAAAAAAATATTCTAAACCAAATGTTGTATTAAAATATTTAATAAAATACCGTATTTTTCTCTTCATAAGACACACGGGCATTTTCCCCTCCACTTTTTTTGGGGAAAAAAGTGGGTCTTATGGAGCAAAAAATACAGTAATCCTCACACCTGCTCTGTGAGGTAGGTATTCTCCCAAATTTTTATAGATGAGGAAACCAAGGCTCAAAAAAGGAAGTATCTGGCCTGACCTGTAGTGGCGCAGTAGATAAAGCATCGACCTGGAAACTGAGATTGCAG
This sequence comes from Saccopteryx leptura, assembly GCF_036850995.1. Lineage (NCBI taxonomy): Eukaryota > Metazoa > Chordata > Mammalia > Chiroptera > Emballonuridae > Saccopteryx > Saccopteryx leptura. The sequence goes on along the minus strand of NC_089516.1, from coordinate 65,613,437 downwards.
GTTCAAAACCCTGGGCTTGCCTGGTCAAGGCACATATGAGAGTTGATGCTTCCCACTCCTCCCCCTTCTCTCTCTCTCTCTAAAAGTTAATAAAATCCAAAAAAAAGAAGAAAAGGAAGTGGCTTGCTTGAGGTTACAAAGCTACGGGTCAAAACCTCAGTCATTGCTAAGAGCCGTCCTAGAGCCACTTGAGAACATCCCAAACCTAGGGACCCACTGGGACCTTAGAAGAGGAAGTTGATACCACGTCCCTCTAGTCCAGCAGTGTCCCTTCGACAAGCCTGACTGGAAACCAGTGGGCCCTTGATGGATCAATGGTATCTCACACTGATGGAATGCTTTTCCAGACAGTGTTGATGTCTCTGATTGCTTCATCTCGAACTTCAGTGGGACTCCTAGGTACCTTACTTCTCATCTCATCCAGATCAGTAATCATCTCCCAGGCAAAACAGGTTCAGTGTGACTGTCTCTGGGACCCCGGCCTCCACCATTCTCTTCCCTTCTGCTCCCAAAGTCCCAACACTGCTGCCAGGAGAACCAAGCAGACCAGTATGAATTCATGCTGTTCAATTTTAACTTGGCCCTTGCAGCTGCTCAGCAACCCTTTTATTTGTCTCATACATTCCCTGGCTTGCTCCCCACAGAGGCTGTTCCAGATCTTCCTCTTCTCAAATTCCAGCTCCTCCCGTTTCACTCCTTCAAAATAACACTCACACTTTCATCAGATGCTCGACAATCCAATAACATTATTGTAAAACTTTTTTATGGAGAACTTAAAACACGTCCTAAAGTTGATAACAATAGAATGAATCCCCAGTTACCACTTAACTTTAGCTAGTATCAACTCTTGGGCTCTCTTGTTTTATCTATTTCCTCCTTCCCATATTACTTTGGAGCAAATCCCAGACATGATATCATTACATACCTAAATATTTCAGTATGTCTTTTTAAAAGGTAAGGATCCATTTAAAAAAGTCATAATTGTGGGGGAAAAAATAAATTAAAAAAAATTAAAAAGTCATAATTGTGATACCATTAGCACACATAAAATAAACAAGCAAGAATCTCTTAATGTCATCAAATATCAAGTCAGTATTTAAGTTTCCAGTAGTTTTCATACATGTCCAAAGAAATTTTTACAGCATTTTTGTTTAAATCAGTATTTAAGTAAAGTTCATGCGTTGTGATTAGTGAATACCTACTATAAGTCACTTTTATTTTTATTGTTTTTTTTCTTTAGAGGTAGAGACAGGGAGGGACAAAAATCGATTTGCTGTTCCACTTATTCACACATTTATTGGTTGCTTCCCAAATGTGCTCTGCAGGGATCAAACCCACAACCTTGGTGCATCAGGAAGATGCTGTAACCAAGTGAGCGACATGGCCAGGGCTCTGTTGTGTGTCACTTCTAAACTACAGCTGTCCCTTTATTTCTTCTCTTCCTTACAATTTTTGTTGAGGAAATTGGTTCGTATTTTAGTAGTTTCACACAGTCTGGACTTTGCTGGTTACATTTCTGTTGTATAGTTTGCTTGTTTCCTTGACCTCTGTTGTATATATTAGTAAAATCAGTAACATCTATACAATGCATCCTCTATATTTATTATCCTATTTTCAGTGGTGTGAGGAAATTGTCCATGTGACCAAAGAAATGGAAAGTTTCTGGCTTGGAGAGTGACTCAGGAAGGAGCTAGAACTTCTTTATCGGGACTGAAACAGATGGTTGGAGTCAAAGCTCAATAAATAGAAACAGAAGTCTAGGCAAGATAGGACGGGTGAGGGGTCATGTCGTGTCGGATTTCCACTCTGCTGGTATGTAGAGCAGGACAAGCAGGGAAGGAGTGATCAGGCTGAAGTCAGAACTGGAAGAGGAGAGGTAGCACTTGAGGCAGCACCTGGGATTATTTCTCAGGGGATTAGTCTATTTGCTATACCCTGTTTTCAAAATATATCTTATTCATTCCCACCTCCGTGCTGTTGCCCAGGGTTTCCTCTGCTTGATACCATCTCCCTTCTCTCCAAACCCTACTTATCTATAAAGACCAGTGCAAGTTCCCTCTTTCTTTTGTAGAATCATATACTCTCTCTGAAAGGATAAGAGACCATTGATTCTTTCCCAGGAATGGAACTGGATGGCCAGAGGACAGGGCTGGAAGGGAGAAAGACATCACTGATCTGTTGCAGTTGGGACAGTTCATCTGATAAAAGTACCTAAAAGAAGTCTGTGAAAGCACCATATGGAGATTGGAATTTGAAGTTTGAGGAGAAAGAAGGAGGTCTGGAACAGCCTCTGTGGGGAGCAAGCCAGGGAATGTATGAGACAAATAAAAGGGTTGCTGAGCAGCTGCAAGGGCCAAGTTAAAATTGAACAGCATGAATTCATACTGGTCTGCTTGGTTCTCCTGGCAGCAGTGTTGGGACTTTGGGAGCAGAAGGGAAGAGGATGGTGGAGGCCGGGGTCCCAGAGACAGTCACACTGAACCTGTTTTGCCTGGGAGATGATTACTGATCTGGATGAGATGAGAAGTAAGGTACCTAGGAGTCCCACTGAAGTTCGAGATGAAGCAATCAGAGACATCAACACTGTCTGGAAAAGCATTCCATCAGTGTGAGATACCATTGATCCATCAAGGGCCCACTGGTTTCCAGTCAGGCTTGTCGAAGGGACACTGCTGGACTAGAGGGACGTGGTATCAACTTCCTCTTCTAAGGTCCCAGTGGGTCCCTAGGTTTGGGATGTTCTCAAGTGGCTCTAGGACGGCTCTTAGCAATGACTGAGGTTTTAAGCAAGTAGATTTCATCACTGAAACTGGAGCTTCTGAAAGAGATACATTTGAAAAATTAAAGAAACTATTTTGTATTGAGCCTTTACTATGATCCAAGCACTATAATAAAGATATATTGTTTTTCTCTGTTCTCTCATATATATGTATCTGAAATGAGAATATATATTATCATTTAATTCCCACAGCAGTGTATTAAAGGCATTATTGCCTTACCAGGTAGTTGCACAGTAGATAGAGTATCGGCCTGGGACACAGAGGACCCAGGTTTGAAACCCCAAGGTCGCCCAGTTGAGCACCAGCGTGGGCTCATCAGCTTGACCCCATGGTCGCTGGCTTGAGCCTAAGGTCGCTGGCTTGAGCAAGGGGTCACTCAGTCTGCTGTAGCCCCCTGGTCAAGGCACATATGAAAAAGCAATCAATGAACAACTACGGAGCCGCAATGTAGAATTGATGCTTCTCATCTCTCTCCCTTCCTGTTGGTCCTTATCTGTCCTCTCTCACTTTCTCTCCCTAAAAAATAAATAAATAAAGCATTATCATCTTTTTAATAGATGAGGAAACTGAAGCTCAGGGAGGTTAGATAATTTTCCCTGGGTCACCAGGTTTCTCGTGTCAGAGCTGGAACTCAAAATTCAGGTCTGACCACAAAGCAAAAATTCAGGTCTGTGTTCTTTGGTGCCAAGCAGCATTTCAAGCAAACACTTCCCTTTAATAAATGAATCTTATTTTGCCAGTGACATCTGTTATAAAATTATAGGTGCATTTCCAGCAAAAAGAATTATACAGGCCCTGGCCGGTTGGCTCAGCGGTAGAGTGTCGGCCTGGCGTGCGGGGGACCCGGGTTTGATTCCCGGCCAGGGCACATAGGAGAAGCGCCCATTTGCTTCTCCACCCCCCCTTCCTCTCTGTCTCTCCCTTCCCCTCCCGCAGCCAAGGCTCCATTGGAGCAAAGATGGCCTGGGCGCTGGGGATGGCTCCTTGGCCTCTGCCCCAGGCACTAGAGTGGCTCTGGTCGCAGCAGAGCGACGCCCCCGGAGGGGCAGAGCATCGGCCCCTGGTGGGCAGAGCCTCGCCCCTGGTGGGCATGCCGGGTGGATCCCAGTTGGGCGCATGCGGGAGTCTGTCTGACTGTCTCTCCCCGTTTCCAGCTTCAGAAAAATACAAAAATAAATAAATAAATAAATAAGAATTATACAGAGAATTTTAAGCTTTTGGTGAGTCAGGAGTTAACTGAGGAGGTTGGAAGAGCCGTTTGGAGGCAGTGAAACTAATTGGCTAACTGCAGTGGTCCAGGGAGAAAGAGGAAACTCCAGACCAAGTTGGTATGGTAGTAAGAGTGGAAAAGAGAGTGAAGAATTTAAGAGCTATGTCTTAGTCCAGGCTGTTACAACAAAGTACCATATCCTGGGTGGTTTATAAACACAAAAATATATTTCTTACAGTTCTGGAGGCTAAAAGTCCAGAATCAGGGCACCAGCATGGTTGAGTTCTGGTGAAGGCCCTCTGCCAGTGCAGAGCAGAGAGAGCAAGCTGTGTCATGAGTTTTATGAGGGCACTAATCCCATTCATGACCTCATCTAGTCCTCTTCACCTACCAAAGGCCTGCCATCTTCTAGTACCATCCCAGTGAGGGATAGGATTTCAACATCAGAATTTTAGGGGGACACGTTCAGTCTGTAACAAGATAGTTCCACAGGTAGGAGTAAAGTTATGTGGCCACAATGGTCTTCTGTGCTCTTTGAACTTAATGCAGTCCACTCCTTTCTCAGTGCTCTGTACTATCTGATCCCCCTGTGTGGGGTTAAGTCTTCCTACAGGTTTTTGAATACCTGGGCCCTTGTCATTCATGTCTCGGCTCAAATATCACCTCTAATTATAGGAAACCAATTCATTATCTTGAAAATTCATCAGTAAAGGAAGAGAATCAAGCATTTATCCTGCCTTTCCTAGATGAACCAGGTAACAAAAGAGTAGGATGAAAGGACATGTCTTTTTACAAAAACAATTTCAATGAATAAGAAATAATAGTGGCCCTGGCTGGTGGCTCAGTGAATAGAGCGTTGGTACAGCATATGGACATCCCAGGTTTGATTCCTGGGTAGGACACACAGGAGAAGCAACCATCTGCTTCTCAACCCCTCCCTCTCCCCCTTCTCTCCCTCTTCCCCGCCCATAGCCAGTGGCTCGATTTGTTCGAGTGTGGCCCCAGGCACTGAGGATAGTTCGGTTAGTCTGAGCATATCAGCCTCAGGTGCTAAAAATAGTTCAGTACTCAAGCATCAGCCCCAGATGGTGTTGCCAGGTGGATCCTGGTCAAAGTGCATGTGGGAGTCTGCCTCGCTATCTCCCCTCCTCTCACTGAAAAAAATAACAATAGTAAAATTAGAATATCATTATTCTGCAACCCTTAATAAATAGATATCAATAGTAAGCATCAACAGCTTTAAAATTACAAAAAAAGAGACATCAAATGTTGCATCTATCCTATAGACCAGGGGTCTCAAACTCACGGCCCACGGGCCGCATGCGGCCCGCCAAACAATTTTGTGCAGCCCGCAGACTAATCCACGAAGTTCAAAATATTTTGGATAAAATTAAGTAAGCCTAGAGGCCTACTTGTATTTGCCAAACGGCTGGGATCTTGCTCTGCGGCCCACATGCTGAGTTGAGTTTGAGATCCCTGCTATAGACCTATCAAAGGGATGGAACTGAGTTTGATCTAGTCTTTTGATCTAGTTGCTATTTTGCAGGAAATACAGAGGACTGCACAATGCCTGTGCAATTAGGAAAACCCACAGTGACAAAACTAAGTTCTTCCCCAAACAAGTCACCTCTCAGAAAGGTCTTTCTTGGCCATGCTCTTTAAACTAACACCAACTATTCAAGTTACTATCATATTTACCCTGTCTGATTTTCGCCACAGCCCATATAAACTAAAGTTTCCCCACATAGAAGCAATATAGCATTAACCGTTTAAGAGGACAAACTATAACATCAGGCTGCCCAGGTTCAAATATTTTAAAATTTTTATTAATTTTAGCAAGAGAGGAAGGGAAGGAGAGAGAGGGAGAGGAACACTGAGCTGCTCCTGCATGTGCTTTTACCAGACATCAAATCGGCAACCTCTGTGCTTCTGGATGACGATTTAACCAACCAAGCCATCTGGCCAGGGCTAAGGTTCAAATCTGGACTCTTCCACTTACTACCTATCTGACCTTAAGCTACTTAAAAGCTATGTGCCTCAGTTTCCCAAATTATAAAATAGAGTTAATAATAGTACGTATATCACAGGGTCATTAGGAGTATTAAATGAATGTATCTGAAGGGCTTAGTACAGTGCCTGGTACAGGATAAGCCTTATAAAAGTGTTAACAATATTATTGCATATGCAATGTCTTTCTGTATGATTCCAGTCCCTAAAACTGTCTAGCGCATACATAATATGTGCTCAATAAATATTTGTTAAGTGAAGGGTCTGAATTAGGGTGGCAAAGAATACACAGGAAAGAGACATGTAAGATATTTAAAAGTAAGAAAAAAATGCCTTGGACATGATGATTTTTTTCTGATAAAGGAGGGAAGGATATAAAATGACTAAGGCTTCAAGCTTAAATAATGGGGAGAAGGCTAGTGCTTTTGACAGAAATAGGAAAACGAGGAACTAGAACTATTACGGAGAGAGAGGAAGAGAGAGAGAGGAGGAGAGTGAGGGGAAGAGAAACAGATGGCCGCTTCTCATGTGTGCCCTGACCACAGATCAAAACCGAGATGTTGCACACTGGGATTATGCTCTATCCACTGAGCCAACTGGCCAGGGCCAAGAAATATATATATTTTAAAAAGACAATTACAGTACTAAACCAGACTCCTTCAACCAAATCACAACCTCTTCTTAGATGTGCTAATATTTCTTGTGGATATATTCATAAAAGTGGGGTGCATATTCTTCCATATCTAAAATTTTAATAGCCCTGGCCAGATAGCTTGTTTGGTTGGAGCATCGTCCCAGAGCACAGAGGTTGCCGGTTCGATCAGTCAGGGCGCATACAGGAAGAGATGCTCCTGTCTCTCTCCTGCTCTCTCCCTTTCTCTCTAAAATCAATAAAATAAACATTAAAAAAATGTTATAAGATGCTGCTGAGTTATTCTACATAAAGGCTGTTCCAATTTACATGATTACCTACCAGTGTATGAGCCTCTGTTTCCCCATGACTTTCATCAATACTTTATCAATTAGCCTGACCTGTGGTGGCGCAGTGGATAAAGCGTCGACCTGGAATGCTGAGGTCGCCGCCGGTTCAAAAACCCTGGGCTTGCCTGGTCAAGGCACATATGGGAGTTGATGCTTCCTGCTCCTCCCCCTGTTCTCTCTCTCTCCCTCTCTCTCTCTTTCTCTCTCTCTCCCCTCTCTCTCTAATAAAAATGAATAAATAAAATAAAAAAACTTTATCAATTAAAAAAAAATTACCAACCAGATGTGCAAATAATGGTACCTAATTTGTATTTTGCGTTTCCTCTGATTATAGGAGAGGGTGAGGATTTTTTTTAACTTTTTTTTTTTTTTAGAGAGAGAGAGAGAGATAGACAGGGACAGACAGACAGGGAGAGAGATGAGAAGTATCAACTCTTTGTTGCAACACCTTAGTTCATTGATTGCTTTCTTATATGTGCCTTGACCTGGGGCTCCAGCCAAGCCAGTGACCTCTTGCTCAAGCCAGGGGTTTTGAACCTGGGTCCTAAGCATCCCAGACCTGCACTCTATCCACTCCGCCACTGCCTGGTCAGGCTGGGGAAGGTTTATTTATTGATTTTAGATCGAGAGAGGAGACACAGACAAAGGTGGGGGTAGGAGCTGGGAGCACCAGGTTATAGTAGTTGCTTCTCGTATGTGCCCTGACCAGGCAAGCCTGGGGTTTCAAACCAGAGACCTCAGCATTCCAGATAGATGCTTTATCCACTGTGCCACCACAGCTCAGGCTGTTTTAGGTTTGTTTTTTCTTTTTTTGTGTTTTTTTTTTAGTTTTTTAAAGCAGGATCCAGCCCTGGCCGGTTGGCTCAGTGGTAGAGCATCGGCCTGGCGTGCAGGAGCCCAGGGTTCGATTCCCAGCCAGGGCACACAGGAGAAGCGCCCATCTGCTTCTCCACCCCTCCCCCTCTCCTTCCTCTCTGTCTCTCTCTTCCCCTCCATTTCTTCTTACCTTTTTTTATCACAAATGGTAGCATATTATCCACTCTTTTTTCTCAATATATCTTTGAGATTGTGTCATATCAATAAATGTGTAGCTGCCATAGTCTTTTTTATGGCTACATCTCAATTTATTTAACCAGATCCATGATTTCTGTTTTTTTCTTTTTTTTTTTTTTAAATTTTTTTTTTCATTTTTCTGAATCTGGAAACAGGGAGAGACAGTCAGACAGAATCCCGCATGTGCCCGACCGGGATCCACCCAGCACGCCCACCATGGGGCAACGCTCTGCCCACCAGGGGGCGATGCTCTGCCCATCCTGGGCGTCGCCATGTTGTGACCAGAGCCACTCTAGCGCCTGAGGCAGAGGCCACAGAGCCATCCCCAGCGCCCGGGCCATCTTTGCTCCAATGGAGCCTCGGCTGCGGGAGGGGAAGAGAGAGACAGAGAGGAAAGCGCGGCGGAGGGGTGGAGAAGCAAATGGGCGCTTCTCCTGTGTGCCCTGGCCGGGAATCGAACCCGGGTCCTCCGCACGCTAGGCCGAGGCTCTACCACTGAGCCAACCGGCCAGGGCCTGTTTTTTTCAATATCTTGTTTTTATAATAACAGGACATGTTTGAACATACTTACTTGTGTACATATGCCAGTATATTTGGAGGATAGATTCTTAGAAGTATAGTTCCCAAATCAAAGTATATTGTGGCTGATGTGCTTCCCTACTCAACATCTATTTTGTGTCATCCCTTCAGTCATAAAGTTTGAAGGCCTAGAATTGATCTCTCCCCCAGCTTTTGGCAGGTGGTACCACCCGTGCTTGTATCCCAATCAAGGTAGGTCCATGCCCTCGTGCCTCAGTGATTGGTTTAGGCAACCCAGGCTTTAACCAATCAACATATACCATTGTCCTGTCAAGGAGATTGTTCAGGAATTAGTCACTGACCCAATTCAAATTAAAAAGTGTTAGAGGGCCCTGGCCGGTTGGCTCAGTGGTAGAGCGTCAGCCTGGCGTGCAGAAGTCCCTGGTTCGATTCCCGGCCAGGGCACACAGGAGAAGCGCACATCTGCTTCTCCACCCCTCCCCCTCTCCTTCGTCTCTGTCTCTCTCTTCCTCTCCCGCAGCCGAGGCTCCATTGGAGCAAAGATGGCCCGGGCGCTGGGGATGGCTCCTTGGCCTCTGCCCCAGGCGCTAGAGTGGCTCTGGTCGCGGCAGAGCGATGCCCCGGAGGGGCAGAGCATCGCCGCATCGCCCCCTGGTGGGCAGAGCATCGCCCCCTGGTGGGCGTGCAGGGTGGATCCCGGTCGGGCGCATGCGGGAGTCTGTCTGACTGTCTCTCCCTGTTTCTAGCTTCAGAAAAATACAAAAAAAAAAAAAAAGTGTTAGAGGATTTTTGTTGAAGTATTTGGGGGAAGAAGTTTTTTGGTTTTTCTTCTTTGCTCTTCTGAGATAACAGAAGCCAACTTTGTTTCTTCTTTTGGACAGTGTGGTTTGGCTGATGTGAAGCATTCAAATGGTAGCCCTTTTGCTACCAAGAAGGGAGTCAAATTTACCTTGAAGCTCATACTATGGAAGGCTAAACTGACAGATGGGAGGAAATTACATCTTTGGTGATATTGTTGATCTGCGGAATCAAACCAATTGCAAAGCCTGCTTATCCCCTGGAATTTGCGTTGTATGAACCAATAAATCCTCTTTATTGTTTAAGCCTATTGGAGTTGGGTTTTCTGTCAGTTACCAATAGAAAAGGCATATTTACTTTTAAAATTTTTTGACAAGCTGTCTTCCAAAAGTTATAATTTACAACCCACAACAGAATATGAGAGTGTCTGTTTCTCCACACACTTGCAAAAACAATATATGATCAGATTTTTGATATTGTCATTTTTATAGGAAAACAGTGGTATCATATTTTTTAAATTATTTTTATTCATTTTAGGGAAGAGAGAGAGAGAAAGGGGTGGAGGAGCAAGAAGCATCAACTCCCATATGTGCCTTGACCAGGCAAGCCCAGAGTTTTGAACCGGCAACCTCAGCATTCCAGGTTGATGCTTGATCCACTGCGCCACCACAGGTCAGGCTGGTATCATATCTTTAACGATCTTTTTTATCATAAGGTTAAGTTTCTAATATGCAGTATTCTTAAGTCAACATATATGTCGTGTGTGAGTGTGTGTGTAGACTGCTCGTGTCCTTTGCCTTGTTTTCTATTTCTATTTATCTTTTTATTGCTTTGTAAAAGCTTTTTGTATACTTTATCATATGGGTTGAAATATATATTGTGAGTTTCTCCTTTAGCTTTTGACTTTTTTTATTTTTGTGTTTTTATGGCAAAATGTATAAAACAATTTACCATTTTTAAGTATACAAGTCAATGGTCCGACCTGTGCTGGTACAGTGGATAAAGCTCGACCTAGAACGGTGAGATCGCCGGTTCAAAACCCCGGGCTTGCTTGGTCAAGGCACATATGGGAGTTGATGCTTCCTGCTACTCCCCCCTTGTCCCTCTCTCCTCTCTAAAATGAATAAATAAAGTCTTAAAAAATGTTTTTTTTAAAAGTATGCAATTCAGTGGCATCAAGTAAATTCACAATATTGTATACTCATCACCGCTATTTATTTCCAGAACTTTTTCATTATCTCAGAGAAACTCTGTGCCAATTAAACAATAGTTCTCCATTATCTCTTCCCAATAGGCCTTCATAACCTCTGTTTTCTTTCTGTCTCTGAATTTACCTATTCTAGGTACTGTGTATGAGTGGAATTATACAAGATATGGACTTTTTTTTATTTTTTATTTTTCTGAAGCTGGAAACGGAGAGGCAGTCAGACAGACTCCCGCATGCACCTGACCGGGATCCACCCGGCATGCCCACAGATGCTCTGTCCATCCGGGGCGTCGCTCTGTCACGACCAGAGCCACTCTAGTGCCTGGGGCAGAGGCCAAGGAGCCATCCCCAGCGCCTGGGCCATCTTTTGCTCCAATGGAGCCTCGGCTGTGGGAGGGGAAGAGAGAGACAGAGAGGAAGGAGAGGGGAAGGGGTGGAGAAGCAGATGGGCGCCTCTCCTGTGTGCCCTGGCTGGGAATTGAACCAGGGACTTCCACACGCCAGGCCGACGCTCTAGCACTGAGCCAACCGGCCAGGACAAGATATGGACTTTTATGTCTAGTTTATTTCATAAGCATAATGTCTTCAAGGTTTATAATTATGTAGCATGTATCAGGATTTTATTTTTTTATGACTGAATCATATCCTATTGCAAGTATATACCATATTTTATTTATCCATTCATCTGTTGATGGACACTTAAGTCATTTCTACCTATTTCCTATTGTGAATAATGCTTCTGTGAACATCAGTATATAAATATCTGTTTGAGCCCAGGCCAAATGGCTCAGTGGTAGTTGACCCAGTGTGTGGATGTCCTGGGTTTGATTCCTGGTCAGGGCACACAGGAGAAGTAACCATCTGCTTTTCCTCCCTCCTCCCACTCCTCCCTCTCTCTCTCTCTCTCTCTCTCTCTCTCCCCCTCCCATAGCCATGGCTAGATTGGTTCAAGTGCATCAGCCCAGGCGCTGAGAATGGCTCCATGGAGCCTCTGCCTCAGGTGCTAAAAATAGCTCTGTTGTGAGCATGGCCCCAGATGGTCAGAGTATCAGCTCTAGATGGGGGTTGCCAGGTAGATACTGGTCAGGACACAAGCATGGGTCTGTCCCTATCTTCCCTCCTCTCAGTTGGAAAAGAATATATATATATCTATATTATATATGTCTGACTCTCTGCTTTCAATTTCTTTGGATATATACCTAGGGGTGGAATTGTTGGGTCTATGTTAATTCTAGGTTTAGCTTTCTGAGAAACCAAAATAGCTGCAAACATTTTACATTTCCATCAGCAATGTACAAGGGTTCTAATTTCTTCACATTCTCACCAATACTTGTTATTTTCCAATTTTATTTTTCTTTATTTTTAACTGGCCAGGGCTATATGTACCATGGCTTTTTTTTTTTTTTTTTTTTTTTTTTTTACAAGGACAGAGAGAGAGTCAGAGAGAGGGATAGATAAGGACAGACAGACAGGAACGGAGAGAGACGAGAAGCATCAATCATCAGTTTTTCGCCGCAACACCGTAGTTGTTCATTGATTGCCCTCCCACACATGCCATGACCGCGGGACTTCAGCAGACTGAGTAACCCCCCTGCTCGAGCCAGCAACCTTGGGTCCATGCTAGTGAGCTTTTTGCTCAAGCCAGATGAGCCCACGCCCAAGCCGGCAACCCCGGGGTCTCGAACCTGGGTCCTTCCGCATCCCAGTCTGACACTCCATCCACTGCACCACCACCTGGACAGGCTGTCATTGTGATTTTAATTTGCATTTCTCTCATGACTAATCATGCTGAACACCTTTTCGTGTGCTTCTTCGCTGTTTGTTTGAATATATCTTTGAAGAAGTATCTGTTCAGGTCCTTTGCCCATTATTTAATTGCATTGTTTATGAGGGGTTTTGTTGTTGTTGAGTTGTAGTTCTTTATGTATTCTGTATATTCATTTTTTTGTGTGACAGAGACAGAGAGAGGGACAGGTAGGGACAGAAAGACAGGAAGGGAGAGAGGTGAGAAGAATCAATTCTTTGTTGTGGCATCTTAGTTATTCATTGATCGCTTTCTCATATGTGCCTTGACCAGGGGCTACAGCAGAGTGAGTGATTCCTTGGTCAAGCCAGTGACCTCAGGCTTCAAGCCCGCAACCATTGGGCTCAAGCCAGAGACCATGGGGTCATGTCTATGATCCCACACTCAAGCCAGCAACCCTGCACTCAAGCCAAATGAGCTTGTGCTCAAGCCGGCGACCTTGGGTTTGTTTGGGGTTTTTTTTGTATTTTTCTGAAGTTAGAAACGGGGAGGCAGTCAGACATACTCCCGCATGTGCCCGACCAGGATCCACCTGGCATGCCCACCAGGGGGCGATGCTCTGCCCATCTGGGACATTGCTCTGTTGTGACCAGAGCCATTCTAGCGCCTGAGGCAGAAGCCATGGAACCATCCTCAGTGCCTGGGCCAACTTTGCTCCAGTGGAGCCTCAGCTGCGGGAGGGGAAGAGAGAGACAGAGAGGAAGGAGAGGGGGAGGGGTGAAGAAGCAGATGGGCGCTTCTCCTGTGTGCCCTGGCCGGGAATCGAACCCGGGACCCCTTGCACGCCAGGCCAATGCTCTACCACTGAGCCAACCGGCCAGGGCCGACCTTGGGGTTTTGAACCTGGGTGTTCTACATCTTAGTCTGATGCTCTATCCACTGCACCACTGCCTGGTCAGGCTAGATATTAATCTCTTATTAGATATGTGATCTGCAGATATTTTCTCCCATTCTATGTGTTGTCTTTTCACTTTCATGATAGTGTCTTTAGAAGCACAAGAGTTTTTGATTGTGATAAATACCAATTTATCTATGTTTTCTTTTTTTAAATTTTAATTACAGTTGACATTCAATATTATATTAGTTTCAGGTATACAACATAGTTGCTAGACATTTATATAATTTAAGAAGTGATCCCCCAATAAGTCTAGTACCCAGTTGGCACCATACATAGTTATTCCAATACTATTGACTATATTCCCTATGATATACTCTATCTATATTTTCTTTTGTTGGCTGCAGTTTTACTGAAAAGACTGTCAATTCCCCATTGGATCTTCTGGCAGCCCTGGTCAGTTGGGTCAGTGGTAGAGTATCGGCCTGGTGTGTGATGTTCCGGGTTCAATTCCCATTCAGGGCACACAGGAGAAGCGATCATCTGATTCTCCACCTCTCCCCCTCCCACTTGTTCCCCGTCTCTTTCTCTTTCTCTCCTGCAGCTATGGCTCGATTGATCAGAGCAAAGCTGGCCCCGGGTACTGAGGATGGCCCCATAGCCTCACCTCAGACACTAAAATAGCTCAGTTGCCGATCAACAGAGCAATGGCCCCAGATGGGCAGAGCATCCCTTGGTAGGGTGCTTACTGGGTGGATACCAGTCAGGATACATGCAGGAGTCTGTCCATCTGCCTCCCCGCTTCTCAATTAAAAAAATCTTTTGGCACTCTTGTTGAAAATCAATTGACTATATACGTGAGGGTTTATTTCTGGGCTCTATATTCTATTCCATTGGTCTATATGTCTGTCCTTATGCCAGGACCACACTGTTTTGGTTACTCTAGCTTTATAGTAGTTTATAATTTTGAAATCTGTGAGTGTGAATCCTCCAAGTTTATTCTTTTTCAAGATTTGTGTGTGTGTGTGACAGACAGAGAGAGGGACAGATAGGAACAGACAGACAGGAATGAAGAGAGATGAGAAGCATCAATTCTTCATTGCTGCACCTTAGTTATTCAGAGATTGCTTTCTCATATGTGCCTTGACTGGGGAGCTACAGCAGAGTGAGAGACCCCTTGCTCAAGCCAGTGACCTTGGGCTCAAGCTGGTGAGCCTTGCTCAAACCAAATGAGCCTGCATTCAAGCTGGCGACCTTGGGGTCTCGAGCCTGGGTCCTCTGTGTCCGAGTCTGACACTCTTATCTACTGTGCTACCGACTGGTCAGGCTTCAAGAATGTTTTGGCTATTCAGGATCCCTTAAGATTCCATATGAATTTTAGGATGTATTTTTCCATTTCTGCAGAAAAAAATTCTATTGAGATTTTGATTGGAATTGCATTGAATCTGGTACTGTAGATAACTTTAAGGAATATTTTCATTGTAACAATATAGTCTTTCACCTGACCAGGCAGTGGTGCAGTGGATAGACTGTTGACCTGGGATGCTGAGGACCCAGGTTCGAAACCCCAAGGTCACTGGCTTGAGCCCAAGGTCGCTGACTTGAGCAAGGGGCCACTGGCTAGGTTGGAGCCCCCTGGTAAAGGCACATATGAGAAGCAATCTATGAACAACTAAAGTGCCATAACTACGAGTCGATGCTTCTCATCTCTCTCCCTGTCTCTCTCTCTCTTGCAAAAAAATAAACAAATAAACAACAAAAAAAAAACCCCATGAAATCCAGTATATATCCATTTGAATTAGAAAAATTTAAAAGGCTGAGGTCTGCCTGACCAGGCGGTGGCGCAGTGGATAGAGCATTGGACTGGGATGTGGAGGACCCAGGTTCGAGACCCCAAGGCTGCCAACTTGAGCGTGGGCTCATCTGGTTTGAGCAAAAAGCCCACCACCTTGGACCCAAGGTCGCTGGCTCGAGCAAGGGGTTACTGGGTCTGCTGTAGCCCCACGCTGTAGCCCCATGGTCAAGGCACATATGAGAAAGCAATCAATGAACAACTAAGGTGTCACAATGCGCAACGAAAAACTAATGATTGATGCTTCTCATCTGTCTCCATTCCTGTCTGTCCCTGTCTATCCCTCTCACTGACTCTTTCTCTGTCTCTGTAAAAATAAATAAATAAATAAATAAAAGGCTGAGGTCTGACCTGTGCTGGCGCAGTGAATAAAGCGTCGACCTGGAATGCTGAAGTTGCTGGTTTGAAACCCCGGGCTTGCCTGGTCAAAGCACAAATGGGAGTTGATGCTTTCTGCTCCTCCCCTCCTTCTCTTTCTCTATTTCCTCTCTCTCTAAAAATGAGTAAATAAAATCTAAGAAGAAAAGGCTGAAAAAACTAAGTGTGGTGAAGATGTGGAGCCACTGGGACTCTCATGCTTAGTTTAGAGTATAAAATGGTGACACCACTTTGGTGTATTATTTAGTAGTTTCTTATAATGTCAAATATACATAGTTAAACATACACCTACCCAAAGACCCAACAATCCCACTCCTAGATATTCCTCAAGAGAAATGAAAATATATGTCTACAAAAAATCTTATGTACAAATATTCATAGTAGTTTTATTCATTATGACCCCAAACTGTAAACAAATAGCTATATATCTTTGTAATCGAATACTACTAAGCAATAAAGAGGAATGATTACTGTTATGCCCAAACAACATGAATAAATCTCAGAGACATTATGCTGAGCAAAAAAGTGTACGCAAAACAGTACATGCTGTATGATTCCATTTATAGAAAAGTCTACAAATAACTAATCTTTAGTGACAGAAAGCAGAGAAGTGATCTTCTGGGGCCAGGAGTTGTAGGGATTGACTGCAAAGGGGTTCAAGCGAACTTTTCTTTTTCAAGGTGACTTTTAAAGGTGATGGAAATTTATGTCTTGATTGTGGTAATAATTACATGGGTGCATATATTTGTCAAAAGTCATCAAACTAGGCCCTGGCCGGTTGGCTCAGCGGTAGAGCGTCGGCCTGGCATGCAGGGGACCCGGGTTCGATTCCTGGCCAGGGCACATAGGAGAAGCGCCCATTTACTTCTCCACCTCTCCGCCGCACCTTCCTCTCTGTCTCTCTCTTCCCCTCCCGCAGCCAAGGCTCCATTGGAGCAAAGATGGCCCGGGTGCTGAGGATGGTTCCTTGGCCTCTGCCCCAGGTGCTAGAGTGGCTCTGGTCGCGGCAGAGCGACGCCCTGGAGGGGCAGAGCATCGCCCCCTGGTGGGCTGAGCATCGCCCCTGGTGGGCGTGCCGGGTGGATCCCGGTCGGGCACATGCCGGAGTCTGTCTGACTGTCTCTCCCCGTTTCCAGCCTCAGAAAAAAAAAAAAAAAGTCATCAAACTATAAACTTAAAAGGAGCTTTTTGTTTGTTTGTTTGTTTTCCTTATTTTCCAAGTGAGAGGAAGGGAGACAGAGAGACAGACTCCTGCATGAGCCCCAACTAGGATCCACCCAGCAACCCCCATCTGGGGAAGATGCTCTGCCCATCTGGGCCCATGCTCACAATCTAGCTGTTATTTTTTTTTTTAGCACCTGAGGTGGAGGCTCCACGAAGCCATTCTCAGTGTCCGGGGCCAATGCACTTGAACCAATTGAGCCATGGCTGTGGGAAAAGAGAGAGAGAGAGAAAGGAGAAGAAGAGGGGTGGAGAAGCAGATGGCTGGCCGCTTCTTCTTTGTGCCCTGACCGGGAATCTAATCTAGGAAGTCCATGTGCCAGGCCAACGCTCTACCACTGAGCCAACCGGCCAGGGAAAAATGAGCTTTTTAAATGTCATGCCTCTCTAAATTTCATTTTAAGAGAAAAAATACAATTCTACAATAAAAAGGGATGAAGTACTGATACATGCTACTACATGAAAGAAACTCAAAACATTGTGCTAATTGAAAAAATCCAGATACAAAGAAGAGAAGAGATACATTGTGTTATACCATTTATGTGAAATCATTAGGAAAGACAACTTTATAGAGACAATAAGTAGATTAAACATTGCCTAGGGGCATGAAGCATCTTTTTTTTGGGTAACACAAATGTTCTAAAAATGGATTGTGATAATAGGAGCTCAACATTGTAAAATTACTAAAAATCATTTCATTGTACACTTAAAATTAATGAATTTATGGTATGTAAATTATATATTCAGGCCCTGGCCGGTTGGCTCAGTGGTAGAGCGTCGGCCTGGCATGTGGGGGACCCGGGTTCAATTCCTGGCCAGGGCACATAGGAGAAGTGCCCATTTGCTTCTCCATCCCCACCCCCTCCTTCCTCTCTGTCTCTCTCTTCCCCTCCCGCAGCCAAGGCTCCATTGGAGTAAAGATGGCCCGGGCGCTGGGGATGGCTCCTTGGCCTCTGCCCCAGGCGCTAGAGTGGCTCTGGTCGTGGCAGAGTGACGCCCCAGAGGGGCAGAGCATCGCCCCCTAATGGGCAGAGCATCGCCCCTGGTGGGCGTGCTGGGTGGATCCCAGTCGGCGCATGCGGGAGTCTGTCTGACTGTCTCTCCCCGTTTCCAGCTTCAGATATTAGAAGAAAAAAAAATTATATATTCATAAAGCTCATTTTAAAAAGATAGCCAGACCAGGTGGTGGCGCAGTGGATAGAGCATTGGACTGGGATGTTAGAGGACCCAGGTTTGAGATCCCGAGGTCACCAACTTGAGCGCGGGCTCATCTGGTTTGAGCAAAAAAGCTCACCAGCTTGAGCCTAAGGTTGCTGGCTCGAGCAAGGAGTTACTCGGTCTGCTGAAGGCCCACTGTCAAGGCACATATGAGAAAGCAATCAATGAACAACTAAGGTGTTGCAACGCGCAACAAAAAACTAATGATTGATGCTTCTCATCTCTCCGTTCCTGTCTGTCTGTCCCTGTCTATCCCTCTCTCTGACTCTCTCTCTCTCTGTCTCTGTAAAAAAAAAAAAAAAAAAAAAAGATAACTGATCATATGGTCCAATCAACACTCTTTGGTATTGACCCAAAGGAGATGAAAACTTTATGTTCAGAAAAAAGCCTGCACTTGTTTATAGTGCTTTATTCATAATTGCCCCAATGTGGAAGCAACCAAAATGTCCTTCAGTGGGTGAACAGATAAATAACCTGTAGTACATCAGATGATGGAATATTAGCACCAAAAGGGAATAAGCTGCGAAGACATAAAAAGCCACGGGGCCTGACCAGGTGGTGGCACAGTGGATAGAGCATTGGACTGGGATGCAGAGGACCCAGGTTCGAGACCCTGAGGTCACCAGCTTGAGCACGGGTTCATCTGGTTTGAGCAAAGCTCACCAGCTGGGACCCAAGGTCGCTGGCTCGAGCAAGGGGTTACTCGGTCTGCTGAAGGCCCGCGGTCAAGGCACATATGAGAAAGCAATCAATGAACAACTAAGGTGTCACAACAAAAAACTAATGATTGATGCTTCTCATCTCTCTCTGTTCCTGTCTATCTGTCCCTGTCTATCCCTCTCTCTGACTCTCTGTCTCTGTAAAAAAAAAAAAAAAAAAAAAAGCCATGGGGAAACCTCAAATACAGATGACTAAGTGAAAGAAGTCAATCTGAAAAGACTACATATTGTGTGGTTTCAACTATATAAAATTCTATAAAGGCCCTGGCCGGTTGGCTCAGCGGTAGAGCGTCGGCCTGGCGTGCGGGGGACCCGGGTTCGATTCCCGGCCAGGGCACATAGGAGAAGTGCCCATTTGCTTCTCCACCCCCCCCTTCCTGTCTCTCTCTTCCCCTCCCGCAGCCGAGGCTCCATTGGAGCAAAGATGGCCCGGGCGCTGGGGATGGCTCCTTGGCCTCTGCCCCAGGTGCTAGAGTGGCTCTGGTCGCGGCAGAGCATCGCCCCCTGGTGGGCAGAGCATCGCCCCTGGTGGGCGTGCGGGGTGGATCCCGGTCAGGCACATGCGGGAGTCTCTCTGACTGTCTCTCCCCGTTTCCAGCTTCAGAAAAATACAAAAAAAAAAAAAAATTCTAAAAAGGCAAAGCTATGGAGACAGTAAAAAGATCAGTGGCTGCCAGGGGTGGGGAGAGGGCAGGGATGAATAGGCAGACCACAGAGGATGTTTACGGGAGTGAAGCTGTTCTGTATGTTATTATAATAGTGGATATATGCCATTATATATTTGACAAAACTCATAGAATGTACACCAAGAGTAAATCCTAATGTGAACTGTGGACTCTAGGTGATGATGATGTGTCTGTGTAGGTTCATCAGCTGTAACAAATGTGCCACTCTGGTGAATGTCAATCATGGGAGCAGCTGTGCATGTGAGGGGCTAGGGAATACATGGCAATTCTCTGTATTTTCTATCCAATTTTGCTGTTAACCTAAAACTGCTTTAAAAATAAACTCTATTTTATTTTTGCTAAAATTTTTATTTTTATTTTTATTGATTGATTTCAGTGAGAAAGGAAGGGTGAGAGAGACAGGAACATCTATCTGTTCCTGTATGTGCCCTGACCTGGGAGTGAACTGGCAACGTCTGCTTTGGGACAACACTCCATCCAAGTGAGCTATCCAGCCAGGGAATAAACTCTATTTAAAAAAAAAGAAGATATGGAATATGGCTGGTGGTTCAGTGGATAGAGCATCAGCTTGGCATATGGATGTCCTGGGTTTAATTTCTGGTCAGGGCACACAGGAGAAATGACCATCTGCTTCTCCTCCCTCCTTCTCCTCTTCTCTTCTTCTTCCTCTCCCACACCCAGATCGATTGTTTTGAGCAACAGCCTGGCCTGGGTGCTGAGGATAGCTCGATTGATCTAAGCCCATCAGCCTCAGGTGCTAAAAATAGCTAGGTACTCCAGCATTGGTCCAAGACAGGGTTGCCAGGTAGATCCTGGTTGAGGCACATGTGGGAGTCTGTCTCACTATCTCCCCTTCTCTCATTAAAAAAAAATGAACTGTTAAGCCATGGAAAGACATGGACAAACCTCAAATGCACATATGACTAAATGAAAGAAGTCAATCTGAAAAGGCTACATATTGTGTGATTTCAACTATTATATAAAATTCTAAAAAGGCAAAACTATGGAGATAGTAAAAAGATCAGTGGCTGCTAGGGGTGGGAGGTGGGCAGGGATGAATAGGTAGATCACAGAGGATGTTTATGGCAGTGAAACTATCCTGCATAATAATATAATAGTGAATACATTTGTTAAAACTCATAGAATGTACAACATCAAAAGTGAATCCTTGCCTGACCTGTGGTGGCACAGTGGATAGAGTGTCACCTGGAATGCTGAGGTCACTGGTTCCAAACTGCAGGCTCATCTGGCCAAGGCATATATGACAACCAAGCAATGAACAAGTAAAGTGAAGCAGCTATGAGTTGATACTTCTCACTCCCCCCATCCTCTGTAAAAAACAAATATTTTTTTACAGGCCAATATATATATTGGGCCTGACAAGGCAGTAAATAGAGCATTAGCCTGAGGCGCTGAGGACCCAGGTTCGAAACCCTGAGGTCACCAGCTTGAGCGCGGGTTCATCTGGTTTGAGCAAGGCTCACCAGCTTGAGCCCCAGGTAGCTAGCTGGCTTGAGCAAGGGGTCACTCAGTCTGCTGTACCCCCCCCCCACCCAGTCAAGGCACATATGAGAAAGCAATCATTGAACAACTAAGGTGCTACAACTGAGTTGATGCTTCTCTTCTCTCTTCCTGTCTGTCTGACCCTGTCTGTCCATCCCTCTCCCTCACTCTCTTGCTAAAAGGTATATATATATATATTTCCTTTCCATATATATATATATCTATCTCCAGGGGCTATGGGAAGGAGGAATTGAGCAATTGCTTAATGGGTACAGATGAAAAGGTTTTAGAAATAGACAACAGTGATGGTTCCACAATATTGTCAATGTATTTAATGCTACTGAATTGTACACTTAAAAATGGTTAAATGGCAAATTTTGTTTTATATATTTACCACAGTTTTAGAAAAGAATATACCAAAACCCATCGAACTGTACAATTTCAGTAGTTGAATTGTATGGTATGTGAATTTATATCTCAATAAAGTTGTTTTTAAAAGTGCATACTCTATGATTCCATTTATGTATCGAGAAAATGCAAACTAACGTAGGGTGACAGAGAGCAACCGTAATTCGCTCACTTACCTCATTTTCTTTTACCATCTCCGTTTTTCCTAACACTTTCTTAGTTCCCTGATGGCTTCTTTGTGTTAATATTGGTCCCGAGGAAAAACGGGCCTGGAGTGGCCTCATTTTACCAGCGGAAAGGTGAGGCCGAGGGTCCCTCGAACCACGATACTGGTCCTGGGGTCAGCATCTAAGTTGTCATAGATTATCAGGAGGTGTAGTTTAGGATTCTGTGACATGCAGCCACCGAGGCTGGCCCCGGGACTCCAATACCCAGGAGGTCTCGGGCACCGAGTGGAGACTACGTCCCACAACAGGGTGGGACTTGGTCACTGCCTAGATGTGTCTTTGAGCCTGCTGCCCTGGCCCGGCCCAACAAGAGATGCTGGGAGGCTCAGCGGGTGGCGGTTGAACTGCACAGGATGATGCATGCTTTGCTTGGTAATACCCCCTCCAGGAGGTGTCCATCTGCGCTCTTTTCCCGAGCCTCCAGGTCCCGGGAACCAAAGCAATGAGCCACTCCTGGTATGGAGGGGGTCTGAGGGTGGCCTGGGCTGTATGTGGAACAGGGGAGCATGAGCCTGATAGATACGTGAATTCCAAACTGCCCTCTTGATGTTCCGCTTATCTGTCAGACCTCACCCTTACTGGACTATCGCCCCCCAGAGGAATTCCAAAAAGCTGACAAGCTGCCGCAAGGAGGGGCTCCGGACACACCAGGACTTTTGATTCAATACCCACATGCTCGAAGCCCCCCAAGGAGGAGCATTCTGGACATACCAGGACTTTTTCCTCAGTATCCCCTCAGGCTCTCCCAAACACTATATAACTGGCCCCTAGTCTGTAACCAGTGCTCTTCTCCCCTGGAGAAGTGCCCGGCAGGGTTCCTTTCTTCCTTTCAATAAAGCCTGTTACTCTGGTCTTTCGGACTCCCATGGATTCCAACATTTGATGCCGAAACCCGGGACAGGGTACTAACTGACTGCACAATCCCTCTTGCCATCCAAACTTACAACCAGGGAAGCAATGGGCAGCGGCAGCTCGTCCCGGGCTTACTCCCTGATTCTGTTTGGACGTGTAATTGTAGGTTGATTGGCCGTCAGTCTAACCCTGTCCTGAGCCCCTGCTGGACCAGAAAGGTAACGAGTTCCTCCCTTCTCCTTCCCCGGTTGGCCTCCAAATTTCTCTCCAAAACACCCCTTCCTGGACGGACGGTTTTGACTTCGGATCCCATATCTACAAGTGGTCTGCCTCTACTCCTTTATGGACTTCTACGAAAGTCTAGACGTGCCTAGCCAGGCCCCTCTCCTACGTCCCGGGATCTCAGCCTTAGGGTGACAACCTCTTGTCTGAGACTCTTTTTCTACGGAGATTTTCTCCTCTCAGAACTGTGACTGAAGGTGGGGACGCCCCCTTCTCTCACCAGTCTCCTCTACTGTGGGCTCCTCCCAGTCCAAACAGTCCAGCCAGACTCCCCTCGGAACATGGGCTCCTCCCAATCTCAGGCCTCAGAGACTACTCCTCTACTCCTTTGGGACTCCTCTACGCCTTTGGGACTCCTCTACTCCGTTGGGACTACTCCTTAGAGACTCCTCTACTCCTTCGGGACTCACCCTACTCTCTGAGGTTCATAGTTTGGGAGGTTTCTACTCTGAGCGGCTAGCTTCTATGGACTTTCTCGAAAGTCTAGGCACCTAGCCAGGTTGCTTTCTACTACCGTTACAATATCCTAAGAGATCTTGACAACTTTTGCCACCGGATGGGAAGGGCATCAGAAATTCTTTATGTGCAGGCTTTTCTTTTCCCTTCTCTCCTGTCCTTAATTTCTGTACTGCTTGTTCTACATGCAGGCTGTTTTTGGCCAGAGAAACCTCACCTAAAACCTCTGCTCCTAATCTTTCTTTCTCCGTGGACTCCCAACTCTCTCCCTCCTGCCTGACCCCTGAGGGCAACCCTCTCTCGGGACCCCTCTCTGGTCCATCTGCAAATCTTTTCCACTCGAGTCTCTTCCCTCCAAGAGCCCCCTCCTTTCTCCACTGTGTTGTTCGTCCCCTCCCCCCTCCTTTGAAGCTGTGGCTCTGGCTGCAGTGCCTGTCTCTTCTCTGACCCCTCCTCCCTCCTTACAAACTGCAGTTCTGTCTGTCTCTGACCCCTCCTTACAAACTGTGACAGTGCCTCTTTCCTCCTCGCCCTCTCCCCTCTCCTCAGAGCTCTAAATCTTTTTTGACTCCTCTGACCACGTAGTGCCACACCAGTACTTTACCCTCCTCCTCCTCCTCCTGCAGATTCTGAACCTCTTTCTTTCCATCCAGCTGCTCACACTGTCCATCCATCTACTTTCTCTCTTCCTCACCTCTATGCTGGCAACTCCCTGCCATCTTGAAAAACTTAAAAAAGCAGAATTGTATATTAAGCTATGTGAGTAAGTAATCTGTCTTGTCTCTTTGTTTGTCAGAAAATATCTCTAGTATAATTTGAATTGAAACAAGTAAAGCATGCTCATTTAAATTCCTTAATTCATAACTTTTATGTAAAGTCTTTGTTTAATGTGTAACTGTGTCTGTTTCTAAGGCCTTAAACCAATAATTACCCACCTCTTAAACCAGGCTTACTCATCCCCACGGACCCTCCCTGCAATACCCCCATCCTTCCTGTTCGAAAACCTTCAGGGGCTTATCACCTCGTACAAGATTTATGCCTAATCAATGAGGCAATAATTCCCCTCCATCCAGTAGTCCCTAATCTCTACAAGTTACTATCACACATTCCCTCAAACACCACTCACTTCACAGTCCTAGACCTCAAGAATGTCTTCTTTACCATTCCTCTACACCCTGACTCTTATTTTCTGTTTACCTTATTTAAACTGACCTGGACGCCTGACCTGTGGTGGTACAGTGGATAAAGTGACAACCTGGAAATGCTGAGTTTGCCGGTTCAAAACCCTGGGCTTTGCCTGGTCAAGGCACATATGGGAGTTGATGCTTTCTGCTCCTCCCCCTTCTCTCTCTCTCCCCTCTCTATAATGAATAAATAAAATCTTTATAAACTGACCTGGACACTATTGCAGCCCAGCAACTTACATGGACTGTCTTACCTCAGGGGTTCAGAAATAGCCCACACCTGTTTGGGCAGGCACTAGCTAGGATTTAGCAGCATGCAATCTCAAAACTAGTCCTCTCTTACAATATGTAAATAACCTACTTCTCTACAGCCCCTCCATGCCTGCCTCAACACCGCCACCCTTCTTAATTTCCTCGCTATGAAGTGATATCGGGTCTTCTCTGCTAAGGCTCAACTTTATTCTCAGTCCCTAGTCTATCTAGGCATCGCCTTAACCCCCACCACCTGAAGTCTCACCCTAAATCGAACTCAGACCCTCCACAGTCTCCAACCACCTACCACCAAAGACCAAATCCTTTCTCTCTTCAGTCTAATAGGCTTCTTTAAACACTGAATTCCCAATTTTGCTCTTAGTCAAGCCCCTCAGTGAGATCTTCTGAGCATGGCTTTTTTTTTTTTTGGAATTTTTCTGAAGTTGGAAACGAGGAGGCAGTCAGACAGACTCCCGCATGCGCCCAACTGAGATCCACCCGGCACGCCCACCAGGGGGCAATGCTCATCTGGGGCGTTGCTCTGTTGCAACCAGAGCCATTCTAGCACCTGAGGCAGAGGCCACAGAGCCATCCTCAGCGCCCGGGCCAACTTTGCTCCAATGAAGCCTTGGCTGCGGGAAGGGAGGAGAAAGACAGAGAGGAAGGAGAGGGGGAGGGGTGGAGAAGCACATGGGTGCTTCTCCTGTGTGCCCTGGCCGGGAATCGAACCTGGGACTCCTGCACGCCAGGCTGAAGCTCTACCACTGAGCCAACTGGCCAGGGCCCTAAGCATGGCTTTTATAGTCTATAATGGTCAAGGAAGTAACAGAAAAGGCAAATAAGGCCCAAAAGAGGTCAGAAAATACCAGCTTTTGGCATATGCTCTTAAAGGCTCCAGCACCCTAAAAGGCTTCATAGGACTCCATCAAGGCCCTGCTCCAGAGTGGAAAGAAAGGTCATTGAACTGAAGCCTGCCAGGCTTCCCGGCCCCACTGGTTGACACGTCTGTGCTGTTGAAAGAGGGACATGAGAAGGTAAGCTGCCCCCTTGCTCCATGGAGGGAGGGTTCAGTCTCTTCTAGCCCTGCTCCAGCTACCTGTAACCTGACCATGCCCAGCATGCTGGGAATTGCCACCGAAGGCCCAAGGACATCGTTCATGAGCCTAAGGAATTTCTTCCAAGTAGCAGATAAACTGATCTTGTTTCTTTTTTTTTTTTTAATCTTTTTTTTTTAACTTTATTTATTCATTTTTAGAGAGGAGAGAGAGAGGGAGAGAGAGAGACAGAGAGAAAGGAGGGGGGAGGCGCAGGAAGCATCAACTCCCATATGTGCCTTGACCAGGCAAGCCCAGGGTTTTGAACCGGCAACCTCAGCATTTCCAGGTCGACACTTTATCCACTGCGCCACCACAGGTCAGGCCCTGATCTTGTTTCTTGTAAACACAAGGGCCATCTACTATGCCTCGCTTGAATATTTGAGTTTTATTTATCCCTCGAAGATCTCTACTGTGGGTATTGACAGTCTGGTTTTGTTACTTTATTTAATGTATAGTATCTCCTTTATTCTCTTGTCTCAATGCCCCATGCCTATTGTGGGCTGGGACCTGCTGCTAATTCCAGCTAGAAACAGTGGTCACTAGGACTTAAACTCTAACTGCAAAGTGTAGAAATGTAACCACCCTTTCCCTAAGTACTTGTAGGATTTACAGGTTACTCAGCAAACTGTCCAAGATGCGCTTCCAGCAGTACATCACCCAAGGACTGACTTTCACATGGACAGGTCCACATACCATGATCCTGACAACTCCCACTACTGCTAAGGGTGACTCTTTCCTCCACCCTGACCATCTGGAGCTCAGAAACAGAGAAACAAAACCGACTCCTTGTCCTTCTATTCTCTATTCACCTCTCAGCCTGCCTCATCAAATCAGGGGTTTTCGACTCATATGGGACCAACACCTAATATGTGTCTCCTTACTAATTGGACAGAAACCTGTACCCTAATCTATCTCTCCCCAAATATCAACCTAATCCCACCTCATGAGCCTCTTTCAATTCCTAGTACACTACCCGTCAATATAAGGACCAAACGAGCTATACAGGTAATTTCTCTTGTTGCTTTAGGAAGCCTAGCGAATTTGTATACATGGAATCAGTGGTTTCACACAAACTGGGTGTCTTGACTATTGCCTTTCATTAGTCCACTCACTCTCCTATTTATTTTTCTAACTTTTGTTTTATTTTTCATTTTATTTTATTTTTTTCATTTTTCCGAAGCTGGAAACGGGGAGGCAGTCAGACAGACTCCCGCATGCGCCTGACCGGGATCCACCTGGCATGCCCACCAGTGGGTGATGTTCTGCCCATCTAGGGCGTCGCTCTGTTGCATCCAGAGCCATTCTAGTGCCTGAGGCAGAGGCCATGGAGTCATCCCCAGCGCCCGGACCATGTTTGCTCCAATGGAGCCTCGGCTGTGGGAGGGGAAGAGAGAGACAGAGAGCAAGGAGAGGGGGAGGGGTGGAGAAGCAGATGGGTGCTTCTCCTGTGTGCCCTGGCCAGGAATCGAACCCGGGACTCCTGCACGCCAAGCCAACGCTCTACCGCTGAGCCAACCGGCCAGGGCCTATTTTTCTAACTTTTGGACCCTGCCTCTTATGTTTGTTCACTAGTTTCTTACAGAACCACATGCAGACCTTCGCCAATCAGAAAATTGGAAAAGTCTACCTAACCCTATACAGCAAACCTCCTAAATCCTATCTTTCAACCTCTACAGGTTCCCTAACCCTAAAGCTCTCCCATATTCCTGAAGAACTAGGAGAATGAATAGCATTCACCTCTTAACGCTTCTCAGTCTTTTTACCCTTTACATAGTAAGGGGACAAGATCACTGGGTCTTCTTGGCTGAAGAAGAGCCTACAAATGGACATGAAACATTTCTTTTAGCTCAAGCTAACTGCTCTCTCTCCAGGGATGCCAGGAAAGAATATCTCTAACTTTACCATGGAAGAACTTTCACCCCCTGCTATACAACCCTCCTTATCTCTGCATTCCTAATCTCCAAATACTTGCCCCCTTCTTTATCAAGCTCCTACAGGCCCAGATGAGAGAAATCTCTAGGATTACCTACAATCAAATGCTCCTACACTCCTATTCCCCAATGCCCCAAGGAGAACTTCACAAGGGAAATATCAAATAGGGATGACAGCAGGAAGAAGCTGCCCCTCAGCCCGAGAAGTTTCCCCCGGAATGTTCTCCAAACCCCCTTCCTTTTAAACCACACATACTCAGTCCTTCTAAAACTTACATCAACAGGTTCTCTGTCTCTTAAAAATCTCCACATGTCCTCCCATTCGAGAGGAACCAGACCAGCATGTCTCATGAGGCTCATCCAGGAGACCATGTATCACCATGTCACCCTTTTCAATCAGTACTCACAGCAAGCAATTCACAATTATTACCTCGCAAAATTTTTTACTTCCTCAGGTTTTTGGAGACATCGCCTGGTTCAGACCTCACAGCATGGAAATTGACGACCTCCTTAACTGGATGAGAACCTGGATTGGCAAGGTTCTTTTCTTGAGTTCTCTCCAGAAGAAGTAATAATTTTCCAATTTTTTCTCCTCATCACCCCTTATTGTATATTATAAAATTAATAACTGCCTTTCTTTTATATGTAACCACAGAGTTGAGAAATGATAGATACGTGAATTCCAAACTGCCCTCTTGATGTTCCGCTTATCTGTCAGACCTCACCCTTACTGGACTATCGCCCCTGAGACAGAGGAATTCCAAAAAGCTGACAAGGCCCTGACTGGTTGGCTCAGTGGTAGAGCGTTGGCCCAGCGTGTGGAAGTCCTGGGTTCGATTCCTGGTCAGGGCACACAGGAGAAGCGCCCATCTGGTTCTCCACCCCTCCCCCTCTCCTCCCTCTCTGTCTCTCTCTTCCCCTCCAGAAGCCAAGGCTCCATTGGAGCAAAGTTGGCCCCGGGCGCTGAGGGCTCTATGGCCTCTGCATCAGGTGCTAGAATGGCTCTAGCCACAATGGAGCATTGTCCCAGATAGGCAGAGCATTGCTCCCTGGTGGGCATGCCAGGTGGGTCCCATCAGGTGCATGCTGGAGTCTGACTGCCTCCCACTTCTAACTTTGAAAAAATAAAAATTAAAAAATTTTAAAAAAAAGCTGACAAGCCGCCCCAAGGAGGGCCTTCGGACATACCAGGACTTTTGATTCAACACCCACATGCTTGAAGCCCCCAAGGAGGAGCATTCCTGACATACCAGGACTTTTACCTCAGTATCCCCTCAAGCTCTCCCAAACACTATATAACTTGCTCCTAGTTTGTAACCGGTGCTCTTCTCCCCAGGAGAAGTGCCCAGCAAGGTTCCTTTCTTCCTTTCAATAAAGCCTGTTACTCTGGTCTTTTGGACTTTCATGGATTCCAACAGAGCCAGCGCTATTTGTGAATCCGATGTGAGGCACCCCTGTGCTCCAGGTTCAAGGGTCCAGATGAAGCCCCCAAACCCACCACCCTTGGTGGGAAAGGATGATGTGAATGTGTCAGATAAGCTTGTGGTGGTTATTGACCAGTCGGTGGGATTGCCTCCCTGGTGAAGTTGCCAGGGACCGGACCTGGGTCTGGGTTGGGGAACATGCTATCTGAAGTGCTTGACTGCACATGAACCAAAGAAAATAGTCTTAAGTGTGAAAAAGCTCCCTGATTTAGTGGAAAACTAAGTCACAGAAAATAGTAAATAAAAATGGGGGTGTCTTAAATAGGGGATCTCCTGCTGAATTGTTTTGGTTTCAAAAATAGTGGTTTCCAGTGTGTGAAGCCAGTATCCATGGCCACCATCACAGCCACCTGGCCCATGCAGGTTTGCATTAGATTCGGACAGATGTTAATGAAACAACGGAGCCAAGAACTGGTGGGCCATTAGCTTTAATCCTAGCTTGCACCCGACAGGCAAGTAAAAACATACACTGGGCTCCAAAACCCACTCATTCAGTGCTCACAAAGCTACTGACTTATCCGAGTTTCCTAGAATCAAAGGTTTCTAGCTCACCAGACTTATTCACCTCTGTTCCCCATCTCCTTCCTTCTCCCTGCACAAACTCTGCACAAACCGGCTTCTCCTTCAACACTCCGTTATCTTGGCTGCTTCTCCTGGCCTCCTCCACGTGGCCTTTCTCTGCTCTCCTCTCTAATGCTAATCTCAGGAACCAAGAGAGAGCAAGCTCCCAGTCTGCCCCACTTTATAGTGCAGAAATCAAAACTTTTAATCCAATATACAAAATAGGGAAGTCTCTAATACAAAGTCACTTATCTGAGGCATGATGGGATTGCACAACCCTACATCAAAAAGAGTGGGAAAGCCTGACCATGTGGTGGCACAGTGGATAGAGCGTCGGACTGGGATGCAGAGGACCCAGGTTCAAGACCCCAGGTCATCAGCTTGAGTGCAGGCTCATCTGGTTTGAGCAAAGCTCACCAACTTGGACCCAAGGTCGCTGGATCAAGCAAGGGGTTACTCGGTCTGCTGAAGGCCCATGGTCAAGGCACATATGAGAAAGCAATCAATGAACAACTAAGGTGTCGCAATGTGCAATGAAAAACTAATGATTGATGCTTCTCATCTCTCTGTTCCTGTCTTTCTGTCCCTATCTATCCCTCTCTCTGACTCTCTCTCTCTCTGTAAAAAAAAAAAAGAGGTGGGAAAGGCTTAGTCCTACAAGGATCCTGCCTGCCCACAGCCTGCTCCAACACACATTAATATAATCACGCCCATTCCAAGGAAGAAGGGCAACTAATATCACCTGGGCGATGGTTTTCCACATGGGCAGTGCCATCGTTAACAAAGTGAGCATAATATATTTTATCTTCCCAACACAGTGGATTAGACTGAGACTTGCTGAAAGGGTGAGACTTAGAAGAGAATGAGCTAGAAACAGTAGCACTTTGAGCTGGACTCTTGTCTTCACTGTTATTGGGTCTTGTATATTGTGTGTCCAACCTAGGAGAGAGTTGACTGCTGTGTAGACTGTATATGTGATACTTTCTCAGATAAGATGGGAAGATTGAAAAAAACTGTAATTCCAAGATTAACAGTAAAGGACTAACATGAAAGGCAGCTTTCTGTAGTGCTAGAGCCCACAGCTCCTGGCCTCTCCCTCTTTCGCACCCCTGAGGCCTCTGAAAGATCTCAGAACTGCTCTACCATCTACTGGACGGTGCTACTGTGAGGTTAGAATAAGAGCTGCTGGGTGTGTTGTAAAGTACCGTACCCCAGTATTGGTCAAATAAGTTTGTAAATATGATACATATGTTTGCTTGCTTATAGTTTGCATTGGGTGTGGGGGACAGGCTCTAAGCAGGCAGGGTGGCTATAGCCTAAGGCTTAGTTTTAAGACTAAGCTTTTCCCCACCCCCTTGGCTGTTGCATGATGTGGGGTGATGCACTCTCATGAGAAATCCCATTATGCCTCAGATAAGTGACTTTGTATCAGAGACTTCCTTGTTTGTATACTGGATTAAAGGTTTTGATTACTATAGAGTGGGGCAGACTGAGAGCTTGCTCTCTCTTGTTCCTGCTATCACCATTGCAGGGGCCTCCCTGATCCCTTGCCCTTCATGGGAAAAGCTGGTTTTCTGCTTTTCTCTTGGCTTCTCTTGTGGTTTGCCTGTCTTGGTGAGACACCAATAAACGGAATGGCTCACTGTTGGGCAGATAAAATATATTATGCTCACTTTGTTAAAGATGGCGCTGCCCACATAGAAGCCATCACCCAGGTGATATTAATGTGTGTTGGGGGCGGGCTGTGGGCAGGCAGGATCCTTGTAGCCTGGGGCTTGGTTTTAGGACTAAGCCTTTCCCACTCTTTTTGATGTGGGGTGGTACAATCCCATCATGCCCCAGATAAGTGACTTTGTATTAGAGACTTCCCTATTTTTGTATACTGGATTAAAGGTCTGGATTTCTACATTATAAAATGGGGGCAGCCTGACCTGTGGTGGCACAGTGGATAAACCGTCGACCTGGAAATGCTGAGGTCGCCAGTTCGAAACCCTGGGCTTGCCTGGTCAAGGCACATATGGGAGTTGATGCTTCCAACTCCTCTCCCCCTTCTCTCTCTCTCTGTCTCTCCTCTCTAAAATGAATAAATAAAATAAAAAAAATAAAAATAAATAAATAAATAAAAATAAAATGGGGGCAGAACGGGAGCTTGCTCCTTTAGTTCCTGAGATTAGCATTAGAGAGCAGGGAGCAGAGAAAGGCCACGTGGAGGAGGCCTGGAGAAGCAGCCAAGATGGTGGAGTACTGAGTGAGAAGCCAGTTTGTGCAGATTTTGTGCAGGGAGAAGGAAGGAGATGGGGAACAGAGGTGAATAAGGCTGGTGAGCTAGAAACCTTTGATTCTAGGAAACTCGGATAAGTCAGTAGCTTTGTGAGCACTGAATGTGAGTGGGTTTTGGAGCCCAGTGTGTTTTTACTTGCCCACCGGGTGCAAGCTAGGATTAAAGATGATGGCTGTAAAGCCAGGAGTCAGGGCCAGGGCCACCATCAGAGCAGCTCAGCCCATGCAGGTTCGCATTGAATTCGGACAGTCGGAAAAAAAACAATGGAGCCACAAACTGGTGGGCCATAGTCTTTAATTCTAGCTTGCACCTGGCGGGCAAGTAAAAACACACACTGGGCTCCAAAACCCACTCACATTCAGTTCTCACAAAGCCACTGACATCCGAGTTTCCTAGAATCAAAGGTTTCTAGCTCACCAGCCGTATTCTCCTCAGTTCCCCATCTCCTTATCCCAGATTCAAACTCTGTACAAAGTGGCATCTCACTCAGCACTCCGCCATCTTGGCTGCTTCTCCTGGCCACATGGCCTCTTTCTGCTCTCTGCTCTGCTCTCTCCTCTAATGATAATCTCAGGAACCAAGAGCGCAAGCTCTCATTCTGCCCCCATTTTATAGTGTAGATTCCAAACCTTTAATCCAATATACAAAATAGGGAAGTCTCTAATACAAAGACACTTCTCTGAGGCATGATTGGATTGTACCACCCCACATCAAAACGGGTGGGAAAGGCTTAATCCCAAAACCAAGCACCAGGCTACAAGGATTCTACCTGCCCACAGAGACACACACATTAATATCACCTGGGCAACGGCCTCACGTGGGCAGCGCCA
The DNA here is from genome assembly GCF_036850995.1 of Saccopteryx leptura. Lineage (NCBI taxonomy): Eukaryota > Metazoa > Chordata > Mammalia > Chiroptera > Emballonuridae > Saccopteryx > Saccopteryx leptura. The sequence continues at coordinate 65,580,800 of NC_089516.1, read as the reverse complement.
TTTTTAACCAAGTGAGCATAATACATTTTATCTGCCCAACAATGGCCCACCAATTTTTGGCTCCGTTGTTTCTTTACCGACTCTCCGAATCCAATGCGAACCTGCATGGGCCAGGCTGCTGTGATGGTAGCCCTGGCTTCTGGCTTTACACTCACCATCTTCCAACTCCACCATTTCTTTACTGTCTGCCCGAATCCAATGGGAACCTGCATGTGAATGGCCACGATGGCGGCTCCTGGCCTTACAACTGGTGTAGTTTGCGGCAGGATTTGGAGATCGGTATGGGGCCGCCACCCTTAATGGGTGGGGTAGAATACTGGTTCCTGCTCTGGCTCCCCATGGCTGTCCTTTTAGGGGCTATGGGCTACATGTTTTTACTCAAGAGGAAACCAGGAGTTCTGTGCTAGAAGCTGCCTGAGGTCAAAAGCTTCAGTATGAATTGCAAATTGAATGGCAGAAATGGCTGGAATTGGAGCGAGCACTGGAGAAGGAATTATGGGTTCATGAGTTGCAGTTTACACTGTGTTGGGCAGATAAAATATATTATGCTCACTTTGTTAAAGATGGCGCTGCCCACATGGAGGCCGTCGCCCAGGTGATATTAATGTGTGTCTCTGAGGGCTGTGGGCAGGCAGGATCCTTGTAGCCTAGAGTTTGGTTTTGGGATTAAGCCTTTCCCACCCTTTTTGATGTGGGATGGTACAATTCCATCATGCCCCAGATAAGTGACTTTGTATTAGAGACTTCCCTATTTTGTATATTTGATTAAAGGTTTTGATTTCTACACTATAAAGTGGGGGCAGAACGGGAGCTTGCTCTCTTGGTTCCTGAGATTATCATTAGAGGAGAGAGCAGAGAGGAGAGCAGAGAAAGGCCACGTGGAGGAGGCCAGGAAAAGCAGCCAAGATGGTGGAGTGTTGAGTGAGAGACCAGTTTGTGCAGAGTTTGTATCTGGGAGAAGGAAGGAGATGGGGAACAGAGGTGAATAAGGCTGGTGAGCTAGAAACCTTTGATTCTAGGAAACTCAGATAAGTCAGTGGCTTTGTGAGCACTGAATGTGAGTGGGTTTTGGAGCCCAGTGTGTGTTTTTACTTGCCCGCCGGGTGCAAGCTAGGATTAAAGATGATGGCCCATCAGCTTTTGGTTCCATTGTTTCTTTACCGACTGTCCAAATCCAATGCGAACCTGCATTGGCCAGGCTGCTGTGATGGTGGCCTTGGCCGCTGGCTTTACACCCTAGAAGCTGAATGTTTGCACCGGCGGATTCAAGAGCTCGAGTCTCAGCTTCTGACCAAAAGCCAGCAGCCACAGGAGCCTAAACGGTCGCCAAAGGAGCAGCAGCACCCATGCCAGTGGATTGGCTTTGAGTCAGTGGGAACAGACGCATGCAACTCCTCTTCTGAGGATGAGAAGGCTCAGACGGAAGCTGCCGTACGCACACTGAGAGCCCGACCAGTGGTCGCCAAGAAAGTAAAAACCCAGCAACAAAGAGTCACTCAGGGGCAGCCATAGCTTCTTGCCCAGGTAATGGAACACTCTATGGTCCAGCCCTATACTCAGGCAGAGCTGATGGAGTTGGGGGCATGTAAAGCCAGTAGCCACAGCTACTAAAATCAAAACTGCTAGCTCACCAGACTTATTCACCTCTATTCCCCATCTCCTTTCTTCTTCCTGCACAAACTCTTCACAAACTGGCTTTTCCTTCAGCACTCCACCATCTTGGCTGCTTCCCCAGGCCTCCTCCATGTGGCCTTTCTCTGCTCTGCTCTCTAATGCTAATCTCAGGAACTAAAGGAGCAAACTCCCATTCTGCCCCCATTTTATAGTGGAGAAATCAAAACTGTAAGGTCGGTAGATAATGGGGAAAGGTCCGCCCTGGGAACTTTGGCTAGGACCGCCCACAACCAAGCACGCCAAAAAAACTTCCCAGAAACCCTTTAGCAAACAGGGACCATCAATTTCACCAGCCAGTGAGATTTCACAGGTCATATTAGCTCGACCACCCTAGGGACCCTTTAAATATCTCCCACATGGGTCACCACTTGCGACTTCCTTGGCCTCCATCTTTCCTCGTGGCCAGGGAACAATGCCGGGCGGGATGCGCGCTCTGTACTCAATAAAGCCTTTTACTATTCCACACTTCATGGCTCCGGCCCCTTCCTTCCTTCTCCGCGGGGAAAAATACCTAACAAAAACCTTTAATCCAATATACAAAATAGGGAAGTCTCTAATACAAAGTCACTTATCTGAGGCATGATGGGATTGTACCACCCCACATCAAAAAGGGTGGGAAAGGCTTAGTCCTAAAACCAAACCCCACGCTACAAGGATCCTGCCTGCCCACAGCCCGCCCCCAACACACATTAATATCACCTGGGTGACAGGCTTCCATGTGGGCAGCGCCATCTTTAACAAAGTGAGCATAATATATTTTATCTGCCCAACAGGGCACAATTTAAGCAGAAACCTACTGAATCCCTGGTAGCCTGGTTACTACAATTATGAGACATAGGGGTGGATGGCATCATGCTCTCCGGAACAGAGATGGAGAAATTTGCTGCCATTACCACATATTCCTCCTTGATGCAGTGTCTTCAGAACTGCCATGGCAACCCAGGAGACCATACTCTGTTAGAATGGATGATGGCTGCCATTCGTATGGTCTGGCAGAATGCTGGAGAATTGCCAGGGGCAATGAGTTGGTGGCAATGCTACAGTGAGTTAGTAAAGGTCCTTCAGGAACTAGATATGAAGAATGCTGTTTTCAACCCTGGGTCCTGTGGGCCAGACGAGAAAGTGTTTACGGCAAAGATGAGGGAATTTGTCCTTGCTAGCACCCTGTCAGCCCTTTTTGGGTCACTAGTGGCTATCTTGGGCCGCTATGTGGGGCAGCCCATCAGTGCAGTTACACAGATGGTAGCAGATTTGGGAGAGCTGGAGGCCGCTCGGGATCATAAAGCAGTGAGGGCTGCTGCCTATGTTGCCCCCCCAACTAACAAGGGAAATGGGCCTGTAAAGGTTACCTGAACACAGATGTGGGTAGACTTGATTGCAGCTGGAGCAGATCAGAGAAAGTTGGATGGCCAGTCTAATAAAATTATTTTGGAGCTTTGGTGGCAGCTGAAACCAGAACAGAAGTTCCAGCCACTGAGATGAAAGGCCCCAGCAGCTACCAATAAAACGTTTGGTGCAGGCAGCTCAGTTACAAGATTATATGATAGAGACAGCCAAGGGAGAGGAGAACTCCCAAGACCCATTGTACCAGTTTGAATAGGAGAAGGGCTGAGGGACCCGTCTAACGGATGGGCGGGGACCAGAGGCCATACATGGAACTGGCTATCTACCAGTCCCCTTCCAATGTACAATGGGTGTTGGCCTTGGTGGATACAGGTGCAGAATGTCCCCTCCTCTATGGGAATCCAGAGTGGTTTGCTGGGACCCCAGTGGCCATTGACAGTTATGGGGACCAAACTGTTCAAGTGAAGCCAATAACTATTCCACTGGGGATAGAAAGACTGCCTCCTAAGCCATATAAGGTGTATGTATCTCCTATTCCTGAATATATTTTGGGGGTAGATGTCTTGCAAAGACTGTGGTTGGAAACTACAGCCGGGGAGTTCTGGCTGCGGATCAGGGTTGTGAAGGCAGTATTGCGGGGACACGCATCACATTCCCCTTTGCAATTACCCATCCCTCGACATGTGACTAACACCAAGCAGTACCGCCTGTTAGGTGGTTATGAAGAAGTCACAGGGACAGTCCTTGAACTAGAAAAGGTGGGGTCATCTGGCCAGCACACAGTCCTTACAACTCCTCAGTATGGCCTGTGTGCTAACCAGATGGAACCTGGAGAATGACAGTAGATTACCGAGAACTTAATAAAGTAGTTCCCCCTTTGCACACTGCTGTTCCCTCGATAGCTAACATGATGGATCGGCTAAGCCATGAGTTGGGGACATACCACTTTGTGGCAGACTTGGCCAATGCCTTTTTCTCTATTGATATAGCTGCAGAGAGTCAAGACCAATTTCCCTTCAGTTGGGAAGGGAGACAACAAACCTTTACAGCAGCGGTCCCCAAACTATGGCCTGCGGGCCACATGCGGCCCCCTGAGGCCATTTATTCGGCCCCCGTCGCGTTTCCGGAAGAGGCACCTCTTTCATTGGTGGTCAGTGAGAGGAGCACATTGACCATTTCATTAGCCAAAAGCAGGCCCATAGTTCCCATTGAAATACTGGTCAGTTTGTTGATTTAAATTTACTTGTTCTTTATTTTTTATTTATTTATTTATTTTTTTTGCATTTTTCCGAAGCTGGAAACGGGGAGAGACAGTCAGACTCCCGCATGCGCCCGACCGGGATCCAGCCGGCACACCCACCAGGGGCAACGCTCTGCCCACCAGGGGGCGATGCTCTGCCCCTCCGGGGCATCGCTCTGCTGCAAACAGAGCCACACCAGCGCCTGGGGCAGAGGCCAAGGAGCCATCCCCAGTGCCCGGGCCATCTTTGCTCCAATGGAGCCTTGGCTGCGGGAGGGGAAGAGAGAGACAGAGAGGAAGGAGGGGGGGTGGAGAAGCAAATGGGCGCCTCTCCTATGTGCCCTGGCCGGGAATCGATCCTGGGTCCCCCGCACGCCAGGCTGACACTCTACCGCTGAGCCAACCGGCCAGGGCCTGTTCTTTTTTTTTTTTTTTTTGTATTTTTCTGAAGCTGGAAACGGGGAGAGACAGTCAGACAGACTCCTGCATGCACCTGACTGGGATCCAGCCGGCACGCCCACCAGGGGCAACGCTCTGCCCACCAGGGGGCGATGCTCTGCCCCTCCGGGGCGTCGCTCTGCCGCGGACAGAGCCACTCTAGCACCTGGAGCAGAGGCCAAGGAGCCATCCCCAGCGCCCGGGCCATCTTTGCTCCAATGGAGCCTTGGCTGCGAGAGGGGAAGAGAGAGACAGAGAGGAAGGAGGGGAGGGTGGAGAAGCAAATGGGCGCTTCTCCTATGTGCCCTGGCTGGGAATCGAACCCACGTCCCCCGCACGCCAGGCCGACGCTCTACCGCTGAGCCAACCGGCCAGGGCCTGTTCATAGTTTTTTTTATAGTCCGGCCCTCCAATGGTCTGAGGGACAGTGAACTGGCCCCCTGTGTAAAAAGTTTGGGGACCCCTGCTTTACAGTATTACCCCAGGGCTATTTGCATAGCCCCACCTTGTGCCATGGGCTGGTGGCTACTGACCTGGCTAAATGGAAACAGCCAGAGGTAGTTCGCATGTACCATTATATTGTTGATATTATGCTAACTAGTGATTCTCTTCCAGAATTGGAGCTAGCAGTCCCTACCCTGCTATCCCATTTGAAAGCATGTGGCCGGGCAGTCAACAAGAACAAATTACAAGGACCTGGGTTATCTGTTAAATTCTTGGGAGTTGTCTGGTCGGGTAAGACAAAAGTTATCCCTGACGCAGTTATAGATAAGATTCAAGCATACCCCGTGCCCACTAAGGTAAAACAGTTACAGGAATTCTTAGGTTTGTTGGGGTATTGACGAGCATTTATACCCCATTTGGCTCAGTTACTATGCCCCTTGTACAACCTTATTCGGAAGGGGGTTCGTTGAGATTGGACTGAGCAGGCGCAAGGTTCATTTGCAGCAGATAAGAGAGCTGTCAAGGTGGCACAGGCCTTGAATGTGTTTGATCCTGCCAGGCCCTGTGAGCTGGATGTTCATGTAACCTCGGAGGGGTTTGGATGGGGCTTGTGGCAACGGACAGAATGCTTATGGCAACCTATTGGGTTTTGGTCCCAATTGTGGAAAGGTGCTGAAGTCCGTTACTCATTAGTGGAGAAGCAGCTGGCAGCTGTGTATGCTGCCCTCCTGGACATTGAGAGTATTACAACTACAACACCAGTTACAGTCAAGACAACATACCCTATTGCAGAATGGGTGAGAGATTGGGCAACCAAACCACATAGTGGTATAGTCCAAATGTCCACCCTGGCCAAGTGAGGTGCTACCTGCAACAACGCTGTGCTCTTAGCACCAGCTCATTGAGGGCAGAACTGCAGGAAGTCTTGGGTCCAGTCACCTATGTGACCTTAGAGTCAGGTGCAGCTGGGGCTCAGGAAGCAGAACCTGATGTCAGTCCCTACCAGGAGGGGCGTGTGCCCATCCCCAAGGATGCCTGATATACTGATGGTTCCAGAAGGGACCAACCTGCTAAATGGATGGTCATAGCCTTCTATCTGGCCACTGAAAGACTATTTGGATGGACACGGGTACAGGCCAAAGCAGCCAATGGGCAGAATTAAGAGCTGTTTGGCTAGTTGCCCATAATGAACCTTCACCTCTGGTGATATGTACTGACAGCTGGGCTGTCTATTGTGGACTGACCCTTTGGATTGCTACTTGGCACATTAACCAGTAGATGGTAATGCACCGTTCACTATGGTGTCAGGCCATGTGGCAGGACTTATGGGAAATAGGACACCAGAAGCAGGTGACAGTATATCATGTCATGGGGCATGCCCTCTAGCCCATCCTGGGAATGATGAGGTAGATACGTTGGCAAGGGTGCAGTGGTTGGATACTATACCAGCAGGTGATGTGGCGAAGTGGCTCCACTGGCACCTGCTCTATGTGGGACAGAAAACTATGTGGGCTACGATTAAGGCATGGAACTTGCCTGTGTCCTATGCAGAGGTACTTGCAGCCTGTGAGCAATGTGCAGTGTGTTCCAAAAAGCACCCTCGGAGACCACTGGTGTCACCTGGACAGATCCAGAGGGGTCATGTTCCACTGACACGATGGCAGATAAACATCATTGGACCCTTACCAAAGTCAGAAGGGTACCAGTATGCAATCACTTGCTTAAATACTGCCACCGGTCTGCTTGCTGCTTACCCTGCCCGTAACCCTGACCAGAGAGCAGTCATACAGGCTCTGGACTGCCTGAGTGCTGCATATGGGCGACTGCTGGTCCTTGAAAGTGACAATGGTACCCATTTCACTGGTTCAGTGGTGAGGCAGTGGGCTCAAGAGCTGGGGGTGGACTGGAAGTACCATGTTCCCTACCACCCCAGGCTGCTGGTATCATTGAGGGTATAATGGACTCTTTTTTTTTTATAAATAAATTTTTATAGTCTTTGTGTGTGTGTGTGTGTGTGTGTGTGTGTGTGTGTGTGTGTGTGTGTGTGTGTGTGTGTATTTTTCTGAAGTTGGAAACGGGGAGGCAGTCAAACAGACTCCTGCATGTGCCTGACTGGGATCCACCTGGCATGCCCACCAGGGGGCAAAGCTCTGCCCATCTGGGGCGTTGCTCTGTTGCAACCAGAGCCATTCTAGCGCCTGAGGCAGAGGCCACAGAGCCATCCTCAGCACCCGGGTCAACTTTGCTCCAATGGAGCCTTGGCTGCAGGAGGGGAAGAGAGAAACAGAGAGGAAGGAGAGGGGGAAGGGTGGAGAAGCAGATGAATGCTTCTCCTGTGTGTCCTGGTCGGGAATCAAATCTGGGACTCCTGCATGCCAGGCTGACGCTCTACCACTGAGCCAACCAGCCAGGGTAAATAAATTTTTATTAATTTTAATGGGGTGACATCAATAAATCAGGGTGCATATATTCAAAGAAAACATGTACAGGTTATCTTGTCATTCAATTATGTTGCATACCCATCACCCAAAGTCAGATTGTCCTCCGTCACCTTCTGTCTAGTTTTCTTTGTGCCCCTCCCCCTCCCTCTTCCCTCTCCCTCCTCCCCCCCCAATATAACGGACTCTTAAAGCAGGGACTGCAACAGGAGGGGGGCACTGGCTCCCTTACTGGATGGACACACCGCTTATGAACAGTACTCTGGATTTTGAATGAGAGACCTTGACAGGGGAGCCCAGCTCCAGTAGAGGCCCTCCTGCATTGGGCAGCTTCCCCCATTCAGTTGCAGAAATGCACCAAGGACATTTTACTCAAGCCAGGTTTTGGACAGCAGGGCAACATGCTCTTGCCTGCCCCAACAGCCCTTCTTAAAGGCCAACGTCTTCGATGGACTTGGCCCTGGACTGTACAGGCCCCCCATCTGAGATGGGTGGCCTTGTTGGCATCATGCGGAAAGGGGCTAGAGGTGGACCTCCAGTTAACTCCTTGGGCAACCAGCAGCTGGCCGCCGAAGGTAGAAGTGTATTACCCCTTGCATGCTCAAGGGGACAGCATTATGAAGGGCACCTTTATAATTTCTTTATGGCCAATAATGAGTTCTCCTATTTTACTACACACTGAACCAGCAAATGCTGGTGTATTGGCCAATAAGGTTTGGTATGCCCGCTCTGGGCGGCCTCTGGTACCAACTACGGTGCTGTCTGCAGACAAAACTCTGGCCTGGCCTGACCAGGCGGTGGCACAGTGGATGGAGTGTCGAACTGGGATGCGGAGGGACCCAGATTCAAGACCCCGAGGTCGCCAGCTTGAGCGCGGGTTCATCTGGTTTGAGCAAAGCTCACCAGCTTGGACCCAAGGTCGCTGGCTCTAGCAAGGGGTTACTCGGTCTGCTGAAGGCCTGAGGTCAAGGCATATATGAGAAAGCAATCAATGAACAACTAAGGTGTCGCCACAAAAAACTGATGATTGCCTGACCAGGTGGTGGCACAGTGGATGGAACGTTAGACTGGGATGCGGAGGACCCAAGTTCGAGACCCCAAGGTTGCCAGTTTGAGCGCAGGCTCATCTGGCTTGAGCAAAAAGCTTGCCAGCTTGGACCCAAGGTTGCTGGCTCGAGCAGGGGGTTATTCGGTCTGCTGAAGGCCCACAGTCAAGGCACATGTGAGAAAGCAATTGATGAACAACTAAGGTGTTGCAATGCACAACGAAAAACTAATGATTGATGCTTCTCATCTCTTCGTTCCTGTCTATCTGTCCCTGTCTATCCCCCACTCTGACTCTCTCTCTGTTTCTGTAAAAACAACAACAACAACAACAACAAAAAACTGATGATTGATGCTTCTCATCTCTCTCTGTTCCTGTCTGTCTGTCCCTATCTATCCCTCTCTCTGTCTCCATTAAAAAAATTAAATACGCCTGACCTGTGGTGGCGCAGTGGGATAAAGCGTCGACCTGGAACACTGAGGTCACCGGTTCGAAACCTTGGGCTTGCCTGGTCAAGGCACATATGGGAGTTGATTCTTCCTGCTCCTCCCCCTTCTTTCTCTCTCTCTCTCACTCCTGTCTAAAAAAATCAATAAATAAAATATTTTTTAAAAAATTAAATAAAAATAAATAAATAAAATTACATTTGAAGATTTGGGTTTTTTTAAAATATTTTATTTATTCATTATGGGGGGGGGAGAGAGAGAGAGAGAGAGAGAGAAGGGGGGAGGAGCAGGAAGCATCAACTCCCATATGTGCCTTGACCAGGCAAGCCCAGGGTTTTGAACCAGCAACCTCAGCGTTTCCAGGTTGATGCTTTATCCACTGCGCCACCACAGGTCAGGCCATTTGAAGTTTTTTTTAAAACAAACAAAACAAAACTCTGGCCTGTATTCTGCCAGAGGGGAAAGATTTGCCTCTCTTGGTGCCACTAACAGCTCTCACATTTTGCCCATAGCTTTTGATTTGTTAATCCTATTGCTGTAGTTGTTACTGTTTCTGTTTATGCAATGTATCCCACTCCTTGCACAGTGACCATCATGGAAGATACCTGTGGTTTAGATTGTGAAACGAGCAGAAGGGGTGGAATGTTGGTGTTGGGCGGATAAAATGTATTATGCTCACTTTGTTAAAGATGGCGATGCCCACGTGGAGGCCATTGCCCAGGTGATAATTAATGTGTGTTGGGGGCGGTCTGTAGGCAGGCAGAATCCTTGTAGCTTGGGGCTTGGTTTTGGGATTAAACCTTTCCCACCCTTTCTGATGTGGGGTGGTGCAATCCCATCATGTCTCTGATAAGTGTCTTTGTATCAGAGACTTTCCTATTTTGTATATTGGATTAAAGGTTATGAATCTACACTATAAAATGGGGGCAGAACAGGAGCTTGCTCTCTTGGTTCCTGAGATTAATATTAGAGGAGACAGCAGAAAGGAGAGCAGAGAAAGGCCACGTGGAGGGGGCCAGGAGAAGCAGCCAAGATGGCGGAGTGTTGAGTGAGAGGCCAGTTTGTGCAGAGTTTGTGCAGGGAAAAGGAAGGAGATGGGAACAGAGGTGAATAAGGCTGGTGAGCTAGAAACCTTTGATTCTAGGAAACTCGGATAAGTCAGTAGCTTTGTGAGCACTGAATGTGAGTGGGTTTTGGAGCCCAGTGTGTGTTTTTACTTGCCCGCTGGGTGCAAGCTAGGATTAAAGGTGATGGCCCATTAGTTCTTGGCTCCGTTGTTTCTTTACCGACTGTCCGAATCCAATGCGAACCTGCATGGGCCAGGCGGCTGTGATAGTGGCCCTGGCTACTGGCTTTACAGTTGGTCAAATAAGTTTGTAAATATGATATATATGTTTGCTCGCTTATAGTTTGCATTGGGTGTGGAGGACAGGCTGTAAGCAGGCAGAGTTGTTATAGCCTAAGGCTTAGTTTTAAGACTAAGCTTTTCCCCACACCCTTGACTGATTGCATGATGTGGGGTGGTGCACTCTCATGAGGAATCCCATTATGCCTCAGATAAGTGACTTTGTATCAGAGACTTCCTTGTTTGTATATTGGATTAAAGGTTTTGATTTCTATACTATAAAGTGGGGCAGATTGGGAGCTTCCTCTCTCGGTTCCTGCTATCACCATTGCAGGGGCCTCCCTGATCCCTTGCCCTTCATGGGAAAGGCTGGTTTTCTGCTTTTCCCTTGTCTTCTCTTGTGGCTTGCCTGTCTTGGTGAGACACCAATAAACAGAATAGCCCACCATCCTCCAACTCTGCCATTTCTTTAACGTCTGCCCGAATCCAATGGGAACGTGCATGTGAATGGCCATGATGATGGCTCCTGGCCTTATACCCAGATTCTGAAAAGTACCATACCTCACTTCAGCGGGTTTACGTAAAGACACCAAGTCCAAAAATGAATTTTGAGGAGTTTTATTGATTAAGCCAGCGGCATACACGGGGGATTCTTCAGACCCAAATCATGCAGCCCCGAGTGTATTTCAGAAGCTGGTTATATACCCTTTGACTACATACAGGTTGGGGGGGGGGGGCATGACAGCATGACACAATTATTAACAAATTATAACATTTGTTTAGGGGATTTACAAAAAATGTTAAAACTTTCAAGGTAATACAATTAAAGACATTCATAAACCTTTTAGTGTTTATCTCTCTTCCTTTGCCTAGAGGTACATGTTAATCTCAGGATTCCAGGAAGGGAGGGAGAGCTAAGATCAGTGTAGAGTGGTATGTAAATTTTGCCTCTTATTGAAAGAGAAAGGCAGTTTTTCAGATAACCTTAATCCTTTAGAGAACTTTTTTTTTTTACAGGGACAGAGAGAGAGAGAGTCAGAGAGAGGGATAGATAGGGACAGACAGACAGAAACTGGAGAGAGATGAGAAGCATCATTCATCAGTTTTTCCTTGTGACACCTTAGTTGTTCATTGATTGCTTTCTCTATGTGCCTTGACCGTGGGCGGGCCTTCAGCAGACCGAGTAACCCCTTGCTCAAGCCAGTGACCTTGGTTCCAAGCTGATGAGCTTTTTGCTCAAGTCAGATGAACCCGCGCTCAAGCTGGTGAGCTCAGGGTCTCGAACCTGAGTCCTCCGCATCCCAGTTCGACACTCTATCCACTGCACCACAGCCTGGTCAGGCCTTTCAGAGAACTTAAAACCAAATGACCCTAGTTGTCCTTGTAAGTTAATCGTCCTTGTAAGCCAGGAGACTTCTATATTCTTTGTAGAGCCAGAAGCCTTATTCTCCTCAGTTCCCCATCTCCTTCCTTCTCCAGCATCAAACTGCACAAACTGGCCTCTCACTCAATACTCTGCCATCTTGGCTGCTTCTCCTGGCCACATGGCCTCTTTCTGCTCTCTGCTCTGCTCCCTCTGCTCTCTCATGCTAATCATCCCAGGAACCAAGAGGGCAAGCTCTTGTTCTGCCCCCATTTTATAGTGTAGAAATCCAAACCTTTAATCCAATATACAAAACAGGGAAGTCTCTAATACAAAGTCACTTCTCTGAGGCATGTTTGGATTGTACCACCCCACATCAAAAAGGATGGGAAAGGCTTTTAATCCCAAAACCAAGCCCCAGGCTACAAGGATTCTCAACACACATTAATATCACCTGGGCGACGGCCTCACGTGGGCAGCGCCATTTTTAACAAAGTGAGCATAATACATTTTATCTGCCCAACATTCTTTTTCCTCCATTTTCCAAAGAAAGGACAGGACAGAAAGCCTGACTTTTCCTTTTAAAATGGCATTGCCAATACTAAGTTTTACAGTTCTCTGGCACCTTACCACAGGGGCAGGTACTTTCCACAATACCTACAGCAGCCTCTCAAGTTTTTGTTTGCCTTTGTTTCACCAGAGCAACTTTAAGTCCTCTGAGCCTTGCATTAATATTGTAAGGCCAGTAGCCGCGGCCACCATCACAGCCACCTGGCCCTTGCAGGTTTGAATTTGATTTGGACAGACGGTAATGAAACAACGGAGCCAAGAACTGATGGGCCATTAGCTTTAATCCTAGCTTGCACCTGGTGGGCAAGAAATACACTCAGTGTGAAAACACTTCCCTTTCCATTCAGGGCTCCCAAAGCCACTGACTTAACCGAGTTTCCTAGAATCAAAGGTTTCTACCTCACCAGCCTCATTCACCTCTGTTCCCCATCTCCTTCTCTGCACAAACTGCACAAACTGGCTTCTCCTTCAGCACTCTGCCATCTTGGCTGCTTCTCTTCTCCTCCACATGGCCTTTCTCTGCTCTCCTCCAGCATGCGCTCCTCTGCCCCATTTTATAGTGTAGAAATCAAAACCTTTAATCCAATATACAAACAAGTAAGTCTCTGATACAAAGCCACCTATCTGGGCCATAATGGGATTCTTTATGAGAGTGCACCACCCCATATCATGCAACCATCAAGGGTGTGGGGAAATGTTTAGGTTTGAAAAGATCTTAGTATTAAAAGGGTGAGAAACCCTGGCCAGTTAGCTCAGTGGTAGAGCGTCGGCCTGGCGTGCAGAAGTCCCAGGTTCAATTCCCGGCCAGGGCACACAAGAGAAGCGCCCGTGTGGTTCTCCACCCCTCCCCCTCTCCTTCCTCTCTGTCTCTCTCTTCCCCTCCTGCAGCCAAGGCTCCACTGGAGCAAAGTTGGCCCAGGTGCTGAGGATGGCTCCATGGCCTCTGCCTCAGGCACTAGAATGGCTGTGGTTGCAGCAGAGCAACACCCCAAATGGATGGAGCATCGCCCCCTGGTGGGCATGTCGGGTGGATCCTGGTCGGGCAAATGCGGGAGTCTGTCTGACTGCCTCCCCATTTCCAACTTCAGAAAAATAAATAAATAAATAAATAAACAAACAAACAAATAAACGGTGTAAAGTTTCTTTTAAAAAAAAACGGGGTGAGAAAGGCTTAGTCTTAAAACTAAGACTTAGGCTATAAAAACCCTGCCTGCTTAAAGCCTGTCCCCCACACCCAATGCAAACTATAAGTGAGCAAACATATATATCATATTTACAAACTTATTGGACCAACAACTGTGTACTTTTATTTGCCTTTTTGTGAGTCCTGCCCTTATCACAAGACGGTAAGCTTCTATCATTCTTTTTCTTTTTTTGTACCCTTTTCTGAGTCCTCCTAACAGTTCCTTGCCAAGAGGAGTATTTGGGACAGTGTGGATAGTGGTGGTGATGGACAGGCAACAGCGATTGCTGGATCCTGGAACTAAAGTGCTGTAAACAAGCCTTTCTCACATAGGTGGTAAACAGAATATTTGCCTTTCTATTCTAATTCCTAGTCTTCTCTCAGAGCTCCTGAATGGCCAGAAGCCTCCACTGTCATGGCCATGCACATGCCGGTTCTCACTGAAGTCCGGCAGACGGTAAAGAAACAGTGGAGCCACAAAATGGTAGGACATCCTTTATTAAAGTCTTGCACTAGCCGAGGAGCAATACACAGGGAAAAATACTTCCCTTTACTCAGGGCTCCCAAAGCCACTGGCACATTCTCTGGTTCCACAACCAGGAGAATCGTCTCTGGTTTCTCCTAGAATCAAAGGCCCCACCTGTCTCAGTGGAGCTCGCAAAAGTCCCTCACTTCTGTTCCCCATCTGTTTATCTTCTCCCTTCTCTCTGCACAAACTCTGCAAAAACATGGCTTCCTGCCTTCTTCACAAAATTTCTGGTGCGAAAACCTCTCCTCTAGCAAGTGTTAGTAAGACAGTGGCCCTTCCCAAGCAGGAAGGTAATTTTCAATCTCACAGATCACATGCCTGGTGCTGCCCAGCGCCATTTTTTAACACTAAAAGGAAGCAAACTAAAAAATACAAACTTATTTGCCGAACAGCTCCCAACCCTTTAAAAAAGTATATTTTTAGTGTTTTTAAGCATTTTATGTGTACAGTATTTGTTGGTCAAATACATTTGTAAATATTATATTATATATGGGTTTGCTTGCTTATAGTTTGCACTGGGTGTGGGGGACGGGCTATAAGCAGGCAGGGTCCTTATAGCCTAAGGCAGTGGTGGGCAATCTTTTGACCTTAGTGTGTCAAAATTTGCCAAAAAACTAAGCATAACTCGGGTGGTGTGTCACTTTGAGAAAAAAACCATAATATTGCAATGTTTATAGTTTAAATAACAAAAATGTATAATTATAATATATAACTGTATTTAATAAACCAAAAACTAATTATTTAACTTACCTGCTTAGTGACTTCTTTGTTCATCTGTCAGTCAGTTTCTTTTGTTGGTCTTGATTTTTTTTTTCAAAGACTGGGGGCAGGGAGAGGAAGAGAGAGAAGGGGGAGAAGCAGGAAGCATCCCATATGTGCCTTGACCAGGCAAGGCCAGGGTTTCAAACCAGCGACCTCAGTGTTCCAGGTTGACACTCTATCCCACTGCGCCACCACAGGCCAGGCGGTCTTGATATTATTTAACTTGTGTGGGATGCCGTGAACTAAGATAAGTGAGGGGGAGGGGGAATTCTTTAACTAACCTGCCTATTAGTGACTTTTTTGTTGCTGAATTTCATTGGCTAAATCTTCAATTGAAGGTTGGTATTTTGTACACTTCAAGCCCAAGCAAGCACTACTAACTTCATCTGTCAATCTGTTTCTTTTGTTGGTTTTGATATTATTTAACGCTGAGAATAAGGTTTCACAGAAGTATGTAGAGGAAAAAATTGTGATAAAGCCATTGCTTTATTTTTCAGGGTGCTAAAAGTGTCCGGTAATCGGTTCCAGGCACTCCAAATTTCCTGTTCGTAGTGGCACTCCTCTTGATTCTCCAAGCGGCACCTTTCCAGATTCTCAAGCTTTGACCTCAAGTCGACAAACACCTGAGCCCAGATGCTGTCTTGACATTCTGCAAGTTGCATCTTATGTAAATTAAGATGGCTGCAGCTATTTCTAATGGCGGAAAATGGCACCCCTAGCACAGGCCCTCACCTCTCCCAGCCTCCCCCTCACTTATCTCAGTAATGATGGTCAATTATAAATCCACGACACCCCAGAACAGTAGATTGGATGATGGTTGCTGTGGTTATGTGGTTGCTGGTAATGGCGATCACAGGGCCCCCAGAGATGCGTCCCCTGTGGCATTCCACTGCTCCCTGCTCCATCAGCCGGAAGTGAGGTCAAAGATCCCCTAACAGCCTAACCGGAAGTCCCAGAACTGGACGCTCTGTGCCAGAGTTCTGTTGTTTTGGCCTACAGACCTTCAGCACAGAGTGTCTACACTACAGCAAATATTTTATTCTCGGCTACTGCACCTGGCCGTGCAGGAGCCGAGGATGAAACATCCTCGGCATGTAGCCCCATACTTCTCTGGTATGCAGCCGCATGCGGCCGCGTGTCATCGAAAATGACACGGCTACACGTGTCAGTGCTGACACGCATGTCATAGGTTTGCCATCACAGGCCTAAGGCTTAGTTTTAAGACTAAGCCTTTCTCACCCTTATAATACTAGGATCTTTTCAAAACTAAACTTTTCCCCACACCCTTGATGGTTGCATAATGTGGGGTGCTGCACTCTCATGAGGAATCCCATTCTGCCTCAGATAAGTGATTTTGTAGCACAGACTTCATTGTTTGTATATTGGATTAAAGGTTTTGATTTCTACACTATAAAATGGGGCAGAGGAGCCCATGCTAGAGGAGAGTAGAGAAAGGCCATGTGGGAGAAAGAAGCAGCCAAGATGGCAGAGTGCTGAAAGAGAAGCCAGTTTGTGCAGAGAGAAGGAGATGGGGAACAGAGGTGAATAAGGCTGGTGAGGTAGAAAACTTTGATTCTAGGAAACTCAGATAAGTCAGTGGTTTTGGGAGCCCTGAACGGAAAGGGAAGTGTTTTCCCACTGTGTGTGTTTCTTGCCCACTGGGTGCAAGCTAGGATTAAAGTTAATGGCCCACCAGTTCTTGGCTCCATTGTTTCATTACCGTCTGTCCGAATCAAATGCAAACCTGCATGGGCCAGGTGGCTGTGATGGTGATCATGACTACTGGCCTTATATTTGGCATAGTCTGTGGCAGGATTCAATACAGATCAGTATGGAGCCACCATAAACTTTGAGCAGTGGAGGTAGAGGACTGTCTGCTCTTATGGTTCCCCATGGCTCTCCTTTTGGGGGCCATAGCCTGGCTGACTTTTACAGCCATGTGTGAGAAAACTGAGTACTCTGTGGAAGAGGCTGCCTGAGACCTGCAAACCAAGCAGTGGAAGGAGCTGGAGCAAACTTGGGAGAAAGAGATACGGACCCTGGAGCTGGAGCAAGCACCGGAGGAGGCCGACCAGGTTCTTGAGATTTGCTTGGAAATGGAGCAGCCTCTGGAGAAGGAATCTCAGGTTTGTGAGGTGAAGATTGCCCTGGACATTCTGGAGAGCCAGCTGTGGCAGGAGGCCAGGGCTAAGGATGGGGCCAGGGCTAAAAGGCCCACAGAGCAGAAGGCGGCGGTGGCCTGGGGCTCAAGCTCGGCAGCAAGAGCTGGTGTTTTCAGTTCCTGTTTGGAGGATGAGGAGAATCGGGCTAGAGTTGCAATCTGCAGTCTCCAGAAGGTGAGAGCCCAGCAGCAATGAGTACCTACTATGCCCCTGATAAGTCTGTGATTTGGAGACATAGGGGTAGATACCATCATGCTCTCTGGAGCAGAGATGGAAATGCTAACTGCCATTGCCACATGCTCTTCCTTGGGACAGTGTAAGACCTGCCAGGACAGCAGGGATGAGGGGGGTGGCTGAGGCCCCGTGTGCGTGGACTGATTTCCTGGACTACAACCGGAGTGAGCACTGGCTCCTTTGTTGGATGAACTTACAAATTTTGTACAATTTGAAATACCCTGATGGGGGTGGGGAGCGGCTTTGCTGGAGGCCTTCCCCCTGCCCCGGGAAGCTTTTCCCATAGCTAGAAAGAAGTCACAGGACATTTTGCACTTTTGGCAAAGTGCTCAGAGACTGGTGAAATGTACCTTTGTAATTGTTGTCCTTGTGCAGGAATACCTGTGCTTTAGATTGTAAGTGAGCAAAAGGGGTGAAATGTTGGTCAAACAAGTTTGTAAATATGATGTATGTTTGCTCGCTTATAGTTTGCATTAGGTGTGGGGGACAGGCTGTAAGCAGGCAGGGTCCTTATAGCCTAAGGCTTAGTTTTAAGACTAAGCCTTTCCCACCCTTTTAATACTAAGATTTTTTCAAAACTAAGCTTTTCTCCATACCTGTGGGTGGAGCGCAGAGCGCATTCCTAGCAGCTGTGGTTGATGCAATGCTGTGAGAATACTCCGGCTCCTTGGGTATACCCAGGAAGGGAGCTTACCCACTATAAGGAAGTGACTCAGTGCCAATCAAACAGCTCCCTGATCTTTTCAGCCATTGGCTATGAAGGATACACTGTAACACCCTATAGGCTGAACCTGTGTATATAAGCTAGCTTACTTCCTGAATAAAGTGGATCTGCATCACTGAACCTGGTCCCCGGAGTTGGGTCTTTGTGTCTCCTCACCTCCTGCAGGACTCTTCCACAACTGGCACCCAACGTGGGACAGGGACCTAACCGGCATCCAAAGGATGGGTGAGTGACTCTTTGCAAAGGGAAACCTTCTCCCCCACTCTCGAGCCGTGCAGGCTCGAGCCTTGCGTGCCCTATTGCAGAGTAGGCGAGTTGAAGTTTGTGAAAAGGATCTCTGTACTTATTGGGAGATTCTCTCTGGTCTCAATCCCTGGATTGAGGACATGCCCCTCTGGGACCCGGATACTTGAGCCTGAGCTCTCCAATGCGTTCATTCGGCCGAGGTACATGAAGGACAAACCTCCCTCTCAGCCTCACTCCTGCCTTATTGGCAATACATGCCTGCTTGGCCGGTGCTCCTCCTGGGGACCCTCTGCCAGTGCCAAAGATATTGCAGACTGCCTCTCTGTCTGGGGAGCCACTACCTTCCTATTCACTCCCCTCCACTGAAGAAGAAAGTAGTTTAGCCTCTGAATTTGACAAAATCGCGGCTGAGCGCGCAGAAACAAAACCAACCGAATTGCTAACTGCTCCATCAGTTCTGCTGCCATAAAAAGCGGAAGTCGCTACTTCTGTATTCCCTGCCAGGGCTCAATGCCCCACCCCAGCCTCTCAGACACCATTTTCTACCCCAGCTTTAACTCCAACACGTGTTCCTGCTGCAGACCCATGGGCCAACCTATATGCCCCCATGTGTCTTTTTTCTTTCTGTCTGTCTTGTCTATTTTTCTTTATATCTCACTCTCTCTTTCCCCTGTCCCTCTCTCTGAAATGATGCTGGAAAGACCCAGCCACGGCACAGTGGCGGGGACCACACCCTCTTCTAACTCAAGGGAGAGGTTATGCTTGTGTTTTTCAGCCAGTTTGGATCCCACGAACCCCCCAACCTGCTTGACAAGGTTTCTTGGGCACCCACTAAGTGGTTCAGTCTCAGCCATCCAAAGCCACAGCCCTGGCCTTCTCCACACCAACTACGCCTGAGGGGAAGAGGTCCTCAGCACTCCAGAAGAAGACCTCACGGCCAGTGTGCACACTCCATCACCTGGGGAGATGTGGAGGCTTTGGCGGGGCAGGCCCAGAGAATTGCCCGTGATGGGCACCCAGGCCCTGGTGCTCTGTTCTTGCTTATGTGTGCTATAGTAACTGCTAACTCCCAGATGCAGGCGGATCCCCATGTCTGTGCTGCTTTTCCCCACCCTGGCATTATTCTGCCCATAGAGACAACATACACCCTTGAAAGTTGTATGATGTGGGGTGGTGCATTCTCATGAGGAATCCCATTATGCCTCAGATAAGTTACTTTGTATTGTTGTAAAGTACCCAATCCACAATTCCACGGTTTTTCGTAGAGGCACATAGTCCAAATAAGTTTTTGAAAAGTTTTATTAAAGGAGGAAATTTATTAAATATGCTGGCTGCATATATCTTACACAGGGTCAGTCCCAAATTGTATGTCTCATTAATATTCTAGAGGTTGGTTTCATACCGTTAATTATACATGGGCGGGAAAACACCTGACATCATGGTGTAAGCCTATATCTTTTGTTTTCTCCTATACAGGTTTGGAGAAAGGATGAAGGGAGGGGGGATGGGACACAATTCATTAGCAAGTTTATAACATCTGTCTATAGCAGCAGTAGTCAACCTGGTCCCTACCACCCACTAGTGGGCATTCCACCTTTCATGGTGGGCTGTAGCGGAGCATCCAAAGTATAAATAAAAAGATAAATTTAGGCCCTGGCTGGTTGGCTCAATGGTAGAGCATTGGCCTGGCGTGCAGGAGTCCCGGGTTCAATTCCCGGCCAGGGCACACAGGAGAAGCGCCCATCTGCTTCCCCACCCTTCCCCCTCTCCTTCCTCTCTGTCTCTCTCTTCCCCTCCCGCAGCTAAGGCTCCATTGGAGCAAAGTTGGCCCGGGCGCTGAGGATGGCTCTGTGGCCTCTGCCTCAGGCGCTAGAATGGCTCTGGTCACAGTAGAGCAGCGCCCCAGATGGGCAGAGTATCGCCCCCTGGTGGGCATGCCAGGTGGATCCCGGCCAGGTGCATGCAGGAGTCTGTCTTACTTCCTCCCTGTTTCCAACTTCAGAAAAATACACACACAAAAAAAATAGATTTAACTATAGTAAGTTGTTTTATAAAGATTTATTCTGCCAAACTTAGGGAAAATCCGACATAAAGTACTTGGTAAGTAATTATTATTATATGCTTTAACTTGCTATAACTCTGCTTTATAAATTTTATAAAGTAAAGTGCTTCTCTACTTTATAAATCACCATTACTGTGGAACCGGTGGGCAGTTAGAAAATTTTACTACCAACAGAGACACAAAAGTGGACGGTAGGTATAAAAAGGTTGACTACCCCTGGTCTAAAGGATTCATAAAAAACGCTTTTACATTAAAACTTACAAAGCAACATAATGGTAAAAAAATGTCACTTTACATACTAAAAGACATTCCTATAATTTCTAGTGTTCATTTGCTATTCCTTTGTCCATAGATACATACATTGATTATATGCTTTCAGGAGGGGAGAGGTAGTTCTATGGGAACAAATGCCTGTAAATGGTCCATTAGTATAAAAAAAGGTTTAATTTAATCTTTCTCTCCCTACACCTGGCTAGCTATTCACCCATTTCCCCATAGGTATGGGGGAAGGTCAGAGAATCCAAGTCTCCTTTCTCTTCTGCATTTACAACACAATGCCATCGGCCATCTTGATTTTATGCTAATTACACAAGTACAAAGATCATTTACAAAATCTCTCTGTACACCTAGCCCAAGTTAATAAAATGTTCTTTAAGCTTCCTAAAATATTAATATTAATTTTGTAGCCTTTGGTATCTTACAACAATCCCCACTGGTTCCATTTCCTAAGTCAAATCCTTGACTTAATTTACTGAAGAGCATAAGGCTGTTGTTTAGGAATATTAACTTATAACATGTAACAGATATTTAACAGACAGCATTAATAGCAATATAGTTCACTAAAGAAACAAATATTACTGATTGATTTCCTTTTGCAACATGTATAAAATTAATTGGCTTTTATAACAATTTACCTTTAGTCAAAATTCTTAATTTTAAAACTTTTAACTTTTAGTGACAATTGACTTCCTTTTTACCCTAGTTTCCCTTTTCCCCAAAGTCTGATTTAAAAGTCCTTAGAGCCCTGGCCGGTTGGCTCAGCGGTAGAGCGTCAGCCTGGCGTGCAGGGGACCCAGGTTCAATTCCCGGCCAGGGCACATAGGAGAAGCTCCCATTTGCTTCTCCACCCCCACCTCCTTCCTCTCTGTCTCTCTCTTCCCCTCCCGCAACCAAGGCACCGTTGGAGCAAAGATGGCACGGGCGCTGGGGATGGCTCCTTGGCCTCTGCCCCAGGCACTAGAGTGGCTCTGGTAGCGGCAGAGCGATGCCCTGGAGGGGAAGAGCATCGCCCCCTGGTGGGCAGAGCTTCGCCCCTGGTGGGTGTGCCGGGTGGATCCCTGTCGGGCGCATGCGGGAGTCTGTCTGACTGTCTCTCCCCGTTTCCAGCTTCAGAAAAATACACACACACACAAAAAAAAAGTAAAAAGTCCTTAGTTGGTTTCTTCATATATTCACCATACATATACCAACCAGCTTCCATTATGTGGTTGGAGTAAGGCACATAGTCCTTCTCAGGGTTAACTTACAAGATTTGGCGGGGTCAGTCTCTGTTGTCTATAAGGGTGTCTCCGCTGGGTTTGCAGGCTTAAACTGGCTATGATGGACCCAGGAGGTTATGCCTTCTACTTTGGCAGCAGTGGGAGTTGTTAGGATCACGGTGTGTGGACCTGTCCACATGTGAGTCAGTCCTTAGGTGATGTACTTGATTTCCTAACAACACTAGAAGTGCCTCTTGGACAGTCTTTGAACAATTTGCTGAGTAACCTGTAAATCCTGCAAGTACTTAAGGAAGGAGTGGTTTATGTTTCTTTTATTATTTGATTCATGTAATTTACTTGCCCTGAACCTTTGGGATCCTGTGGGCACAATGTAATTTCAAATTAGCTTCTAATTAATATTGGGTTTCTTTCCTACCAGCTTTGAGATTGTGGATACAAATGTAGGTCCAATACTAAAATGGGCAAGCTAAACCTGGAAAGAACCATATATAGTAATTTACTAACAATTGTCAATTATTTTATTAAAGTCTATGTTCAAATATTTACCTGAGAAAATTCCTTTTTTCCCTGTTTTTAAATATTTTCTAATTGGTTTTGAATAAACCTTTGGCAATAAGAGTCCCAAAACCCCACTGGTTCTGGGTGGCATCTATTCATTTGAATTACTATGTTCCGATTTTGGGGCAGACTGGAAGAATACACAATTAACAATAAAATTCAAATAGCTAATGTTAACAAATACTATAACAAGTGTCTTAATACAATAAAGTGACTAAAGCCTATTAGATTATTAAATGAAACAAAGTTCTAACTAATATAGCAGGATCCAAAATAAAACTCTTATAGTCACAAATGTTCTTAACATGTTAACGCAATTTTACTAAATCTATGTTGACACTATTATTGTTTTATATTATTCATAAAATGTAACTTAATTTATATTTCAGTCTAAGAAATGTCCTAAAGAGCAGGAGATACACACATTCAGGAAAAGTTCACAAGGCACTGGAACCGTGGTCACATTTCTACACTTTGCAGTTAGAGTTTAAGTCCCAATGATCATTGCTTCTAGCTGGAATTAGGAGCTGGTCCCAGCCTAAAATAGGCATGGGGCATTGGGACAAGAGGAATAAAGGAGACACTATACATCAAATAAAGCAACAAAAATCAGACTGTCATTACCCCTAGCAAAGATCTTCAAGGGATAAATAAAACTCAAATATTTAGGCAAGGCATAGTAAATGGCCCTCATGTTTATAAGAAATGAGATCAGTTTTTTTTTGTTTTGTTTTTTGTTTTTGCATTTTTCTGAAGCTGGAAACGGGGAGGCAGTCAGACAGACTCCCGCATGCGCCCGACCAGGATCCACCCGGCATGCCCACCAGGGGGCGATGCTCTGCCCCTCTGGGGCGTTGCTCTGTTGCATCCAAAGCCATTCTAGCACCTGAGGCAGAGGCCACAGGGCCATCCTTAGCACCCGGGCCATCTTTGCTCCAATGGAGCCTTGGCTGCGGGAGGGGTTAGAGAGAGACAGAGAGGAAGGAGAGGGGGAGGGGTGGAGAAGCAATTGGACGCTTCTCCTGTGTGCCCTGGCCGGGAATCGAACCTGGGACTCCTACACGCCAGGCCGACGCTCGACCACTGAGCCAATCGGCCAGGGCGAGATCAGTTTTACCTGCTACTTGGAAGAAATACCTCAGGCTCATAAATGGTGTCGTGAGATGGGGCCAATCTAATCCTTCAGTGGTAAGTCCCAGCATGCTGGGCAAGGTCAGGTCACAGGTAGCTGGAAAGGGCTAGAAGAGACTGAACCCTCCCTCCGTGGAGCAAGGGGTCAGCTTACCTTCTCATGTCCTTTTTTTTTGACAGCAAAGACATGTCCTCCAGTGGGGCTGAGAAGTCTGGCAGGCTTTTGCTCAATAACCTTTCTTTCCACTCTTGAAGCAGGGTCCTGATGGAATCCTGTGAAGCCCCCTTGGGGCTCTGGAGCCTTTTGAGGGTATATGCCAAAAGCTGGTATTTTCCTGATCTCTTTTGGGCCTTATTTGCCTTTTCTGTCTCCTTTCTTGGTTATTATAGACCTTAAAAGCCATGCTCAGAAGATCTCACTGAGGGGCTTCAGAACCCTTTTCTATCTATATAAACTCTTGGAAGAAGACAAAAGACAGCATTATTAGCTGGATTAAATCAAGAAAAACAGGTTTGTGGTGCCTCCTTTAGAATTCCAGAGTCTCTTTGCTGCTGAATAACTCAGTACATTAGTATTCAAAAGAAATTTTTACAGAAGCATGATAAAATAGATTTGCAGGAGTTCCAGGATATGACTTCTTTCTTCTTATATTACCTAATATTGTTTCAAAATGACAATAAACTAAACATTATATAAAAAGACATTATTAACAACTTCTAATTTTTTTTTTTTTTTACAGAGGCAGAGATAGACAGGGACAGACAGACAGGAACGGAGAGAGATGAGAAGCATCAATCATCAGCTTCTCGTTGCGCGTTGCGACTTCTTAGTTGTTCATTGATTGCTTTCCCACACGTGCCCTGACCGTGGGCCTTCAGCAGACCGAGTAACCCCCTGCTGGAGCCAGCGACCTTGGGTCCAAGCTGGCGAGCTCTTTGCTCAAGCCAGATGAGCCCGCGCTCAAGCCGGCGACCTCGGGGTCTCGAACCTGGGTCCTTCCGCATCCCAGCCCGACGCTCCATCCACTGTGCCACCACCTGGTCAGGCGACAACTTCTAATATTTAAACTAAGATTCTAATATTACAGGGCTATAAAACAGCAAATAAAGAATTAACAAAAGGCCTTTCAAATAACATATACATTTTAACATGGAAAATATTTTTTTACACAATAGTGGGGGGAAAACAATAAGTCACCACTCCTAACCCAGTAGTTAGAAAACCCATTAGTTAATAGAGCCAATTACTATCAATACAATAACTGAATTTTCTTTTAAGAGCCAAATGCTAAATTTAATCTATATATGTAGGCACCTTTCCTATTGAGGCAGCACCCACACTTGGCACTCCATTGGAGAGCTATACCTAAGGGGCCTTATGTGGCCTGCGAGCTGTTTGCAAGTGGCAGTTTGCTGAGCAGAGTTCTTAGGAGAGGGGGCAAAGGAAGAGGCATTCAACATGTCTGTCCCTCTTTGCACAACTCGAGGGCTGACTTGAACCTTAGCCTGGCCAAGCGGCGAGGCTCCAGGCTCAGTCCCAAAGCGGCACTTTCTCGGGGCTCCCGTTCCCTTCTCCTTTGCGGCTGGATTAAGGACACGGTTGCCATGGAAGAGGTGGTGCAGACGGGTGGGCGTTTGGACCTAGCGTTTCTAAAAGCCAAGCTGACTTTTATTCCCTCCTCTCTGGGCAGCTGTTTAGCTTTATTTCTTACAATAAAAGCAGCAAATAAAATATACAATTTTTATAAATTTACCTTCATAACAATGGGCTGCTTTTAGCCTATATGAGGTTTCCAATCTTTCTGGTTATTCCCTGAAAATTCTTTTTACAGTTTTTACCATTATGGTTAATGCTGTGGGTCTTCTTTATGAACTCCATGTCTTCTTCTATGTAACTGAGAGACTTGGAGGAGGTTCTAACACCCCCTCGGCCCACAGGAGAGTGTTGGAACCTTTCCCCTCATTTTAACACCAGCGGAGGGAAACAAACCATCATCCCCAACCCACGGCGAACTTATTTTTAATTCTATTCCCTATAATCCTATTACTCATGCTTTTATCACTCCTTCTGGAGTTGCAATTTAATTTAAGAAACCGTCAATTAACTAGCAAGGTCCACACCTACGGTTTGTTAATTTCTAAATCCTTTTTCTTTCCTTTAAGATTTTTCTAAAGCAAAGTTCTAATTTTAATACTATTTTTATCCTGCATTTTCCAAATGGGCAAAACTTCCTTTGGTCTGCAAGTGGATATTTGAAACTAACTTTTATTCTATATTTTAATCATCCTTATTTTATTGCCTTTCCTGTCGCTTCACACAAAGCAAGCTGAATCCTAGCCTAACTGTGCACCTGGAGGCAGCGGATTGTTTACTGTTTGCCTGCCACTTGGGTGCAGCGCCTGCGGAGATGGGGGAATGGTGGAGAGGGGAGGGACAATGCCTATGTCTGCCTCTCCTTGGCTGCGGCCCAACCCCTTCGCTCTGCGCACCGTGCAGCCCAGCTCGATTTTTCTCTCACTCAAACTGCTTACTTGCTAGTTCTTCAGCTTTAGAGGATGGAGGAACACTTTCAATTTGTGAACTCCGCTTTTCTCTCTTACCCGTGGCTGCTTGTAATATGGGACATTTAATTTTCCAATGTCCATTTTCCTTACAATATGCGCATTGATTCTTTTCTAGCTTAATCCTATTCTTTCTTGAATTCCTTTTTTTCCAGAATTTACATTAAGTATCTCATAATCCTTCTCAAGGGTAGCTATGTCCTCACATGCCTCGGAGAACTCTCCTTCCTCCTCCGATGGTCTCTTACCCTTAGAAGAGTTTGTCTCTTGGAATGCTGCTACTATTGCTTTAGTTATTCTTTTTTCCTGTTTCTGACTCAAATTTTACATGACCAAGAAGACGTGGCACCCACTTTGTATCGAGCATATTTTAAGCTACTGTGGTGGATTCATTATTAAATTTAGCCACCGATTGATGTATGGAAACGGATCGGAACAACCTGGGTTCCCAATTACTATATTCCAGACTGTCCTTATTTGGGGATTAGAATTCCTGGTTGTTATTACTTATTACAAAACTGAAACTTGTTTCAGGAGAATCTAAGAATTAGTGTGCCAATAAAAAAAAGATTAAGACAGATAATTAACTAGCACCCAGAATAAGAGGGTGTTTGACTATAGAGGTATTAATTATTACATAAGACAAGGTGAAGCCTGACCAGGCGGTGGCGCAGTGGATACAGCGTTGGACTGGGATGCGGAAGCCCCAGGTTCAAGACCCCGAGGTCGCCAGGTTGAGCGCGGGCTCATCTGGTTTGAGCAAAAGCTCACCAGCTTGGACCCAAGGTCACTGGCTCGAGCAAGGGGTTACTTGGTCTGCCGAAGGCCCGCGGTCAGGGCACATATGAGAAAGCAATCAATGAACAACTAAGGTGTCACACTGAAAAACTGATGATTGATGCTTCTCATCTCTCTCTGTTCCCATCTGTCTGTCCCTATCCATCTCTCTATCTGACTCACTCTGTCTTTGTAAAAAAAAAAAAAAAAAAAGACAAGGTGAAGAAGCCAACAGAAAAGAATAATTCCTTTCAGAGGAGAAACCTGACAGTGCTCCCAAAGCTAATTTAAGAACAAAGAGAGGACAATGATTTTCCACTTAAGATTGCTTTTTAGTCAGAAGCTTCCAGTTTTAACACAAAAGACCGAAGCCAGGCTTTAAAACACATAGTTAGACGTTAAACAAAGGACTTATATACAAACACACAGGAGCGAACTTTCATAGATAAGGGGAGGGCTCCCCCTCCTGGCCACTTAGGTGCAAGGACTTTAGACTTTAAACCCAGGAATTTTTTTTTTTTTTTTTTTTTTTTAGACAAAAGTAAGGAGAACAAAGAAGAATGAGATCTTGATAAATACAAAGGTGTCTTAACTCAGGTTTTTCTTTGAGACCATAACACAACTAGCTGCCTCTGGAAGTACAGGATCTCTACTCAGTCCCTTTTAATTATCTTTCTCGAGAAATATATAAATGTGCAAACACAAAATCGCGATAAAAGCTGATGGATTTGGTCACTTCAGCTCCTACTAATTGTCTTTCCAGAGTATAACTAAATGCATCCCAGAGAATCCTAATTAAGACAACGGATCTCCTACTGATGTCTCGGTCTTTGGAGAGTCCACAATGGGATTAGATTCACCTCAGTAATGCCGGAAAGCTGGCTTTACCTGTATACTTCCGAAGTTACTACTCTGTTTTACCTACACACCTCTGGAGTTACAATTCAGTAAAAGCAATGACTTTCCTTTATCTACAAAATTCCAGAGCTATAACTCAGCAAAACAGAAGATCTACCTCACCTACAATTTTCGGAGTTTCAGCTCAGAAAAGCAGCTTTAAAGGCCCTACTTACATCACCGGAGTCACAACTCCGGAGTCACAACTCAGTGAAGCCCCCAAATTACCTACATTCTAGTCCCAAACAAATTTGACCAGTACCAATCTCAGACAGAAAAGCAAAAGCAAGAGTTCATAGAAAAACTAGACAATTCAGTAAAGCAAAATGGAGTTGCTTTACTTACTTCCTTGAGTTCTCTGCCGAATAGTCCAAATTGTCAAATTTGGGAACTGGGAGTGTCTACTGGGGAATTGTCCAGACCCACAGGAAGACCGGGAGCCCTGAAAACATTTCAGGTGGTGCACCTCTCCTCAGGACTCAAGTAGGACCGGGCAGCCTCCCGGAGAGACCAGCCAATTTGGGGTGCCTCTACCCGGTGACACAACACACCGTAGGCCCTGCATGGGCGCCAAATGTAAAGAACCCAATCCACAATTCCGTGGGTTTTCGTAGAGGCACATAGTTCAAATAAGTTTTTGAAAAGTTTTATTAAAGGAGGAAATTTATTAAATATGCCGGCTGCATATATCTTACACGGGGTCAGTCCCAAATCGTGTGTCTCATTAGTATTCTAGAGGTTGGTTTCATACCGTTAATTATACATGGGCGGGAAAACACCTGACATCATGGTGTAAGCCTATATCTTTTGTTTTCTCCTATACAGGTTTGGGGAAAGGATGAAGGGAGGGGGGATGGGACACAATTCATTAGCAAGTTTATAACATCTGTCTATAGGATTCATAAAAAATGCTTTTACACATTAAAACTTACAAGGCAACACAATGGTAAAAATGTCACTTTACATACTAAAAGACATTCTTATAATTTCTAGTGTTTATTTGCTAATCCTTTGTCCATAGATATACACATTAACTACATGCTTTCAGGAGGGGAGAGGTAGTTTCCATGGGGACAAATGCCTGTAAATGGTTCATTAGTATAAAAAAAGGTTTAATTTAATCTTTCTCTCCCTACACCTGGCTAGCTATTCACCCAGGGGGGAAGGTCAGAGAATCCAAGTCTCCTTCCTCTTCTGCATTTACAACACAATGCCATCAGCCATCTTGGTTTTATGCTAATTACACCTAGCCCAAACCAACAAAATGTTGTTGTTTTTTCCAGAGACAGAGAGAGAGAGTCAGAAAGAGGGATAGATAGGGACAGACAGACAGAAACGGATAGATGAGAAACATCAATCATTAGTTTTTCGTTGTATATTGCGACACCTTAGTTGTTCATTGATTGCTTTCTGATATGTGCCTTGACCGTGGGCCTTCAGCAGACCAAGTAACCCCTTGTTTGAGCCAGCAACCTTGGGTCTGAACCGGTGAGCTTTTTGCTCAAACCAGATGAGCCTGCGCTCAAGCTGGCGACCTCAGGGTCTCGAACCTGGGTCCTTGGCATCCCAGTCCAACACTCTATCCACTGCACCACTGCCTGGTCAGGCTAAAATGTTCTTTAAGCTTCCTAAAGTATTATTAATTTTGTAACCTTTCATACTGTAAAGCCAGTAGCCAGGGCCACCATCACAGCAGCCTGGCCCATGCAGGTTCGCATTGAATTCGGACAGTCGGCAAAGAAACAGCAGAGCCAAAAGCTGGTGGGCCATCATTTTAATCCTAGCTTGCACACGGCAGGCAAATAAAAACACACACTAGACTCCAAAACCCACTCACATTCAGTGCTCACAAAGCTACTGACTTATCCGAGTTTCCTAGAATCAAAGGTTTCTAGCTCACCAGACTTATTCATCCGTTCCCCATCTCCTTCTTTCTCCCGGCACAAACTCTGCACAAACTGGCTTCTCACTCAACACTCACCATCTTGGCTGCTTCTCCTGGCCTCCTTCATGTGGCCTTTCTCTGCTCTCTGCTCTCTCTTCTCTCTGTTCTAATGTTAATCTCAGGAACCAAGAGAGCAAGCTCCTGTTCTGCCCCCATTTTATAGTGTAGAAACCAAAACCTTTAATCCAATATACAAAATAGGGAAGTCTCTAATACAAAGTCACCTATCTGAGGCATGATGGGATTGTACCACCCACATCAAAAAGGGTGGGAAAGGCTTAATCTCAAAACCAAGCCCCAGGTTACAAGGATTCTGCCTGCCCACAGCCCACAGAGACACACATTAATATCACCTGGGTGACGGCCTCCACGTAGGCAGCGCCATCTTTAACAAAGTGAGCATAGTATATTTTATCTGCCCAACAGATACCTTACAACAGGATCAGAGACTTTCTTGTTTGTATATTGGATTAAAGGTTTTGATTTCTACACTATAAAATGGGGCAGAGGAGCCCATGCTGTAGGAGAGCAGAGAAAGGCCACGTGGAGGAGAAGAGAAGCAGCCAAGATGGCAGAGTGCTGAAGGAGAAGCCAGTTTGTGCAGAAAGAAGGAGATGGGAAACAGAGGTGAATAAGGCTGGTGAGGTAGAAACCTTTGATTCTAGGAAACTCAGATAAGTCAGTGGCTTTGGGAGCCCTGAATGGAAAGGGAAGTGTTTTCCCACTGTGTGTATTTCTTGCCCACCGGATGCAAGCTAGGATTAAAGGTAATGACCCACCAGTTCTTGGCTCCGTTGTTTCATTACTGTCTGTCCGAATCAAATTCGAACCTGCATGGGCCAGGCGGCTGTGATGGTGGCCATTGCTACTGGCCATACTGTATTGTAGTGTTAACTATATTCACATTGCTGTGCAACAGAGCTCCACAATTTTTTCATCTGACAAAACTGAAACTCTATTCCCATGAAACTACTCCCCATCTCCTCACCCTCAGCCCTGGCCAGCACCATCCATTCTACTTTCTGCTTCTGCGAGTTTGACTTCTACATAACTCATATAATTGGAATCATGCAGTATTCAGCTTGTGAATGAAAAAGGGGCCACGTGCTGAACCTGACAAGCTCAGGGGAGGCCTGCATGGTGGCCTTGCAGACTCAGAGACAGAAAGTGACCACACAAGATGGTCTGAAATGAAAACTTTCTAACTGAAAGCAGTTCATGTTGGGTAGTCATGTTGTAGGGTGATAGGGTGATATTTTTCTCTAAACAAAGGTCAATGTTTACCTTAATTGAGCCTATCTACTGTCCTTTGCATCTACAATAACATACCTGATAACATGCCTTTGAAATGTAAGGGTCATTTTATTTTCTGGCCTCCTCAGGGTAGGCATCCCACCAGAGCAGGAACCAACAAATCCCTTCATTGTTATTATCATGTTAATTGTTAGAAATTTATGTAAAACACATTTCAGTATATACATTTTTACTTTTTATCCAATCCCAGAAATTTCCCCATTTTGCTTTCTCCTATCTCCCTAATCTGTCACCAATCAATTTCATGGAACCCTTTACGTTTTCCCCTTTGATTCTAATGTATAAAATAAGTGGTGAGACCATTTTCCAGAGCATGTTCAATATTTGAGACTTTGCTTTCTGGCAATGGTCAACAGTTTGGCTCAAATAAACTCATAAAAAGTTCTTATAGGTTTGGAAATTTCTTACATCAACAGGCTCTTTGTGACTGGCTTATTTTGCTTAGCATAAAGTCCTCGAAGTTCGTCCATGCTGTAGTATATGAAAATATTGCCTTCTTTTTCAGGCTGAAATAAATTGATGAATATAACTTTTTTTTTTTTTTTTTTTTGTATTTTTCTGAAGCTGGAAACGGGGAGAGACAGTCAGACAGACTCCTGCATGCGCCCGACCGGGATCCACCCGGCACGCCCACCACGGGCTACGCTCTGCCCACCAGGAGGCGATGCTCTGCCCCTCCGGAGCGTTGCTCTTTTGCGACCAGAGCCACTCTAGCGCCTGGGGCAGAGGCCAAGGAGCCATCCCCAGCGCCCGGGCCATCTTTGCTCCAATGGAGCCTTGGCTGCGGGAGGGGAAGAGAGAGACAGAGAGGAAGGAGGGGATGGGGGTGGAGAAGCAAATGGGCACTTTTCCTGTGTGCCCTGGCCGGGAATCGATCTCGGGTCCTCCACATGCCAGGCCGACGCTCTACCGCTAAGCCAACTGGCCAGGGCTGAATATAACTTTTTATTTATTAATAAACTGATGGAAATTTAGGCTGTTCTTTTTTTCTTAATTTAACTTTCTAAAATTGATTTGAGAGAGAGAGAGAGATACATCAATTTGTTGGTTTGTTGTTTCACCTATTTATGCAGTGTTGGGAAGATAAAATATAATGTGCTTATTTTGTTAAAGATGGCACTGCCCACATGGAAGCCCGTCGCCCAGGTGATTGCCTGGGATGGGCATGAGTATATTGTGTGTTGGGGCGGGCTGTGGGCAGGCAGGATCCTTGTAGCCTGGGGCTTGTTTTTAGGACTAAGCCTTTCCCACCCTTTTTGATGTGGGGTGGTGCACTCTCATGAGGAATCCCATTATGCCTCAGATAAGTGACTTTGTATCAGAGACTTCCTTATTTGTATATTGGATTAAAGGTTTTGAATCTACACCAGGGGTCAAGAACCTATGACTCCTGAGCCAGGTGTGGCTCTTTTGATGGCTGCATCTGGCTCGCAGACAAATCTTTAATAAAAAAATAATAACATTAAAAATATAAAACATTCTCATGTGTTACAATCCATTCATTTCCTACCTCTCATGTTCATGGTTGCGGGTGGCTGGAGCCAATCACAGCAGTCCTCCGGGACAACACCAAATTTTTATTGGATAATGCGTAATGTATACGGGTCATTGTATGGCTCCCATGGAATGAAATTTTAAAATATTTGGCTTTCATGGCTCTCTCAGCCAAAAAGTTTCCTGACTCCTGATCTACACTATTAAGTGGGGCAGACTGGGAGCTTGCTCTCTTTCAGTTCCTGAGATTAGCATTAGAGCAGAGAGGAGAGCAGAGTAAGGCCATGTGGAGGACAGGAGAGGCATCCACGATGGTGGAGCACTGAAAGAGAAGCCAGTTAGTGCAGAGTTTGTGTAGAGAGAAGGAGATGAGAAACAGAGGTTGTTGGTCAAATAAGTTTGAAAATATGATATATATGTGTAAGGCCAGCAGCCACAGCCAGGGCCACTATCGCAGCAGCCGCTTGGCCCATGCAGGTTCGCATTGGATTCGGACAGTCGGCAAAGAAACAACGGAGCCAAAAGCTGATGGGCCATAGTCTTTAATCCTAGCTTGCATTCGGCGGGCAAGTAAAAATACACACTGGGCTCCAAAACCCATTCACATTCAGTGCTCACAAAGCCACTGACTTATCCGAGTTTCCTAGAATCAAAGGTTTCTAGCTCACCAGCCTTATTCTCCTCAGTTCCCCATCTCCTTCCTTATCCCAGATACAAACTCTGTACAAACTGGCATCTCACTCAGCACTCCGCCATCTTGGCTGCTTTTCCTGGCCTCCTCCACGTGGCCTCCTTCCGCTGCTGGCTCTACTCTCTCCTCTAATGATAATCTCAGGAACCAAGAGCGCAAGCTCTCGTTTTGCCCCCATTTTATAGTGTAGAAATCCAAACCCTTAATCCAATATACATAATAGAGAGGTCTCTAATACAAAGACACTTCTGAGGCATGATTGGATTGTACCGCCCCACATCAAAAAGGGTGGGAAAGGCTTAATCCCAAAACCAAGCCCCAGGCTCCAACAATCCTGCCTGCCCCCAACACACATTAATATTACCTGGGCGACGGCCTCCTTGTGTCATCTTTAACAAAGTGAGCATAATACATTTTATCTGCCCAACAATATGTTTGCTCGCTTGTGACTTATATTGGGTGTGGGGGACAGGCTATAAGCAGGCCAGGTCGTTGTAGCCTAAAGTTTGGTTTTAGGACTAAGCTTTTCCCCACACCCTTGACTGATTGTATGATCTGGGTGGTGCACTCTCATGAGGAATCCAATTATGCCTTGGATAAGTGACTTTGTATCAGAGACTTCCTTGTTTGTATATTGGATTAAGGGATTTTGGTTTTCCACACTATAAAGTGGGACAGACCAGGAGCTGGCTCACTCAGTTCCTGCTATCACGATTGCAGGGGCTTCCCTGATCCCTTGCCCTTCATGGGAAAAGCTGGTTTTCTGCTTTTCCCTTGTCTTCTTTTGTGGTTTGCCTGTCTTGGTGAGGCACCAATAAATAGGATGGCCCCCCATCCTCTGACTCCGCCATTTCTTTATCGTCTGCCCGAATCCAATGGGAACCTGCATGTGAATGGCCACGATGGCGGCTCCTGGCCTTACAGAGGTGAATAAGGCTAGTGAGCTAGAATCCTTTGATTCTAGGAAACTCGGATAAGTAAGTAGCTTTGTGAGCACTGAATGAGTGGGTTTTGGAGCCCAGTGTGTGTTTTTACTTGCCTACAGGGTGCAAGCTAGGATTAAAGCTAATGGTCCACTGTAAGAATGAGATGGCACTCGAACACCAGATGTGCAGGCTTTATTACAGGAGAAAAACCTGCCGGGGCACTTCTCCGGGAGTACAGACTAGGGGGTGAATTTTATAGGGTTTGGGAGATCCTGAGGAGATACTGAGTCAGAAGTTCTGGTATGTCCCCTCTTGCAGATTTATGGTTTTGGCTTTCTGAAACACTCCTCCTTAGATTGGTTGACCAGCTTCTTGGAATTCTTCTGCCTCAGGGGCAATTATCCAGTAAGTAAGGGCGAGGTCAGGCAGTCAGGCAGAACAACCAAAGGCCAGTTGGAATTTCTGGTAAATTTATATATCTATCATTTCTCAACTCTGTGGTATGATAAAAATGGAAAAGAGGTGGGGGGAAGGAAAGGGTATGGGGTTCAGGAAGGAGATTTGTCTCAGACCGACTATCTTCTGAAGCTCCTTCCTGCTGTTATTCCTATTGGGGGCCTCCTTTGTGAACCCCCCCCCCAGAGTAGTTGGAGTAGGAGTTGTAAAAGCATTTGATTCTAGGTAATTCTGGAGATTTCTCTCATTAGAGCCTGCAGGAACTTGACAAAGAAAAGGGCAAGCATTAAAATTAGGCACAAAATTAGGATTGGTCCTATAATGGTGCTAGCATCGAGAACAAGGCATTTTTCCACCATTGTTCGAAGTAGGGATGTATTTATAGGGTTCCAGATTTTTCTGTTTTGTGAGGGCAGGTTTCATGGTTATTGTGTAGGTTTAGGTAGATTTTTCCAATTTTCTGATTGGTGAATGTCTGTATGCAGTTCTGTAAGAATCTAGTGAGACCAACCAGCTTCTGGTTTGTGGTTGGAGTAAGGCATGCCGTTTTTCTATTTTAGCAGCAGTGGGAGTTGTCAGGATCACGGTGTGTGGACCTGTCAATGTGAAGGTCAATCCTTGGGTGATGTAATGCTGGAAGTGCCTCTTGGACTATCTTTGAACAGTTTGCTGAGTAACCTGTAAATCCTGCAAGTACTTAGGGAAAGAGTGGTTACTTTTCTACACTTTGCAGTTAGAGTTTAAGTCCTAGTGACCACTGCTTCTAGCTGGAATTAGCAGCAGGTCCCAGCCTACAATAGGCATGGGGCATTGAGATAAGGGGAATAAAGGAGATACTATACATTAAATAACGCAATAAAATCAGACTATCAATACCCACAGTAGAGATCTTCGAGGGATAAATAAAACTCAAATATTCAGGCAAGGCATAGTAGATGGCCCTTGTGTTTACAAGAAACAAGATCAGTTTATCTGCTACTTGGAAGAAATACCTTAGGCTCGTGAACGATGTCCTTGGACCTTCAGTGGCAATTCCCAGCATGCTGGGCAAGGTCAGGTCACAGGTAGCTGGATCAGGGCTAGAAGAGACTGAACTCTCCCTCCATGGAGCAGCTGCTTCCAAGGGGCAGCTTACCTTCTCGTGTACCTTTTCCACAGCAAAGACGTGTCAACTGGTGGGGCCAGGAAGACTGGTAGGCTTCAGTTCAGTGACCTTTTTTTCCACTCTTGAAGTAGGGCCCTGATGGAATCCTATGAAGCCCTTTAGGGTGCTGGAGCCTTTAAGAGCGTATGCCAAAAGCTGGTATTTCCTGACCTCTTTTTGGGCCTTATTTGCCTTTTCTGTTACTCCCTTGGCCATTATAGACCTTAAAAGCCATGCTCAGAAGATCTCACTGAGGGGCTTCACTAAGAGAGTAAAATTGGGAATCCAGTGTCTAAAGAAGCCTATTAGATTGAGGAAAGAAAGGATTTGATTTGCAGTGGTAGGTGGTTGGAGACTGCAGAGGGTCTGAGTTCGATCTAGGTTGAGACCTCAGTTGGTGGGGGTTAAGGCGATGCCCAAATAGACTATGGACTAAGAGTGAAGTTGAGCCTTAGCAGAGAAGACATGATATCCCTTCACAGCAAGGAAGTTAAGAAGAATGGCGGTGTGTCTCCTTGAGGCAGGCAGGGAGGGGCTGCAGAGGATTAGGTTATTTACATATTTTAAGAGAGTACTGGTTTTGAGATTTCATGCTGCTAAATCCTGAGCTAGTACCTGCCCAAACAGGTGTGGGCTGTTTCTGAACCCCTGGGGTAGACAGTGCAAGTAAGGGTAAACGTAAAGTAAGAGTCAGGGTGTAGAGGAATGGTAAAGAAAGCATTCTTGAGATTTAGGATTGTGAAGTGAGTGGTGTTTGAGGGAATGTGTGACAGTAACCTGTAGAGATTAGGGACTACTGGATGGAGGGGAATTATTGCCTCATTGATTAGGTATAAGTCTTGTATGAGGTGATAAGCCCCTGAAGGTTTTTGAACAGGAAAGATGAAGGTATTGCAGGGAGAGTCCGTGGGGATGAGTAAGCCTTGATTTAAAAGGTGGATAATTTTTGGTTTAAGGCCTTAGAAACAGACACAGTTACACTTAAACAAAGACTTCTCATACAAATTATAAATAAGGCATTTAAATGAGCATGCTTTACTTGTTTCAATTAAAATTATAGTAGATATATTTTCTGACAAACAAAGAGACAAAACAGATTACTCACTCACACAGCTCAATAGACAGGGAGTTGTCAGCATAGAGGGGAGAAAGAGAGAAAGCAGCTGGATGGAAAGAAGGAGGGTCAGAATCTTCAGGAGAATGAGGAGGAGGTTAAAGTGCTGGTGGTGGTGCCACGTGGTCAGAATAGTCAAAAAGAGTTAGAGCTCTGAAGAGAGGGAAGAGGATGAGGAGGAGATGGGAATAGCTGTAGCCGAAGCCGGTGGGGAGGGAGGATAGGTAAGATACAGCTGATGTCGGTGGGATAGGGGAATGGGTCAAAGAAGATACAGCCAAAGCTGTTGGGGAGAGGGGATGGGTTGAGAGAGAGGTACAGCCGAAACCAGTGGGGTGGGAAAATGGGTCAAAGAAGACATAGCCAAAGCTGTTGGGGAAAGGGGATGGGTCGAGAAAGATACAGCTGAAACTGGTGGGGAGGGGGGGAATGGATCAAAGAAGAAAAAGAGACAGAGCTGCCCATGTGTAAGGAGGGAGGAGGGGTTTAAGAACACAGTGGAGAAGGGAGGGGCCCCTGTCCAGCAGTGGAGGAGAAAGAGAGAATGGTATTTGCAGGTGAATGAGAAAGAGGATTCAGTG
This sequence comes from Saccopteryx leptura, assembly GCF_036850995.1. NCBI lineage: Eukaryota > Metazoa > Chordata > Mammalia > Chiroptera > Emballonuridae > Saccopteryx > Saccopteryx leptura. Next base: position 65,543,462 of record NC_089516.1, on the reverse strand, counting down.
AAGAGAGGGGAGGGGGCTTTCTGGAGGGAAGAGACTCAAGTGGAAGAGATTTGCAGAGGGACCAGAGAGGGGTCCTGAGAAAGGGTTGCCCCTGGGGGTCAGGCAGGAGGGGGAGAGAGTTGAGAGTCCGCAGAGAAGGAAAGATTAAGAGCACAGGTTTTAGGTGAGGTTTCTTTGGCCAAAAATGGCTTGCACGTAGAACAGGTAGCACAGAAATTAAGGACAGGAGTAAAGGGAGAAGAAAGCCTGTATGTAAGGAATTTCTGATGCCTTCCCCATCCGGTGGCAAAATTGTCAAGATCTTTTAGGATATTGTAATCGAATGTTCCGTTTTCAGGCCAATGGGAGTCATTGTCTAATTTGTATTGGGGCCATGCCGTGTTACAGAAGAAAATGAGGTTTTTTTGGCTTAAGGTCAGAGAGGCCCAACTTAGTGAGGTTTTTTATGAGACATCCTAGAGGGGTCTGGTCAGAAGGCTTAGACTCTGAAAAGCCCATAGTGGAGACAGGTGAGCAAGAGGGGCGTCCCTGCCTTTTGTCACTGTCCCAAGAGGAGAGAATCTCCGTGTGGGGAGTCGTCCCTTATAGAGGTCGTCACCACCTGTCAGGGAGCTCCGAGAGAGAGAGAGAGAGAGAGAGAGAGAGAGAGAGAGAGAGAGAGGAGAGAGGAGAGAGGAGAAGTTTAGCTAGGTGCCTAGTCTTTCTGAGCAGTCTACTGAGAGTGAAAGTCAAACTTCTCAAAAGGCCCTGGCCGGTTGGCTCAGCGGTAGAGCGTCGGCCTGGCATGCAGGGGACCCGGGTTCAATTCCTGGCCAGGGCACATAGGAGAAGCGCCCATTTGCTTCTCCACCCCCCCTCCTTCCTCTCTGTCTCTCTCTTCCCCTCCCGCAGCCAAGGCTCCATTGGAGCAAAGATGGCCCGGGCGCTGGGGATGGCTCCTTGGCCGCTGCCCCAGGCGCTAGGGTGGCTCTGGTTGCGGCAGAGCGACGCCCCGGAGGGGCAGAGCATCGCCCCCTGGTGGGCAGAGCGTCGCCCCTGGTGGGCGTGCCGGGTGGATCCCGGTCGGGCACATGCGGGAGTCTGTCTGACTGTCTCTCCCCATTTCCAGCTTCAGAAAAAATACAAAACAAAAACAAACAAACAAAAAACCTCTCAAAAGCTGAGCATGTCCGAGAAAACTGTCTGACCAGGAAAATTTTGTGGAAAAGAGAAGCTGACTGGGGAAGGGGAAGGAAGAAAACTCCTTTCCTTTTCGTCTGGCAGGGGTTCGGGACAGGGTCAGATTGCCGGCCAATCAACCTACAATTGCTTGTCCAGGCTTTGTTTGGACAGCAAAGAGGGATCGTCCAGGCAATTAGTACCCTGTCCCTGGCGAATTTTATAGGGTTTGGGAGAACCTGAGGAGTTACTGAGTCAGAAGTTCTGGTATGTCCCCTCCTGCAGATTTATGGTTTCGGCTTTCTGGAATGCTCCTCCTTAGGGCTGTTGACCAGCTTCTTAAAACTCTTTGCCTCAGGGGCAATTATCTAGTAAGTAAGGGTGAGGTCAGGCAGTCAGGCAGAACAACTAAAGGGCAGTTGGAATTCTGGTAAATTCATATATCTATTACCCACCAGTTCTTGGCTCCATTGTTTCATTACTGTCTGTCTGAATCTAATGCAAACCTGCATGGACCAGGTGGCTGTAGTGATGGCCGTGCCTACTGGCTTCATATGCAGTCATTGGTTGATTCTTATATGTGCCCTGACTGGGGTCAAACTCGCAACCTTGGTGCATGGGGAAGATGCTCTAACCAACTGAGCTACCTGGCCAGGGCTGCTTCCTCTTGGCTCTTGTGAATAATGAGGTAATGAACGTGGGTATGCAAATATCTCTTCAAGATCCTGTCTTTGCCTGACCAGGTGGTGGCGCAGTGGATAGAGTGTCGGACTGGGATGTGGAAGACCCAGGTTCGAGATCCTGAGGTCACCAGCTTGAGCGAGGGCTCATCTGGTTTGAACAAAAGCTCACCAGCTTGAGCCCAAGGTTGCAGGCTCGAGCAAAGGGTTACTCAGTCTGCTGAAGGCTCGCTGGTCAAGGCACATATGAGAAAGCAATCAATGAACAATTAAGGTGTTGCAATGCACAATAAAAAACTAATGATTGATGCTTCTCATCTCTCCATTCCTGTCTGTCTGTCCCTGTCAATCCCTGTCTCTGCTCTGTAAAAAAAAGAAAAAAAGAAAAAAAAGATCCTGTCTTCAATTATTTTGGATATGTTTTTAGTATTATTTTTTTAAGTGAGAGGAGAGGAGATAGACAGACTCCCGCATGTACCACAACCAGGATCTACCTGGCAACCCCTGTCTGGGGCCAATGCTCAAATCATCTGAGCTATCCTCAATGCCCAGGGCTGATGCTCAGACCAATCAAGCCACTGGCTGCGAGAGGGGAAGCAAGAGAGAAGGGGAAGAGGGAGGGGAAGAGAAGCAGATGGTTATTTCAGATGTGTGCCCTGACCTGGGATCGAACCTGGGACATCTGTATGCCAGGCCTACACTAGCCTGTCTAGGATCCTTTTAGTATTACTTTAAAACTTTTAACTATGGAGAATTTTAAACATATACACAAGTAGATAAAATAGTATAATGGATGTGTAGGCTGAATAAATGAGTCAGTTTGTACAAAATAGCTTCCCCAAATACCTGGGACTTTTGCTGAACCCTCCCTTTCTTAAAGAATTTGTTCTGCGTGGATGTGCTTTGAGTTTTGTTTCAAACCCAATATGTTCAGCTGTATTTCCATATTTAAGCCCTCAGCCACCAGTGTGACTTGAGTGCCCCGCTGCAGATTGGATCTACCAGGAGTGTTGGTAGATAGAAACAAGAAGAAGTGAATTTTGATATTTTTTCCTAGTTGTAGAGATGAGGAGCTGAGCTTGGGGTGCAAAGTGATCTTTGTGCCTGAGAGTTTTGCTCTGGTTCAGCAACCCTCTCAGATGCACTGGTGTCCTGAAAGCAGTCATTCTGAGCAGCGCTGTTTGATACTGGGTGATTCCTAGAAGAGGCTGGGAAGATGAGTTGTTGAACAGTGACTGCTGTAGGAACTCAGAAGAGGAAGAAATTAATCCAGACTGGGAAAGTCATGGAAGGCTATTCTCAAGGAATGTGGCTGTAACTTTGTCCTGCTTCTATTGACCTTGTGTGTTTGATTCTTACACCTATTCCTAGATGGCAAAAGACAGAATTGTTGGTCAGTGAATACCCTGGAATGGTTGCCTACTAGTTCCAGGGGTCGTCAAACTTTTTAAAAAAACCGCCCACTTTTGCAGTGCTGGTAGACCTGGTCCCTACCGCCCACTAGTGGGCGTTCCAGCTTTCATGATGAGCCAATCGCGGCACTGTTTGGTTGCACGTTAGGGACCAGGTTGACCAGCACTGCAAAAGTGGGCGGTTTTTATAAAAAGTTTGACGACCCCTGCCTGGACTTTTAACTGTGGGACCTGTGCTACCAAAAGCTTCTCGGGTAGAATACCTCCCTGGTCAGAATTAGCTGTATGAGAAGAGAGCTACCCCTACTGGGCCTGTGTGGAGCATACTCAGAAGGCCAGCTTTTCTTTACTGTGACCTGAATGTGTTGCTTTTGTCTTTGATATGAGCCTAATATAGACATATGCTAATAAGCAACAGGATATTGGATGTGTCTATTCCCCCAAATTCCGAAGGTGAGAGACTTATTCTCAGTTTTTTAAAATGTTTATTTAATTGATATTAGAGAGAGGGGAAGTGGGAGGGAGAGAGAGAGAGAGAGACAGGAACATCAATCTGTTCCTGTATGTGCCCTGACTAGGGATCGAACCCGCAATCTCTGCGCTTCGAAACGACACTCTAACCAACAGAGCTATCTGGCTGGGACTTAGTTATTTTTTTATATAATCAAATACATATGACAATTCATCCTTTCCTCCACGTTCTGACACTTGAAGAAGTGGAGGCTACAAGGATCAGGTCTGAAATTAGGACAGTAGTTAAGAAGCTGAAGGAACTGGAGAGCTGTGAGGCACTAACAGTCTAGAACTTTGACAGGGTGTGAATATGGGTGTTCAAACACGGGAGCTTATAGTAAACCTGCTACTTGGAGATCATCTATACCATGCTGTTAACTTCCGTGTACTTTCTTCATGTTATTCTTGTCTATACTATAGACAAGAGTATGGTGCTCCCACGACCTGTAGTTTTACTCAGATAAGGTGGGAAGGGATGAGCGCTGTAATCATTTCTGCAGAACTTCTGCCTTCTCCAGAATAATAGAAGGAGAAGAATTACTGTGAAGTCATATTAGCTTCTGAGACTTAATAAGAACTTCTGGTGTGGCAGGCACTAATCATATTTACAGTACCTGTATTATTCTTTCATCTAAACCTCAGGCTAGAATTCACAAGGCTTAGGAAAAAAGAGGACTGTTTTTTGTGTTTTTTTTTTTAAATATTGATTTTTTTTTTAATTTTTTTACGGGGACACAGAGAGAGTCAGATAGAGGGATAGATAGGGACAGACAGACAGGAATGGAAAGAGATGAGAAGCATCAATCATCAGTTTTTCGCTGCGACACCGTAGTTGTTCATTGATTGCCCTCTCATATGTGCCATGACCGCGAGCCTTCAGCAGACTGAGTAACCCCCCGCTAGAGCCAGTGACCTTGGGTCCATGCTAGTGAGCTTTCTGCTCAAACCAGATGAGCCCACGCTCAAGCTGGCAACCTGGGGTCTCGAACCTGGGTCCTTCCGCATCCCAGTCCGACGCTCTATCCACTGCGCCATCGCCTGGTCAGGCAAGAGGACTGGTTTTTGACTACAGGTAATCTGACCTCAGAGCTTGGACTCTTCACTGCTTCTCTATATGGTGGACTCTTCCTGGCCAACCTTCCACCCCAGTAGATGATGTTGCTCTTTTTTCAGGAAGTCTATAGTCACAGACCCAAAGTGAGAATCTTGTTTCTTGTGTTCAACTTTGGGAGCAGTCTTTCTATACTTTTTAAAAAAAATTAGTTACCATTTATTGAGCACCTCCTATATCTCAGCACCTTTGACAATATATTAAGACCTTATGACAACAATGTAGCATAAATGCCTGTGTATATGAATGGCTTTTTGTCCTTTTGGGCTCAGAGCCCTTTTCAAGAATCTGATAACAGCTTTGGATCTTCTTTCCAGAAAAATTCACTTAAGCGCATACATATACGATTGCACACAACTTCAGAGGTGGCTTTTAGGACCCACTGAAGTTTGTCCTTTAGCAGCCCACAGTAAGAACTCTTGCCCTATACCACCTTTCCCGGCTGACTCTTCTATGATGTGAAGGGGACAGGCAGTGGGGTGGGGGGCGCCTCACCTCCTCTCCTTTTCCTCAGAGAAAAATGTTTATAAAGCCTAGACTCCCTTAATTAACCAAGCATCTGGGGACATTCTTCATTTCTCTCTTGTACATAGAACTCCAAGTGGAGAATGCATACTATCAGATGTGTGGTTGTAGGAGATGGGGCTGTAGGTGAGACCTGCCTCCTCCTCAGTTACACAGCAAATGCCTTTCCTGAACAGTGTATCCCCACTGTCTTCGACAACTAGAGCCTCCAGACATCTGTGAATAGCCAGATCATCAGCCTCAGCTTGTGGGACACAGATGGTCAAGAAGAATATGACCGCCTGACCAGGCGGTGGCGCAGTGGATAGAGCGTTGGACTGGGATGCGGAAGACCCAGGGTGCAGGCGTCCCCAAACTATGGCCCGCGGGCCACAATGCGGCCCCCTGAGGCCATTTATCCAGCCCCCACTGCACTTCTGGAAGGGGCACCTCTTTCATTGGTGGTCAGTGAGAGGACCACTGTATTTGGCAGCCCTCCAATGGTCTGAGGGACAGTGAATTGGCCCCCTGTGTAAAAAGTTTGGAGACCCCTGGCAGCATTGGACTGGGATGCGGAAGACCCAGGTTCGAGACCCCGAGGTCGCCAGCTTGAGCACGGGCTCATCTGGTTTGAGCAAAAGTCCACCAGCTTGAACCCAAGGTCGCTGGCTCCAGCAAGGGGTTACTCAGTCTGCTGGAGGCCCACGGTCAAGGCACATATGAGAAAGCAATCAATGAACAACTAAGGTGTCGCAATACACAATGAAAAACTAATGATTGATGCTTCTCATCTCTCTCCATTCCTGTCTGTCTGTCCCTGCCTATCCCTCTCTCTGACTCACTCTCTGTCTCTGTAGAAAATAAAAAAATAAAAAAAAGAAGAATATGACTGACTGAGAACGGCCTCCTGCCCCAGACCAGTGTCTTTGTAATTTGTTTTTCAGTTGACAACCCATCCTCCTATGCAAATGCAAGGCATAAGGGGCACCCAGAGGTCTCCCATTTTTGCTCCAATGTGCCTGTTCCACTGGTAGGCACCAAGAGTGACTTGTGGAGTGACCTTGAGACAGTGAAGAAGCTGAAGGAATGGTGCTTGGTGCCCATAACCCCTCAGCAAGGCACATCTCTGGCTAAGCAGGTGGGCTCAGTGAAGTATCTGGAATGTTCTGCCTTGATGCAAGATGGGGTACATGAGGTATTTTCCAAAGCTGTCCGGGCTGTGCTTTACCCTGCCACAAAGAAGAACTGCAAGAAGTGCATCCTTTTACAGCTTCCGGGTTGGTACTTGGGGACTGTGCCCAGGAGAATATGGAGGGCTGCCTCTGACAGCATTTAGCAATGCCAGCAGAGCCGTTTGCTTCCTCCTGGAAACCCAAGACTCCAGGTTACTCGGCTCTCGGAGGAATGAAGACGGGCTAGTGCATGCATGCACTCTGGTCTGGACCTTTTTGGTGTGTGTGTGTGATCAAAGTGGTAAGAGGAGACACCACCAAGCATTGTTCTGCTGTTGTGTCCTATCCCAGCCATGCCGCAGCGAGGCAGAGTGGCCTCATACTGTTCCTTGTAGACTTCTGTTGGTCTGTTTTTAAATCAAACTTCAGCTTTCCTGGATGTATTTACCACTGAGCAAGTGCCTCACAGGACAAGTCTCTCCAGTTGTCAAATCATTGGCTTAAATTTTCTGGCATACTGGTACTCTCTCTCTCTCTCGCTTTTTAAGCGAGAGTGAGAGGGACAGGAGGACAGGGACAGACAGACAGGAAGAGATGAGAAGCACCAATTCTTTGTTGCAGCTCCTTAGTTCTCATATGTGCCTTGACCGGGGTGGGGCTACAGCAGAGCGAGTGACCCCTTGCTCAAGCCAGTGACCTTGGGCTTCAAGCCAGTGACCTTTGGGCTGAAGCCAGCAACCATGGGGTCATGTCTATGATCTCACGCTCAAGCCAGCAACCCCACACTCAAGCTGGTGAGCCCACAGTCAAGCCGGGACTTCGGGGTTTTGAACCTGAGTCCTCTGCATCCCAGTCCAATGCTCTATCCATGTGCCACCACCTGGTCAGGCTGACATACTCATTTTTGAAAACCAGTTTGTGTGTGGTTCTGGGGTGTTCCCGGTGTTGACATGTTCTTCCCATTCTTCAGATGAGACATTTTTGCAAAACTCGTTAAGCAGTATTTTCCAAAGTTCTGTGACATGGTAATAGATAATCCTTAAAAGAGTTCTGTGGTTAAATAAAGTCAGGGACCAGCTATTTAAATAAAGCTAAAAAAGTTCCTCTATTGTAGGAATTTACAACTTTTAATAAGACCACAACATTTCCTGAACTATTTTTATTTCTTTGGTCTTATGCAATACTTATTAACATCTCTATGGAGAATTTTAAACATACAGTATACGCAAGTAGATAAAATAGTATAATAGGCCTGACCTGTGGTGGCGCAGTGGGATAAAGCGTCGACCTGGAACACTGAGGATGCCGGTTCGAAACCTTGGGCTTGCCTGGTCAAGGCACATATGGGAGTTGATGCTTCCTGCTCCTCCCCCTTCTCTCTCTCTCTCTCTCTCTCTTTCCCCTCTCTCTAAAAATCAATAAATAAAATATTTTAAAAAAATAGTATAATGGACATGTAGGTTAATAGGAGCCAGGAATTCCCATGGAGGAGGCTGTAGAAAAAAAAAAAAGCATAATGTGACCATCTTTGTGCCTTTGAAAAGAATGTCAGTCACAGACCTGTTATTGTTCCTCTCCCATCCTTAGGAGCTGAGTTTGGCACTTGGTCACGATAGTGCATTGGATGTGGGCTCTGATGGTCAGATCTGCTATGAAGTTCTTTTATTATTATTATTATTATTATTATTATTATTATTATTATTAGAGACAGAGAGAGGGGGAGAAAGAGAGAGGGAGAATGAGAAAGAGGGGAGAGAAATGGGAAGCATCTATTCATAGTAGTTGCTTCCTGTATGTGCCTTGACTGGGCAAGCCCAGGATTTCAAACTGGCGACCTTGGCATTCCAGGTTGACATTTTATCCACTGCGCCACCACAGGGCAGCTGCTAGGAGATTCTGATAGGTAGAATTAATCTTTCTGAAAAGCTATGTCTCTGTGGCTTCTGTGTGGCTTTTTCTTTGTTACTTTCCATTTTCAGGAAACACCACTGAAGGTTAACCCCCTAAATAAAACCAACCAACCAAAATGTCTTGTCAGTCATTGTGAGGGAGTTCTGTGATTCCCTCTGAGACTTCTCTTTTGCTGTCATTCCTCTGAGTTACTATAAACACTACCTTGCTCTTTTCTTGTTGTTCCCTCCTCAATACATGGTGTGTGTGTGTGTGTGTGTGTGTGTGTGTATGTGTTCAACCCTGTGTGCTTTTTGAGATCTTAGTTGCTCCAAGAGATTTGGGGTATGTTGGATCTCTAGATCCTGGGGCTGGAGTTGCTCAGCCCGCCCTGGGGCAGTATGAGTTAGATTCCTTATCCCAGTGAACCTGCTTCTCCATAGTTGTATTTCTGACCTTCTTTTATTTTTTTATTCATTTTAGAGAGGAGAGGGAGAGAGAGAGAGAGAGAGAGACAGACAGACAGAGAGAGAGAGAGAGAGAGGAGAGAGAGAGAGAGAGAGAGAGAGAAGTGGGGGAGGAGCAGGAAGCATCAACTCCCATATGTGCCTTCACCAGGCAAGCCCAGGGTTTCGAACCGGCGACCTCAGCATTTCCAGGTTGACGCTTTATCCACTGCGCCACCACAGGTCAGGCCCTGACCTTCTTTATTTGAAAATGGAGGAAGAATTTACTTCTTCACCTGGTAGGTAGCCGTTGGCAACTCCACCATGTGCATTGCCTCTCATCTTGCCAAAATCGCATTGCATTTTTTAGAGCTTGGCAGCTGAAAGGATCACATACCTCCCTACCTCCCCCCTGTGGTGGGTGAAGGGTCTGTGCTTTGCTCTGGATAGTCTTGCTGTGGCTCTCTGACGAGATGTGATGAGAGAAGGCTCAGGCTAACTGGACCTCCTAGATAGGGTTGGCAGAAAAAACATAGTAATATTTTACATGACAGAAGGAGACTAGACTAGACCATGAGTAAACAATGGAGTATGCAGATGCTGTATTATATAGTTGTACACCTGAAGCTTATATAATGTTATTAACCAATATTACCACAATACATTTAATTAAGTTTTAAAAAATTAAATATTTTTTTTTACAAATAACTTTTTAGTATAAGTATGTACCATGCAATATTTGAGACATACACTAAAACATCATTTGCTGTTTATCTGAAATTCAAATTTAGTGGCGGCATCCTGTATTTTTACTTGCTAAATCTGACAAGGCTACGCGGGGAGAATCTGGAACCTGGAGGTCAGGGAGAAATCAAGTGTTGATAGAAGATAAAAGATCATGTCAGCTCTCTACTCCTGCTCTTCTGGTTTCCATTCTCCCTCACCAGCAACTATAGTGTTTTGTTTTCCCTTCATTGTTGTACCCTCTACTTCATACAGTGCTTTCTGAGTATTTATTTTCCTTTTTTTCTTTTGTGAGAGAGACACACAGACAAACAGACAGGAAGCGAGAGAGATGAGAAGCATCAACACATAATTGTGGCTCCTTAGTTGTTCATTGATTGCTTCTCATATATGCCTTGACCTGGGGGCTACAGCTGAGCCAGTGACCCCTTGTTCAAGCCAGCGACCTTGGGCTTCAAGCCAGCGACTTTGGGCGTCAAACCAGAGACCTTTGGGCTCAAGCCAGAGACCTTTGGGCTCAAGCCAGTGACCTTTGGGCTCATGCCAGTGACCATGGGGTCATGTCTATGATCCCAAGCTCAAGCCAGTGGTTCTGTGCTCAAGCTGGCAACTTTGAGGTTTTGAACCTGGGTCCTCAGCATCCCAAGTTGATGCTCTATCCACTGCGCCACTATCTGGTCAGGCTTAACTGGCTTTCTAAAAATGTTTATTTTATTGATTTTAGAAAGAGAAGAAGGGACACACACACACACACACACACACACACACACACACACACAGGAACATTGATCTGTTCCTGTATGTGCCTTGATCGGCGATTGAACCTGCAAACTCTGTGCCAGAGGCCAATGCTAGGACCAGCCAAGCTATCCTCAATGCCTGGGTCTAATGCTCAAACCAACTGAGCCGCTGGCTGCGATAGGGGAAGAGAGAGAGAAGGAGGAGAGGGAGGAGGAGAGAAGCAGATGGTCACTTGTCATGTGTGACCTGACTGGGAATCGAACCTGGGACTTCTGCTCTCTGGGATGATGCTCTACCCATTGAGAAAACCAGACAGGGCATAATTGATTTTAATTTAATAGTGTTTCCTTCTCTTCTTGCCTGGCAAATTCCCAAATGTAAGCCTAGATTTGGTTTGGGCAAACTTGCGTCCCCTAATAAATGGAGGTAGATCCACAAGTCTGAGAGAGTGTTTTTGTATTGGACTGATTTGATGATCCTTAAGCATACCCTGACATCTTGATTTTTATACTTAAAGAGAATTTGAAGACTACATACTAATATCACTTTTAAATTACTCATAATGGATGATAATAGACTTTTGACTTTAATGGGTCTGTTGCTTTATAAAAATCAAAGCAATTCCTCACGTCCCCCCATTTTGAGTGGTTTTGAACTGCTTTTCAGCTTGCAAAGGATAGAATAACTCTTTATAATTGTTGCACTGAACAGTTGTACCTGGGTGTAACTGTACTTATTTTTCTACATCAGACAATCAGTGTATAGATCTGTCTGCCCTGCTAACATTGACTCTCTAGTTTCTTCCCCAGCACCTGCCTGCCCCATCACATCAACTCATTTCCAGGATTTAGCTTCATTTTTCTGGTTTTTACTAAGGAGAAACCAGTTAGTTCCCTGTCGAGGATTTTTCTCATTTATTACACTATATTCAGTAAATAGTCACCAAGCTCCTACTGTGTTATAGGCATTACTTTACTAGGAAGTAGGGTTGTAAAAATGAGACATACCACTTAATGTCTTTTGCCTCTCTCACTTATCTCAGGAAAAGATTCTTCCTGTTTGTTATAAAAATTAACTAGTCAGGACTGGTAATTGTATATAGGGCCGATACACTATTAAGTACATTAGTAAGGAAGAGCTCAACCATATTTTATTTAGTAAATAGCTTTATTGAACTATAATTTACATACCATAACATTCACCCAAATCCAGTTTTAAAACATTTCCATCACCCCAGAAAGATCCCTCATTCTGCTAATCCCTATTCCCACTCCCAGCCCGTGGCAACCACTTACCTACTTTGTTTTTTCTGAACATTTTATATAAATGGAATCAAACAATATGTGACCATTTGGACTTATTTCCTTCATTTAGCATAACAATTTCAAGATTTATCCATTTTCTAGCACATTATGGGTACTTCATTTCTTTTTATTGCTGAATAATATTTCATTATATGGATATACCATATTTTATCTACTGATAGTTGAGGAACATAGGATTGTTTCTAGTTTTTGGCTATTGTGAATAATGCTGATGTGAACATTTGTGTACAAGGTTTTGTGTGGATATGCTTTTAATTCTCTTGGGTGTTTTTAGTTCCACCTATTCATGGAATTGCTGGGTCATATGGTAAATCTATGCAAAACCACATTTTGAGTCAAGAATGACATTTTAATATTTTTAGTATCTGAAATCCCCTTCCACAAACCTCCACCTACCTCTCATTATATCTGCTCTTCCTCAAGCACAAGCGTCCAAGAGGCAGTATAAGGTACACTAAAAAAAAACACATTCCAGCTGACCTATGGTAGCGCTGTGGATAAAGCATTGACCTGGAGCACTGAGATCCCTGGTTCAAAGCCCTGTGCTTGACTGGTCAAAGCACATACGGGAAGTATCTGTGAATTGATGCTTCCTGTTCCTCCTCTGCCTTTCTCTCTCTATCTATATATATATCCTCTAAAAATCAATGAATAAAAAATTTAAAAAACAAACACATTCCATCTTGCTTTTTTTGTCTTAAATATTAGTATAGCAATAGTATTCTACTAACTTTTCATTACCAAAGTGCAGCATTTCAGCTACCATGCAGGTTTGGCAGAACTACGTCTCCTGTTCTTGAAATGTACTGTACAGCCCATGGACATCCATGCAGCAAGTACTAGGCAGTCATTAAAAAAAATAGAGGAAGAGTGCTATGAAGTAGTCCAGTGTGATTTTCAGGCTATGTTAGTAAGTGAAAAAAAGCAAGGTGAAAAGGGTACATATAGCATGCTACTTTTTTTTTTTTTTTAAGCGGACAGAGAGAAAGTCAGAGAGAGGGACAGACAGGGACAGACAGACTGGAATGGAGAGAGATGAGAAGCATCAATCATCAGTTTTTCGTTGCGACACCTTAGTTGTTCATTGATTGCTTTCTCATATGCGCCTTGACCGTGGGCCTTCAGCAGACTGAATAACCCCTTGCTCAAGCCAGAGACCTTGGGTCCAAGCTGGTGAGCCTTTGCTCAAGCCAGATGAACCCGCGCTCAAGCCGGCAACCTCGGGGTCTCAAACCTGGGTCCTCCGCACCCCGGTCCGACGCTCCATCCACTGCGCTACCGCCTGGTCAGGCAGTATGCTACCTTTTGTATAATGAAAAAGTAGAAATTAAAAAAATGCACTCATTTGCTTATGTTTGCAAAAAAAACACAGGAATTATATTATTTATATTTTTTTAGAGAGAGAGGGAGAGAGAAAGAGAGGTAACAGACAGACAGACAGACAGGAAGGGAGAGAGATAAGAAGCATCAATTCTTTGTTGCGGCACCTTAGTTGTTTACTGATTGCTTTCTCATATGTGTCTTGACCGGTGGGGGAGGGGGCTGCAGCCGAGCCAGTGACCCCTTGCTCAAGTCAGCGACCTTGGGCTCAAGCCAGCAACCTTGGGCTTCAAGCCAGCGATCTTTGGGTTCAAGCCAGCAACCATGGGATCATAACTACGATTCCACACTCAAGCTGATGAGCCCGTTCTCAAGCTGGAAACTTTGGGGTTTTGAACCTGGGTCCTCAGCATCTCTGGCCAACGCTCTATGCACTGAGCCATCGCCTGGTCAGGTAGGAATTACAAATATTGAATCATTATATTGCACATCTGAAACTATGTTATGTTGATTACACCTCAATAAAAAATAACCACAGGAAGGATAAACCAGAAATTAATGTAAATGGTTACTTATAGGGGAGTGTGTGGGAATGGGGTAGAGGGCATAGGCATGGGAGCAAGACTTCTTTGGGAATAGTTTTTCATATAGTTTTGACTTTGAACCATGTAAAAGTTTACAGTACATACATTTTTTTTCCCTAGCGATACAGACAGGAAGGGAGAGAGACAGGAAGGGAGAAAGCTGAGAAACATCAACTGATAGTTGTGGCACCTTAGTTGTTCATTGATTGCGGCACCTTAGTTGTTCATTGATTGCTTTTTCTCTCTCTCTTTTTTAATTTATTCATTTTTAATTTATTCATTTTAGAGAGGAGAGGGAGAGACAGAGAGAGAGAGAGAGAGAGGAGAGACAGAGAGAGAGAAGGGGGGAGGAGCTAGAAGCATCAACTCCCATATGTGCCTTGACCAGGCAAGTCCAGGGTTTCAAACCGGCGACCTCAGCATTTCCAAGTCGACGCTTTATCCACTGCACCACCACAGGTCAGGCAATTTATTCATTTTTAGAGAGAGAGAGAGAGAGAGAGATGGGGGGGAGGAGTAGGAAGCATCAACTCCCATATGAGCCTTGACTGGGCAAGCCCGGGTTTTGGACTGGCGAACTCAGTGTTCCAGGTCAATGCTTTATCCACTGTGCCACCACAGGTCAGGCTCATTGATTGCTTTCTCATAAGTGCCTTGACCAGGGGACTCCAGACGAGCCAGTGACCCCTTGCTCAAACCAACGACCTTGGGGTTTTGAATCTGCGTCCTCATTGTCCCAGGCTGATGCTCTATCCATTGCGCCGCCACCTGGTCAGGTGGTTTACATACTTTAAAAATAAAATTATTTTAAAAAGATAATAAAAATATCCTAAAGTTGAATACGAACACCAACTCTACAGAGGGGGAAAAAATGATTCAAGTAATTTTTAGTATACCCTCAGTGCGATATAGTCTAAGGATTGAAAACTAAAAAGCACTTACTAATTTAGGTTTATTGTTGAAGTGGTGTCAGTCTTGTAATTTTGAAATAAGTAAATATATTGATGTTGGGAACCAGAATTTTCCTTTGTAAGGTACAAATATGAAATGGGGAAAAGTGAGGGAGAACCATGAGGTATTGGATTTGAATTGGAGATATTAGTATAAAGTCTATTTTTTTTTAGCTCTCTCCACTGAAAGGGCATACAAGCAATGATGTCCCAGTTTCTTTTTTTCTTTTCTTTTTTTTTTTTTTTCATTTTTCCGAAGCTGGAAACGGGAAGGCAGTCAGACAGACTCTCACATGAGCCAGACCGGGATCCACCCGGCATGCCCACCAGGGGGCGATGTTCTGCCCCTCTGGGGGGTTGCTCTGTTGCATCCAGAGCCATTCTAGCGCCTGAGGCAGAGGCCACAGAGCCATTCCCAGCGCCCGGGCCATCTTTGCTCCAATGGAGCCTCGGCTGTGGGAGGGGAAGAGAGAGACAGAGAGGAAGGAGAAGGGGAGGGTTGGAGAAGCAGATGGGCGCTTCTCCTGTGTGCCCTGGTCGGGAATTGAACCCGGGACTCCTGCACGCCAGGCCGACGCTCTACCACTGAGCCAACCGGCCAGGGCCTGATGTCCTAGTTTCTAAACACCATTTTCCCCTAAAAGGAACCAGAGCTTCTTGGAGAAATGGGTTATATCAGGTCCTGGACAGAGAATGTGCAAGGTAAACCTGGAACATCTTGTACAAAAAAACAAAGAAATGCTCAAAGACTAGTGGGTCACGGTGAAAGGACACAGGAGCCAGATTGAAGGGGTTCCTATTGGACCAATTTGGGACAGTTTGAGCATCAAAAGGGGAAATGAAGGTGCTACATTTTAACATAAAAATGTGAGAAAGGAGGTAAGAAAAGATGAGTTCTTTTTTACTGATAATGAAGTCCAGTTAATAAATGCAGAAGGAAGAATCAGAAAAATCACCCCTTTGCACTCTCCCAATAGAATTGATTCAGGCAAAGATCATCAATGTATGCTAAAAACCACTGGGTGCAAGAGTAGGGTTAATAAAGTAGTCACACAATCTCAAAGGATCACCTCAGAGATTATTTACTGATGACAAAAGGAAAAATGTGCCTTTGTCATGGAGAGGGTCACCATTTTTTAAAAATATGAACAATTTTAGCACCACTAATATTGATACAATCTTACGCCTTTTGGTAGCTGGTAAAATATTTAACCTGAATCAATTTTAAGAATCAATAAGAGGAACTGCGAATATGGAATATTTTCAGGATGATTTGCCTGGATTCTTCCACAAATGTAGTGTCATGCAACACAAAGAAAAAGCTATATTGCCTGACCTGTGGTGGCGCAGTGGATAAAGCGTCGACCTAGAAATGCTGAGGTCGCCGGTTCGAAACCCTGGGCTTGCCTGGTCAAGGCACATATGGGAGTTGATGCTTCCAGCTCCTCCCCCTTCTCTCTCTCTGTCTCCCTCTCTCTCTCTCTCTGTCTCTCCCTCTCCTCTCTAAAATGAATAAATAAAAAATTAAAAAAAGAAAAAGCTATATTAAGGGAGTAAAGGGCAATAACCAAATGCAATGCATGAACCTTGATTGAGTGGATTGTGGATTGAAATGTAAAATGCTCCAGCTTGAGGACAACTGGGGAAGTTTATGGATTGCATGTTAAATAATATTGGATTAACGTTAATTTTTAAAAATGTGGTCATGGTGAATTAGTTATGTAGAAAAACATGTTTTTAGGTATGAAGAATCACCTACCTGTAACCCACTTTCAAATGGTTCAGAAAAAAACATGGCAACATGTTAACTATTGTGAATCTAGGTGAAGGACCGGCTGCTTATTCTACTCTTTTTTTTTTTTTTTTTTTTACAGAGACAGAGAGTGAGTCAGAGAGATAGACAGGGACAGACAGACAGGAACAGAGAGATGAGAAGCATCAATCATTAGTTTTTCATTGCGCATTGCAACACCTTAGTTGTTCATTGATTGCTTTCTCATATGTGCCTTGACCGCGGGCCTTCAGCAGACCGAGTAACCCCTTGCTGGAGCCAGCGACCTTGGGCTCAAGCTGGTGGAATTTGCTCAAACCAGATGAGCCCGCGCTCAAGCTGGCGACCTCGGGGTCTCGAACCTGGGTCCTCCGTGTCCCAGTCCGACACTCTATCCACTGCGCCACCGCCTGGTCAGGCTACTCCGTGTTTTTTTTTTTAACGCCTGTTTTCTTTTAGTGAATAATGCCACTTACTTTTTATTTATTGATGAGACACACAGAAACATTAATTTTATTGTTCCACTTATTTATACACTCATTGGCTGTCTCCTGTATGTGCCCTGACCGGTATCAAACCCGCAACCTTGGCATTTGGGGACCACGCTCTAACCAACTGATCTGCCTGGCCAGAGCACTGACGTTTCACTTTGACATTTCCCTAAATAAAGCGGAGGGAAAAATCCGTTTTTGTGGGGAAATGTCAATTAAAAACAACTTACAAAGGTACTTCTGGCAAAGTGCAATTTACAGACGGATTCACCTTGGCTGAATGGTGAAACACCACAGCGAACAAGAACGAACAGTTCAGAGTTCCGCGTACTGTACTGTGTTGTGGTGAACCGACCGTAAGTCACGCGACACGGGCGTACGCCACGTGACCCAGGCTGCTCCTTCCGATTGGTGGAAGTTCCGGCACAATGAGAACGAACGTTCCTGCGCAAGAAAGGGTAAGGGGGCAGGATCGAACGTTTACTTTGACCAATCGCTTTCCATATATCCAGCTTCCTGATTGCGTGGAATCGCAAGCCGTTAGTAAAGTTGTATGGCCAGTTCTACTGTCTACTAGGAAAACAGGTTTTCCGGGGCGTTTCTCTCTTTATTCTGTTTCCGGTAGGAAGCTGGTAGGGTCAAAGAACGTAGTGAGTGAGTCATTTCTGGGCGAGTCATTTCGGGGCGACTCCTTTCGCGTATCCAGCACATGAACTCCTGTTGGGATTTGGTGGTTCCCGCAGCCGCTGTGGGTACCGCGACCGCCATCATGTCAGACACGGACAGCGATGAAGATTCTACTGGCGGCGGCCCGTTTTCTTTAGCCGGTTTCCTTTTCGGCAACATCAATGGAGCCGGGCAGCTGGAGGGGGAAAGCGTCTTGGACGATGTGAGGGGTGGTCTTGGGGGGAGGGCTGGGCGTGGAGCGACTCGGGAGAGGGAGTGTAGTGGGGAGAGGAGAGGAGTGCCTGGGGCCCGAGGACAGGGGGCGCTGTCGGCGCAGAAGCTGGTACGCCGACGGGGGGCAGGCAGGGAGGACGCGGCAGTCTCCCCGATCGGATGCTGGGGCGGGCAGCCTCCCCAGTGAGGGCACACCCTCCGCAACGAGGCTGCCCTCGGACCGGCGCTAGGAGAACTTTCTTGGGGGTTGTTGGGACTGCATTTCTGTCATCGCTGCCCTGAGGTGGCTCTAGCGCTCCGGGACTGAACGGAACCTGCGACAAATCTTGTGGTTTCGGCCCTGGTTCTCAGAGCAGTGGGCGTGCGAACCCTGCAGGCGGACCTGGCCGGGCGCCCCCCAGTCCCCCGCCCCCAGTGCTCGGGACGCCCCGCGCCCACGCCAAACACTCCTTTCATTTTGGTTCATTTTCTCTTGAAAATATACTGAGCAGCATCTCTCCTCCCCTGCTACACATACACACACACACACACACACACACACACACACACACGCTAGCAACCAAAGTTCTTGCCTTGCCTTTATCCCACATGCCCTCAGTTGCCTTAGCCTTTATTCCTAGAGTACTGCTCCCTTCAGTCCTGGTGGCGATTCTTTGATTTATCTTAACTTTAAAATGCAGTGAGGAAATTGGACATACATTAATAAAGGCCTGATGATGAAACATGGAGTTTAGTGGGCAGTTACTTTGTAGTCTTGAATGTGATAGATGACTAGGGAACTAAGCTTTGCGGTGTAGGAAGCTTGAGTTTAGTTGTCTTCCACTCTGGTGCTGTCCCTTTTTCAGGAGTGTAAGAAGCACTTGGCAGGATTGGGGGCTCTGGGTCTGGGCAGCCTGATCACGGAACTCACCGCCAACGAAGAGCTGACCGGGAATGACTGTGCTCTGGTGAATGATGAAGGTGAAGTGGGTCGTGGGGAGAATGGAGGGCAGGAGGCTGGCCACTTTCTGTCCATGTCTTTTTCCGTAGAAATTATCTAAGGGAGTGAGAGTTACTTGCTCTTTGTTGAGCTCTGTGCCCCCCTTTAATTTATAGGATGGATCAGGAGCACGGAAGATGCTGTGGACTATTCAGACATCAGTGAGGTAGCAGAAGACGAAAGTCGAAGATACCAGCAGACAGTGGGGAGCCTGCAGCCCCTTTGCCTGTCAGGTGATTCATGGACGTCATTGACAGTATTCCAGTGCATTGTCTTGCTCTGTTTAATTTGTTTCTGTGCATGCTCTCTGCCATTGTTCCTGCCCTCTGTGCCTTTGTTCTGCTTCTCTTTTTGAGCTCAGTTCTAAGAGCTGCTATCCTTATTTTGTGTTCTGGGACAGAGTATGTCACCATACTCAGGTGTTAATTATTCATACTGGTTATTCCCAAATTCTTGATGGATGCCAAGTAAGGATGAGAAGAATGCTTTCATTCCTACCATCTGGTATTTTAGTAGCTACAGCATTCATGATACTTTCTTAGATGCTATTTAAACTCAGTCTTAGTCCTCAAGGAATGGTAGTTCAAAAAGGATTAAGTCAACGATGTCATATAATGAGCACGTGTATTTCTCGACTCAACTTCTGTTAGTCACTCACCACATGTATGCTGACACAACGTACGTAACGCTTACAACACATATATGATGCTGCATTTTAGAATTAGAATGTCAGAGTTGGAAGGGGGTCTTAGTGATTATTTATTCTTAACCTCATCATAGATTAGGAAAACTTGAACTTTAACAAAATGTGGAACTTTTATCAAAAGTTCTACAGTTACCTAGCAGTAGACCTTAACTAATTCAGCAACTCAGTATGTTAGACATTGGTTGAGCACCTGTTGTGTACTATAAACTGTAGTTACACAAGTGTGGTACAAAGATAATAAAATCAATTTTCTGACCTTGAGCAACTCAGTTCTGTGGTGTAGAACCTAGAGCTATTGGTCATAGTTCATTCTTTCCACAGCCCCACACTACCTCTCACTGCTTGAAACTTTCATGTGATCTTGCTCATTGTGTTTATTCATTGTCCACCTGTTTGAATTAGATTTTGGGTTGCTGAGAAATGTAGGTAAAATCTTGGTTAATATTTGAACTTCGTTTCTTCAGGGCCACTTAATGGATTTGAGTACTGCTTGTATAAAGAGAGTTAACTGCACCACATACACAAGAAGTAACCCAGAAAAAATAGAAGATAGAGGCTTTACCCTTAGGGATATTGTTATCATCGGGGAAGGTGGAATAAATGAAATACGAGGCAAAATTATTTATCATAAGAAGACAAACCTGGCAACAAGTTCATGTTTCTATACAGTATTATTTAGTTTTTGTTTTTTGTGTGTGGTAGAGACAGAGAGAGTCAGAGAGAGGGACAGATAGGGACAGACAGACAGGAAGGGAGAGAGATGAGAAACATCAATTCTTCGTTGCAGCTCCTTAGTTGTTCATTGATTGCTTTCTCATATGTGCCTTGACCAGGGGGCTACAGCAGACCAAGTGACCCCTTGCTCGAGCCAGCGACCTTGGGCTCAAGCTGGTGAGCCTTGCTCAAACCAGATGAGTCCGCGCTCAAGCTTGCGACCTCGGGGTCTCGAGCCTGGGTCCTCTGCATCCCAGTCTAACGCTCTATCCACTGCACCAACCGCCTGGTCAGGCCAGAGTGTTATTTAGTTTTGAGGAGCTGCCAGAATAGCTAAGACAAACAGCGTAACTGTTATTTTTGACTACCCTGCCTTAGGCCAAGGGAAAGTGGTAGCAGCTCTGATTTTCAGGGGGCATTGTCATTTGCAGATTTTGGTTTGCTGCCTTGGCTAGGGGTGGGCAGTAAGGCTGGCTGGGTTTTATGAGATGACCTGGAAAGGATGATGCTGTGTTAGGTAGACACTCAGTACTCCGGGAGGTTCTTTTCTAAGTTACCTTGTCCTCTGACGATGCTGTCATCTATGCCTTTAGCTTCCTCATTTACTGGCATTGGCCCCTTCACACAGCTTGATTTACAATAATTTGAATAATTGGTAATAGGTGGAGGTCATTAGAAAAGGCATCATGGAGGTGAATTTTAAGTAAAAATTTGAAAGACGGAGTTGGATGGGTGGATAGGAAGCAGCAGGGCATTTTGGTTTGAAAATAGAAATCAGTGAGTAGTGTTGGGGAGATTGATCAGCAGGCTTTTTTGAAAGGAGTGGAAAACATACTGCCAAACAGCAAGGACCAGGGATAGAACAATTTGGTAGCACCTTTTTGTATGTATTCCTTAGGATTTGATGCCATAAAGGATTGTGAGCCAACATGGATTATTAAGTAAAAGGCAAGGTAGTGTAATGAAAAAATGGACTTTGGAGTCAGCAAGTCATAAGTTCAGATCCCAACACTGTATTTAGTTTGACCCTGGGAAACTTGCTCATTCTCTGAGGTTTGGACTTCTCATTTGTAATAATCCCTTAGGTTTCTTGTCTGCAATGAAGATGATAATACCTATCTCATTAATAGGGCTTTTGTGGGAATTACAGGTCATTATTATGTGGTGTGAAAGCACTTACATAATAAAGCTTCATGAGAGTTTCCTAGAGATTTCTGTTAACATTAGTCACCTTCATAAATAAAAATGAAAAGTGATAGTTCATGCTTTGGGTTTTGATTAGAAAAGGGGTTAAAGGGGAAGAGTTACTTGGAGATTGTTTTTGCAGGCTGGATGTAAAGTTATCAAAGTTTAGAGTAGAGTGGCAATTGTGGGAAATGATTGGCAGAGTCATACTTTAGAGTTGCTGATAAAGGATCAGTAGGACTTGGTGAGTGGGGAAGTCTGTTGGAAAGAGTACAGGCTTTGCCCCGGCCAGGTAGCTCAGTTGGTTACAGCATCATCCCGACATGCTGAGGTTGCGGGTTCCCTGGTCAGGGCACATGAAAGATCAACTAGTGACAGCATGAAAAAGTGGAATAACAAATCAATTTTTCTCTCTCACACTGTAAAAATCAATAATAATAAAAAAAAGTACAGGCTTTGTTGTTATACGAGGATTGGATTCTGACTTTGTCACTTAAAACTGTATGATCCTGAGTAAGTTGCTTAACTTCTATATCAGATTAATTCTGCATTGCTGCATTACTGGGAGGATTATAAATGAAAAAGCTACAAATGCCAGACACATAATGGGAGCTCAATAAATGGAAGTTGCTGTAATGACTTAATGATTGGCTGGAAAAGGTGTGTTGGGGTAAGAGATTGATGGAGACAGGAATACAGTTATAAATGAAGATGGAGGAGAAACTGATAGTAAAAGGAATTTTAAAAGAGGTGAAGGATAATTAATTCAGTGTGATATGAGATACAGTTGCTGGATGTTTGAGTGGGAAGGTTCTTTTTTTGTGACAGAGAGAGGGACAGATAGGGACAGACAGGAAGAAGGAGAGATGAGAAGCATCAATTCTTTGTGGCACCTTAGTCATTCATTGATTGCTCCCTCGTGTATCTTGACTGGGGTGAGGGTACAGCAGACCGAGTGACCCCTTGCTCAAGCCAGCAACCTTGGGCTTAAGCTGGTGAGCCTTGCTCACACCTGATGACCCCGCACTCAAGCTGGCGACCTCAGAGTCTCAAACCTGGGTTCTCTGCTCCCAGTCCGACGCTCTGTCCACTGCGCCACTGCCTAGTCAGGCTGAGTGGGAAGGTTCTTTAGGCAGCAGAACATGCATTGTGATTGTAGAGGGTGTTAGGTCAGGGCAAGACAGATTTGAGTTAAATATGGAAAAGGTGATTCTTGAGGAAAGGGACTGAGAGTGTGTAGAGGAATAAAAGAGTGTTCAGGGCCAACTATTGAGTGAGTAAGCTGTGGAAGGTAGAAAAAATGTGTCAAAGACTTGGGAGGTAAGAAGAGAGAAAGTCCTGTCTTAAAGGAAACTGATAGAGAAAGAATGTTAAATTCAATTACAAGGTTGAGCAGGGTGAAAAGAAATAAAGTAGAATTTGATCAGGAGCAGGTTTAAAGGTTTTAAGTAGTTCTCTTGCAAGCTCCCTCAATTCCTATATGTGGTACCAGTGGTGTTGTAGCATTTGGCAATACTATGATTTCAGCTATTTCTGAAGGCAGAAGCAGTATCTCTTGTGTGTACTTTTTTTTTTTTTTAAACAGAGACAGAGGGATAGACAGGGACAGACAGACAGGAACAGAGAGATGAGAAGCATCAATCATTAGTTTTTCGTTGCGCATTGCGACACCTTAGTTGTTCATTGATTGCTTTCTCATATGTGCCTTGACCGCGGGCCTTCAGCAGACCGAGTAACCCTTTGCTCGAGCCAGTGACCCTGGGTCCAAGCTGGTGAGTTTTTGCTCAAATCAGATGAGCCCGCGCTCAAGCTGGTGACCTCGGGGTCTCGAACCTGGGTCCTTGGCATCCCAATCCGACACTCTATCCACTGTGCCACCACCTGGTCAGGCTGTGTGTGCTTTTTAAAAATTTTTTTTGATCGTTTTTTTTTTGGGGGGGTGGACAGGAAGAGAGAGAGAGAGGAAATCATCAGTTTGTTGTTCCACTTGTTTATGCATTTATTGGTTTATCCTTATATGTGCCCTGACCAGGGATGGAACCCACAACCTTGGTGTATGGGGAGGACACTCTAACCTAGTGATTTTCAGCTGCTGGTCCACAGACTTGTGCTGATCTGCCAGGATTTTGTGCCAGTCTGCGAAAGATTTAACTACCCTGATGTATGAAGATTATAGACCCAGTGATCTTAGTGGAATTTGCTTATACTCCGGGTGATTTCTGCCTTAGCAGTCCCCAAAATAATTCTATTATTGCTTGCCCCCAAGTGTAAAAAGGTTGAAAGCCACTGCTCTAACCAATTGAGCTACGCAGCACGCAGCCAGGGCTCTTCTGTGTATTCTTAAGGGATTTGCATAGTACTTCATGTGGTACTTTAAATTCTTGAGTGACGAGGGAGCCCAACGCTGTTTTCTGATATTCTGGATATTGAAGAGCTCACTTTCTTGGTTTTAGTAGATTATGATGATGATGATTATGATGCTGATTGTGAAGACATTGACTGCAAGTTGATGCCTCCGCCACCTCCACCCCCAGGACCATTAAAGAAAGAGAAGGACCAGGATGCTATTACTGGTGGTAAGCAGAGATTGTCTACTTTTATCTAAGGAGCAACTTCCATTCCTTAGTCCAGGCTTTTGGCATACTCATAGGGGAATATGAAAATTAAGCTGCTGGGAAAGGCTATTACTTCCAGAAGTGATTCATACAATTTTCAAATTTCTGTGTTAAAGGAAAGTTACTTTTAAAATGTTTGGCAGTAGTATGTTAGTGTGCGTTCAAAAAAACTTTTTGGTCAGTGGTTCTCAAATCTGGCTACCTGTCAGAATCACCTCAAATCTTCAAAAAAAAAAATACAGATTTCTGACTCTCAGCCCTGCAAAGTGTGATTCAGAAGATTTGGGGTAGACGCCGAGAATTTCAAGTCATTCCCCAGGTAATTTCTGAAGCAACTGATATGCATATTAGTATTTAGAAGCTACCTGTTTAGAAGAATCTTGAAAAGAAATGGTTAAATAAGGAAGGCTCCCTAGAATGTGTATAATCATATAGAGCCAACTACCAGATTCAGAGTTTTCAAAGGCAGGGTCTTCAGGAATAATCTTACCTATTTCTCTGTCTGCAGCAATAGATTGGGAAAAGCATTGTGTTTGGCCATCCTGTATTTTGAGGCTTATGTTAACTTAAATTCTTCCTATTAGAGCTTTAAGTCATTTCCTTTTTAGTTTGCAGACTAAATAGCATCGGTTAACTTTATGTCATAGATCTTATTTTATGCTAAATAATTTCATTGTCTTGTGGGCTTAAAAAATTATTCAGCTTATGGGTCCCTGAAAAGGACAGGATAAGGCCTGAAGGGCATAAAAGTGTTATATAATTTTATTATTGGTCATATTCCTTTAACCTGACATACTTGCAGAAAGTAGTAAATGTAGTAATAGTATTTGTTTTCTCTTATCACAACCCTAGGGTCCCAGGTACAAGGTGATTTGGGGATGGTGGGAGATACTGAGTTGGACTGAATTTTCTGGGTTGCATACCACTGGTAATCTCTGGGTGCTTGGAACTAGATCCCTTGCCACTGAGCCGTGCGTATCGCCTGGAGTGGATGTTGGCTAAATTTGAGGAAATCTGCTCACAGTTACATGCCAAGGGGGGTTTTTCTTCCTTGTTGCAGTGTCTGAAGATGGAGAAGGCATCATCTTGCCCTCCATCATTGCCCCTTCCTCTTTGGCCTCAGAGAAAGTGGACTTCAGTAGTTCCTCTGACTCAGAATCTGAGATGGGACCTCAGGAAGCAACACAGGCAGAATCTGAGGATGGAAAGCTGACCCTACCATTGGCTGGGATTATGCAGCATGATGCCACCAAGCTGTTGCCGAGTGTCACAGAACTTTTCCCAGAATTTCGGCCTGGGAAGGTACTTTCTTTTTTTCCTTTTCTTCTTCTTCTTTCTTTTTTCTTTTTTCTTTCTATTTAGAGAGACAGAGTCAGAGAGAAGGACAGATAGGGACAGACAGACAGGAAGGGAGAGAGATGAGAAGCATCAATTCTTTGTTGCGGCTCCTTAGTTGTTCATTGATTGCTTTCTCATATGTGCCTTGACCACGGGCCTTCAGCAGACCGAGTAGCCCCTTGCTTGAGCCAGCCACCTTGGGTCCAAGCTGGTGAGCTTTGCTCAAACCAGATGAGCCCGCTCTCAAGCTGGCGACCTCGGGGTCTTGAACCTGGGTCTTCCACATCCCAGTTCGAAGCTCTATCCACTGTGCTACCACCTGCTCAGGCCTGGGAAGGTACTTTTTATGGAGAATCCTTACATTGAAAACCACTGACCTCTTCTAAAGACTGAGTTCTGTTGTTAAAGTGCTGAATATAGAATAGATGAGATCTAAACGTTTCCTTATTCAATGACATTGTATTGGGTCATTTTTTAAAGTTGTATGCATTGTAGTGCATGTGATTTATATAGTTCTCATTATAACTTGTCTTTGTTGTCTTAAAAGAACTAGTTCAAATTATCAAGGAATACTTTTTACTTTTTGGATAGGTGTTATAAATCTGAATTTAGCACTCCTTGATCCCTCCCTGACAGTTGAGTAGACCCCTCAAAGGAATTTTCAGACCCAGATCCTGCTGTTTCTCTACTTGACATTTAGTCTGACATAGTAACATGTTCTGTGTTCTAGGTGTTACGCTTCCTACGTCTTTTTGGACCAGGGAAGAATGTCCCGTCTGTTTGGCGGAGTGCACGGAGGAAGAGGAAGAAGAAACATCGTGAGCTGATACAGGAAGAGCAGATTCAGGAGGTGGAGTGCTCGGTTGAATCAGAAGTCAACCAGAAGTCTCTGTGGAACTACGACTATGCTCCTCCACCACCTCCGGAGCAGTGTCTCTCTGATGATGAAGTAGGCAATATAGAGACTTGGGATTAAGACCTGTAGGGGGACAAATGAGTTTTCCTCTCTTATATCTAAATTGGCTGTAACAGTTTAGCAGGCAGAGTCCTGTGCTGATTATCAATGAGTAATCAGGAGTTCATTCCCAGTGGCTGTCCCTTCCCTATTGTAATAACAAATGTATTGGGGGCAGACAGATGATAATATGCACATTGGTATAAAAGAAAGTTTAAGTGATAGGCAGTGTGCTGTGATATACAGTGTGTCCGTAAAGTCATGGTGCACTTTTGACCGGTCACAGGAAAGCAACAAAAGACGATAGAAATGTGAAATCTGCACCAAATAAAAGGAAAACCCTCCCAGTTTCTGTAGGATGATGTGGCAGCATGTGCGCATGCGCAGATGATGACGTAACACTGTGTATACAGCGAAGCAGCCCACGGTCATGCCAGTTGAGATGTGGACGGTACAGAGGAAAGTTCAGTGTATTCTGTGGCTCGCTAAATTCGAATCCATGACCAAAGTGCAACGTGAATATTGGTGCGTTTATAACAAAGCGCCACCACATAGGAATAACATTACTCGGTGGGATAAGCAGTTGAAGGAAACCGGCAGTTTGGTGGAGAAACCCCGTTCTGGTAGGCCATCAGTCAGTGACGAGTCTGTATAGGCTATACGGGATAGCTACCTAAGGAGCCCTAAAAAATCTGTGTGTGAGCCCACATCGAACTGCACTTCAGGTATGAAACTGGGAGAGTTTTCCTTTTATTTGGTGCAGCTTTCACATTTCTGTTGTCTTTTGTTGCTTTCCTGTGACTGGTCAAAAGTGCACCATGACTTTACGGACACACTGTACTTCCATTGTTTGTATTCTAACTCCGGTCCTGTTCAAAAACTATCCTTATGGCTCCTCTAAGCTCACCTCCTGCCTGTTAATTCTCTATAGCCTTTGGACATCTGGGATCAAGAAATCC
The DNA here is from genome assembly GCF_036850995.1 of Saccopteryx leptura. NCBI lineage: Eukaryota > Metazoa > Chordata > Mammalia > Chiroptera > Emballonuridae > Saccopteryx > Saccopteryx leptura. Next base: position 65,516,299 of record NC_089516.1, on the reverse strand, counting down.
CTCTCCCCTTCTGCTTCTTTGTTCTGTTGCAGATTACAATGATGGCTCCTGTGGAATCCAAATTTTCCCAGTCTACTGGAGATATAGATAAAGTGACAGATACCAAGCCAAGAGTGGCTGAGTGGCGATACGGGCCTGCCCGACTGTGGTATGACATGCTGGGTGTCCCCGAAGATGGCAGTGGGTTTGACTATGGCTTCAAACTAAGAAAGCTGGAACGTGAACCTGTGACAAAAAGTAGAATGATGGAGGTAAGCAACGCTGGTATGTAAGAAAAGAACCGATGTGCCCAGGGCCCTATCATTTCTACTTTTCTTTCTATTTGAGAAAATATTGGGTAGACAATTGGGTGTCCTCACTATTTTGCTTGGTATGGTTTATCACCTTAGCAACTAGGCCCCATTGCATGGATTCTGTTTGTGAAATGACTGCTATGTTAGACTAGGAGTGGGAGGAGGCAGATAGTTCCTTCATTATCAGGTTTTTCTCTCAAATCGGACCACATTTGATGTATCTGCTGTGGGATTTGGAGTGGGAACTTTGACCAGTGACCATTCAGGGATTTGTTGATCGTTCCCTACTTCTTCAGGACTCTAGGAACCCTGAAGAAAATGGTAGCACTGATCTTCTGGCTGATGAAAACTTCCTGATGGTGACACAGCTGCATTGGGAGGATGATATTATCTGGGATGGGGAAGATGTCAAACACAAAGGGACAAAACCTCAGCGTGCAAGCCTGGCAGGCTGGCTTCCTTCCAGCATGACTAGGAATGCCATGGCTTACAATGTTCAGCAAGGTATGCGTCTGTGCCAGCTCTGTCCAGCGCTGCCCTTCCTCTCGGTAATCCTAAGTGGGCCTGGCTGTGATCTTCTCTAATGCTGAGGGACAGTGAAATGTTTTAGATGAACCTTGAATTCTAGTCTGTAATCGTTTTTTGTTTTTTGTTTTTACACTATTAACAAGCTAGAATGGGACTCTTGGCTTCTCATTAGGAAAATGTGAAAACCACTTGGAAGTTAAAGATCTTTCTGAACTATAGCAATACTTTATAGTCTGTTTTTGTTTTTGAAGCTCCTTTGTCTTTACCATTCTAGAATTTGCTTTTCCTGTCCTTAAATATGCAAAAAAATGTATGCCATATAGAAAACTTAAAAAATACAATACGATATCAAAAATTGCTAGTAATCCTATCCAGAGATTATCCCCATTTAACTTTTTCATGTATTTTGTTTTTAGTTTTCTGTATTCTGTGTGTATATAGGTGAACTCATGCCTATAGGTACAGTTTTGTATACTGTGTTTCTCTCTTAACTAAAATATTCTGTATCTTTCAAAGTTCATTAAAAAAGTTCAATGACATGGGAAGCTCATTTTAAATGGAAAAAAGATATGCAGTAGCATATTTAATATTCAATTTGTGTAAGTGAAAACACGCTATATAAACAAAGCTGACTAAAAGAAAATATGCTATAGGGTTCACAGTGGTCATTTCTGGTTTGTAAGATCAGACTTCAGTTTTCTTCTTTAAATCTTTCTCTGTTTTCCAAATTTTTCTCAGTTAACCTGGATTACTTTTATAATTTGGAGAAAAAATAAAAACGTCTTATTTTTAAATCTAAGAAAGAGTTGTTTTCTTCTTCCCATGTTCTATCTAAATGCTATATTGGTGTGTAGTATTCTTTTAAAAAAAAAAAAGATTTTATTTATTGATTTTCAGAGAGAGGAGTGAGAGACAGAAAAGGGGGGGAGGAACAGCAACAACTCGTAGTTGCTTCTCATATGTGCCTTGACCAGGCAAGCCCAGGGTTTCAAACCGGCACCCTCCACCTCCCAGGTCAATGCTCTATCCACTGTGCCACCACGGGTCAGGCCGGTGGTGTAGTGTTTTTCCATGGATGTTTTCATAATATACCAATAATTATTATAGTTCTAATATAATGTATTTGCTACCATCATTAGCATATTTTACCATACCATGTATTACCACAATTTAACCAAGCACTTATTAGATATTTGGTCATTCATATTTTGCTTATCACAAAAAGTTAGGGCAGTGGCCCTGGCCGGGTGGCTCAGTGAACAATGTCATCCCGACACTCTGAAGTTGTGGGTTTGATCCCCCGTCAGGGAGCTTATGAGAACAGGCAATAAGTGCACTACTAAATGGAACAAGTAAGTGGAAGTGGAAAAAAAAATAGGCAGTAGACATTTTTGTTTGCAACATTTTATTAAAATGAGAGATACACTTTGTCTTTTAGGTTCCTTTTCAATAACATGAGTAAATTTCCAGTCACATGATTAACTCTACTAACATTTGCTCCTTTTCCATTTGCTAGAATTACAATTGAAAGGAGCATAAATGTTTTGTGTTATAAAAATGTTTTGTCTGTTATTGCGTGTTTCTTCTTTCTGTTTTGACTAGGGTTTGCAGCCACTCTGGATGATGACAAACCCTGGTACTCCATTTTTCCCATTGACAATGAGGAGCTTGTATATGGACGCTGGGAGGACAATATCATTTGGGATGCTCAGGCCATGCCCCACCTGTTGGAGCCTCCTGTTTTGACACTTGATCCCAATGATGAGAACCTTATTTTAGGTATGGTACTGGCAGGGGCCAGTGTCACTCCTCCATAATTGATAGCTTGCAGTTAATGCCAAGGAGCAGGAAGAAATCGGAAGGGTAAGGAAGATCAAGACTAGAAGCTTCTAGGTAGCAGTTTGAGAGAGGAAAGTTGTGCTCAGTTTCTAGTATTTGTGTATTGTTTAGGGAAAACAGTGTTGGAATGTTAGAAAGGAGTACCTTTGTGATGTCAGGAGTATAGCTTGTTTGGTTAGAGTGAATCATGGACTAGAAATGGCCTGGGGTAGGATGACAGATCTGGTTCAGAACTGCAAAGGTGCCTGACCAGGCAGTGGCGCAGTGGATAGAGCGTCGGACTGGGATGCGGAAAACCCAGGTTCGAGACCCCGAGGTCACCAGTTTGAGCGCGGGCTCATCTGGTTTGAGGGAAAAGCCCACCAGCTTGAAGCCAAGGTCGCTGGCTCGAGCAAGGGGTTACTCGGTCTGCTGAAGGCCCGCAGTCAAGGCACATATGAGAAAGCAATCAATGAACAACTAAGGTGTTGCAATGCGCAATGAAAAACTAATGATTGATGCTTCTCATCTTTCTCTGTTCCTGTCTGTCTGTCCCTATCTATCCCTCTCTCTGACTCACTCTCTGTCTCTGTAAAAAAAAATAAAAATAAACAAAAATTAAAAAAAAACAAAACTGCAAAGGTGTCGGTAGGGAAGGTGAATCTTCAGGATAAGCAACTCCAGAGTGACTTGTTTCATCCTCAGAAATTCCTGATGAGAAGGAAGAGGCCACCTCTAACTCCCCCTCCAAGGAGAGTAAAAAGGAATCATCTCTGAAGAAGAGTCGCATTCTCTTAGGGAAAACAGGAGTCATCAAGGAGGAACCACAGCAGGTTTGTGAAGGGAGGAGGATCTTGGTGTTTAGAAGAACAAAGAAAGGTAATGCAGAATGGGAGTCTCACTAAGGTTTATTCGATGACCTGTCATTAGAACATGTCTCAGCCGGAAGTGAAAGATCCGTGGAATCTCTCCAATGATGAATATTACTACCCCAAGCAACAGGGTCTGCGAGGCACCTTTGGAGGAAATATTATCCAGGTGAAAGCACCTCTTTTGTGGTGGATGGGAATCACTGCTGTGTTCTGACGGAGGATATGGGTATACCTTGTCAACACTGGAGCCCAGTTAATTTCAGTTCCTTGTATTTTCTGTCTTAGCACTCAATTCCTGCTGTGGAATTACGGCAACCCTTCTTTCCCACCCACATGGGGCCCATCAAACTCCGCCAGTTCCATCGCCCACCCCTGAAGAAGTACTCCTTCGGGGCACTGTCTCAGCCAGGTCCCCACTCAGTCCAGCCCTTGCTAAAACATATAAAAAAGAAGGCTAAGGTATGATTGGATCATGGTTGTAAAAGTAATTTATAAAAGTTAACGTTAAAGTATAAATTGGAGAAGTGGACTGGATATTAGATGATATCAGGAAATTATTGTTTATTTTCTCCGATGTGGTAGAACGTTGTGGGTATTGAGAATGTCCTTATTCTTAGGAGATGCATATGAAAGAACTTAAGTGTGAAGTGTCATGATGACTGAGTTTCAAAAGTGGTTCAGCAAAATCTATGGAGAGATAGTTATGGGTAAAACATATGACAATATGAACAATTGTACCTAGGATGTGGGATAATAAATGTTCAGATGTTTGAAAATTTTTACAATGAAATTGGGGGGGGGAAAAAGGTAAAATCATTTTTGGTGTCATTGAGAATAAACAGCATTAATATGTGTAGTTACTGTCCTCTCAGAAGCTGGACATACTCTCTTTGTTCTGGGCAGATGAGAGAACAAGAGAGGCAAGCTTCAGGTGGTGGAGAGATGTTTTTTATGCGCACACCTCAGGACCTCACAGGCAAAGATGGAGATCTTATTCTAGCAGAATACAGTGAAGAAAATGGACCATTAATGATGCAGGTTGGCATGGCAACCAAGATAAAAAACTATTATAAGCGGGTGAGTCTGCTCAGAAAAATCTCTATTAATATAGCTATAGTTAGATACCCAGCAATAATCTGTGAACATGTATATATTTTGTCTTTTTGATGTTATAAATTTCTTGGGAGAAAGGAATGGTATCTTTTTTGTAGTTCGTCATATTAGTAAAATGCCATGCTTGTGGAATGTTTTCTACAGGCTTATTGATTACATTCTGTGGTAGTGATTGGGTCCGCTGTGTTCCTTACAGAAACCTGGGAAAGATCCTGGAGCCCCAGACTGTAAATACGGAGAAACTGTTTACTGCCATACGTCCCCTTTCCTGGGCTCTCTCCATCCCGGCCAGTTGCTGCAGGTGAGCAATTCTTTCCTCAGGAAATTGACAGATGAGTAGCTAGTCAGCTCAGAAAAGACCATTTCTAGTTGATTGAAATACAGGCACTATTCATACACTGAGTAGGGGGAAGATCAATGTAATGCAAAAGTTTTTTTGATCTTTTTATTAAAATGCTCCTAATTATGTTATTCATAAACTAAATTTAAAATAGTTCTTTGAAGATACACATTGGGTAAGAAGTCCAGAAACATCTGGCTGGCATAGGGAAGTCAACCTTGGTGGAATGATAATTTACTATAGTTAATTTTGTTATGTATGTGTAAAAATGGTGTATTTTGATTATATCAGTTGTTTTAGAGTATTGAACCACACCTGAGCCTTACAGTCCCTAGCCACAGCGAAGTATTTTTTTTAACCCCTTCTTTGTTCTGATGGATGTAGAGAGACCCTCTAGTAACCTAGCTTTAACGTATTGGCTCTTGCATATTTTGTTAAGGGGCAGTATAGAGGTCTACAAATGATGTGAGGAAATCTCGACCACTTTCCTATCTTTTTTTCCTCCACTCCCATTTTTTGTAGCAATCTTAAGCACTTTCCCTACTCTTGTGCTGAGTTTATTAAATTATTACTATCGCTTATTCTTCTAAAGCACAGCCTCTTTTTCCTTATCCTTTACATCTCTAGTCCATTTCCCACGATATTTTGGGTATTTGTTGTTTTTTTTGGATTGTTCCTGGCATTCTTGCTCTGTAACTTCCTTTTGAGATTTTCTAACCAATCCATCTCCTTCATTTGTGGCTACTTTGTAGTCTCTTAAAGATTTTTTTCTTTTATCCTTTGTAATTTTTTCTTTACATTTTACATTTAGAATTTTCTTTTGAAACCATATATTGAAGAGCTTTCTTCTTCCTGTCCACTTTTCTGATTTTCTGAGAAGGCTTTCCTTAGGATCTGAGGCTTCTGTGACAGGTGATCCCCAGCTGGCTGCACTTTAAGCATGCTCAAATGCGTTTGTCCTGTGTGTTTAAGTCTTCTCTAGCACACATTCTACTTTCATTAGTTGTTTTTTAAAAAATTTATTTATTTAACAAATGTTCTGATCTTATTTGTATTCAGTCTGGGTCTATGCTGGGGTTTAGATTACCTAGTATAGTACTTGCTAGTTTTTAGAGGGATTTTTATTTTTTATTTTTTTGTATTTTTCCGAAGTTGGAAATGGGAGGCAGTCAGACAGACTCTGTGCGCCTGACCGGGATCCACCCAGCATGCCCACCAGGGGGCGATGCTCTGCCTGTCTGGGGCTTTGCTCTGTTGCAACCAGAGCCATTCTAGCTCCTGAGGCAGAGGCCATAGAGCCATCCTCAGTGCCTGAGCCAACTTTTGCTCCAATGGAGCCTTGGCTGTTGGAGGGGAAGAGAGAGACAGAGAGGAAGGAGAGGGGGAGGGGTGGAGAAGCAGATGGGTACTTCTCCTGTGTGCCCTGGCCGGAAATTGAACCCGGGACTCCCGCACGCCAGGCCGACGCTCTACCACTGAGCCAACTGGCCAGGGCCAGAGGGATTTTTAAATATATCTTCATAGCAGTCCTGTGAAGTATTAGGCATTTTAAGTAACTCAGTTTTTATGTATATGGGGAAAATTAAGCTCAGAGATAGCAACTTACCTGGTGTCATAGAGTGAATAGCAGCAGAGCAGTCAGTGTCATTCAAATCCAAATCATTTAGTTTTCCCACTACTGACTCTATAAACAATAGCCAGTGGGAAAAATTATCTGTCTAATCCTATTTGATATTTCATATTATAAATTGTTTACATTACTGGATAGAGGGCTTAGTGGGATGGAGAGCAGATTAGCATGATTTTCCTGTATCATTAGTCAACTACGTTTTCTAGGGTTTCTCCATATCTACGTTTTGTGTTTTTATTTTTGTTAGGCATTTGAGAACAATCTTTTTCGTGCCCCAATTTATCTTCATAAGATGCCAGAAACTGATTTCCTTATCATTCGGACAAGGCAAGGTTACTACATTCGGGAATTAGTGGATATCTTTGTGGTTGGCCAGCAGTGCCCCTTGTTTGAAGTTCCCGGGCCCAACTCCAAAAGGGCCAACACACATATTCGAGACTTTCTCCAGGTGAGAAGGAGAGGGGAGGGAGGGGACCGGGCTGCACAGGAAAGGGTATATGTGTTTGGGGGCACATTGGGAAAGATCAAAACAGAAGGAGTCCTGGTGAGTTTTATCCTTTACTTTGTCACATAAAAAAATGTTGTTTGTCGAGCAGGTTTTTATTTACCGCCTCTTCTGGAAGAGTACCGATCGACCACGGCGGATCAGAATGGAAGATATTAAAAAAGCCTTTCCTTCTCACTCAGAGAGCAGCATCCGGAAGAGGCTGAAGCTCTGCGCTGACTTCAAACGCACAGGTCATCCATTGTGATCGATTCTTTGTCCTCTTTGCCTCTTTCCAAGAACAGAATTATGGCTTCCAGTTAAAGGATACAGCATACAGCTAATAAAACAGAAATTGATAGTTATCAAAAGGAGGAGGTTGCAAATCTTACGCTTTAAAGCTCTAATTACTTTTGTATTTTGCTTACCAGGAAATTCAACATGATCACTAGATGTCTTAAATCAGATGTAGAAAACCTAGCAGCAGGGCTCTCTTGGCTAGTCAGGCTAACTGTGGCTAGGCCTGTACCTTGTAGGAAAACATTGCCTGGTTCAGTCTTGGTTTGCTATTCCTGTTGGCATCAATAAAAGGGCCTTTGGAATTCAGTACAGTCTTATTCTCTCCTATATCTTTTCTAGGGATGGACTCAAATTGGTGGGTACTGAAGTCAGATTTTCGTTTACCAACTGAAGAGGAGATCAGAGCTATGGTGTCTCCAGAGCAGTGCTGTGCATATTATAGCATGATAGCTGCAGAGCAGCGACTAAAGGTGACTATCTTTCTGTGGGGCACTGCCTATGCCTGTGGGTTTTTCCAGAGACAGAATGAAGACTGTTCTCACTGGTTTAAAAGTGATGGCTATTAATTACCAGTTACTTGGAATTACCAGTTACTTGGAAATTCTAGCTGTATGAGGTACATGGGTTCTGGGGAAATGACGGTGTAGGTAAATATCAGTGGGAAGGCTGACTGAGGGACTTAGGGCAGATTGTTTTTCCTTGAAAATGAATGCTCATCCATTTGGGGGTGACTTTAAATGTTCTTTGTAAGGCAGGTCTGTAAACAGGGAAAGTACTTTTCAGTTGTTTTCCACAGCTTTCCAGGTGGGTAGAGATGGTGGAGGTGCTGCACTGTGGTTTAAAGAAGCACAGTGTTCTTGTCAGGCCAAAATATGGCAGCTCTAGCTGGGGTGGGGTAGTACAGCTCTGTCCCACCGAGTTGATGGGCATTTCTATTTAGCTTCCTATGTTTTCTAGTAGCCTGCAGATGTAGAATGGTGATAAATACAGCAGAGACTTTACAAAATCCATTCTGTATACAAAATGTGCTTTGATATTCTGTATTTGGTGTTGAATGAAACTTGAGCTTTCTGTTTTCTAATCTATTTGTTGATTTATGGATGGATTTGCCCTCTTCCAGGATGCTGGCTATGGCGAGAAGTCCTTTTTTGCTCCAGAAGAAGAAAATGAGGAAGATTTCCAGATGAAGATTGATGACGAGGTAAGGCTTTACACTGCTTTTTATTAGTACGTCTTATTTATCCTTTAAAAAAACCCTGCTTTTTTGAGATATGATTGACATAGAATAAACAGCCCATACTTAAAGTGTACTATTTGGTATGTTCTGATGTATGTTTATACCTATGAAATCCTCATAACAAGATATTGAGAGTATCTGTCACTCCCAAAAGTTTCTTAGAGTGCCCCTTTGAAATGGCTTTCTCTCTTCTCTCCATCCTCACTGTTCCCTGACAACTACTGATCAGCTTTCTGTCACTATAGTTTTCATTTTCTAGAATTTCAGATAAATGGGGTCATATATAGTATGCACCCTTTCTTTTTTTTAATTGTGGTAAAATATAGGTAATACATAATTTACCATTTTATTTTATTTTTTTTAAATTTTTTTAATTTATTCATTTTTTTAGAGAGGAGAGGGAAAGAGAGGGAGAGAGAGAGAAGAGAGACAGAAAGAGAGAAGGGGGGGTAGGAGCTGGAAGCATCAACTCCCATATGTGCCTTGACCAGGCAAGCCCAGGGTTTCGAACCGGTAACCTCAGCATTTCCAAGTCGACGCTTTATCCACTGCGCCACCACAGGTCAGGCACCATTTTAATCTTTAAGTGAACAGTTTAGTAGTGTTAATACATTCACATTGTTGTGCAGCAGATCTCCAGAACACTTCCTCCTATAAAATTGAAACTCTAGTATCCATTAAACAGTAACCCCCCAGTCCTCCCTTCTCCATCCAGCCTCTCCACAACCGCCGTTCTGTTTTCTATCTCTGTGAATGTTACTGCTCTCAGTCCTTCACTTAAGTGGAATCATACAGTATTTGTTTTTATGTGAATGGTTTCTTTTCTGTAGTATAATAGCCTCAAGAGTCACCCGTGTTGTAATGTGTCCATTTTCTTCCTTTATTTATTTATTTTTATTTTTATGGAATGTATTGGGTTGACACTGGTTAATAATATTACACAGGTTTCAGGTGTTCAGTTCTGTAACACACCATCTGTGCTCACTAACCCCAGATAAGTCTCCCTCCATCACCATCAGTCCTTTACCCCACTCTACCTTTACCTACCCCCCATCTCTCCTAGAATCTTCTTCTTTAGGCTAAATAATAATATTTCATTGTACTTACACATCACATTTTGTTTATTCATCTATTGATGGACAGGTGCTTCCATCTCTTGGCTATTGTGACTAGTACTGCTGTGAACACAGGTGCGCAAAATCTGCTCAAGACCTGCTTTCAGTTCTTCTGCACATACACCCAGAATTGGGATTACTGGATCATATGGCAGTTCTAGTTTTAGTTTTCTGAGAGGTATCTATGCTGTTTTCCAAAGCAGCTGCACCATTTTACATTCTTCTCAGTGGTATGTAAGAGTTTCAGTTATTTTACACTTTTGCCAGCACTTGTTAGATATTGTTTTTTTGATAGTAGCCATCCTAAAGGTGTATCTCATTGGGGTTTTGATTTGTATTTTCCTAATGATTAGTGATGTTGAACATCTTTTCATGTGCTTGTCAGTCATTTGTATGTCTTGTGAGAAGTGTCTATCAAGTCCTTTGCCCATTTTTGAATCAGGTTGTTTTTTGTTGTTGTGAAAATTCTTTATATATTCTAGATATTAACCTTTCAGTAGATGTGATACACAATTATTTCCTTCCATTCTTTTTAAATCTTTTTTTTTAGATTTTATTGATTGATTTTACAGAGAGGAGGGGGGGAGTGAGAATTCTCTTTAGTTGGTCATTGGTTGCTTGTCATATGTTCCTTACTGGTGACCTTAGCATTCATTCCAGGTGGAGGCTGTATGCACTGGGCCACCTCAGGCCAGGTGGTTTTTGTTTGTTTGTTTTTTAAGCCCCTCCTAGTGAGTGTGAAATGTTCTCTGGTGGTTTTAATTTGCATTTCTCTAATGATTGAGGATGTTGAGCTTCTTTTCATGTGCTGATTCATCATCCAGCTAATTTCTTTGGTCAAGTGTTAGTTCATTTCTTTTGCCCATTTTTATTTTTAATTAGTTGATTGTTTATTATTATTGAGTTTTGAGAGTTCTTTATATGTTCTGGGTCTGGTTCTTTATTAGGTATGTGATTTGCAAAGATTTCTTCCAGTCTGTGGCTATCCTTTTGTCTTAACAGTGTCTTATGAAGAACAGAAGTCCAGCTTGTCAATCTTATCCTTTGTTGCTCATGGGTTTGGTGTCATATCTGAAAATTTTTTATCTAACTCAAGGTCACAAAGATTTTATGTTTTCTTCTAAAAGTTTTATTGTTTTAGATCCTATGTTTAGATACAGTTTGAGTTAATTTTTGTATAGAGTACATGGTATAGATTAAGGTGTTTTTGCATATGAAAGAATGTCCAATTCTAGCACCATTATTTAAAAGTTGAATAATTTTTTAAAACCAAAATTTGATCATAACAGAGACGTGTTGTAAAATTGGGCACCTGAAATCTGTATAATTATGTTAACCAATGTCACCCCAATAAATTCAATTAAGAAAAACTTGATCATATCACAATCTTGCCTAAAGATATTCTTTATGTCCTTCTCTCTCTCAGGAAGAAGTCCTTGACATGATTTACAAGGATCTGTATGATTTGGGTCTTGTATATAACTGTGACCTCCTCTCATCTCCTGTCATTGCCCACCTTGTACTCTAAGCTACAGTTTTCTAAATGTCTTTCTGTTACCTTCCAGGATTTTGTGACTGCTGTTCCCTCTGCCTAGAATGTTTTTGCTCAACTCTTCTACCATCTGACCCTCATCTACAAATTATATTCTCTTAGAGGCCTTCCCTAACTCTTGCCCTCACTTGCACCCTTCAATCAGATTGGATCATCATTGTTCTCTTCTTTATGTACATAAAGTACTTTTTTCTTTACCGTCATGGAACTAATCATCCAGTGTTGAATTTGGTTGGTTGGTTGTCTCATCACTAATATGAAGTCCTTGATAGTGCTGGTATATGGTAGATATTTAATCAATTAGTGAGTGAACTATTCATTGTAAATGAGGTCAGACAGGGTGAGTGAAAAAGCCTTGGTGTACTATTCTTTTGAGGTTCAGGTGTAAAATGAATGGATATCTTAAGAATTTCAGAAATTGAGGATTCTCTTGAATGGCCTTAAAGATCGAGTCTTGAATGGAGAATTGGCTTCTTTCTAGCTAATTATGTGTACTCTTGACTCACCTGTGTAGATAAGCACATTCTCCTTAATTCCCTGATTATTTTGTGGGGTTAGTAAACATGTATTTAGGGTCCTAGAAGAAGACATGTCTTTTGACCAAACCAGTAGTAGAAGTAGAATGGATTTTGGTTTAGTGTTGCTGGGGCTGGGGTCGGTGGTTTGTAAAGTAATTATGAGACTGTATGGGTCATTCTAAAGCCATGTGAGCAGTTGGCCAATCAAATACAGTTAGTCATCAGTCTAACTCATCTCTTTGCACCTTGTAATGGTAGTTGCAGCACTGTCTGAAAACTCACAGTTAAGCCCAAGGGATGTGGGGCTGAGGGCATCACTGTTCCACATATTCCTTCTCACTCTGTCTGAGATCTTGACCTCTATTTAATAACATGATTTAAACACCATAGAAAAGAAGGACAGTAAGCTGAGTACTGGTTAGCTTTATGTAACTATTGAACTTTGTGGACACTCTAAGAACTTAGACATCAAATTGTGTGTTATTATAATTATTTCAACCATCTAAGTATGGCTAGATACGCAGCAAAGTTTCCTGCAGCTTTAGGACCTTTTCCTATACCTCAGGTTCGTACTGCACCGTGGAACACCACAAGGGCCTTCATTGCTGCCATGAAGGGCAAGTGTCTCTTGGAGGTGACCGGGGTGGCAGATCCCACAGGGTGTGGTGAAGGATTTTCCTATGTGAAGATTCCCAACAAACCAACACAGCAGAAGGTGAGACTGAATTTCTAGAAGGTGAGAATCAAGGGAGGAGGAAGCGAAGGTTCAGTAATGGTGCTGAACAGGATGGGAGGTCTGGAACGTAGGCACATGGACAGGGTGGACCTAGGTGTCTATTATAAGGAGTTAAACTGATTGAGATTCTTGCCTGTTTGTTTTGTTTTTGAGATAGGATGACAAGGAGCCTCAGCCAGTGAAGAAGACAGTGACAGGGACAGATGCAGACCTCCGTCGCCTCTCCCTGAAAAATGCCAAGCAACTTCTACGTAAATTTGGTGTGCCTGAGGAAGAGGTGGGTGTTGAAGAGGAAAACTTACAGGCTCCTGGGGGCTTTGCATAAAGAGGGGAACCTGGGAGGCAGATGTGAGGAACAGCCTGAAGAATTCTGTGGGATATATTAGAGCAGACTGGATCTTGGATATTTTTTTTCTGGCGCTACCTTGCCCAGAGCTTTCTGTTTAACCTGCTTTGGGTGAATTTTTATGTCTGCTTCTCTGTGTGCCTTGGTTTGTTCTTTGAGAGCCTCGAGTGATTTGTTTATGTGTGTGTGGGTATTTGTCTCGTAGATTAAAAAGTTATCCCGCTGGGAAGTGATCGATGTGGTACGCACAATGTCAACAGAACAGGCCCGGTCTGGAGAAGGGCCCATGAGTAAATTTGCCCGTGGATCAAGGTTTTCTGTGGCCGAGCATCAGGAACGTTACAAAGAGGAATGCCAGCGTATCTTTGACCTACAGAACAAGTATGTTGTTTCAGTGCTGCAGAAAATGCAACCTGGAGAAGGGGGGTGAGGTCCCAGATAGTATTTTATAATGAATGAGTCTCCTAGTAATGTGACTTAGGCAGTCAGGTACCTGAGATTTCAGGGTGGTATCTGTTCATAATAGTGCTCGAGTCCCTACTCCCTTCAAAGCAAGATGGCAGAGATTTTGAATGGCAAGAAGTGCTAGGTTTGAGCTTTGGTTCCATGGCAGCTTTTGTGGTCTGCTTGGGCCTGGCAGCCACTACAGTGGTGACAGCAGACAGGTATGCTTTTTCTGAAGGCTTACTGGTGAGAGGATGGTAATGCCCCGTTAAAAATGAGCAGTGTGCTGATTTATATCTTTGGCTTTCTCCAGGAATTCTGAATAAGAAATGCTGTACCACTTCATATTTCAAATTTGCCTTGTTAGCTAAATGTCTAGGAAACTTTGTGAAGCTTTTCTGTTAAGGTCCCATGTCTTGGTGGATTTTGAGTATTCCTTTAAAAAATTTTTTCTTGATTTGGAAGAGACACATTTATTTGTTGTTCTACTTCCTTATGCACTCATTGGTTGGCTTGTTATATGCTCTGACTGGGGATTGAACCTGCAACCTTGGCTCATCAGGTTGATGCTCTAACCAACTGAGCTACCTGGACAGGGCCTAGAGTATTCCTTTTTAACGTTGCTTTTTCAGTTTCCTACTCTTGCTGAAAAACATACTTGATCAGCTCTCTACACTTTCATATTTCCCCTTGTCTTTATTTACCACTTTTTTATTTTTTATTTTTAGAGTTTTGTCATCAACTGAAGTCTTATCAACAGACACAGACAGCAGCTCAGCTGAAGACAGTGACTTTGAAGAAATGGGAAAGAACATTGAAAACATGTTGCAGAATAAGAAAACCAGCTCTCAGTTGTCACGTGAACGGGAGGAGCAGGAGCGGAAGGAATTACAGCGGATGCTACTGGGTGAGGGTTGTGGCTTAGACAGACAAAAAAGAGAAGGATCGAAGATGTATAAATAACTTCAGACTAATAACTGAGGCAAAACCAGAGGCAGAAGTAGTAAGGTATGAGTGTAGAAAAGCCTGTAGGTGAGGTAGATATTTCTTAGAACTGGATTCTAGGTTTGACTGTGGGGCACAAATTAAAGAGATGCTGGCAATGTACTACGACCTCAGACTGTGCCAGGCCCGGACAAGCCAGGGCTAGCAGAACTGTCCATCAGCTGAGCCTTCTGGGCACTCATCCTTGAGGATAAAAGTAAGAGAATCTGTGCATGAGTTTGGGGGGTTGTTCCTGAACCCTCTGGAATCACATGTAAAATTCTGGGCAAATGTGCCTTTCTGAGGAGATTCATGACCTTCAGAAGAGGCTCAAAGTAGTATTAGACCCTAAAAAGGATTTAAAATAACCAACCAAAATTCTAGAAGTTCAGGGTGGGGATGATAAAGGCCTGACCTGGTTTGGGATATACATATTGGGAATGGAAAGAGAAGAAAAACCAAGGCCACCTTAAGAGTTCACTCTGGGCTTGATATAAAGATGGTGGTATCATTGATTAAAGTAGTAAATTTTTTTTTTTAATTTTTTATTTTATTTATTCATTTTTAGAGAGCAGAGAGACAGAGAGGGAGAGAGAGGAGAGAGAGAAGAGGGGAGGAGCTGGAAGCATCAACTCCCATATGTGCCTTGACCAGGCAAGCCCAGGGTTTCGAACTGGGGACCTCAGCATTTCCAGGTCAATGCTTTATCCACTGCGCCACCACAGGTCAGGCTAAAGTAGTAAATTTTAAAGAAGCATTATTAACCGTCTGAGTAGTGAATTTTTTCATGCTCACTGACCCCCGGGAGTAAGTTTATTTTTAAAAACATGAAATTAGTTACAGTTACAGTTTTATGAACTTAAAGTCATGTTTGTTTGGGGGCCCTGGCCGGTTGGCTCAGCGGTACAGCGTCGGCCTGGCGTGCAGAAGTCCCGGGTTCGATTCCTGGCCAGGGCACACAGGAGAAGCGCCCATTTGCTTCTCCACCCACCCCCATCCTCTCTGTCTTTCTCTTCCCCTCCCGCAGCCAAGGCTCCATTGGAGCAAAGATGGCCCGGGCGCTGGGGATGGCTCCTTGGCCTCTGCCCCAGGCGCTAGAGTGGATCTGGTCGCGGCAGAGCGACGCCCCAGAGGGGCAGAGCATCGCCCCCTGGTGGGCAGAGCGTCGCCCCTGGTGGGCGTGCCGGGTGGATCCCGGTCCGGCGCATGCGGGAGTCTGTCTGACTGTCTCTCCCCGTTTCTAGCTTCAGAAAAATACAAAAAAAAAAATCATGTTTGTTTGATAGCTAATTTATGGAAACAAAAAGAACATACATTTGCGAATTTTTAATGTTGCCTTACACATTTTTAAAATAAATATTTTTGTTAAGATTGTACTCTGGATGATAGGAGGCATGAGGACGTACATGAACGTTCGTACTACTCCAAGGGTTAAAAAGGGAAAGGGTAATGTGTGGCATTTGAGATCCCCTTGACCCTTCCCAGTATGGGTGTTAAGCAGACAATTGAAGACTTGAATATAGATACGGAGAGAGAGGCTAAAGGCAGAAGATGGAGTTTAGATGACTATTCTCACTCATAGTATTTCCTTCTCTCTGTAAAAGTTTTATGTAGTTTTGTTACTCTGACTACTTGGTAAATGTGTGACAAAGCCTTTTCACCAGAATGATCTTGGATCAGCAGTATCTACATCACATGAGAGCTTGTTAGAAATGCACGGTCTCAGGCCTCACCCCAAACCTACAGAATTAGAATCTGTATTTTAAGGAGATCCTCAGGTGACTCTTTTTCATTCACATTCAAGTTTGAGAAGTATACTCTCCAGGCATCCCCAAACTACGGCCCGCGGGCCGCATGAGGCCCCCTGAGGCCATTTATCCGGCCCCCGCCGCACTTCCGGAAGGGGCACCTCTTTCATTGGTGGTCAGTGAGAGGAGCACTGTATGTGGCGGCCCTCCAACGGTCTGAGGGACAGTGAACTGGCCCTCTGTGTAAAAAGTTTGGGGACCCCTGCTAGGCCTTCAGACTCTCGATTTGTTTCTGTGGTACCATTTTTTGCCCTGGGTGCTTGAGTGTTTTTCTTTAGTATTCTTATCAACCACTTCCTTCTTGAACTTGCCTCTTGCACTGTCACTCCAAGGAATCAGTGCAGCTCCTTACTGCTCTTCTGTCCCCTATAACAGACATGTAGTTCTTTAAGTTACTTTCAGAACTTCGTACCTTTAAAAATGGGAGCATTGGCAGTGGTAAAATGAAGTCAGGAAAGGACAATTTCGTTTATTTGGAGGATAACGGACTTTTATACTTTCTGCAGAACCGTTGTTTTGTGGCATGTTGAGCTTTGAGGTTTTCACTGAACCCCAAGAAAATGACCATTTGGGTGGTAGGGGCAATTTTGGAAATCTTTTGCTGCCTTGCAGCCGCGGGCTCAGCAGCAGCAGGAAACAATCACAGAGATGACGACACAGCTTCTGTGACCAGCCTGAACTCTTCTGCCACTGGCCGGTGTCTCAAGATTTATCGCACGTTTCGAGATGAGGAGGGGAAAGAGTATGTTCGCTGTGAGACAGTCCGGAAGCCAGCTGTCATAGACGCCTATGTGCGCATCCGGACCACGAAAGATGAGGAGTTCATGTGAGTTGGACTCGCCACTTTCCACTGTGATAAGAACGGTAACAGTAAAAAATACAAAAGAACGATAGTGGTGGGGAATGGGAGTGAGGGTTGGGGCTTGAGTTTTAGTGACAGCATGGTGCAGTTGGCCTTGGAAGTCTGTTAATTGAGAACCATATTGGCTTTTAGATCTTTGCCTTTGAATAGAGCCAAATCACAGAGAGAATCCATATTTGCCACAAAACAAAAGTGTGTTTTCATTTCTACCTGGGTCCTTTGCACTCCGGTTAGTTGGTTGGCTGGCAGAAATCTTAGGGATTACTCTCATTCTGAGAGAGGTGCCACTCTGCAAATGGAAGGTTGGTGAGTGGAGGAGGTGGGAAGGCCAGGTAGCCCCTTCTAGTCCAGTGTGGGTGGGTTCCTTTAGTTTGTGGATGTGTAGCTGATAGGCCAGTCTCCTTGGTTTGTGTTTCCTTATGGTCCTGTGATTTCCACCCCCCTCTTTTATTTAGTCGAAAATTTGCCCTTTTTGATGAACAGCATCGAGAAGAGATGCGAAAAGAACGGCGGAGGATTCAGGAGCAGCTGAGGCGGCTTAAGCGGAATCAGGAAAAGGAGAAGCTTAAGGGGCCTCCTGAGAAAAAGCCAAAAAAACTGAAGGAGCGTCCTGACCTAAAAGTAAGTGTAGTGTGGCACGATCATGACAAACCGAAGGAAGAAAGCATCGCTTTCTCTTTAGTTTTTGGGATCCTCGCTTATTGGGAATGAGGGCAGTGTCATTGAAAGCTGATGTGAATTGGCATGGCTACTTGGGTGTTTTCACTACTGGTGTGACTGGTAACAACGATGCCAGACCTAATCTTGTGCCATTGGGTGTCATTTTATACTTCATCTAGTGGAAATATTTTTGTGGAGTTGAGATAGGTTTGGTAGATTTTTTCACATGTGCATTTATGTACATGTGTACACACATGTACATACACATGCCTCTTGTTTTGAAATTATATATATATATATATATATATATATATTTATACTTTAAATTAACTGAGAGGTGAGGGGGGCAAGGAGACATACTCCCACGTGCACCCTAATGGGGTGCTGCCCAACAAGCCCCTTATAGGGCGCTGCTCTGCCCATCTGAGGCAGATGTTCTGTTGCTTGGCAACCGAGCTATTTCAACGCCTGAGGCAAGGCCATGGAGCTGTCTGCAGCATCAGGGCCAACTTGCTTGAACCATTCGATCCATGGATGCAGGAGGAGAAAAGAGAGAGAGAAAGGGGGGGAGAGGGGTGGAGAAGCAGATGGGCGCTTCTCCTGTATACCCTGACCAAAAATCGAACCCAGGACTTCCACATGCTGGGCTGATGTTCTACCACTGAGCCAACCGGCCAGGGTGTTGAAATTATATATATTAAAAGAAGCAACAGAAACAAATGTAAAATCCACGTTGCTTTGCATAACTTGGGATTCCAGATATTGCTATGCAATGTAACTGATGTGTACCATAAAATAAGGCAACTGTGGACTTGCAAACAAAAGGTCTGGATACAGGTGTGGTTGCCATTTATAGCTCTGTGACAGTGACCTATCCACACCTGTTTTCTCTAAAATGATATTTTTCTCACAGTGTTGAATTAAGTAATATAATGCACAGGAAGCACTTTATAAACTATAAAATTCTCAGCAAATTTAAACTGCTGTTAACATGAAGTTACTAAATTATTTTAATGTTCCTTTCTTGTATGTGATCTTACATAAATAAGATAAAGTATTTACCCCATTTCCCAGGTGATAATGTGCCCATACTGGCTACCTGTGCCGTCGCATGCAGCCCTGGGATTCCAAAGCCTTTTCTTCTGTATATTTACTGTTTTCATAGTTTACAAGTTAAACGGAATGGGAACCCTCTCCCTTTCCTTTCTTACTTGATTTTTAAAGACATGTTCATTCTCTGTAGTTTTTAAATCTGTTCTTTCTATATATGCACTTTTGTCCAATGCCTTCTGGTTGAAGGGTGTTTAACAGGGTTTTTTGAACAAAAGTTCTGAGCCTGCCTTTGTTTCTCTCCTGCCTTGTATGTATTACTTTCTTTTTTTTTTTTTTTAGCAGACTTTTGTTTAACTTCATTTTTCTATGCAAACAAAAATTTCATTGAAAATTAAATTTGGCCTGACCAGGTGGTGGCGCAGTGGATAGAGTGTTGGACTAGGATCCGGAGGACTCAGGTTCGAGACCCCGAGGTTGCCAGCTTGAGCACAGGCTCATCTGGCTTGAGCAAAAAGCTCACCAGCTTAGACCCAAGGTTGCTGGCTCCAGCAAGGGGTTACTCAGTCTGCTGAAGGCTCACGGTCAAGGCACATATGAGAAATCAATCAATGAATAACTAAGCTGTCGCAACGAAAAACTGATGATTGATGCTTCTCATCTTTCTCCGTTCCTATCTGTCTGTACCTGTCTGTCCCTCTCTCTGACTCTCTCTGTCTCTGTAAAAAAAAAAAAAAATTAAATTTGTTTTATTCTGGAACGATCCGGGGCTGAACTACCTGAGTTATATTTATTTTTTAAAGCTGCCTCTGATATTGATACTTTTCCTCCTGCAGCTCAAATGTGGAGCTTGTGGTGCCATCGGGCACATGAGGACAAACAAATTCTGCCCCCTCTACTATCAGACAAATGCTCCACCTTCCAACCCTGTTGCCATGACAGAGGAACAGGAGGAGGAGCTGGAAAAGACAGTCATTCCTAATGATAACGAAGAGCTTATCAAGGTTGAAGGAACCAAGATTGTCTTGGGGAAACAGCTAATTGAGAGGTAAGGAATGGCAGGCAGGCAAAAGTGCCACAGAAAGGATCCACTGGAGGGTGGCGATGTTCATGGTGGCACGGGTGGATGCAGTGTGTTCTCTGACGTTGATCTGAGGGCAAAGGACTTTGATGGGTTTTCCTCTGTAATTGTTTCCAGTGATGAAAATTACAATCTTTTGCTGTGAAGTACTTACTAAGTTCCACCACCTGCCTTTGGGCATGTACCTAACCTTTCTAAGTCTCAGTTTTCTTATTTACAAGATAAAACCACCCTTCCCAGGATAGTTATGAAGAGAAAAATGACAGAGACTATAAAAAGCACAGTGCCTGGTAGATAGTAGATGCTCTTCCTATTCTATTTCAGGCACTCATAATATTTGTGAGGTTCTTAATCTCAGAATGTGCTAATTATATACCACCCAAAGAGATTAAGGTGGCAAAAACTGTGGTTATACCTACCTGGCTCTTGCACTCAGAGAATTTAATAGGGAAGTGACGTTTTTAAGTTAAAAAATGGTTCCCTAACTGTTTAGTTTGAAAACTGCAAACCTATAGAAAAGTTGAAAGAATAATAAATACAACATACTGTTCCTCTAAATTTACTGTTAGCATTTATCACATTTGTTTTATCTTTATGTATTTGACCTTTTTTTTGCTGAACTGTTTGGAAATAAGTTGCAGGGAACAAGACATATCACTTATAAGTACTTTTGCATAAGGACATGAAGGCATGATACTTATTAGTACACCTAAGAAAATTAACATTAATTTGATAGTATTTTATATCCAGTCCTTATTCAAATATCCTTAGTTATCTTAATGTTCTATATCCCCAAATTCAGGACCCAGTCCCAGTAAAACATTAAGTATCTTGAGTCTCTCGTAATCTAGAACTCTCCCCAACTTTTTTGGTTTCTGTGACACTGGATTTTTTTGAAGAGTCCAGGCCAATGATCTCATTCTGGATTTTCTGGTTGTTTTCTCATTGATTATATTCAGATTAAGTGTCTTTGGCAAGATTATTTCATACATAGGTAGTATTATGTACTTAATATACCATATCAGGAAGCTCATAATGTCAGGTTTCTTACTATTTTAATCATCTTATTAAAATGATGATCCCCAGATTCCTTTATAACATGGGTCCCCAAACTACGGCCCGCGGGCCACATGCGGCCCCCTGAGGCCATTTATCCGGCCCCCACCGCACTTCTGGAAGGGGCACCTCTTTCATTGGTGGTCAGTGAGAGGAGCACATTGACCATCCCATTAGCCAAGAGCAGGCCCATAGTTCCCACTGAAATACTGGTCAGTTTGTTGATTTAAATTTACTTGTTCTTTATTTTAAATATTGTATTTGTTCCCGTTTTGTTTTTTTACTTTAAAATAAGATGTGTGCAGTGTGCATAGGGATTTGTTCATAGTTTTTTTTATAGTCCGGCCCTCCAACGGTCTGAGGGACAGTGAACTGGCCCCCTGTGTAAAAAGTTTGGGGACCCCTGCTTTATAATAAAGGTATATCTTTCCGTTTATAATTAATATGTGGGTGAATATAGTGTTCTTTAACAGTCGTTCTCTCAATAGTTTTAGTATCCATTGATCATCACTTCCTAATTCAGTTATTACACTGGGGGTTTCAAAACAATGTTTTTTTTCCACCTAATTCTAACATTTTTTCCCTGTTAAATGGCATTTTATAAAGAAAAGCTTCCCTTCCCTTTTTGAGTACTACTATGGATTCCAAAATTTCTTTCCTCTGTTAACTTAACCTCAATATTAATTTTAATTCCCATACTGTCCCAAATTTGACTCCTTCAAACCAGATCCTGTGTCATTTTGAAGTGAGCCTATAAAGCAGGGGTCCCCAAACTACGGCCCGCAGGCCGCATGCAGCCCCCTGAGGCCATTTATCCGGCCCCCACTGCACTTCCGGAAGGGGCACCTCTTTCATTGGTGGTCAGTGAGAGGAGCACATTGACCATCCCATTAGCCAAAAGCAGGCCCATAGTTCCCACTGAAATAACAGTCAACAAACTGACCAGTTTGTTGATTTAAATTTACTTGTTCTTTATTTTAAATATTGTATTTGTTCCCGTTTTGTTTTTTTACTTTAAAATAAGATGTGTGCAGTGTGCATAGGGATTTGTTCATAGTTTTTTTTATAGTCCGGCCCTCCAACGGTCTGAGGGACAGTGAACTGGCCCCCTGTGTAAAAAGTTTGGGGACCCCTGCTATAAAACTTTGAGAACTTTGCTTTCTGGCACAAGATGTTCTAGGCTCTCCTTCAAATTCCCCTGTCTCAGGTGTAGAATCAGCCATTTCTCTAAAGGATCCTGGTTCCATTTGGGTAATGGTGTTTAGAAACCATTATCCGATGACATTGCTTCTAGACTCTTACTGGACAGAACTAGTAAATATAAATGTATTGTAAATCACAACTTCATAGAGATACCTCCAATTCAAATTGCATCTACAGATTCTTCATCTCCCTCCATTTCGTATTTGTATCTTTTTCCTGGTTCCCAACATCAATATATTTATTCATTTGCTTTGTCCTATGATACTACAAAATAGTTTAAGAGTTAAAATACCAAGATCACTACCAACAGCAAACCTGTTTTCTGTAATTTGTTTTCCTTGGACTATATGCCACTCAACTTGTACAGTTGGTATCATATTTAAAATATATTTGAATTATTTTTTGTATTTTTTTTAAATTTGATATTCAGTTATATTCACTTGTTTCTGATTCTTTTAAGTTTTGTTATCTTTTTCTATCCTTGTTGATTTATCAATATCTATAATAGTCATTTTTTTGTTTGTTTTGTTTTTTTTAGAGAGAGAGACAGGAAGGGAGAGAGATGAGAAGTATCAATTTTTCATTGTGGCACCTTAGTTGTTCATTGATTGCTTTCTTATATGTGCCTTGACCAGGGGGTTCCACCTAAGCCAGAGACCTTTGGGCTTAAGCCAGTGACCATAGGGTCATATCTGTGAGTCTGCACTCAAGCCGGCGACCTTGGGGTTTTGAACCCGGGTCCTCAGCATCCTAGGCTGATGCTCTGTACACTGTGCCACCACCTGATCAGGCTAGTCATTATGATTTGAAGCACATCAGAAATTTTTCTCATTTCTGTAGTCCTCTTGATCCTGTAGAGTGGAAGGGAAGAAGGTGGATGGGCTTTTAATAATTGAAGGAAACTCAAACTAGGTTTTTTTTTTTGTTTGTTTGGACTTTTTTTGTATTTTTCTGAAGTTGGAAACAGGGAGGCGGTCAGACAGACTCTCTCGTGCACCTGACCAGGATCCACCCGGCACACCCACCAGGGGGTGATGCTCTGCCCATCTGGGGCGTTGCTCTGTTGTGACCAGAGCCATTCTAGCGCCTGAGGCAGAGGCCATAGAGCCATCCTCAGCGCCGGGCAAACTCTGCTCCAATGGAGCCTTGGCTGCGGGAGGGGAAGAGAGAGAGAGGAAGGAGAGGGGGAGGGGTGGAGAAGCAGATGGGCGCTTCTCCTGTGTGCCCTGGCTGGGAATCGAACCCGGGACTCCTGCACGCCAGGCCGACGCTCTACCACTGAGCCAACCGGCCAGGGCCTTCAAACTAGTTTTGTTCGTTTTGTGTTTTTCTTCTTTGCAAACCAGTTTTTAATTTCTTCTTTTTATTCTGAGTAAATTAAGTTTCCTAGCCTTTTAACCCTAAAATAGATTGTTGGAGCTAGAAAAATTCTTAATGATTCCTTTAGCCTAGTTTCCTTGTTGTCTAAATATTGAGGTGAAGTTGTGAAGTTGTGGCTTGCCTAATTCTTTATTAATTTAGGGATCCTATGGTGATCTGAGCCTTAGAATGTGAAAGTCTGGCCTGTAGTGTTTTTTTTTTCTGTTGGTTTTGTTTTTTTGTTGTTGTGCAGGCTCATGCTCAGGTACTTTGGACTATTTTACTGCAATTGCTTTTTTGGGGGGGAACTAGAAATAGGGACTGCACGCTATGAAAGTGTTATTGATTGCAGTGCAGATGAAGTTCGCAGAAAATCTCTGGTTCTGAAGTTCCCTAAACAGCAACTTCCTCCCAAGAAGAAACGGCGAGTTGGAACCACTGTTCACTGTGACTATTTGAATGTGAGTATTTGCATTGCTGCTTTCTGATCAAATGAGATTCTCATTGATTGCCTTAGCCCTAAGCCATTGGTTCTGGACATAGCCTTAGGTTTTTGCTTTGTCCTTGCCCTGAAAATTATGTGTACTTTTCATTATAAGACTTCTAAATTACAGTTATTTAGCTAGAAAGTATTCTTGTTGTTTGATTTTTAGACAGTGTTGATTTTTAATCTGTAGAAACATTCTGATTTCTTGTTTCTCTTTAGAGACCTCATAAATCCATCCACCGGCGCCGGACAGACCCCATGGTGACATTATCATCTATCTTGGAGTCTATCATCAATGACATGAGAGATCTTCCAAATGTGAGTTTATTATATTCATATTTACAGTTTGGATGACAAGGTTCTTCTGTCTGTGATTGCATAGAGAAGGCAGTACAGTCCTAGGTACAAGAAACTCCTTATTCTTTGGGATGTAGTTTTTCAGTTTTGTGGGGGTTTTGTTTGTTTGTTTGTTTGTTTTTAAATGAGAGAAGGGGAAATAGTAAGACACAGACACCCACATGTGCCCAGACCAGGATCTACCTGGCAAACCCTGTCTGGGGCCAATGCTCGAATCAGCTAAACTATTTTTAGCACCTCAGGCTGATGCACTCAGACCAACCAGTCTATCCTCAGTGCCTGGGGCTGATACTCAAACCAGTTGAGCCACTGGCTGCAGGAGGGGAAGAGAGAGAGAAGGAAGGGGAAGAGGGGCAGGGAAAGAACCAGATGGTCGCTTCTCTTGTGTTCCCTGACTGGGGATCAAACTCAAGATATCCATACCCTAGTCTGATGCTGTATACACTAAGACAACTGGCCAGGGCCAGTTTTCTTTTTTTTAAACAGTTTAGTAGAGGAAACAGACCTCCATCTAGAAAGAGTCCTTTGAGAGTTGATGGCCAGGTAAGCAGATAAGATATAAGAGAATCTTCAGGAATTGGCTCTGGCAAGTGTTCTTTATTTATGGATGGTGTTGGCTCTTGTTTGCACAGACGTACCCTTTCCACACTCCGGTCAATGGAAAGGTTGTAAAGGACTACTACAAAATCATTACTCGACCAATGGATCTACAGACACTCCGTGAAAATGTACGTAAACGCCTCTATCCATCTCGGGAGGAGTTCAGAGAGCATTTGGAGCTCATTGTGAAGAACAGTGCAACATACAATGGTAAGAATCACCTGTTCTCTGAAGAGGTCACCTTTCAGATCCTTGTTTATCCCTTACCACATTCAAACTAGATTGGACTGACTGAAAGTTTCTAAAATGTGTTAAATGCATTTTGGAGTTATGAAAATCAGATAGTATACATTGTAAGTGTTTCATATGCAGCTGTTCCTTGAACAACACAGGTTTGAATTGCATAGGTCCATTTATATGCGATTGTTCAATTGACCCTCACAGTTCAAACCCACATCATTAAGGGTCAACTATATATTGCATCTTTTTATTACAACTTTTTAATGTATCCTTTGGAGAATTTGGAGTCTGTTGGAAATGAAATAATTTTATGGGGTGTACTGGGAGGAAGAAGTGAGCCTAGGTAAAAAGAAGGGAGAAACATTCAGTGTAGGTGGAACCTGTGCGAGTATATGTTTGTGATCATATTTGCTGTGTGTGAGTCTTTGATTTGGTCTGCAAATCTATTATAGGGGATGTTATATATCCACTTAGCTTAAAAGCTGGAAAGGCAAGAAGGAAGGAACCTTTCTGAGTCTTTAAAGGTGAGAAAACCATACAGCTTCTGCACGTAAAGGATAAAGTTTTCTGGTTTTCATTGTATCCTTGAGCACAGCTTTGTGTATAAGTGTAGGTATTAAAAGCAGGGGTCCCCAAACTATGGCCCACGGGCCGCATGCGGCCCTCTGAGGCCATTTATCCGGCCCCCGCTGCACTTCCAGAAGGGGTACCTCTTTCATTGGTGGTCAGTGAGAGGAGCACATTGACCATCTCATTAGCCAAAGGCAGGCCCATAGTTCCCATTGAAATACTGGTCAGTTTGATTTAAATTTACTTGTTCTTTATTTTAAATATTGTACTTGTTCCCATTTTGTTTTTTTACTTTAAAATAAGATATGTGCAGTGTGCATAGGGATTTGTTCGTAGTTTTTTTTTTTTAGTCCGGCCCTCCAACGGTCTGAGGGACAGTGAACTGGCCCCCTGTGTAAAAAGTTTGGGGACCCCTGTATTAAAGAGTACAGATAAGAGTACGAGTCATGGCTCTGCCTCTTACTAATTGAGTTACCTTAGACAAGTTCCTGAACTGCTTGTAGCCTCCTCAGTTTTCTCATCTGTAAATATGGGGCGGTTGTAGTACATAGATTTTAAGACCTTTCACAAGCAAGCCTGAGCCACTTATTTAAGTGTCATCTCCAAGACTGGCTCCCATTCCTACTATAGACTCCTACTATATATTTCAATATCCTAGGCCAATTTTTTATATACCTTTCCATAGTCTATGCCCTCTATCTGGAATGCCCTTTCTTCCTTTTCAGTGGTAAATTTCCATTCATGTTTCCAGACCAGTTCATGTCATCTCTTTATAAAGACTTATTCAAATTGCCCAAGGTATCCATTTTTTGATCTTCTGTGCCCCCTAGCAGAGTTAAATCAACTTTTATAGTTTTTACTATATATAATTATTTATATAAAATATATCTGATTCTTCCACCACTTTTACAGATACTGAGAGAGAGGCATAGACAGGGACAGACAGACAGGAACGGAGAGATGAGAAGCATCGATCGTTAGTTTTTCGTTGCGCATTGCAACACCTTAGTTGTTCATTGATTGCTTTCTCATATGTGCCTTGACCGTGGGCCTTCAGCAGACCCAGTAACCCCTTGCTCAAGCAAATGACCTTGAGTCCAAGCTGGTGAGCTTTTGCTCAAACCAGATGAGCCTGTGCTCAAGCTGGCGACCTTAGGGTCTTGAACCTGGGTCCTCGGCATCCCAGTCCGATGCTCTATCCACTGCGCCACCACCTGGTCAGGCAAAGACTGTATTTTATTCATCTTTGTATTCTGTGGCCTCTCAGAGTGCCAGACACATGTAAGGGAAGAATAAACTTGTTAGGCCCGGCTGTCATTTAAGCTGCAAGGACAAATACTTAAAAGCCACATTGTAAGAGAAATGGGAAGGAAAGAGTTGATTTTGAAAATACGGAATTTGTAATTTAATGACAAAATAACCTAGACATGTTTTCTTAGAATATATGTACCCTGATTTATTAATGTCATCCCATTACCATTAATAAAAATTTATTTAAAAAATAATAATAAATAAACAAATCACTTAATATAAAAAAAAAAAAAAAAAAAAGAAAATACGGAATTTGAGATATCTGGTTAATTTAGGTGGAACTCTTAGTAGAAAATTAGAAATTTAAAAGTTATATTTTTCTCACAGCCTTACATATATGTATATGTCATACATACAGCAGTGTTATCTATAGTCATTATGTATTACCTTACATCCCTAGTGGTTATTTATCATATAACTCGAAGTTTGTACCTTTTGACCACCTTCCTCCAATTCCCCCTTCCTCTGGTAATCACAAATCAGATTTATTTTTCCATGATTTTGTTGTTTTTTTTAGGTTCCATATATAAGTGAGATCTTACAGTATCTCCAGCCCATACCTCTCTTCTGAGCTCCATAGTCACGTTTCCAGTTGCTTGCCAAACATACCCATTTTTCATTGCTCCTGGAAGCTCTCCAATTACCTTATTTAGATTGATAACGTTACCATCCATCTAGCTATGCAATCTAGAAATGTTAGTCGTTTTTGATTCTACCCTCCCTTTCCCACACTCCTAGATCACTAAGTTCCATAAGTTGTACCTTCTAAACTTTGCTGGAACACGTCCCTCCCTTTCAGTTGTCATCACTCCTATCTTAGTTGAAGTCCTTCTCATCTCTTGTTTGACCTCTTGCAACAGCTTCGAAATATTTCCTCTGCTACTTGCCTTAATTCTTCACACTGCTGACAGGATATATTTTTTTAAAACACAAATTTGAAAAATTATCCTCCAGCTTAAACCTTCAGTGGCTTTCTATTTCTTATGAGACTTTTGTGATTTGGCCCCTCCTGCCCTTCCAAGTTTCATTTCCTGTTTTTCCTCAACACATACCTGTATTCCAACTGTATCAATCTAGTTCTGGTTCCTGCTGTGAAATGTGCTATGTATATTTCCATGAATTTTGCTTATTTCTGTGTCTTTTCACAATTCTTCCTCCCTCTGGAGTATTTTTCTGTATTATTGTCTGTCTGCCTGATGGACTTTTCTTCATTAATGACACTGCAAATGTCAGTCACAGCAAGCCTTCCCTACTCCTCCTTGGTATACAGACTTAATTGTTATAAAACAACTTACAACATATTTCATATGAAACCCCTCCATAGTTTATAGCAACCAGTATATCACTCTATTCACATTTACACTCAATTCTTAAAAGTTTCTTATGGAAATTGTCAAGAATATACAGAAATGGAGAGAAGAGTAAATAAATCTCAGTACAAATATTGATCAACTTACGACCTATGCAACTTACAACCATTCAACTTTATGACCACAATCACTAGCCACGACTGCTCCGCATCTGCCAGTGCAAGCGTTGCCCAGCTGGGCGTACGACAGTGTGGACCAGCTTCCGGCAGCACTACCATCTCCGTGTGCACCATTTCAACTGTTATCCCAGACTCGGTACAGCAATTTGTGTTTTGTGTCTTGGATATTTTTCATCAAACCCTCCCAAGATGTCTACCAAGAGGAAATTGTCTTTGCAAATATTAAATCAGTTGTACTGGTAATGCAGTGTTTTACTTAAACCTGACGAATAACCTGTAAAAATAAGAAACAAAATGGTGTAGAGATGATACAAATGGCATAAAATGAACAAAGAAAATTATGATATATAACAATAATGAAAGAAAATTATGATAAAATATGACTTAAAGATTTTTATAACATCATTTCACAGTACTGTACATATAGCCTACTCAACTTAGGACCAAATCATGTTACGACTGGTCGGAACCAATCATGATCGTAAGTCGAGCACTAGCTGTACACCTATTCATCCAGCTCAGCAGTAACTAGCATACGGCTGATCTTGTTTATTTTGTTTAGTCTGTATTTACAGACATAGTATTATTTCATCCATAGACACTTGAGCACTTAATATTTGTCTTACAATAATTTATTGCATGTCATTCTCTGACTAAACCAAGAACTGTCTAAGATAGGAACTATTTTCCTATTATTCTCATCATTGAACATGTCAAACATTTGTTGAATGAATAAACAAGTGAATGCTAAATTAATTAGTGATCAAGAAAAGAGCTGAGCTTTAGTCTCTGGGGAACACTTGCATGAAAGAATAGACAGAGGAAGATACGCAAAAAATGTACTGAAAGGAGGGAATAAGAATTACTGTCTAGATGACAATGTTTTAACTATCTTGGTGAGCTTAAATTAGGGCAGCCAGCAGCATGGAGTGTAGGAAATGGTTTGAGGATTGTCTAAAGCTCTTGTTAAGATTTTTGGAAACTAAAGTAATAGTCTGAGGTAGGATGAGGATTATTTTTAATGTTACTGATTTTAGAAAGGAAGAGGGAGAGAGAGACAGGAACATCAAGCTGTTCCTGTATATGCCCTGGCTGGGGATCGAACTTGCAACCCCCGTGCTTCAGAATGATGCTCCAACCAACCAAGCCATGTGGCTAGGGCTAGAGATTCTTTTATGATAAAGGCTTTGGATTAGCTGTATGTTGGGAGGACATCACAAACCATGAGTTCTGCAAACAAGAATTGAAGTCAAATTCTATATGCTAAGTATGGAAAGATTTAAAATCATATATTGATTTCCTCAGCCATCCTTAAACAAATTGTCATTCCCTATTCATAGTATTATTTTCAAGGTATTAAAGGCAGTGGTATCAACAATAGACCTGCTATGTGTGGATATACACAGATAAGGAGGGTTATAATTAGTTTATTTATTCATTATGTAGCTATTATTTGTTAGGCACTAAAAAGGGACATAATCCTGGTGTATCTGTAATACAGCAGCTAAGCTGGTACCTGGCCCATACTTGGTGCTTAACTAAATGTGGTAAAAGTGCTGGTGAAGTGTTGGTAGCTCTTGCCTCCCGTTTTTAACAGTTCCATCTCTTCTTTTTGCTCTATAATTAAGGGCCGAAGCACTCATTGACCCAGATCTCTCAATCCATGCTGGATCTCTGTGACGAAAAACTCAAAGAGGTGAGATATTTAAAATGATAAAGGCAGTGGAATGAGAAGCTGGTGGGTAGCGGGGTTGAGAGAGTAAGGAATGTAATAGAAGGAAGAGGAGAGAAATATAAGAGTAGCAGATGTTTGGTATGTTAGCATCTGGAAGGGACCTTAGAAATGATGATAATAGTACAATTCCTTCCTTATATAGATGGAAAAACTGAGGTCCGTAGAAGAAAATGACTTGTCCTGGGCATCATTATTATTAAATAGAGCTAGGATTAAAAGTCATCTGGAGCTAAGAGACTGTATTGGCAGGGAAGTGTGTGTGTGTGTGTGTGTGTGAGAGAGAGAGAGAGAGAGAGAGAGAGAGAGAGAGAGATAAAGAGTGAGAGACATATACACAGACAAGAAGGGAGGGAGACAAGAAGCATCAACTCATAGTTGTATTACTTTAGTTGTTCATTGATTGCTTTCTCATATATGCCTTAACTGGGGGCTCTCCAGCTGAGCTAGTGACCCCTTGATCAAGCCAGCAACTTTGGGCTCAAGCTAGTGACCTTGGGCTTTTCAAGCCAGCAACCTTGGGATTTTGAACCTGGGACCTCAGCTTTCCAGGTCAGTGCTCTATCCACTGTACCATCACTGGTCAGGCGGCAGGGAGGAATTTTAATTTTTAAAAGCTAATCTAGCTAGCTTGGCCTATGGTGGCCCAGTGGATGGAACATTGACCTGGAACGCTGCAGTCACCAGTTCAAAGCCCTGGGATTTCCCAGTCAGAGCACATACAAGAAGCAACTACGTGAGTTGATACTTCTTGCTCCTCCCCCCTTTTCTCCCTCCTCTTTCTAAAAATTCAGTTTAAAAAAATAAGATGGTCTATATTTGATTTTTTTACCAAAAAATATTGTACCTGATAAGCTTATAAAAATGCAATGATGATAATGATGTTAATATTGAACTAGACACTTTGTGAAAGAAGATAATCAAATGGCTAGTAAACATGAGAAGATTCTCAACTTGATTGATCATTGGGGAAATGCAAATTTAAACCATGATTAGAAAATACTACATACCCACCTGAAAGGCTAACATTTAAAAAGACTTAAAAAAAAAAGATTGACAATGCTGAGTGTTGGTGAGGATGTAGAGCAATTGGGACATAAACTTTTTCCTAGAACAGTCTGAAATGAATATATTGGACTAGGTTCTCTTAGACAAAAATCACTAATCAACAGTAATGTGGTCAGCATTTTCAGCTATAGTTTTACAGCAAAAGCAGAATGATATTAACACCTAACTTGGTGATGGTAGTTCTGTTATGGAAGATAAGGTTTTGATGCCCAGGGATGTATTTTTGGTGATCTACAAGAATAGAATACAGAATACCTAAGGTTGGTTGGTACATTTTTTTAAAATAAATTTTTATTAAAGTTGGTACTTCTTTAAATCCTTTCACTGGAATATCCTTTATCTGGACTTTTTGCCTGGAACTGAACAATTGACAGTTTATAGTTAGACTTTTTGGAGCAAGGGCAATAGACAGCTGAACCTTAAATTATTCAAATTACCTGTGGTGATCACACCTCAGGGAAACCTGCCTTTGTTTTGCTTTTTTCATGTCAGAAAGAAGACAAATTGGCTCGTTTAGAGAAAGCTATCAATCCCTTGTTGGATGATGACGACCAAGTGGCATTTTCTTTTATTCTCGACAATATTGTCACCCAGAAAATGATGGCAGTTCCAGATGTAAGTGGTCTCTGTGCTAAATATAAATATTGTGAAGATGGTACAGGGGAAAGGAAAGGACAGTAGCGTGTGCATGTGCATGTATGTCAGGGAGTCTAGAGGGTGGTGTTTGTCAATTCAGGATTGTTTATTAATCTAAAAATTACTTTTTTGCTCTACATGTGTATTATTATTGAAATCAAAGAGGCCAGGAATCTATGGATATAGAGAGATTTCTTTCTTCCTGTTGTTTACATTCAGTATTTGAATATTCCTGAACAGCCCTGGAGAGAAGCTAGTATGCCAGCTAATGGGATGCTTTGGATTTAGAGTTGCTTCTTGAAAAATGACAGTTTGATAATTGCCCAGTGTTTCTTGTCTTTTTTTAAATTTTTGTTTTTTTCAACTTTATGACAGGGCTGTCATATTGATTTTTTTTTTAAGTGAGAGGAGGGGAGATAGACAGAATCTTGCATGCGCCCCAGCCAGGATCCAACTGGGATCCACCCTGCAACCAACATCTGGGGCTGATGCTCGAACCAACCTAGCTATTCTCAGCACCTGAGGCTGATGCTTGGACCAACTGAGCTATCCTCAGCGCTCGGGGCTGATGCTCGAACCAACCTAGCTATCCTCAGCACCTGAGGCTGATGCTTGGACCAACTGAGCTATCCTCAGCGCTCGGGGCTGATGCTCGAACCAATCGAGCCACTGGCAGTGAGAGTGGAAGAGAGAGAAGGGGGAGAGGGAAGGGAGGAGAAGCAGATGGTCACATCTCATGTGTGCCCTGACTGGGGATTGAACCTGGGATGTCTGCCCACTGGGCTGACGCTCTATCCACTGAGTCAGCCAGCCAGGGCCTGCCATGTTGATCTTGTGTGCCATTTTATTGTAAGGATTCTGCCTAGGAATCCTGCACTAAGTTTCCTTTTATGTTTTAGTCATGTGTTGTATATGGGTAATGCTATAAAAGTTCTGGATGGGACTAGGGAATGAGAAATTTTCATTGTGAATGTGGAGCACAGGTTTTTATTTTATCCGGGCATAGGAACCCTTAAAGGATTATGTCAACCCCTTAAACTTCATGCAGAGTTTTGTGTGATTATGTGTCTCTCTGGGGAAAGGTTCTAGAGCTTTTGTCAGAGTCTTAAGAATATCTGTGACACAATGAAGGTTGAGAATTTCCAGTATAAAGAGTGGTTTTTATTTAATTTCTCATGCTTTCTTTTTACTAGTCTTGGCCATTTCATCACCCAGTTAATAAGAAGTTTGTTCCAGATTATTACAAAGTGATTGTCAGTCCAATGGATTTAGAGACTATTCGTAAGGTGAGTGATCTGATCTAAGATGTCTTTTTGGAATTAAGTAGTTTTGTATGTGTATCTGAGTACCTGATTCTTTTAATCACAGAATATCTCCAAGCACAAGTATCAGAGTCGAGAGAGCTTTCTAGATGACGTCAACCTTATCCTGGCCAACAGTGTTAAGTACAATGGTGGGTTATGTCTCCTTGTTTTTCTCTTTCCATCCATTAGTTAGCATTATTAAAATTTAAGTTCACAAAAAAGCCTTGAGCAGTGATAATTGAATCAATCAGGTGTCTTACTCTGCCTTTTTTTTCCCCCTGAGAGAGAGGGACAGGAACATTGAGCTGCCTCCATATGTGCCCTGACTGGGGATCGAACCCACAACCTTGTTTTGGGATGATGCTCTTAACCGGCTGAGCTCACTGGCCAGGGCTTACTCTGTGTTTTTTCAAGGCAGTCACATATTTTAGTGTGTGTGTTCTGTAAAGTGTGTTCATAAGGGTTTTTTTTGTTTGTTTGTTTGTTTTTTTGCAGAGACAGAGAGAGAGTAAGAGAGAGGGATAAATGGGGACAGACAGACAGTAACAGAGAGAGATGAGAAGCATCTATCATTAGTTTTTCATTGTGACACCTTAGTTGTTCATTGATTGCTCTCTCATATGTGCCTTGACCGTGGGACTACAGCAGACTGAGTAACCCCTTGCTTGAGCCAGCGACCTTGGGTCCAAGCTGGTGAGCTTTGCTCAAACCAGATGAGCCTGTGCTCAAGCTGGTGACCTCGGGGTCTTGAACCTGGGTCCTCCACATCCCAGTCCAACGCTCTATTCACTGTGCCACCGCCTGGTCAGGCCATAAGTTTTTTTGATGATAAAGCAATGAACACTATTTTTTAAACTTTGGAAAGCACAGAAAAATGAGATGAGAATAAAAATCAAGTGGGTAGTACTTTGGACTTTGAGTCATCACTACTTTCTGTGAGCTGTGAAAACTTACTTATGCCCCGGGCCCTTAGATGGAGCTTAGGGAAATAAATGTGTGACATACAGACCATGGTGAGCTTCTCTAGAGCATGGAGTTTTTACTCAGTATATGAGCTGATTGAATAATATATGCCAGGTTCTGTGCTAGCTACTTAATTCTACTGACAGGAAAGACATATATATATCACTGTCCTCATATAATCCACAATCCATTGAAAGGGAAGGCAGTTCAAGTGCAGCTTGGCAATGGCTATGTTACAAGGACATACAAAGTTCACTAAAAGCAAGGAAGTAGCTCCTTCACCTAAAGCTTAGGGAAGACTTCTTAAACCAGTTACTAAATTTTGGTTTTAAGTGACTCACTTGTTAAGTAAACATTGGTTGAGCACCTAATAGTTGTTGGCACTGATAGATGCTACAGATAGAAACTCAAATTAGATAACGTCTCTGCCCCCAACTTGGTTATAGTTTAGTTGGGGAAACAGAAAAGAAAAATTAAGGAACTTAAATATTATGCTAGATGCATGCAGAGTGCTAAAGAAACACAGAGACAGGGCATCTAAATCAGAATGATATTAAAAGCAGCTTTCTGGAAAAGAGTTTTCTTAAGCTGAGTTCTAAGGGATCAATGGAGTTTGCTAGTCAGAGAGGACAATAATACATAAAGACACACAGGTTTGAAATTACATTGTAGGCGTAGGGAACATGTTGTTGGGGTTGTATTAAGTGTACGTGTTGGTGAATGACTGGTTATCTGTAGAGAGCTCCACAGGAGCCAAGTCATAGAGGGCCTGTGTGCCAAATACCATAATTAAGAGTTTTACTTTACCCGATGTGGGGGCATGTTGAAGGAATGAAGCAGCAAGGTGATGATACCATGTAACTCATTAAGGGAAATAGAAGAGGGAGCTAAGGGCATTTGAGAGAATTGACTAGCATACTGAGGTCTCAATTTAAAATCTACATGGTTGTAGGGCTTTTCCCTGGCAACATTCAGCAACCCAAGTAGTATGGCTGTAAGTTTGCCAGATAGAAGGGACAGAGACTTGGAGGGAGGAGGTAGAGGAAGGACAGCTAGAAAGATAGATGAGGAAATGGGGATTCTCGGCAGGGACAACAGAATGGTCAGCATCGTGGAGAAATGAAAGAACAAGGCAAGTTTGGGGAACTCTATTTGACTTAGAACCTATATACTTTACTGGAGGAAAGGGTGGGAGATGGCCTGCATTTCCGTTTCATGCGGGTTGGGTTAAAAGAATGTACTTTTTCCCTTATTCACTTCTTATTGCTCATTGGAAATTATATGCCCTTTGTCAGATCAGTTATATATCCATTATTGTCTCCTGAAAACACCTAAAGCTAATCTGCCAGAATCCCAGCGATATAGAAGTGTTGGTAGTCTCACAGATGTCTGACAATGGTTATAACAAATGATAAACAAGCAAGGTATTAAGAAAGGCTGCTTGGCCTGGTGATGGCTGGCTTAAGATATGAGGAGCTTATGGAAGGCGGTAAGAAAGACCCAGAAGATGCTAACTGAAAAATGAGCAGAGGGCAGATGGACAGATCACAGAAGACAGAAATTAAATAGCTAATGGATGTAAGCATTCAGTTGTACCTAGGAATTAAAGAAATGCAAATTGAAACAAAAAGGCATCTTTTTTTCGCCATTAGATAAGCTCCATTTTTTTTTAGATTTTTTTTATTTATTCATTATAGAGAGGGGGGAGAGAGAGAGAGAGAGAGAGAAGGGGGGAGGAGCAGGAAGCATCAACTCCCATATGTGCCTTGACCAGGCAAGCCCAGGGTTTCGAACCGGCAACCTCAGTGTTTCCAGGTTGACGCTTTATCCACTGTGCCACCACAGGTCAGGCTCATTTTTTTTTTTTTGAATGGAAGAGTTCAGTGCTAGTGAGGCCGATGCTTTCACGTATTGCTATATTGTTGGTATAATATTGTAAAACATATGAAAAACTCTGGCAGCATTGAGAGATTTAACAATAGTTAAGGGAACAGACTTTATACAGGCTTGAATTTGAGTATTGGCCCCACTGCTTAATAGCAGTGTGACTTTGAGTATCTTAGCCTTTGTTTTCCCGTCTCTAAGATGGGAATAATAATGGTACCCTCCTCAGAGAGCTATTGTCAGGATTAAATGAAATGATGCCTGAGTTCTTAGCACATGGTAGTAGAACAATAATTTATCTTAATAAGAGATAGAGACAAAGATGTTTATGGTCATGTTATTTATAGTAATGAGAAATATACTAATGGTTAATATAAAGGGAATGTTGAGTTATTGTGGCATCTATGTGATTGATTATTATGTAAAGATTGAAAGCTTTTTAAAAGAATTACTAATGGCAAAAATGCTTGCAATGTTAAGTGAGAAAATCAGAACACAAAACTTTATTTCATGTCAGTTATGCTTTTAAAAATATTTATATATACACACATAGAAAAAAGGTTGGAAGGAAACATACCAATGTGATAATAGTTATTATTTCTAAGATAAAGGGTTAGGCTAATCTTTATTTTCATCTTTTGTGTGTTTTTCAAGTTTTCTGCTGGTAGGAAAAGCAGAAAACTTCCTAGAGGAGGTGACTTTTGAGTTGAATTTGGAAGGATGATGATTACAGTAGGCAATTCTTTATTGATCACCTACTGTGCTAGTCAGATAGTCAGGTAGAGAAGGGTAGAGAGGAAGATCCAGGCAGAGAACAAATGCAGAAGTAGATGAGTGTCTTGGATAGGGAAGTGCAAGTAGTTGAGTTTGGCTGGGGTGCAGAGAGGGAGCTAGTTTTGGTGGTAGGAGGTGAGTTTTTAAGGTAAATGGGATCAAATTATGAAAGGCATAGTGTGTCACACTAAACCTTTAAAAGGAAAGGGCCATTACAGGTATTTTAGTAAGATCATTCTGGAAACTATTTGAAGACTATATTGAAGGAGAATGAGGTATAGAGGCCAATAAAGAAACTATTGACAACAATCCAAGTTAAAAATACTGAGGGCTTGTACTAAGGTAAGTAGCAATAAGAATGAAAGACGGGGACAGATTGTAGAGATACTGAGGAAGTAGAATTGATATTTTCATAAGCAGTTGAAGTTGGGGGTATGGATAAAGGACAGAGAAAATTCAAGGTGATGCTAAATACTCATATGCTCTTGGTGAAAACAAATTGGTATAAACTCTTTAGAAGACTGTAAATGTTCACTCCCTTTGTCTAAGTAATTTCACTTCCAGGGAATACTCAACACAAGTTTGCAAAGGCACATGTGTAAATATACATATATTTGTAAATGTAAAATTATTCATAATTGCAAAAATGTGAGAGCATTCTGAATATCCAGCAACAGGAAATTGGTTAAATAAATTATGGTCATATGGTCATCTTTATGATGGAATACTATTTAGTTATCAAAACGGTAGATTATCAAAATATATTCTAGGCCCTGGCCAGTTGGCTCAGTGGAAGAGCGTCGGCCTGGCGTGTGGGGGACCCGGGTTCGATTCCCGGCCAGGGCACATAGGAGAAGCGCCCATTTGCTTCTCCACCCCCACCCCCTCCTTCCTCTCTGTCTCTCTCTTCCCCTCCCGCAGCCAAGGCTCCATTGGAGCAAAGATGGCCCGGGCGCTGGGGATGGCTCCTTGGCCTCTGCCCCAGGCGCTAGAGTGGCTCTGGTCGCGGCAGAGCGAGGCCCGGGAGGGGCAGAGCATCGCACCCTGGTGGGCGTGCCGGGTGGATCCCGGTCGGGCACATGCGGGAGTCTGTCTGACTGTCTCTCCCCGTTTCCAGCTTCAGAAAAAAATACAAAAAAAAAAAAATATATATATATATATATATTCTATATGTATTTTTGAAAACTAGATTACTCAGTAGTATATACAGAAGGTATTGCATATTCACATCCTCTAGAGGCCAGAGAGGAAACATAACTGAGTGAAATGGGCTCAGCACAAAGACTGATGAAGTAGAGATCACATACCCCACCTAACAGGATCAATCATTATTTAGCTCAGCTGTTGCCATAGAGTAGAATTACTAAAGGGATTGATGATAATGTTTACTTTATTTGTACTTAGGTATTTGAATTTTTAAATTCAGCACACAATACTTTTGTAAATAACAAAAGAAATTTCTATTTTTGGAAAGATGGGAAAATCTTTTTACTCTATTTTTTTTAGCACACACAAGAGAGAGAGACAGAGAGGGAGGTACAGACAGGGACTGACAGGAAGAGAGAGAGATGAGAAACATCAACTCATAGTTGCGGCACCTTAGTTGATCATTGATTGCTTTCTCATATGTGAGCCAGTGACCCTTGCTCAAGCCAGTGACCCTTGCTCAAGCCAGCAACCTTTGGGCTCAAGCCAGCGACCTTTTGGCTCAAACCAGCGACCATGGAGTCATGTCTATGATCCCACGCTCAAGCCAGCGACCCCGTGCCCAAGCCAAGATGAGCCTGTGCTCAAGCCAGCGACCTTGGGGTTTTGAACCTGGGTCCTCAGTGTCCTAGGCCAATGCTCTATTCACTGCACCACCGCCTGGTCAGGCAAATCATTTGGCATTCAGAATTGTGACTTGGGCAGCTGATGGTGCCATCAACTAATATAGGAAATATAGAAGGAGTGGTTTTGGAGAGGAAGTGTTTTGTATTGAGGTAGGACATTTGAGTGAAGATTTTTAGTAATTAGTTAGCTATATACAGGTTCAAAGCTCAGAAGAGAAGTTTGTACTGTAAATAGGGATGTTTTTTCAAATTACCAGCATATATGTAAATGAGCTCAAATAGGGAATAGGGTACATCTTTGAACCCCCTGGTGCAGTATTAAAATATAGCTGTATGTTTTTCTGGGTAGAAAGACCATAGCTTCATCAGATTATCAAAGTTGATGTGACTCAAAGAAGTTAAAAACCACTGTTTACTTAAGAATGAATGTAGGATTAGAATAGAATAAACAAATTCCAACATTTAAAGGATCAGGTGGAGGATACTGAGGAGTGACCAGAGAGAAAGAAGGAAAACAAGGAGAGAGCAGTGTCCTGGAAACCAAGAGAATAGGAGGCCAAAGAAAATGGTCGTTAGAAGAGCTGTTTCAGTGAAGTGTTGTAGTCAGAAGCCAGACTGCAGAGGATATGAATGAAAGGGAAGTGAGAAAGTGGCAACTGAAATTTGCCTGTGACAGGAAGAAGGAAAACTGATCAGTATGTTGAAGGGGATATAAGATAAGGTCCCTGTGGAATTGGGAAAACACATTGAGAAAGATTCTGCCCAGTAGCCTCTTATTTTCTCTCTCAAGTAGGAAATGGACGTGTGCTGAGAGTAGGTGAGATGGTGGGAGAGAGAATTTGAAGAGAAGTGTAGATAAGGGTTTGAATGATTTGTTGTAGGAAATATGAAAAGGAGCTGGCTTGGGGACATTGCAGAACTGTTGAGCAGCCTTTGAGGGTCCAGCTGAAGTTGGAGACCATTAATTTTTATAGCCACATCAGTTGGCACAGTTGTGTTATTTTCTTTGTCAGTGTTCATCAAACCAAGTTAGCAACCTTAGAAAGCAGATGACGGGGCCCTGGCCGGTTGGCTCAGTGGTAGAGCGTCGGCCTGGTGTGCAGAAGTCCTGGGTTCGATTCCTGGCCAGGGCACACAGGAGAGGCGCCTATCTGCTTCTCCACCCCTCCCTCTCTCCTTCCTCTCTGTCTCTCTCTTCCCCTCCTGCAGCGAGGCTCCATTGGAGCAAAGATGGCCCGGGCGCTGGGGATGGCTCCTTGGCCTCTGCCCCAGGCGCTAGAGTGGCTCTGGTCGCAACAGAACGACCCCCCCCCCAGGGGCAGAACATCGCCCCTGGTGGGCAGAGCGTCGCCCCCTGGTGGGCGTGCCTGGTGGATCCCGGTCAGGTGCATGCAGGAGTCTGACTGACTATCTCTCCCCATTTCCAGCTTCAGAAAAATACAAAAAAAAAAGAAAGCAGATGACAGAA
This sequence comes from Saccopteryx leptura, assembly GCF_036850995.1. Taxonomy (NCBI): domain Eukaryota; kingdom Metazoa; phylum Chordata; class Mammalia; order Chiroptera; family Emballonuridae; genus Saccopteryx; species Saccopteryx leptura. The sequence goes on along the minus strand of NC_089516.1, from coordinate 65,476,195 downwards.
CTGATTCAGAATTGGGATTTTGTTTTCTGGATGTGTTAGATCAAGAATTGAAGGTGTTAGCAAGAAGGAAAAACAGGTTTCCATAGAAGTTGTACCTGTTTATGGTAAAAATAATAGTGATAGAGAAGAAGCCTTTTTTTCCTACAACCTCTCCAGACACTGGGAATTATCAGTATTTAAAAATCTTTGCCAATCAAATTATTTCTGTAAAATTCAAGTGTATTACTTAAACCAAAATTTTCCATCATGAAAAATTACATGCTCATTTTAAAACATCAAACCATATGGAATTATATCAAGTGAAAAAGAAAAATTTGTTTTTTTCCTCCTTCCATCCTGTTTTACAGTGTAGCCAATGTCAAGTTTGGTATGATGCAGTCTGGACCTTTTTTTGTACAAATAATATACTTTTTCCTTTTTTTGACAGAAAAAATAATTTATTTTACATATTTTATATTCTGTTCTATAATTTTTTCACTTGACACCATGTTATGGACAATTTTTCATTCATGTGACTGTGTTTCAGTAAAATCTGTTCATATGTGACTTAAAAAGGCAAAGGAGTTAAATGAATGTCATTATGAATGTTGCAGAAAAAAGATATCTAAATTGGATTTCCACTTTGTTTTTTAAAAATACTGTGGCTGAAGTGGGGGTAGATTGCCTGGTAGTTATTGTCATTTGACATTTCATTTCTTGAGACTCTGCTTTGTTGTTTAAGAATTTAGTTTCTGCTTAAATTTGTTGGGGAGTACACATCTGATGTACATAACTTACCTAGGCCTCTTTTACATACTGTGTTGAGCTAGGAGATAGTGATGCAGCAATCTGGTAGAAGGCAGCAGGCATCTCCCTGAAAGTCCCTACTTGTGATGAGTGAGATAGTATATGCCAGTAAACAAATATGCACCAGAAGATAGTAAAGCTATATACAAAAAAGTTCATGTTTTAAAAAAGTAGCATTTGGGGCCCTAGCTGGATAGCTCGGTTGGTTAGCATCGTCCTGAAGCACAGAGGTTGCCAGTTTGATACCCAGTCAGGGCAAATACAGGAACAGATAGACGTTCCTGTCTTTCTTTTCTCTCTCTCTCTTTCTCTCTCTCTCTCACTCTCACTCCCTCCTTCCCTCTCTCCTTCCCTCTTCCTCTCTCTAAAATTAATAAACATGTAAAAAAAATTTTAAATAGCATTTGGGGAAATGAAGGTTATTATTTACTAAAAGAAAAAGGAGACTTAGGAAAAGGGCTTTCTTTTAGCCCTAGAGTTTCTCTAATGTATTTTCATGGAGAAACAAAACAAAACCTTACCGTGAGGGATATAAATCAATGTTAACTTCCTCGTTTATTTTATATAAGCTATTATAGTAGGTATTGTGTAAAGTTGGGTGAAGAGTGTAAGAAAAATTAAAGGGCACAGATATACTTAGTGGCCTAAATCTAGTACAAATATTGATCGACTTACGACCTATGCAACTTACAACCATTCGACTTTATGATCACAATCGCTAGCCACGACTGCTCTGCGTCTGGCAGCGCAAGCGTTGCCCAGCTGGGCGTACGACAGTGCGGACCAGCTTCCGGCAGCACTACCATCTCCGTGTGCACCATTTCAACTGTTATCCCAGACTCGGTACAGCAATTTGTGTTTTGTGTCTTGGATATTTTTCATCAAACCCCTCCCAAGATGTCTAACAAGAAGAATTGTCTTTGTAAATATTAAACCAGTTGTACTGGTAGTGCAGTGTTTTACTTAAACCTGACGAATGTAAAAATAGGAAACAAAATGGTGTAGAGATGATACAAATGGCATAAAATGAACAAAGAAAATTATGATATATAACAATAATGAAAGAAAATTATGATAAAATATGACAAAATCATTTCACAGTACTGTACATATAGCCTACTCAACTTAAGACCAAATCGTGTTACAACTGGTCTGTCGGAACCAATCGTGGTCGTAAGTCGAGCACTAGCTGTAAGTGATTTCTGTAAGCCCCATAAAGGCAGGAACTGTGTTTGACTTATTTCACTAATGCTTAGGATGATACTTGGCACGTAGTACACACTCAGTATCTGTTGGATGAACTAATGACCAAAGATGAAGAGAGGTGCACTACCGGGAAAGAGTGGGCAGTGGTCTGCAGAAACCGTGGGGCTAGAGAGTTTCAAGGCAGATGCGAATGGCACTTATAAATATAACATGGCTTCTAGGATAGAGTCTGAACAGTGTTCACTGGATCCGGTAGTTAGCATGTCACTGTGGACTTGATGAGAAAAATTTCCCCAAAATGTTCTTCAGTACTGCCTCATTCAGTGACATAGTTGCTTCTTTCTGTACAGTCCCATAGAACTTTGTACATTATTGAAATAATGAGTTTGTGCCCTGGAATCTTCCCTGAGACAATGAAGGGCATCAAGGCAAGGATTTGTCTCTTGGTTTTTTTTGTTTTGTTTTGTTTATTTTGTTTTGTTTTTCTAATTTTGTACCACCAGAGCCTGGCACTATATCTGGCTTATATTAAGTGCTTAAAAAGGAAGAGTCAAGCCCTGTTACAAATTTTACTCCACAGGAAAAGTTGTTTTGAAGTGTCTATATTGTTATTTTTCTAATTGTTGTAGAGATATGAGATGAGTGAGATTAGCCAAGACTCTGTGTGTGTGTGTGTGTGTGTGTGTGTGTGTGTGTGTGTATGTGTGTGTGTGTATTTTAAGTTGATAAGTGGAATGGTGGTTCATTTGGAATTAAAGAAGCATTTTTTAGGTTTTGGGGGGGCTTTAATCAGAGAGGGACTACCCTTGCCCAGTCGGATGTATTACTCCAGTTCCCCTCCGGATAGTTTCTAGCTTCTTCATGTAGTCCAGATTCCGAGCAAAGTTCTCTTACTCTGATTTGAGAGATCAAACCTCTTATCTCAGAAACTAAACATCTTAATTTGCATTTGATCCATATTTAACATTATGTAAAGAGCCTAGTCTGAAAGATTATATTCACTTCTCTTTCACCTTTCCTGGAACTAGTAAATATTTAAGGTAAATATTTACTAGTTTGAGGTAAATATTTAAGACTCGGGAGACCCCAAGCTTATCTCTTTGGGATAAGCTATGCATAGTTGAATTTAGTAATTCTAGTTTCTTTATGAATCAGCAGTGCATATTTTTTGTCTTTTATTTTAAAATCTGACACTTATTTTGTTTTCAAAGCTGCCTATTGCAACTGGGATTTTATTTTTTAATTTTAGTGATTCACATTGGAATGCACCCACACTGTTCCCTGTCAAGATAATAACCTATGCTTGTTTTGGCAGAGTACTCATTTTCTTAGGAGGAAAGTTATTTTTAGTTTTTGTGGAAAGGTTCTCAAAGGAAATGTGAGCTTAGAAGTGATTATAAACCTCTTCTCTCCTTATTGTGGAAAACTGCTCACCAACTTGACTGGTACTTTTCTCTGACACCCTTCAGATACTTGCTTTACCTCTCTAACTGGGAACATGAAGCTTTTCTTTCTCCTTACATCACGAAAGAATTATCTTAGAAAAGACAAAAGGAATTTTCTTGATTTTAGTTGAATATCAACTTTCCAAAGCTGTCATTGGAATTACCACTATTTGAAGACATTTGGATTTGAATTATATATGATACTGTAGGTTACTGCCAATTGTTATTTGGAATGAGGCAGAATATATTTTTTGACAAAACATTTGTGGTTGCTTTGCCATGGTTTAATAGAGACAGAAAGAGCAAAATAAACTCAGAAAAGCATTTTTTTTTGTCACTGGGTAGATTTATCCTATAGGTCATTCATAGATCGCCTTATCTTTCATATTCATTTTCATGTCATTCTCAAAATTACTCTTTATAAATTAATTCTGATTTTCTGTATAGTTACCCTTGGAATTCAGTTTCTACTCCCCCCCCCCCCCCAACCCAACAATCTCAGCACTTTCATTCCCACAGTGGCCCTGTTACCTTTGTGGTCTCTTCACTGGACTCCTCTTTTGTTCCTAAGCTGTAAATCCTCAAGCTGATCGTATTACTTTTAGTAAACTCCTCATTGCTTCAGAGTATAGAGCAAGATTTTTAGTTTTAATGAAGTCGTTACAGATACTTTTGAGAGTCTGACAAAGAAACAGATTTTTCTACCCAGAAAAATTTATATTACATACAGACTTTTGTTTATAGTTTCAGGAGATTCATGGATCTGTTTCTCGTTACCGTCCTGTTCAGAAATTCCTGGTGTAGAGGTAGAGATAAGAAAACACCTGGGTATTTTTGTCCTTTTTTGGTGGTGTTAACGGGGGTTTGCCAGCTTCACCCTCTTGCACCAAAAATACTTCACCGCTACTTTGCGTAAAGTAATAAAGTTAAATAGCCGAAACTCTTGTAACTCTTGAGTACATGGGCTGTCAGAAACTGAAAACAGACACAGCTAGTAATCAAAACACATAGACAAGTGTATCACCTGTGTAGTATATGTATATTTTTATATTCTAAGGGTATTAATGGGTATTTCTTTAGAGTTATGTTTTGCTAAAAAAAAAAAATGGGGATGGAAGAGGTCCCATCTTCAAAAAGTAAGAGAAAACTTCACAGTTGTAGAAACTGTGAGATGTTGAAGGGCTGGTTTATGTTTGGGCTTCAGAACTGAAGTGTACTGTACAGGAAGCCCTGTAGCTTAACCTGTAGCTGGAATTTTGAGCACGAGTCAGGTCCCTGTAGGCAGGACAGCTGGCACACTGTAAGAAGCTGACGTACTGGCTCGGTGAAGGAGGCCTGTAGCCTGTGTACAGCCTTTTTCTCTAGCATCATGCAGTACTAGCAACATGAAAGTTGGTCTGATAACTTTATTTTTGTATTTATTTATTTATTTGTTTATTTATTTATTGTATTTTTCTGAAGTTGGAAACGGGGAGGCAGTCAGACAGACTCCCACATGCGCCCGACCGGGATCCACCCAGCATGCCCACCAGGGGGTGATGTTCCACCCATCTGGGGCGTTGCTCTGTTGCGACCAGAGCCATTCTAGCGCCTGAGGCAGAGGCCACAGAGCCTTCCTCAGCGCCTGGGCCATCTTTGCTCCAATGGAGCCTTGGCTGTGGGAGGGGAAGAGAGAGACAGAGAGGAAGGAGAGGGAGAGGGGTGGAGAATCAGATGGGCGCTTCTCCTATGTGCCCTGGCCGGGAATCGAACCTGGGACTCCCACATGCCAGGCTGATGCTCTACCACTGAGCCAACTGGCCAGGGCTGGTCTGATAACTTTTGAAGTCTGTCTTCATCAGTAGTTTGAAGACCAACCTAGAAACTTGAGCTGCCGTCTTTTTATTGTTCAGACTATTCTGGATTGTGAGCCAGCTCTGGCTGTATATGTGTGTCCTAAATATCCTTATGGTTGACTTAGTTTTCCTTATGATTTATTTGTATTTGGCAGGGTCAGCTTGTGTGAGGACACAGTTTTACATCTTTTAAAGAATAGATGGCATATACTTAGAGGTTTTAACTGAAAGAGACTTCTTGACTCATATAATAGCTGTGATCATCGGAGTAGGCATGGCATGAAAGCTTTACATGCACATGTCTATTTTTTGTTCTTTGCATTCTGATAAACAGTAGGTTTAACTCAGGGATCACCTCTTCTGAGAAGCCTTTCCTAATTCCTGTTTCCCTCTTACCTCCCGAATCAGCCATTTCCTCCTCTGTGCCTGAGGAACCCAGTGTGTCTTTTTCCACAAATAGTATTCCTATTTGTTTATAGTCTGTCTCACTGTACTAGACTAGAAGCTTCTTGAGGATATGGTTTATGTCTTACTCATTTCTGTGTGTAATGCCTGGCACATTGAAGGTGCTCAAATATGTTTAATGAATGAATAGGTGAATAAACAATATATTAAAGAATACAATAAAGCACACAAGGAGGGATTGGAAACTAAGATGCCTTCAGGGTCCAGGTGTAGATGAGTTAAGCAGCCCTGGTAGGGACTTTGCTGACCTGGAGGACACATGCCTTATCTAGAAGGGACAGCCGCTCAGCTCCGGCCCCATTGGTGCCTTGTGGGAACAATGACCCTGTGTTAGCAGACCTTTTAATTTTTAAAGAGAAGTTAGACATTTTGGGTTTTGTGTGAAATCACTCAATTGTTAAATGTTGTCAGGTAGTTCAGATTTTTAAACTTTACTGGGCATAATTTACATAAAAAGTTTATATATTATGAATGTATAGCTCAATCCATTTTCACATAATGGACTTTTTTTTTTGGTATAGGTCAAACAAAACTTGATTGACCTACAAGGCACCAGTTTGCAACTTGTGACAAAGGCCACGTGAGGGAACTGTATAGTTTAGTTAAGAATCACCTAATAGGCAGAAGTATCTTAGGGAGACACATCAGCCAAATGCACTGTATAGGTTTTATTTGGATTATGATCTAAAGAAATTAAATGTAAAAACATTTATGAAATTACTAGGGAAATTTGAATATGACTGGCTTTTTAATAATGTTAAAGAATTGTTAATTATTTTAGATCAGTGGTCTCCAAACCCCAGGCCGCGGACCAGTACCAGTCTGTGGGCCATTTGGTACCGGTCCACAGAAAAAGAATAAATAACTTACATTATTTCCATTTTATTTATATTTAAGTCTGAACGATGTTTTATATTTAAAAAATGACCAGATTACCTCTGTTACGTCCGTCTAAGACTCACTCTTGATGCTTGTCTCGTAAGTTTGATAATTATATTTAAAAATACCACAGTTTTTATGCTGGTCGCATAATTTTATTTTGTGCATTTATCTGTCCCACCCTAAAGGCTGGTCCGTGAAAATATTTTCTGACATTAAACCGGTCCGTGGCCCAAAAAAGGTTGGGGACCACTGCTTTAGATGTAATACAGTATATAGTTGGGTTTTTATAGACTTTTTTTTTTTGAGCAGTTTAGAGCAAAGTTGAACTGAAGGTATAGAGAGTTCCTATAAACCATGTGCTCCTATACATGCACAGCCCCCCCATCGGCAGTATTGTTCCCCAGAGTATATATTTGCTACAATGAGCCTACATTGGCACGTCATTACTACCTGAAGCCCATAGTTTATATTAATTAGGCTTCACTCTTGGTGTTATACATTCTGTTGGTTTTGAAAGCATTTTATAGTATCATAAATGGTTATATTATTTTATTTTTTCAGTCAGAGGATAGGAGGCAGAGAGACTTTCACATGTACCCGAACCAGGATCCACCCAGCAAGCTCACTAGGGGCGATGCTCTGCCTATGAGGGGTGCTGCTCCATTGCTCTGCAACTGAGCTCTTCCTAGCATCTGAGGCAGAGGCCATGGAGCCATCCCCAGTGCCAACTCACTCCAATTGAGCTATGACTGCAGGAGGGGAAGAGAGAGAGAGAAGCGAGGGTGTGTGTGTGTGTAGAGAAGTAGATGGGTGCTTCTTCTGTGTGTCTTGATCGGGAATCGAACCCAGGATATCCACATGCCTGGCCAACGCTCTACCACTGAGCAGACTGGCCAGGGCCATACATGGTTATTTTTTAAAAGAGTCCTTAAAGATATATACTGGTTGTGCCTGACCTGTGGTGGCGCAGTGGATCAAGTGTCAACCTGGAAATGCTGAGGTCGCAGGTTCGAAACCCTGGGCTTGCCTGGTCAAGGCACATATGGGAGTTGATGCTTCCTGCTCCTCCCTCCCTTCTCTCTCTCCTCTCTCTCTCTCCCCCCCCTCCTTTCTAAAAATAAATAAATAAATAAATAAATAAATAATAAATAAATAAATAAATAAAAAATGTGGCAATGCAGCAAATCTAAAAAAAAAAAAAGATATATACTGGTCAATTTGTGGATGAAATGAAATGATACTAGAATTTGCTTCAAAATAATTTAGGAGAAGGAGTGTGAAAGTTCAAGTTTAAATGAAATAGGATTGACCATGTATTAATAATCATTGAAGCTGAGTAGTGGGTACATGGGAGTTCATTATAATTAGTGTCTCTGTGCCTGACCAGGTGGTGGTGCAGTGGATAGAGCGTCGGACTGGGATGCAGAGGACCCAGGCTCGAAACCCTGAGGTCACCAGCTTGAGCGCGGGCTCATCTGGTTTGAGCAAAAGCCCACCAGCTTGAACCCAAGGTCACTGGCACTAGCAAGGGGTTACTCAGTCTGCTGAAGGCCCGCGGTCAAGGCACATATGAGAAAGCTATCAATGAACAACTAAGGTGTTGCAATGTGCAATGAAAAACTAATGATTGATGCTTCTCACCTCTCTCCGTTCCTGCCTGTCTGTCCCTGTCTATCCCTCTCTCTGACTCACTGTCTCTGTAAAAAAAAAAAAAAAAAAAATCTCTGTTTTTTATTATATTTGAAGTTTTCTACCTCCAAAAGTAAAGCAAGAGTCCAACTTAAAGTTTAAGCATGATATTTAGGGTCTAGGATAATAGAACGCCAGTGCTGGTGACAGAATGTAAATTTCTGGAACTGAAGTCTGCAAAGGTAATGGCATTTTGTTTTTTCATTTATAGGGCCTGAAAGTCAGTACACTAAGACTGCCCAGGAGATTGTGAATGTCTGTTACCAGACATTAACTGAGGTAGGTGATAAAGAGGGAGTCCCCTTGGTGTCAGCTTTATGGAATCCCTTTGTTTCCTTGGTTGAGAGGGCCTTCTTGGTTCTTTTTTTATTTTTTAAGTAAGAGGAGGGGAGATAGACAGATTCCCACATGCACCCCGACCTGGGTCCACCTGGCAACTCATCTGGGCCCAATGCTCAAATCAACTGAACAGTTTTTAGCACCTGAGGCTGATGTGCTTGGACCAACCGAGCTATCCTCAGTGCCCGGGATCGATGCTCAAACCAGCCGAGCCACTGGCTGTGGGAGGGAGAAGAGGGATAGAAGGGGGAGAGGGAAGGGGAGAGAATCAGATGGTCACTTCTCTTGTGTGCCCTGACTGGGGATTGGATGCAGGCCATTCATATGCCAGGCCAATGCTCTATCCACTGAGCCACCTAGCCAGGGCCTATTCTATTTTAAAATGTAACATAATACCCTCCCACCCTCACCTCACACTCATTTCCTTCCCTGCTTTATTTTCCTACCTAGAACTAAATGTTTTTAACAAACTTTATAATTATTTACTTTGATTATTATGTGTCCTGCCTCTAGAACAGAAGCTCCATGAAAAGAGGAATTTTTGTTTGCTTTGTTTACTTTTGTATCCTCAGTGCCTAAAACACATGTTGAATGAATTCACTGCTTTTATTTCTCAGTATGATGAGCATTTGACTCAACTTGAGAAGGATATTTGTACAGCCAAAGAAGCAGCTTTGGAGGAAGCAGAATTAGACAGCTTGGACCCAATGACCCCGGGACCTTACACACCTCAGGTGAGTCTGCGGACTAGGAACCCCCTCTTAGAGTTTTCTTATTGGTTTGGGATATTGGGAGCATGTTAACAGATATATTTACTGAGATGCCCTTCTTCTCTGTCCTTCCTCTTCATATGCCTTTCGTGTGCTTTCTTGTCTTCTCAAAGGCTAAGGTGAGTGAGGGCCATGGGTCTTGGTGGCCTTGTTGAATTCAGAAGAGGCAGGTGTGGGATGAATGAGTGGGGTGGGGTCTTAGTTGTTTAAGCAGTATTTAGGAATACCAGATTCCTGACTACTATGGCCAGAGGCCTTCCCCTTGTCTCTCCAGACCTCCCCTTGCTTATGAATTAGGGCTCCGGCACGTCCCTAGAGTGTCAGCTTCTCAGTTATAGCTAGTAGGCTACATTGTTCTGTGCCTTATAAATGCCTGATGACTCATTTTCTCAGAGGTAACTAACTCAGTGTAGCTTAGATGTCACCCATCTTCCTGGATTGACTCCCTCTCTTCATAAATGAAGACAGGTAATGTTTATCTTCAATATACATGCCCAATAGAGAGTAGGATTGATAAGAAGTTTTTAGTGCTTCTGTTGTGCCCCTTGAATATACTAAGTTTCACATATACTATACTCTTAGAGGGATGGCATATTTGAAGAATAGGACCTACCAGAATATAACTGGTGCTTGATTTCTGTATTGGAGGCAGTATGGTAAAGTAGAAAGTACATGAAGTTTGGCATAAGTAGGCCTGGGTTTGGATCTTAACTCTGCTGCTATCTAGCCTTGTGAACTTGGGAAGTTCAGTTAACCTCTCTAACTCAGTTTCCTTTTCTCTAAAATGTACTTGTCAAGATTATTATAAACATGAAATGAGTTTAATTTGCCTGGCACATGGTAGACATTCAGTAAATATTTGTTTTCTTGTCTGTGAAAGTTGTCTACAATTTTTCAAAGGCTCTTTCAAATTTAATGAACTATTTTAATGCAAAACTTTCCTTAGTTCCCACTGGAAAGCTTTTTTTTATTCTACTCAGATTTTGCTCTGAACTGATAATGCAACAACCTATATGATTTCTGTTGGGTTATTGCTATCTGTATCTCGCTCATACACTCACCCTACCTATCTCTTGTTCTCTCCTTCATCCCAAAATATAGGTTACTGAGGGGCCATGTATAAGGAACCTTAGGGTGCTTCTTCCAGGCCCAGAACACAAGGGGAAAGGCTTTGGGAGTGTGGGCAGATTGGGTCAAGGGGGCTTGGCTGAACGATGTTGCCCAGGAAGGCCTTGTTTGCTAAGAGGCCTCCAGCATCCGCAGGTGCTTTCTGGTCAGTTAAAGCTTGGGTTTTAGTCATCATCCCCAGGAGACTCGAGCCACGAAGAGGCACGTGATTTGCTCTGGTCGGCGACAACGTAGGCCTAGTTCTTTAGTGAGTCAGAGCCTTCTTCCTTTTTTTCCTAACCCTCCCATGCTATCTCAAGTGGCTGAGGAAAACCTGGCAACTGTTCTCCCGCTGAGCAGTAGCTGTAGTTTGGTGCAGTTAGAGGGTCTCCTACGAAGAACGAAATGAAGAGTGTTCACCCTCTCGTGATTATCTTCACTCGCAAACACAAATTTTAAAAAGTAAGCCCTGCTCGTTACCTTTTCGCTTGAGGAAGATGCACCCGGGCGATTGTCTTTACTCTCAACTCCTCTCAAGCCCAAACGTTATCAGTGAGAGTTGCATAAGGTTTACCTGTCACAGTACAATTCTGGTTGTATGCAAGTGTAATAGTAATCATTCTTTACTTCTGGCTCTAAATGATGGTAGTTGATCATTTCTTTTCACTCAGCCATTTTCCACCCAGCTTGTATTGTATCATACATTCAGCTTCACACTTCATCTAAAACTGCTTACTTTGCCCTTTCCTACATAGCCTTTCATTCCCTGATTTTTTCTTGGTCCATAATTAGTTAATTTGCTCTGTAGTCACTTTTATTTTTTGTGACAGAGACAAGAGAAACCAAGAGGGACAGCTAGGGAGACAGGAAGGGAGAGAGATGAGAAGCATCAGTTCTTTGTTGCGGCTCCTTAGTTGTTCATTGCTTACTTTCTCATATGTGCCTTGACTGGGGGGCTACAGCAGAGTGAGTAACCCCTTGCTTGAGCAGGCGACCTTGGGTTCAAGTCAGTGACCTTGGGCTTTAAGCCAGCGACCTTTGGACTCAAGCCAGCGACCATGGGGTCATGTCTGTGATTCCACGCTGAAGCCGGCGACCCTGCATTGAAGCTGGTGAGCCTGCATTCAAGCTGGCAACCTCGGGGTTTAGAACCAGGGTCCTCTGTGTCCCAGGCTGATGCTCTATCCACTGCACCACCACTTAGTCAGGCCTGTTCTGTAATAATTTAGATTCTGTTTTGCCTCTATTTCTCCAAAACCCTCTTCTTAATCAGCCTTGCTTATTAAAAAACCTCCACAAATTAACATATAGTGGTTTTTATCGATAAAAGTAATGTGGTCATTGAGAAAAATTGGAAAATATAAAGAAGAAATAAGTTACCTAAAATACAGTTCACTACTCAAAACCAATCACTGAACATTTTGGTGTATTTCTTTCAAATTTGTGGTGTATGTCTTTATAGGCAAACTTTTAAAGTGAAATTGGTCAGGATGGTTTTTTGTCTTGTTTTCACTTCACATTATATTATGAGCACTTTATTTCATTAACTAATGTTTGAAAGCATGATTTTTTAATAACTTCATAATATTTCTACCTTCAGAGAACTGTTTCCTATTTCTCCAGCCTGTTCTTTATTGGGCCCTCCTGCCCCACTGTCACTAAATAAGTCAATTTGTTAAATCCTTGTTCTCTTCAGGAGAAAGAAGAGGCAAGAAGGTATCTGTATAATTTATTGAATACCAGGCATTGGGTAAGGAGCTCACACATGTCTCTTAAGTGTTCCCAACAACCTTACAAGGTAGACATTATTATCCAGGTTTTACAACTAGGGAAACAAAGGCTTAGAGAGATTAAATAATTTGTTAAAGTTCCTCAGCTAGCAAGTGGTGGAGCCAGGACCCAAACCCAGGGACGTTTATTCCAAACCCATGGTTTTTCACCACACCATTGTGCCTCATAGCATCCTCTGATGAGCTCTTGTTAAGGTTGAAATTTCTTGATCCCATTTCCTATTAGATGCCTCTAAAGTCTAAACCAATCAAAATAGCACTGGGCCTAAAAAAAATAACACAAGACTTAGAAGAAACCAGGTTATTGATCAGAAAGACTGTTAGGACATAGAATTATCCCATACTTGATGTTTTTCTGCTTCAGGTATATAATAATCATATACATTAGATGCCTTTCTGCTAGAGCGAACAACATAAGACTCCCCAAAACCTATCAATAAAGTTGTTTCAAGCTATGTTTTATCTTTAAATGGGTTCTTCTGCATGACCTTCTTCTGCAGTGGGTGCTCTAAATGGGAATTCTCTGTGGCTCTTATTCCCTCTTCTAAAAGCTAAGTTGTATGATTTGTGCTACAGCCTCCTGATTTGTATGATAACAACACGACCCTCAGTATGTCTCGAGATCCCTCTGTATTTCAAGATGAGAACAGTATGTCTGTCCTGGATATTCCCACCACCACTTCAGAAAAGCAGGTGACACAGGTAGGGTATTCTGTTTCTCCCTGTGAAATTGGTAGTGCGCTTTGGCGTGGGGGTTGGGGGACTGGTGGCGGTGGTGATACAGATGTGTGTCAAGGGTAACTGAGTTCCTTGGACCTGGGAATGTAGGTTAAGAATGTGATTTCGTGGTGGGATGGTGGTAGGTTTCATGATGCACCAGGGCCTAGGTAGGCTGGGTGAGGAAGACTGCTTTGGTACTGAAAGGAGGAGGAGGAGGAGGAGGAAGGTGGGGAACTAAGACTCCAGCCCCAGTGAGCATGCCTACGGGAGGCTTATGGTTACATTATACCTCTATATGCTAGGAGCCCCGCCAGTACAGGGCAGATCAGTTCCGAAGGCGGTATCAGCGGGTCCCCATAATGAGTCCCAGACTGACTTTGATTCTTGGAACCAGCTAAATACGTCCATCCAAAATTACTGTCTACTGTCCCCATGGGCAGAATCAGGCATAGCAGAACTTCCGGGAAAGCACAAGTGTGAGGCATCAAAGCAACCTGACAGGCGACTAAAAGATTGACTGTATTTCGACATAGTTCAAAATAATTGCTTTGTTACTCTACTGTATGTGTGCTATAATCTAAATTCAAATTATTTATAAAATTAGATAAATTCTTAAAAATTGACCTCTTCTAGCAGTTTCAGAAGATGCTTCTGATCCCAAGCTAGAAATCCTATCAGCTGATCTCAGTCAGCGTTCGGCTGAGAGTGCAAAAACCCAAAGGCTTTTTCTATCCCAGTGTCTGACCAAGCTAAGGAATGCTTGAGTTAGAAAGGAAGAGTGTCCTTGTGATTATAGAGTAAGAGTAGACCAAGGACCTTCTGTTCTTTGGGGTTTTCTTACCCCATCCTTGATTTCCAGAGAAGGAGTGGGGAAAAATGCACATGCCTTGAGCTGTGTAAACAGCCCCCACTAGTTGTGGGTGGGCTTGGATGTCAGGGAGGAGCCTCTGTCCTGGGTAAGAGCTGCTGTTGTTAACTCCTCCCACAGGCACGGCCCTCAGTTATGTGCTATTTGTGTTCCTTACTCAGACGTGCAGTTAGGTTGGCAGAGGAAGACTGATGTAGATATTGAAGTGTATGAGGAGGAGGAGGAAGAGGAGGAGGATAGGAAACCTAAGACTCCAGCCCCAGTGAGCATGTGTACGGGAGGCTTATGGTTACGTTATACCTCTATATGCTAGGAGTCCCACCAGTACAGGGCAGGTCAATTCCCAAGGCGGTATCAGAGGGTCCCCATAATGAGTCCCAGCCTGACTTGAATCCTTGGAACCAACTAAACAAGTCTGTGCACCAAAATTACTTCTTGTGAGGCAGCAAGGGGGACTGGTGGTGGCTTCTGGTTTCTTACTTGGGTTATCAATGGGACTTTGACCCCCAACTGGTCTTATTCAGGATGGGGAAGATGTAGATGGTGATCTTGCCGATGAAGAAGAAGGAACTGTGCAGCAGCCTCAATCCAGTGTCCTGTATGAGGATTTGCTTATGTCTGAAGGTGAAGATGATGAGGAAGATGCTGGCAGTGATGAAGAAGGAGATAACCCTTTCTCTGGTAAGCATTGCTCCTTTGTGTCTGTTCCTGTGTAGCTCAGCATGGTGCCCTCAGGACTGGGTAGGAAGCTCTTGGCCACATAAGCTCTATTAATGACTTCTATTAATAGCCTCAGAGGACTGAGCTCTCACTCATTGGCTGGTCAAATTCATTAGCCTTAAGGAAGTGAAGAAATATAACACAGGAGATACAGAAGATGACAGTAGAACATTCAGTGCCTAAGTGGCACCTTTGATGTGAATACTTAATAAAAACAAAAGAAGTGTTGTATGTAGCAATAGAGAAGGAAAATGAAGAAAAAAGATCTTGCTTTGAGATATTTTGTGGGTCACTGGCGATGGCAGGAGAAAAGTATAGGAGGAAAACAGACAGGACTGAGATGTGAAAAGAAAATGTGTTGTTTGGATTTAGTTTCTATACTGAAGATCTTGCCAAAGTTGGCCTGGGGCACTCCTCCAAGGTCAGAAGTCCAGACAGGATGCCTGTAGGGAGTGTGGTATAACTGGTTGTGGAGGACTGAGCCAAAGATGGTTATTCTGTCAAGCTTATCTCAGCCTCTGTCCTTTCACAGCGATCCAGCTGAGTGAAAGCGGAAGCGACTCTGACGTGGCCTCTGGGGGGATGAGACCCAAACAGCCACGTGTGCTTCAGGAGAACAGCAGGATGGGCCTGGACAACGAAGAAAGCCAGATGTCCTATGAGGGAGACAGTGGGGAGGCTTCTCATGGTTTGGAGGATAGCAACATCAGGTAATCGACAGCAACATGCTGCAGGGCAGTGGCATCAGTGCCCAGCTGGGATGGCAGAGGGCCAGCATCAGATTACTTTCATCCATCCAACACTTCCTGAGTGCCTGTGAGGGCCAGGCACTGTGTTAGGCCCTTGGGGACACACAGAGGAGCAAGACACATCCTGCCCTTGAGGAGCTCACAGTCTCATGGACGAGACTGATACAGACAAAAGTATTACAGATCGCAAATACAATGTGTTAAGCTATAGTGTAAGTTAAGTACAAAGTGCCGAGTCACAACTGAGAAGGGAGTGTCTCCCTGCTTGGGAGCACTCGGGGGGGGGGGGTTCACACAAGAGGGGACATTTGAACTGGGCCTTACAAGATAACTAGGAGTCTACTAAGTAGATAACAGACAGCAAGTAAGGAGATCCTTGGAGATAGAATAATAGTATATTCAAAGTCACAGAACTATAACAAAGTATGTTCCAGAATGAAGGGCAGTTGTTGGGAGTTGTGGCTCCAATAGTAGCAACGTTTTATATTACAGAAGACCTTAAGTGGCATGCTAAAGACATTTGGATTTGGGTTCATGGGAATCATGTAAGGAAAAGGAAATAACATCAAATTTGTGTATTAAGTAACTAGGACAGCAATAAGGATCTCAACTGAAATCTGTTGGGTTGGGGAAAGGGACATATTCCAGAGCTACTTAAAGGGTCGATTGATTGGATTGAAGAAGATCAGGAATATAATGAATGGGAATGTCACTGAGATAGGAAAAGGGAACAACTGGCATTAGACAGGATGGGAAAGGAGGAAAATGTTTAGACATGTTAGATTTAAGGAACATGATACATCTAGCCAGGGGTAGACAGGAAGCAGGTAGAGCAGGGGTCTCCAAACTTTTTACACAGGGGGCCAGTTCACTGTCCCTCAGACCGTTGGAGGGCCGCCACATACAGTGCTCCTCTCACTGACCACCAATGAAAGAGGTGCCCCTTCCGGAAGTGCGGCGGGGGGGCCGGATAAATGGCCTCAGGGGGCCTCATGCGGCCCGCGGGCTGGGCCGTAGTTTGGGGATGCCTGAGGCAGAGTCTTTATTTATTAAGTCAGCAAATGCTTTTATCATAAGTACAAAAGTCACTACAATATGGTCCCTTCCTCCAAGGAGTTCAGTCTAATTGGAAACCTAAAGCAGGTCAACAGATGACTGGTCTCAGTGTAACCTGAAAAGTTCCATGATGGGTGATCACAGGATTTTTCTGGGACTTCAGTAGGAGTGCGTGAGGGGAGCTGGTTTGACAAGGAAATTGTGTTGAATCAGAACAAAAATTTGCGTGCCCTTTGGCCCCCAAATTTCATGTCTAGGAAATTCAATGGGAATAATAATAAAACACCTTCATCAGGATGTTTGTATAAGGATGTTTATCACAGCATTGTTTCTAAAAGTGGGAAAATTGGTGACAGCTTAAATGTATTAGAGACTGTTAAATAAATCCTGTGACAGCCATACAGTGGAAGACCGTGCAGCTATTAAAATGATGCTATAGATGTATGTTTATAAAGATGTTTATTATAATCATTAGTGAAAAAAGCAGATTCCTAAAGAGTATGTAGAGTATTCTACTTTTGTAAATAAAATGTTTAAGCATCTAAGTGAAGTGCGTAGAAAAAAAATTGGAAGGTCATATACCAAGATTATCTCTGGATAATGGAGTTGGTGATTTTTCTTCTTTTTTTTTTTTCTGGTTGTATCTTCTAATTTTTAAAAACCAGTGAACGTGCATTATTTGTGTGATATTTTTAAAAAGTAAAATTAAGAATAAACAAACAAACAAAAAATAAAGCACACTCTGGCAGAAGTGTGAAGAATTAATTGGAGGAGAGCAAGACTGGGGTCATGAATACTGATTTCAGTGATGCAGGCACAGATGACAAAGGACTAAGTCAAGGGGTATGGAGTAGGGATGGAAAGGAAGGGATAAAAATAAGATACACTGAAGAGGTAGAAACTTTAGGACTGTTGACTAACTGGATATGTAGAGGAATGGAGCCGGAAGTGGTAGATGAAACTATGAGGCTAGTAGAGCATTTATGGTCACATAAGGTGGCAGTGTGTTGCTCAGGTATAGGGAAGTTTCTTTTACTTAGGTTCTTGTGCAGTTGGCAAGTCGATGTTTTTGAACAGGATCATTTTTCTCTCGGGAACCTGTAGAACAGTCCAGAACCAGTCGCTTTAGTGTCCAGGGGAGGTAAGATGGGCTGATCCCTTGGTGGCACCAAGGACGGGACTGGTTAGCTAGAGGATGGTGCCCGACTTGAGAGATGACATGTTTCTCTTCTCAGTTATGGGAGCTATGAGGAGCCTGATCCCAAGTCGAACACCCAGGACACAAGCTTCAGCAGCATCGGTGGGTATGAGGTATCAGAGGAGGAAGAAGATGAGGAGGAAGAGCAGCACTCTGGGCCGAGCGTACTAAGCCAGGTCCACCTGTCAGAGGACGAGGAGGACAGTGAGGATTTCCACTCCATTGCTGGGGACAGTGACTTGGACTCTGATGAATGAGGCTTCCTTTGGGCCTCCTTGGTCAGCCTTCCCTGTTTTCCAGCCTAGATGATTTTGTTTATATTTGTACAGTGTCTGGTCCTGAAATCAGTAAACTAATACCTTAGCCTTTACAATAAGTTAATCATGAATGAATCTCCTCTCCTGGTCTTTCTTGGGGTAGTGTCACCCTCTGAATTAAAATCAAGCAACCCCCTCCTGCCTACCATTGATGAAAATGGAGCAATCTCCTCCTCCTCCTCCAGTGCCCGCTTTTAACTTCAATTATTGCTCTTGGTATCATGTTTCCTGGGGAAGGAGGAGAAATTATGAACGGACTGATAACTATGTCCTCTTGGTGTATTAGACAGTTTCCAAGCATGGTATTATCTCAGTTTTCTAGCAGGCTGGGACAGGTAACAGCCCCCCTGTGGGACAGGGAACTGAGTTCTTCCTGGCGGAGTCTATGCCACACTGAATAGATAAACCTATTGGACAGACTGCCCATTATTTTATTTGATTATGCAATGCCTTGTTCCTAAACGGGTTTGAGGCAAATGATTAAAAATCTTGGAAACAGCCTACACATCAGAAGAGATATGTTGCCATGTAAATGTGTTCTGTCCCCCCCACCCCTAGGGGAAGTGGTAGGAAAATGGTAAGTTCCTTAGGGCAAAGACTGTGTCTTCTGTTTCTTTTCATGCTTAGGATATGGTTCTGTGCATAGTAGGTAACTCAGTACATGTTTCTAGAATCACAAAATTCTCAATAGATTTGTCATTGAACATCCGCTTCATCATAAGCACTCTATCAGATCCTGGGGATGCAAAGCTAAATAAGACACATTCCTTTTACCCAGAGAGCTCATCTTCAAGTTGGGGGAGGGAGTAAAATTCAAAACATATTAATAAATCATTATAGTTCTGTGAGATAAGCACAATTAAAGAGCCAGATATAAAGTGTAGGGGAAGCGAAAGGAGTGATCATGTCTGCAAAAGTCAGGGAAGTCTTCCTAGAGGTAATTTTTAGCCGACTATTGAAGAAGTAGGAGTTTACCAGATGGGGAAGTCCAGGCAGAAGGTGACGTGAAGTGAAAAGGCCGAATCTAGAAATGGCAGAGTGTGTTCCTAGTTTGTTTGTTTGTTTGTTTGTTTGTACCTACCTTGTTCCAGAAAGGATTTAAGATTGTTTGCTTCCAGTCCTTTCATGCTGGACTGGCTAGAGATGAGACTGGAAGATGGGCAAGAAGCATGTCAGGAGCTTTGAATTTGATGCTAATCAGTGTGAATTTTATATTATTAGGAAACGAGCTCTAGTGGAGTGATGTTTAATCAGGACTGTGTTTTAGAAATTTTCTGAATATTGAACTGAAGAAAGAAATTGAATCATGACAATTGTGATCCCATTTTTGTAAAAGACAAAATTGTGTGTATATTTATATATGCTTGTGTGTACAAAGGAAAGGGTCTAAAATGATACATGCTAAACTGTTCACAGTGATAACCTCTGGGGAACGGGATTGGAGGTGAGGGGCTCTGGGGTTGTATGTGTAACAAGTGCGATGTGCTTTTATTTCTGTATCATTTGAATTTTTGCAAGTATGTATTATTTTTGTAATAAAAATGTTTTTAAATTATCAAGCAATAGTGTGGAGAGTGGTTTGGAGGGGAGCAAATCTAGTTCAAGGAAGAGGTAATGGAGCCCAAACTAGGGCTGTGGCATTAAGATGGAAGGAGTAGGATGAATCAGATCTTTCGGGTTAGAATCAATAGAACTTGATGACCAGTTGGCATTTGGGGGTAGAAGAGGACGAGGAACGGAAGGTGGCTTTTAGAATTTTGGTTTGGGAGAGTGGCTAGGTACAGGGTATTCATTCATTCATTTATTCATTCATTCATTTATCAAGCCACCTGGTTTTTTTTTTGTTGTTTTTTAGTGAGAGAGATGGAAAGGGAGAGAGTTGATGAGAAACATCAACTCATAGTTGTGGCATCTTAGTTGTTCATTGATTATGTGCCTTGACCCGGGTGCTCCAGCAAGCCAGTGTCCCCTTGCTCAAGCCAGCAACCTTGGGCTCAAGCCAGTGACCATGGGATCATGTCAATGATACCATGTTCAAGCCAGTGACCCTGCGCTCAAGCTGGTGAGCCTGTGCTCGAGCCAGCGACCTTGGGGTTTTGAACCTGGGACCGCAGCGTCCCATGCCCATGCTCTATCCACTGCGCCACCACTGGTCAGGCTCAGGCCACCTATACTGCTCACAAAAATTGGGATATTTTAAAATGAATATGAGGCAATCAGCTATCCCCTAATTTTTGTGAGCAGTATATTTTTATTTTTATTTATTTATTTATTTTTTTCATTTTTCCGAAGCTGGAAACGGGGAGGCAGTCAGACAGACTCCCGCATGCGCCCGACCGGGATCCACCCGGCATGCCCACCAGGGGGCGATGCTTTGCCCCTCTGGGGCCTTGCTCTGTTGCGTCCAGAGCCATTCTAGCGCCTGAGGCAGAGGCCACAGAGCCATCCCCAGCGCCGGGGCCATCTTTGCTCCAATGGAGCCTCGCTGCGGGAGGGGAAGAGAGAGACAGAGAGGAAGGAGAGGGGAGGGGTGGAGAAGCAAATGGGCGCCTCTCCTGTGTGCCCTGGCCGGGAATCGAACCGGTGACTCCTGCACGCCGGGCCGACGCTCTACCGCTGAGCCAACCGGCCAGGGCCTGTGAGCAGTATATTTTTAGCAAGCAGTGTGCCAGTGTGTCAGATGCTGATGCTGAAGTAAGATACTGTTTTCTGATTGCAGAGAACTTAGGTCCAGAATGAGAAGTAGATAATATAAATAGCAGAATAAGTGATCATTGCAATACATGTTTACAAGATCTGTGGTGAAAGGAAGGAGTCGCCAGCTCTGCTTATGAAGTAAGAAGGGGAAGGCTTCAAGAGGAGACCCTTGAAATAGATCATGCAGAGTAGGAAGGAGTTTTCCAGACAGTGAGAGGGGAAGGAAAGGGAGGGGACGTTCTAGGCAGAGGGAACAATGCTTAGGGGCATGAAATGCCTGGTTTGTTCACAGGACATGTAGTTTTGGATGTGTGGAATATTGAGAACATATGTGGTGCAGTGGTTACAAGGCCCAGGATCAAATGCTTACTTGAGAGAGAGCACTCCGGCAGCAGTGGGAAAAGGGATGGACTGGAGACGGGGGAACTGATGGCAGAGAGGAGAGAATGGGGACTTAGCCTGGCTGGGGCATTGGCAGCAGGGGATGGAGAAGAGCATCGTAGTGACTGATTGGAGAATGGAAAGAAAATAGAACCTAAGTTTCTGAGTTAACTGACTGGATTAACGGTGATGCCATTCTCTGAACAGGTTGAGGATGGGAGGTAGGAAAAACAGCTCAGTTCAGTTGGAAGCATGTAAGTTTAAAGTATGACAGGTAGAAAGCAAAGGGTTTGTGCAACCTTGGGAGTAGGTGA
The DNA here is from genome assembly GCF_036850995.1 of Saccopteryx leptura. Taxonomy (NCBI): domain Eukaryota; kingdom Metazoa; phylum Chordata; class Mammalia; order Chiroptera; family Emballonuridae; genus Saccopteryx; species Saccopteryx leptura. The sequence continues at coordinate 65,454,861 of NC_089516.1, read as the reverse complement.
GATCACCCGGGCTGCATGTGCAGTCAAATCAAGGAGGACAGAATCCTGGTGAAGACCAGTGTTGAGGGGTGGTGAGAAACTGAAGGAAAACCTGAAGAATGGTATTTTTCAAGCCAAGGAAGGAGTTTGCAGGGGGAAAAAAATGACAATGTATATACCACAGAGAGGGGAAGTAGAATGCATCCTGAGAGACAGACAGTCTTGGGTTTGGGCACCTGGGAAGTCCCTGGTGACCTTTGCTAGCAAAAATGGTTTTAGATGCGTGAGATAGGAGTCAGCCAGCAGCAAGCAGGGTGCGGAACAGATGGAAGAAGACTTAGTAATGATAGTGACCATGGACTATGCTGCCAAGAAGTGAGAGTGTGAGGAATGAAAGGGAGAGCAAATAGGCCTGCTTACGTAGGCTTGAGGTAGACAGTAATAGAGAAGAAGAGGTTAGAAACGAGCAAGAGGACAGTTGTGGGAAAGACCTCTGAAAAGAGGGAATGCCAGTTACCACAGGTAGCATTCCCTCCTGTAGGAGATCTTGACTCTGAGATAAAAGGATGGAGATAGTTACAGAATCAGTGAGATCAGTGTAGATAAGGGAGATAAGAAGTCATACTCCATAGCTACAGGTAGGTTCCTGTGTGAAATAGGTGAGATTATCCTTGTGAGAAACGTGAAAATGGGATGGGAGCTTGAGTAAGTGTTGACCTCCTTAGGGGGACAAGTAAAAACTGGAAACAAGCTAAATGTCCACCAGTAGCAGAGGTGTTTAATTATGGTACATCCATTCAGTAAAAATGCACATCTGTTAAAAAACAATGAGGAATATCTCTCTGTGCTAATATGGAAATACATTATTTTTAATATATAGTTTCGGATGTACATTATAATTCAACACCCATATACTTTACAGCAGGCTTACCCCCCAAAGTAGTTACTATCCATCTCCATGCAATTGATCCCCTTGACCCCTTTTGCCTACCCTCCCCCCAACCCTCTTGTCCTCTGGTACCCACAGCTAATCTGTTCTCTGTATCTATGAATTTGTTTTTGTTTGTTTATTTTTGTAGAGTCCTCATATTAGCAAAATCCTACAGTATTTCTCTTTCTGACTTGTTTCACTTAGTGTTATACCCTCAGAGATACTCTTGGGAAAAAAAGTGGTAGAATGGTATACAGTGTTTAATTTCATTTGTTTGGGAGACAAAGAAGATATAACTTGATGTTTGCATATTTACAGAAAAGATTCAGCAAAATGTACTTCACACTGTTTAACACCTGTGAGGTATAGAGTAGGGGAAAGGCTTGTTCTTTTCACTGAAAACCCTTCTGTTGACCTGTTTTCTTTTTTTGGACTGAACTGTTTGTTTTAAAGATTTTATTTTTTCATATTACAGAGGGGAGAGAGAGAGAAGGGGGGAGGAGCAGGAAGCATCAACTCCCATATGTGCCTTGACCAGGCAAGCCCAGGGTTTCAAACTGGTGACCTCAGCGTTCCAGGTCAATGCTTTATCCATTGTGCCACCACAGGCTAGGTGTTTTCCTTTTTTTAATGGTCACTGAGGGAAATGGAAGTTGGAGCTGACTAAGGATTCATAAAAGGATTGCTGGGTGTTGAGTATACCAATGAGGTTAGAGACCATTAATTTCAAATGGTACCAATGTACTTTATTGTGTGATTTTTCTTCAAAGGCACTTAGCAACACAGCTATCAGGGAGTAGAAGCAGAAAAGATAAAGCAGTTTGGGGTGAAGACCTGGATAAAAGAGACAGATTGGTGAATTTCCTTCCAATAACCATTTCATGACTATTCTATACCAAGCACTGTGCTGGGTGCTGTGAGTAGTGTTGGGGATGGATGAGTCACACACCTGAGGGCATTAAGTGAAGTGATAAATGCAGTGTCCTATTAAGGTGCAGAGGGACGGGGTGTACTTCCACGTCCGGAGCCACAGGAGACAGACCTCAGAGGTGACTAGTATGAGTTAGCCAGGCAAAGAAGGCAGTTGGGGGTAGAGAATGGGCATCATTGGAGGCAGAGAAAAGAGCATGTGAATAGTTAGCAATGGCTTGAGCACAGTGCACACGGTGGGGGCTGGTGAGAACTGAAAGCAGAATCAGCCAGGGTCCAGAATCCCAAAGATTAGACGGATCTGTTGAAGGACTTGGGTGATCTTAGCAGCAGTTTAGAATATAGATTGTGAGAGCATAGGACTGGAGATAGTGTGGCAGTCATTTAGGCAAGATGTGAGTCGGTTGTGAGGGAAGAACAGTGGGCAGAGATTTGAGAGACTTGAGGAGGTAGACTCTACAAGTGACAAATTCGATGTGGGGGATATTTCGGTCAATTAATAAATACTGATTGAACCTAGTGGGTACCAGGCACTGTTCTATGTGCTCTGTATACAGCAGTGAATAAAACAACCCCTTCCCTCAAAGAGCTTAGAATTTTAGTGAAGTAGCTGGACAGTAAACAAGTAAATAAGAGTGACTTGGCCTGACCTGTGGTGGCGCAGTGGATAAAGCGTCGACCTGGAATGCTGAGGTCGCTGGTTCAAAACCCTAGGCTTGCCTGGTCAAGGCACATATGGGAGTTGATGCTTCCTGCTCCTCCCCCTTCTCTCTCTCTCTCTCTCTCCCCCCCTCTCCCCCCTCTCTAATAAAAATGAATAAATAAAATCTAAAAAAGTAAATAAATAAATAAATAATCTTAAAAAAAAAGTGACAAGTACTGCGAAGCAAAAACAGTGTTGTGAGAGGGCTCAGGGTGAGGGTGCTAATGCATTAGGCCAGGAAGCCCTTGTGGAATGGCTGTCACTGGCACAGAAATATAAGTGTATTACTTTGATACAGTTAAAACGATTTTTAGAAATTTTAAAAGATAAGCAATGAAATAACCACAAAAAGATACTTGAAAAGACTGGTCAGAGAAGTATGAGGAAGCCAGGATACACTGTGGTTAGGGACGCCAGAGGAGAATTCCACAGGCGATGTGGTCAGTGAGGGCCAGCACCTGCAGAAAGGTCAGTCAGTTAAGAACTGACATTTGTCACTTGGACTTGGCAGTTACTGAGCCTAATGAAAGCAGTTGCTGTGGAATGGTGGGTGCAGAAACCAGATGGCAAGTGGGTGGAAGAATTGAATGTGAGGAAGTAGAAACAGTGTGATTTGATTAAGTAAGAGCTAGCATTCACTGTGCCAGCCTCTGTGGAGAGCTCTTTCTACCTGACCTTCTTTAATTCCAAACCTCCTGAGGTATTATTAATCCCATTTTCCAGATGAGAGAACTGGTTCAGGGGCACAAAGGATGGAGGGATCAGCCTCGGACTACAGGACCACCTTTAAATTATGACCAGAAAGATGGGTATTGGACATATGTAAGCAGCAGGAAGGGGGCAAACCATGTTTTTGGGTGCTGTAGACTCTAATGAGGAGTTTTTATCCTAAAAGCAGTGGGAAACTTTTCATAGGGAGTGCGGAGGCGCTTGAGAAGGTAACCTCAGGTTTGTGTTTCCAAAATGTTAGCTTTTTCCATATCAGTGTAAAAATAGCCACTTCTTTTCTGCTGCTAGTCAAAGCTTCTTTTGCAGGGTCTTAGGCATTACAGTACAATATTTGCCTAAATATAATACCCTAACTTGTTTTTTGTCCAACTTGGAAGACAACTGGTGTGCTTGTTAAAAATACTGCTTCCTAGTTCAGTTCAGGCCTCTTGAGTCAGAACATCTAGGCAAGAAGACTGATGGAAAAAAAAAAAAAAGAAAGAAAGAAGAATGATGGTCTGTTTTACAGATGATCCAAGTGATTCTTATCTGAGAAGTCTGGGAAACTAATCAAGCAATGTTTCCAAATTAATGTTATCTTCAGCTGTTCTTCAAACAAATTATATCAAAATGGAAGCACTAGTTTGCCTATTAAAAATTTTAATTCGCTGGGTGGATCCTGGTCAGGGTGCATGCGAGAGTCTGTCTCTGCCTCCCTGCCTCTCACTTAATTACAAAAAGCAAATTTAAATTCTTGGGCTTGGAATGTGTGTTTTTAATATGCACATCTGTAATTCTGATGCAGATAGCCATTAAAGTAATAATAGCAACAGTATTAATAATCCTTTGGTAAATGTAAGTCCTTTAGAAGAAATATAGAATTACAATATTTTAATTATCAGGTATGTAATACTGCAAATTTATCCTTGGCTTTTTGGTTCATAATAATGATTCAAGGATTTTCAAAGTATTACTTTTAATATTATATATCTCACCTATTTATAAATATGCATAAACTGTGACAATTTAAATTATATACAAATTATAAGTTCTGCAAATTGGTTTAAATAGGTGTAAGACTTTCAAAATCATTTCTTTTAAATTTTGCCTATGTAGGTTTGAATTCTCCAAACTTTGGGAACTTCGAATCCGGTTTTTTCAAACAACTCCATATTACAAGTTTTCGACTTTTTTTAATGTCCTTCATCCTGATTTACAATAAAATAAAAATGTATGCTAATATCTCATGTTTCTCTCTCACTTAAAATAGTCCAAGTAAAATTTTTTATCAACCAAAAATTTGACTCAGTTATTTATAATACTATATATAAGCAGTGGTCTAATAATAGAATAAGCAAAATTAAATTACATTTTAGTAGGTGGAAGGTATATCACATCTAAAAACTGAAGGCAAATAAGTGCTCAGAACTAGAAGGATGGTTAAATAGGAAGGAAAACGAATTTATAAATGAGAAATGAAGATTGCTAGGGCGCTAGATATATTTTGCTTCACTTTTATCAACTGTGTAAATATAGCAGAAGAAAGTATCTCAGTAAGTGTATTAGAGGCTGTTTATTTTAGACAACTCACTTCCTAAATTTCTTTATTCTAAATTTTGACATCCTGCTTTATCTTTAAAGTGTCAGCACAGTGTGCATGTTGTGATCATGAAGGCAAGAGTTTAAACCAGTCCTTTCATTTGTTGCTTTGTGTCTTCCCACCAAATAGAGGTTCTAGATTCCCAATGGTGTACCTTGTAGATGTGATGAGGAACTCATCAGAGCCTGGGAGGAGGATCTTTTTAAAGCCTCCCAAGTGATAGGGAGGCCTGCCGCCTTCTTCCCCAACCCCTGAAATAGACAACTTGATGCAGTTTCTCCATTACTGCAAAAATTCATAGGTGTCAATATTCCAATTCCAAACCAATTGATTCCTTATCAATAAGGAATTTTCAGCCTTTTGCCTTTGTTCTGCTCTACCAAACAGCTTTCACTCTAGCAAACAGTGGTTAAAATAATGAATCTTATCCAGTTTGGGATGTATGACAATTTTGAAAATATGGTAAAAGCTGTGGAATCTCCCTCCAGAAGAAAAATATAAATACAAGGTTTTGTGTAGATAATATTGAGTGTTTCTTGGACTCCTGGTTAAAAAACGAATATAAAAAAAAGAGGTGTAGTCTGAGGTTTCAAGTAACTTGATCTCCAAAGGTGTCTAAGTCTTGGACAATAGAGCATAATTTAAATACTCCTAAATATTTTTTAAAATATTTTATTTATTGATTTTGAGAGAGAGAGAGAGAGAAAGGAAGGGAGAGAGAAAGAAGGAGGAGAGAAATGACAAGCATTAACTCATAGTTACTTCACTTTAGTTGTTCATTGATTGTTTCTCCTATGTGCTTTGACCCGGGAAACCCAGGATTTCGAACCGGCGACCTCAGCATTCTAGGTCGACCCTCTATCTACTGTGCCACTACAGGACAGGCAGTACTCCTAAATCTTAAGAAAGAAAAAATCATAAGTTTCAAGTGAGATTGTCAATTTACAACAGAAAAGTTGGGACAGCACATTTTCACTCTCTTGAGATAAATTTACAAGTTGTTCCACTTCCCCCCAACCTTCTAAATGCCAGCTGTAACTCAGATTCCGGTAGAATCTCTTTGTGAAGGGGAAAAAAATAAACAAAAACCCACATTTCAGGTCCAAGTGTCTTAGAAAAGTGTAGTGTGGTGGTTTCAAATACAGGCCTGTTATACTGTGGCATCCACAACTTACTAGTTACATGACCTTGAGCAGTTAACTAAGGTTAGGCTTCTTCAACTACTTGACAAGGTTGTAGCTGAGAGTTAAAGGTTTAGCATCTTAGCCGCTCAGCACAGTGCCTGCTGCATCATACACAGGCAGTAAATGTCAGCTATTCCGAATAAACCGGAGTTCACAGTTTACACCAACTTAAGTTACTCTAACTCCTGAAAGTAAAATCTGAATGTTAAATTCCTTAACAGCGGTTAGTCTTCTTGTATTCCTAAATCAGAATTACCTTCAAGACTTTTGGAACTCCCATTGTGCCCATTAATCTTCCCTGCAGTCAGATTTGCTGCCCCGCCCACCCCTTGGCTGAAAGCCAGCACCCCGTCTCTCTCTCTCTCTCTCTCTCTCTCTCTCTCTCTCTCTCTCTCTCTCTCTCCCTCCCTCCCCCCCCCCCCCCCACTGATCCAAGTGAACGTGTGTAAACAGAGGGGAAAAGTTTCATAACCACGTGTTGACTTCACCTCCCGTGCTGGTGGGACCAGAAAACAGAACTTTTCCATTTATTTGATGCTCCTTTATTTAAAAAAAAATCTTTAGGACACAAATAAAAGTAACACAATTACTTGAAGGCCCTGGACAGCTCCGTGCATGATTACAGCTTCAAATGCTATAATAGGAACTGTATTGCAGATATGAAAAAGGTCTAAGAATTTGTTTAGCATTAACTTTTGTAATTTAAATATGTTAGCTTTTCTTCCAAATTTCTAGACATGTTTCCAAAATTTAAATTTAGAATGCAAATTTTGGGTTTTGAAAGGTTTGCTTCTCATTTTATTTTTTGTATGATTTCATTTTTTTTACTTTAAAATTAAATTACAGTATAAGATACGCATTTAACTCAGATCTCCAGATAAGTATGGCTTCTCCTAACTTTGAGCAACAAATATCAGACTGGACAGAATTTGTTTATCAGAAAATGCAATATAAATTCTTTAAAAGGTAAGATGAAGAAAATTCTCACAGTAAAACCAGAAGTTGTTCTCTTTAACTCCATCCTAGCGTGATGACTTTTATTTTCTTCTTTTTCCAAGTGAGAGGAGGAGAGATAGAAAGACAGACTCCTGCATATGCCCTGATCGGGATCCACCTGGCAACCCCCATCAGGGACCAATGCTCTGCCCATCTGCCTGTGCTCGTAATGGAGCTATTTTTAGCACCTGAGGCAGAGGCTCCACGGAGCCATCCTCTGTGCCTGGGGCCGATGTGCTCAAGCCATTTGAACCATTTGAGCCATGGCTGCGGGAGGAGAAGAGAGAGACAGAGAAGGGGGAAGGGGTGGAGAAGCAGATGGTTGCTTCTCCTGTTGCCCTAATTGGGAATTGAACTAGGGATATCCACACACCAGGCTGACACTACCACTGAGCAAACTGGCCAGGGCCACATCATGACTTTTAAAAATATATATATATTTTTATTTTAGAGAGAAAGAGAAAGAGAGAGATCAATTTGTTTTACTTAAGCATTCATTGCTTGATTCTTTTTTTTTTTTTGCAAGAGAGAGAGAGACAGAGAGTCAGAGAGATGGATAGTTGGAGAGATGAGAAGCATCAACTCAGAGCTGTGGCACTTCAGTTGTTCATTGATTGCTTCTCATATGTGCCTTGACTGGGGGGCTCAAGCTGAGCCAGTGACCCCTTGCTCAAGCCAGTGACCTTTGGGCTCAAGCTGGCGGCCTCGGTTTCAAACCTGGGACCTCAGCATTGACACTCCATCCACTGAGCCACCACCGGTCAGGCCATTGGTGCATTCTTGTATGTGCCCAGACCAGGGATTGAACCTGCATCCTTGGCATATCGGGATGTTGCTTTATCCAACTGAGCTGTCTGGCCAGGGCACAAGATGACTTTTTAAATCTTTATTTAGAAGTTATTACATATTAATACATCCATTCCATTAGTACACATTTTATATCACAGTTTAGTCAATTGACTTCTAATTTTAAGGGCTCCTCATAACATATAAAAACTGTGTTTTTCCATACAAACTTATAATTACTAAAATTTTTAAGCTTAAACTGCTTTTGATATTAGAGCTGGGTGAAGAGGACTGCCTGGAGCTTCTCTAGGTATCAAATCTTACCATAAATAGAGCCCAAGACTTAAAAGACAATCTCTAAACATATAGGTCAAAGAGGGTGTGCTGCTTTGTCCCCTCCCCCAGTACTCATTACAAAATAACAACTGAATTTCCATGAACTCTTCCATTCTCCAGTATATGCTATCTTGGTGCATTTTGCGAGGGATGTGTTTACTTGCCAAGTCCGTGATATGCTGCTTTGGAGCCTAGAGACAGTTCAGAGATACTCATGTACACAATTTACAAAATAATTAGACTTCTGACATTGTCTAATTAGACTTCTGACATGTCCAAATTAAGGTGTCATAGTACCTAAGAAATAGGGCTTTAAAATCCAATGCTGCCCTGGCCGGTTTGCTCAGTGGACAGAACATCAGCCTGGTATGTGGATGTCCCAGGTTCAATCCCCAGTAAGGGCAAACATGAGAAGCGACCATGTGCTTCTCTTCCCCTCCATCTCCTTCCCCTTCTCTTTCTATTACTCTCCCTCAACCAGTGGCTCAATTGGTTCAAGCATAGCCCCAGATGCTGAGGATATAGCTTGGTTGGTCTGAATGTGTTAGCCTCAGGTGCTAAAAATAGCTTGGTACTCGAACATTGTCCCCAGACAGGGGTTGCTGGGTGAATCCTGGTCAGAGTGCATGTGGGAGTCTGTTTTTCTATCTCACTTAAAAAAAAAATTCAAACTCCTATGCTGCATCTGGCTCTTTAGGCAAGTCCCCTGGGTCTTAGTGTTCTCATCTGTAAATATAGGATAGTAGGATCATCATAAAAATTAAATGAAATAATATTGTGAAGTGCTTAGTAAGCACTCAGTATATGTTGACTATTGTTTTATTATTACAAATAAATGGGTAGGAAAGGGGAGATGGATCTTCCCCTGTTCTGATTCCACAGCTCATCAGTTAGGAAATCACAGTCCACTAGTGTTGCAGTTCAAGTAGAAAAGCAAGGCATGCTGCTAAACCAGTGAATGCAAAACTATTGGAAGCAAGTACGTCCACTCTGGGAAGACAAGGTTTCAGTCTCAGCAATCAGCTGTGTCCAAACCTTAAGTCAAACTGAAATGAACATTTACTGATTTATTATTATTCAGCAATGAGAAATTTAACAAATAGGCAAGTACTCGTATTTGCTCGTTAGTGCATTCTCCACTAATTGACAAATCTAGGCCCTGGCCAGTGGCTCAGTGGATAGAGTGTCCACCCAGCCTATGGACATTCCAGGTTCAATTTCCGTTTAGGGCACACAGGAAGCAACCATCTGCTTCTTCCCTCCTCCCTCTCCCCTTATCTCTGCCTTCCTCTCCCACAGCCAGTGCCTCTATTGGTTCAAACATTTCCCTGGGTGCTGAGGATAGCTTGATTGGTCCAAGCATGTCAGCCTCAGGTGCTAAAAATAGCTGATACTGGAGCATCAGCTCCAGATGGGGTTGCTGGGTGGATCCTGGTCAGGGCACATGCAGGAGTCTGCCTCACTATCTCCCCTCCTCTCACCTAAACAAACAGGACAAATCTACATGAGAAGTCACTGTAATCAGAATGTTACTTAGTCAAGGAGAAAATCAGAACCAGGACAGGAAGTTGGATTTTTACTTTATTTATTTATTTATTTATTTATTTATTTATTTATTCATTCATTTTAGAGGAGGGAAAGAGAGAGAGAGAGAGAGAGAGAAAGAGAAAGAGAAAGAGGAGAGACAGAGAGAGAGAAGTGGGGGAGGAGCTGGAAGCATCAACTCTCATGTGCCTTGACCAGGCAGGCCCAGGGTTTTGAACCGGCGACCTCAGCATTTCCAGGTCGACGCTTTATCCACTGCGCCACCACAGGTCAGGCCAGATTTTTACTTTTTACTATGGAAAATCTCAAACATGCTTAAAAGTAGAAAAGTATAATGAAAATTATCAACATTTTGCCAGTCTTTTTTCATCTTTCCTATCCCTTTCAGGGAGAGCTGTAGTATTTTAAAACGAATTCTAGACATCATATTTTGCCAGTAAATTCTTCAGTGTATATTTTTTATGGATAAAAGCATTAAATATAAATAACTCCTCTACCTTTATTATATATTGGGTTGGGGAATAAGTTCGTAGCGTTTTTATATTTTCTTTTATTTTACAACGATTTGTTTGCTGTTTGGCAAAGGGTAAGTATTCATTCGATAAGACTCTTTCTGCTCTACAAAACTGTTAATTGTATTTTTGAGTTATTTAATTATTTATTAGTTTTGAGGCTTAGAAATGGAATACCCAGGAGGCAAAAATCAACATTTTCGACACTTGCTCTTCTTTGCTTTTCATTGAGGTCAAAAAGCTGCCGAAGCAGCCCAAGACATTTGCGACGTGTACGGAGAAGGTGTCATAGGCGAGTCTACAGCACGGAAATGGTTTGCAAAGTTCAAAAATGGCGACTTTGACGTCGATGACACGTGCCGCAGCGGAAGGCCTTCTGAATTTGATGAAGAACTGGGAAATGCTCGAAAAGAATGCCATGGTCAACAAGGAGCTCTACATTGCCCAGCTACACCGCGTGAATGAGGCTGTTCAACTGAAAAGACCTGATCGACATGGACAAACCATACTCCTTTACGACAACGCCAGGCCCCATGTTGCACAAGTCGTCAAAGCCGCACTCCAAGAGCTCGAATGGGAGGTCCTTCAGCATCTGCCGTATTCTCCGGACCTTGCACCGACCGATTACCATCTTTTCCGCTCCCTGTCAAACGATATGAAGGGCGTTACCTTCGATAACCAGGCCCTTAAAAACTGGCTCAAAAACTTCTTTGACACCAGACCAGGCGATTTTTGGCAGAATGGCATCAACAAATTGGTCGAGAGGTAGGAAGAGGTTGTAAACAGCAACGGCGAATATATAATAGATTAACTTTATTGATATAATCATTGTTTTTTGTTTAAATAAAAGTCTTCGTTAAAAACGCTACGAACTTATTCCCCAACCCAATACTTGAAGCCTCTACTGCTTTTCTAAAATGGCTCAAAGTTTATCTTCAGGACATTATTTCTGCTTATTTCTTCTAAGTTTTAGGGTTTCAGTAAGAATGCCATTCATTTCTGTTATCCTGCTTTCATAATAATTTAAATAGCTACCATTTATTGACCATGTAATATGACAGATACCATGTTTTATGTATTGAGTTGAACCATACAAAAAACATGTTTGTACATCAAAATGAGATTGAATATTGGCAATTTCATATAGTTCAACTTAGTACATTATCTTCTTTAATCCTCACAATTACCCCAAGTATAGATGGTAATATGTCCATTTTTACAGATGAGAATAATTAAGTGACTTTCCTGAAGTCACATATGTATAAATGGTAGAGCCAGGATTTGGGTACAGGTCTGTTTCTAAAAACCCATGTGTTTTAACACAATACTGCTTTTATTTTAAATCCTTTTTAATTTTTTAATTACATACATTATTATATTAGATTCAATGATTAGATATTACATAAGCAAGTGATCAAACCAATAAACTTTGCAGCCACCTGGCATTATACATAGTTATTAGAATATATTATTGACTATACTCCTTATGCTGTGCATCCCCATGACTATTCTGTAACAACCCATTTGTATTTCTTTTCTAAAAAATACTTTTAAAATTTTAATTTATTGATTTTAGAGAGAGGGGAAAGTAGAGAGAGAGAGAGACAGAAACATGGATCTGTTCCTCTATTTGCCTTGACCGAAGACTGAACCGACAACCTCTGTGTATCGGGGCAATGCTCCAACCATTTGAGCTATCCAGCCAGGGCCAGCTTGTGCTGCCTTTTTTTTTTTTTTTTTACAGAGGCAGAGAGAGAGAGAGAGAGAGAGAGAGAGAGGGATAGATAGGGACAGACAGGAATGGAGAGAGATGAGAAGCATCAATCATCAGTTTTTCGTTGCGACACCTTAGTTGTTCATTGCTTTCTTATACGTGCCTTGACCATGGGCCTACAGCAGACCGAGGAACCCCTTGCTCGAGCCAGCAACCTTGGACTCTAGCTGGTGGCCTTGCTCAAACCAGATGAGCCCGCACTCAAGCTGGCGAACTCGGGGTCTCGAACCTGGGTCCTCCACATCCCAGTCTGACGCTCTATCCACTGCGCCACTGCCTGGTCAGGCAACTTGTGCTTCTTAATCCTTTCATTTTTTTCACCCAATTTCCCCTCCCATTTGGTAATCGTCAAAATGTTCTCTGTATCTATGAGTCTGTTTCTCTTCTGCTTGTTCATTTATTTTGTTTTTCTTTTAGAATCTATTGTTGATGAATATGTATTTATTGCCATTTTATTGTTCATATTTAATATCTTTATTTTCTTCTCTTTTTTTAAGTGAGAGAAAGAGAGACAGAGAGAGATGGACAGACAGGAAGGGAGAGAGATGAGAAGCATCAATTTTTCCTTGCGATGTCTTAGTAGTTTATCGATTGCTTTTTCATATGTACCTTGACCCACGGGGCTCCAGCCAACCCAGTGACCCCTTGCTCAAGCCAATGACCTTAGGCTCAAGCAGGTGACCATAGGGTCATGTCTATGATCCCACACTCAAGCCAGTGACCGTGCACTCAAGCTGGTGAGCCTGTGCTCAAGCTGACGACCTTGGGGTTTTAAACCTGAGTCCTCAGCCTTCCAGGCCATTGCTCTATCCACTGTGCCACTGCCTTGTCAGGCTTTTTTTCTTCTTTTTAAGAAGACCCTTTAACATTTCATATAATACTGGTTTGGTGGTGATGAACACCTTTTTTTAAAAAAAATTTATTTATTGATTTTACAGAGAGAGGGGGTGGGGAATAAGAAGTAGTTGTTTCACTCTAGCTGTTCATTGGTTGGTTGTCATACGTGCCTTAACCAGGCAAGCCCAGGGTTTCAAACTGGTGACCTCAGTATTCCAGGTTGGTGCTCTATCCACTGCACCACCACAGGTCAGGCTTAGCCTTTTCTTGTCTGGGAAGCTCTTTATCTGCCCTTGGATTCCCAATGATATCTTCTTTGGGTAGAGTAGTCCTGGTTGTTGCTCCTTGCTTTTTTTTTTTTTTATCACTTTGAATATTTCTTGCCAATCACTTCTGGCCTGTAAGGTTTCTTTTGAGATATCAACTGACAGTCTTATAGGTAATTAATGGCTTTTCTCTTGCTGCTTTTCTCTTTTAAGATTGTCTCTTTGTTCTTAATCTTTTGCATTTTAATTATGATGTCTTGGTGTGGGCCTCTTTGGGTTTGGGACTTTCTGCACTTACTGGACTGGTATGTCTATTTCCTTTATCAAGTTAGGAAAGTTTTCTGTCATTATTTTTTCAAATAGGTTTTCAACTTGTTGCTCTCTCTCTTCTCTTTCCAGCACCCCCACAACATGAATGTTGGTACACTTGAAGTCTCAGAGACAGGCTCCTTACACTATCTTCATTTTTTTGGATTCGTTGTTTCTTTTGGCTGTTCTGATTGGGTGTTTTTTGCTTCCTATTCCAAATCACTGATTTGATTCTCAAGTTTCTTTTTTTTTTTTTTTTTTTCATTTTTCTGAAGCTGGAAACGGGGAGGCAGTCAGACTCCTGCACGCGCCCAACCAGGATCCACCCGCATGCCCATCAGGGGGCAATGCTCTGCCCATCTGGGGCATTGCTCTGTTGCATCCAGAGCCACTCTAGCACCTGAGGCAGAGGCCACAGAGCCATCCTCAGCACCTGGGCCAACTTTACTCCAATGGAGCCTTGGCTGCAGGAGGGGAGAGAGAGACAGAGAGGAAGGAGAGGGGGAGGGGTGGAGAAGCAGATGGGCGCTTCTCCTGTGTGCCCTGGCTGGGAATCGAACCCGGGACTCCCGCACACCAGGCCGACGCTCTACCGCTGAGCCAACCAGCCAGGGCCTCAGGTTTCTTTATTCTACTGTTGATTCCCTATAAATTATTCTTTATTTCAATTAGTGCATCCTTCATTTCTGACTGGTCCCTTTTTATGCTGTTGAGGTTCTCACTAAGTTCATTGAGCATTTTTATAAGCAGTGTTTTGAACTCTGCATTTAGTAGTTGTTTGTCTCTTTTGTTTTGTTCTTTTCCTGGAGTATTGTTCTGTTCTTTCATTTGGGATGTTTCTTTGTCTCCTCATTTTATTGCCTCCCTGTGTTGTTTCTGTGTATTAGGTAGAGGTGCTATGTCTCCCAGGCTTGTAGAGTGGTCCTATGTAGTAGCTGTTCTGTAAGGTCCAGTGGCACAGCCACCCTGATCATCCAAGCTGGGCACTTGAGGTATGCCCCACCCCCACCTCATGTTGGTTGTGTACATCCTTCTGTTGTAGTTGAGCCTTGATTGGTATTGGTACGTCAATGGGAGGAATTTACCCCCAGGCCAATCAGATGGAAGGGTTGGATGTGACCACCAACCTCCAACCACTGTGGAGGATCAGCTGTGCAGGTGCCCACCTCACAGAGCAGGACTTACCTCAGCAGGGTTCTGGTGCCCCCTGAGCTCACCCTTTGAGTGTGTCACTGGTGGAGGTGGTTGGGTAGCAGCGCTTCAACATGAACGGAAGCTGTCCACTGGTGCGCTTGCCTGTGTTCTGCCCGGGGCCACCCAGCATGAGCTAGAAAGTGATCTGCAGGTGGCTGCTACTTGTGCTGGGCTTGGAGGTGCCCAGCAGAGGCCAAGCAGCGAACCATTCCTGGCTGCTGCTAGTGCTAGGCCTGGGGCCACTTATGTTGGCATGCTGAGGCCAGATGCTTGTTTGAGAGCTTTTAGGAAAATCTGAAGCATGAGCCAAGACAGGCCATCATGTGGAAAAGGCACTGGCAACCCTCGAGTGGGCCTGCAGGTGGAGTGGGTAGGACTTCAGGGAACCACCAGGGTGGGGCAAACTGTGAGCCAGGTTGATGGGAGTCTCAGGTAGGGGCCTGCCTGCCAGCTCTGTGGGGAGAAGGCTCATCAAAGGAACAATGGCTTCTGCCAGCACTGCGTCTGGGAGAAAAATGCCACTCCAGCGCTTGCCTTGGTGCTGGACAATCCAGTTCCTCTCTGCATGTCTCTAACGCCTGTCAAACTGCTGGCCCAAAGGGAGGGAATTTGACTTAGTCTGTGCGTGGGCCCTTTAACAGGAACTTCCTGGGACTCCAGCAGCCCTCTGTCCCCCTCAGCCTCAATCCTCACTGGCTTTTACAGCCAGAACTTATGGGGGCTTCTCCTCCTGGCACTGAAACCCTGGACTGGAGGGCCTGCTATGGGGCTGGGACCCCTCACTCCTCAGGTGGGACCTCCATAGCCGAAATATCCCTCCCAATTTTTATCTGCCACACGTGGATATGGGACCAGTCCGTCCAAAATCTCTGGCCTTCCTATCAGTCTCCATGTGGCTTTTTCTTTAAATCCCTAGCTGTAGACTTCCATTCATCCAGATTTCAGGCAGTTTTGAATGATGGTTCTGTAGTTTAGTTGTAGTTTTGACATGGCTGTGGGAGGAGGCAAGTAACACATTTATGTATGCCACCATCTTGACCCAAAGTCTCTAACACAATACTGCTTTTAAAAAATGTATCTTGCGGCTGGTGGTGGCACAGTGGATAGAGCATTGACCGGGGATGCTGAGATCCCCAGTTTGAAACTCTGAGTTTGCTGGCTGGAGCACCTGCTTATCCAGCTTGAGCGGCAGGCTCACCAGCTTGAGTGTGGGATTGCTGGCTTGAGCACAGGATTATTGACACGACCCCAAGGTCTTTGGCTTGAGCCCAAAGGTCGCTGGCTTGAGCCCAAAGGTCGCTGGCTTGAGCAAGGGGTCACTGGCTCATCTGGAGCCGCTCAGTCAAGGCATATATGAGAAGCAATCAATGAACAGCTACAAGTTGATGCTTCTCATCTCTCTTCCCGTCTGTCTCTTTCTCGCTTGCTAAAAACAAAGAAAAAAACATTCTGTTCCTTGTCAGGTAGCTTAATTGGTTAAAGCCTCATCGTGATACCCCGAAGCTTCAGGTCCAAGCCCTGGTCAGGGTATACACAAGAATCAAACAGTGAGTTCATGAATAAGTGGAACAACAAATCAATGTTCCTCTCTCTCCCTTTCTAAAATCAAAAATGTTTTAATGTGATAAGGATGCGACAAAGCAGGCACTGACACACTGTGATTGTGGAAGTGTAACTTAGTATGACTTCGCTAAAAACTATTTGACACTGTGCATCAAGAGCCTTAAGAATTTTCATCTTCAAAATGTGGCCTGTGGTGGCGCAGTGGATAAAGTGTCAACTTGGAATGCTGAGGTCTCTGGTTTGAAGCCCTGTACTTTCCTGGTCAAGGCACATATGAAAGGTGATGCTTCTGGCTCTTTCCCTCCCCCCTTTCTCTCTCTCCTCTTTCTAAAAATAAATAAATAAAATGTTTAAAAAAATTTCTCTTCAGCAGCTCTGTAAGAGTATCCTAAGGGAATAATCAGAGATGAACCTGAAGATTTATGTAAAATATGCTCATCAAAGTATTATTATTATTATTATTTTGCAAGAGAGAGACAGAGACAGAGAGAGTGAAGGAGGAAGGGAGAGAGATGGGAAGCATCAACTCATAGTTGCAGCACCTTAGTTGTTCATTGATTGCTTTCTCATACCTGCCTTGACCGGGGGGCTACAGCAGAGTGAGTGACACTTTGCTCAAGCCATTGACCATGGGATCATGTCGATGGTCCTGCGCTTAAGCCGGTGATCTTGGGGTTTTGAACCTGGGACCTCAGCATCCCAGGTTGACTCTCTTTTTTTTTTTTTTTTTTTTTTTTCATTTTAGAAAGGAGAGAGGGAGGGAGGGAGAGAGAGAGAGAGAGAGAGGAGAGAGAGAGATAGGGGGAAGGAGCTGGAAGCATCAACTCCCATATGTGCCTTGACCAGGCAAGCCCAGGGTTTCGAACCGGCGACCTCAGCATTTCCAGGTCAACGCTTTATCCACTGCGCCACCACAGGTCAGGCCAGGTTGACTATCTACTGCACCACCACCAGTCAGGCAAACTATTATATTTTTAATATTAAAAATTGGAATAAATGAGTGTTCAACAGTAAGGGATTAAATTAAGGTACAGCCAAAAGATAGACATGGGGAAATGCTGATGATACAATATCAAGTGAGACTAGCACTATACAAAATTAAGGATGACCATATTTTTTGTTAAAAAAAATATAGAAAAAGCCTAACCGGGTGGTGGTGCAATGGATAGAGCGTCGGACTGGGATGCGAGGACCCAGGTTCGAGACCCCAAGGTTGCCAGCTTGAGCGCGGGCTCATCTGGTTTGAGCAAAGCTCACCAGCTTGGACCCAAGGTCACTGGCTCCAGCAAGGGGTTACCGGGTCTGCTGCAGCCTCCATGGTCAGGGCATATATGAGAAGGTAATCAATGAACAACTAAGGTGTCAAAACGAAAAACTAATGATTGATGCTTCTCATCTCTCTCCGTTCCTGTCTGTCTGTTCCTATCTGACTCTCTCTCTCTGTAAAAAAAAAAAAAAAATTATATATATATATATATATATATATATATATATATATATATATATATATATATAGAAAAAGTCTAGGAGGAAATACAGGAAAATTACAACAGTGTTTATGTCTACACAGTGATATGAAGAGTGGCTTCATTTTCTTTTTTAAATTTTTCTATAATTTCTATAACATATACTTTCCTCATAAAAAATACTGAAAATAAATTTTGGTAAAGGAAAAAAGTCAGTTATAATCCCACTACTCTAATACATTAACTTTTAATTTTTGCATATCATCCCCCAGTCTTTTTTCTCACATTGCATTATTTACCTGATAGCAGTTATGGTGAGCAAAGTATATGGGTTTTTTTTAACTTTAAAAAATTACTGTTATGGGCCTGACCTGTGGTGGCACAGTGGATAAAGCGTCGACCTGGAATGCTGAGGTTGCCGGTTCAAAACCCTGGGCTTGCCTGGTTAAGGCACATATGAGAGTTGATGCTTCCTGCTCCTCCCCCCTTCTCTCTCTCTCTCTCTCTCTCTCTCTCTCTTTCTCTCTCTCCTCTAAAATGAATAAATTAAAAAAAAATTACTATTATGTTGCCTGACCAAAGGTGGTGCATTGGATAAAACGTCGACCCAGAACACTGAAGTCACCTGTTCAAAGCCCTGAGGTCTCTGGCTGTGAGCTCAGACTTATCAGCATGGAGTCACTGTCTTGAGCACAGGACCACCCACATGATCCCAAGGTCGCTAGCTTAGGCCCAAGGTTGTTGGCTTGAGCATGGAGTAAGTGGCTTGGCTTGAGCCCCCCAGTCAAGGCAAGTATGAGAAGCAATGAATAAACAATTAAAAATTTTATTTATTTATTTATTTTTTACAGAGACAGAGAGAGAGTCAGAGAGAGGGATAGACAGGGACAGACAGACAGGAACGGAGAGAGATGAGAAGCATCAATCATCAGTTTTTCATTGCGCGTTGCAACACCTTAGTTGTTCATTGATTGCTTTCCCATATGTGCCTTGACCGCGGGCCTTCAGCAGACCGAGTAACCCCTTGCTGGAGCCAGTGACCTTGGGTTCAAGCTGGTGGGCTTTTTCCTCAAACCAGATGAGCCCGCACTCAAGCTGGCGACCTCGGGGTCTTGAACCCGGGTCCTTGGCATCCCAGTCCGACGCTCTATCCACTGCGCCACCGCCTGGTCAGGCTCAATGAATAAACAATTAAAGTGAAGAAATACGAGTTGGTGTTTCTCATCTCTCTCCTCCCTCTCTTTCTCCTTCTCTCTCTCTCTCTCTTTCTGAAAAAAATAAAAAAAGAATAACTATTCTGAGTATATATATACAGTGGTACCTTGATATATGAGTTTAATTCGTTCTGTAACCAAGCTCATAAGTCAGTCAACTCGTATATCAAACAAATTTCTCCCATTTAAAATAACTGAAATAGATTTAATCCGTTCCAGCCCTGTGAAACATCCCCGAACCATCCTAAATTATGAAAAAGACATGCTTTTAATTAAGAAACACACATGTATACTTTACCAATGCATAACAAAATATATGAAATAAAAGAAAAAAGTGTTATTTAGTACTGTATTCTTACCTAAGAGACAGACGAGTGTGGCTAATGGAGGAGAATGGCAGAGGAGGAGGAAGGGAGGAAGGGATACAGACACTGTAGACACGTAAACTAAAACTGCACCTTCTTAACACTAAATGTAAACTAAAACTGCATTTTTTTTACTTTAAACAAAACTAAAACTGCACTTTCTTTACTTAAAATGAAACCACAAAAACTTAATTGTAAAAAAATGCACTTTCTTAACTTTAAACTTAACCTAAGCTTAACATTACATATTTTTCATTTAATCATTACCTGTTTTTGCCTTTTTGGCTGCACTTTCGGCACTTTCACTTGCAGGACTTTTGAATAAAAATCTATCCAAAGAGGTTTGCTTTTGCCTGCCTTTTAAAATGTTATGGAAATGTGATAAAGAAGTGTCATTGAAAAGTGCTGAAGCACAACCAGTGTTTCTTTTCAATGAAACTTGAAAGCTTCTCCCACATCGCCAGCATGTCTTTAATTTTACTTGTATAAATCACTTCTTCCGACTCGACCTCCTCCTCACTGCTAATCTCTTGCAGAAGCTCCGTATGTTGCATCATCTGTAGCTCCTTCAACTCCTCAGTTGAGAGTTCCTCCTCATGTTCCTCGACGAGCTCATTTAGGTCACCCTCATCTACCTCCAAACTCATTGACTTTCCAAGGGACACAATCTCCAACACTTCTACCTCAGTCTCGGTCTCTGGTTTGAATCCTTCGAAGTCCCTGTCTGCAACAAGATCAGGCTGTAACTTTTTCCATGCCGAGTTCAAGGTTCTTGTAACCTCTTGCCATGCCAAGTCAATAATATGTAAACATATCACGATGTTGTAGTGATCTTTCCAAAACTCTCAAGGGGTTAGATTTGTATTCTCAGTCACCTCAAAGCAGCGGTGGAACAAGTGCTCTGTGTACAGCTTTTTAAAGTTGGAAATGACCTGCTGATCCATAGGTTGCAAGATTGAAGTCGTGTTGGGTGGGAGGTAGAGGACTCACGAATTTGAACTCATCGAGAATGTCATCTTCAAGACCAGGTGGGTGGGCTGGAGTATTTTCAAGGATTAGTAATGCTTTCATTGGGAGTTTATTTTCTTGAAGACATTTCTTCACTTGCAGGACCAGAGACAAGATTTACCCATTCAGTAAAAAACTACTGCATAACCCATACCCTAGCATTGGCGCGCCACATAACCTGCAATTTTTCTTTAAGAATCTTGTGAGTCCTAAAGGCTCGAGGATTTTTGGAATGATACACTAGCAGTGGCTTTACTTTATAGTCACCGTTAGCATTTGCACACAATGCAAAGGTCAGAGGGTCCTTCATGGGTTTATGGCCTGGCAGCTTCTCCTCTGCGGTGATGAAAGTCCTCTGGGGCATTTTTTTCCAAAACAATCCTGTTTCATCACAGTTGAACACTTGTTGGGGGATGTAGCCTTCCTTTGTGATAAATGCAGCAAAATATGCGATGTACTCCTCAGCTGCCTTAATGTCAGTACTCACAGCTTCACCATGCCTCACCACCGAGTGGATGCCAGATCTCTTCTTGAAATTTTCAAACCAGCTGTGACTTGCCTTAAACATATCTTCTGCTGTCTCTTTTGAGGTTGATGGTTCTTTTTTCTTCAAGTCGCCGAAAATAACACGTGCCTTTTCACATATTACAGTCTCCATCACTATATCTCCTGCCAGCTCTTTCTCTTTCACCCACACCAGCAGAAACTTCTCCATTTCTTCATGGATATTTGTCCTTAATTGGGACAGAATTATAGTTCCATTCGCTGGATTTGTGCTTTTGATGGCATCCTTTTGTTTAAAGATGGTACAAATTGTAGATGTATCGCAGTCATACAGCCTTGCCAGTTCAATCACTCGGACACCACGCTCATGTTTTTCTATTATTTCTTGCTTTACTTCTATTGACATCATTCTCTTTTTCTTCTCACTACTGTCCTTTATACTCAGTTTCTTCGGCCCTATGATAGCACACAAAAAAAGTTAGTAAAAAATGCAAAAACGATGCAAGAATGAGTACAGTTCATGAGATTCGACTTGATTCTGCGGGTAACACGTGATAAAGAATGAGATGCTGGTGTTGTGCTGCCGATACTGGACCCGTGCACCAACGCACCAACTAGCGGCAGCTTCCAGAATCACAACTTGTATCTCGGAATTTTGCTTGGATCTTGAACAAAAATATGGACCAAGTCACAGATTGTATCTTAAAAAATTCGTATCTGCTCGTATCTCAAGGTACCACTGTATCTTTAAATTATTGCATATCAGTAAGAAAAAGACAAGCCACCGAATAGAAATTGACCAAAAGACATGAATGGGCATTTCACAGAAGAGGAAGCAGGAATACCAATAAACAATAAAAAGATGAGCAATCTCATCCGTAATCAGAGTACTTCAAAGTCTAACCACAATAAGATTCATTTATACTTATCAAACTGACAAATATTAAAATGTTTGATAATACCAGTGTTGTGGAGGAGGTTGTGCAATAGAAATTTTGCTACAGAAGTGTACCATCACTTTGAATACATTTTGACATTTAGTGAGTCTGAACATAGTTAAAGGCATACCTAGTTTTAGTGCCCTTCACTTTATTGGGGTTCACAGAGGTTTTTACAAATTGAAGGCAAGACCTTCCACCAGCAAAAAGTTTACAACTGCCTTTATTGCAGTGTTCTGGAACTTAGGCCACGCTGTATTGGAGATACAGCTGTATACCCCATAACTCAGCAGTTCTACCCCTAGCTATCCACTAGAAAAGTTCTTGCATAAATGTACCAGGGGCCTGTGCTGTGGTGGCGCAGTGGATAAAGTGTCAACCTGGACGCTAAGGTCGCGGATTCAAAACCCTGGGCTTGCCGGGGCAAGGCACATAAGAGAAGTCACTACTAGGACTTGGTGCTTCTCGCTCCTCCCCCCTTCTCTTTCTTTCTGTTCTCTCTGATCAATTTAAAAAAATATATATATATACAAGAATGCAAGAGTACTCTTAGCACTGATTTTAATAGCAAAAAGCCAGAAACGGTTCAAATATCCCTCAGCAGGATATTTTGCTTTAATAAATTGCAATATAGTAAGGTGACCAACTTTTTTACAGTGAAAAGGAGGACAAAGATAAACTGAAGAAAACAATATCGTAAATAAAAGAATCATTCATTGCAACAATAATACACTATAATATACATGGCATAATAAAAGCATTTGTAATATTTTATATTGTCATTATGCTTACATGCCTATTCATTTTTTTTTTTTTTAGTTTTTTTTTTTTTTTTTCATTTTCTTCTCTGAAGCTGGAAACAGGGAGAGACAGTCAGACAGACTCCCGCATGCGCCCGAGCCTATTCATTTTTAATAATAATTGTAAGAAAAAAGTACTCATTTAGATACAAATATGTCACATCACACGTAATGGATCGACTCTGCATTGATTGAATATGAACATTTACAGATGAGTCTTCCAATATCAAAAAGTGGGACATGTAGGAGGACACTTTTCAAGGGAGGATGGAACTTACAAAAGAAAGACTATCTTCCCTAAAGGAGTACGATTGGTCACCTTAAAAATAGTCCTGGCCGGACAGCTTAGTTGGTTATAGCATTGTCCTGAAGTGCAGAGGTTGCCAGTTTGATCCCTGGTCAACGTTCCAGTCTCTCCCCCCCACCCTCTAAAATAAATTACAATATAATCATGAAATGGAAAACGACATACTGGTGAAAAGGCATGCCAGTAGCTACAAATATCAACATGGAGATGCCCCATGAAAAAAATGTGTAGAGAAAGTTAAGAAAAATTTGTACAGTATGATTCTATGAATGTGAAGTCCAGAAACAGGTGAGAAAGCAATCAGGAAAAGCAAGATCCCTAGAGCAGTTCTGTCTTGCAGAGGAGGAGAACGTGATCCCGAAGAGCACAGACAGCTGCCCCAGTGATGTTTGTTCTCCAGCTGACTGGTGGGTGCATGGGTGTTCGTTTTACTATTCTTTAAATCACACGCTTTTGTTATTTTATCTATATGATTTTAAGAATTAAGTCATAAGAGTATGTATGTATATATGCTTATATTTCTGATATGCTTATATTACCTTTTAAGGTAAAAAATAGTTATTGGAAGGTAAAAAGGCTAGGTTGTGAAAAGAACGAGAATAATAGTAACAACTAGAGGGAGAAATGAGACCATCATAAAATTTTTTAAAAACTTGTAAGATATGAGCTTATTTACAGGCTTCATTCATTTAAGAGACATTTATTGAATTCCAACTGCATACCTGGTACTATATTGGGCCCTGGGGTACAGAGATATAATTATTCAGTTATTTTATTTATTTATTTTTATTTTTATTTATTGATTTTAGCCAGAAAGGAAGGGAGAGAGACAGGAACATCAATCCATTCCTGTATGTGCCCTGACCAGGGATGGAATCAGCAACCTCTGCAGTTTGGCCAATGCTTCAACCAACAGAGCTATCTGGCCAGGGCTATAATTATTCAGTTATGAAGTTACCCCACTGTTCTTAGAATTAGAAATCATTTATTTAATAAATATTTATTGAACAAATGAATACTACAGGCCAGGTGGTGATCTAAGTGCTGGAAATATAGCATTAAACAAAATAAAATCCCTCCTCTTGTGGGGGTGGGGGAAAGACAATGAATAAATATATGGAAGGTGGTGATTAGTACCATGCGGATGACTAGAGTAAGGTAAGGGTGTAGACAGAGTGTATATGTGTGTGAGGGGGCAAGTTGCTAATATTTTGGAGTGTTCAGGGAAGGCCTTTCTGAGAGGTGACATTTGCACAGAGAACTTAATGAAGTGAGGGAGTAACTTGTGTAGCTTCCGGGGAAGAGAGTTCTGGGTAGAGAGAGCAGCAAGCACCCGGATGCTGAGACAGCAGAGGTGTGTGGTGTGTTAGAGCAGGACCCAGAAGGACGTCATGTCTGTGGTGGTGCCAACAAAGGGGAAGTGGTAGGAGATGAGGTCATGGAGGTTTCCTGGAACCAGATTCTGTAATTTCTTGTGGCATGGGAAGCCATTAGAAGGTTTTAAGTGTGAAATGACATGATTTTATTTATGTTTTAGAAAGGATCAGTTAGGCTTTGTGGCAAATACTAGGGGGCAATGGTGGAAGCAGGGAGACTAGTTATAGTAGGCTAGTGAAGTAATCCAGGCAGGAGAAGATGAGGGCTTGGATGAGGTTGGCGGTGATGGGGATGGTGAGAAGTGAGAGTAGGGTTGTATTCTGAAGGTAGAGACAACAGGATTTGCTGATGGATTGGATGTGAGATAGGAGACAAAGAGAGGAGTCAGGGATGCCCCCCCGTGCCTGAGAGACTGGAAGGCCGGAGATGCTATATAATGCAAAGGGAAACATTGAGGGAAAGGAAAGTTTGGAGGGGAGGGGAATAAAAAGTTTTGCTGTTAGATTGAAGTGTCACTTAGACTTCCAAGTGGAGAATGTTGAATAAGCAGTTGGCTAATGAGTCTGGAGTTGAGGGAAGTGGTTGAGGTCAGAGATAGGAATGTGGGAGTCATCACCACATAGATGGTATTTTTATATTTTTGACAGAGAGAGGGACAGATAGGGACAGACAGACAGGAAGGGAGAGAGATGAGAAGATCAGTTCTTCATTGCGACATCTCAGTTGTTCATTGATTGCTTTCTCATATGTGCCTTGACTGGGGGAGGGCTACAGCAGAGCAAGTGACCCTTTGCTCAAGCCTGTGACCTTGGGCTTCAAAACAGTGACCTTTGGGCTTAAGCTAGCAACCATGGGGTCATGTCTATGATTCCATGGTTAAACCAGAGACCCCATGCTCAAGCTGGTGAGCCTGTTCTCAAGCTGGCGACCTTGGGGTTTCGAACCTGGGTCCTCTGTGTTCCAGTCCGATACTTTATCCACTGGACCACCTCCAGGTCAGGCACCACATAGATGGTATTTGAAGCCAGGTGAGATTGCCTACGAACTGAGTGCAAAGAAGAGAAGAGTTGTTAAAGGACTGAATTTGGGGGCACTTGCACAAATAGGGGCCAGGAACATGCAGACAACTCATTTAAAAGGCTGAGAAAGACCAGACGGTAAAGTAAGAAGAAAATCAGAGGATGGGATACAGTTCCCAGAGTCCAAATGAAAGAACTCCAAAAATGAAGTCATGATCAACATATAAAATGCTGCTGAGAGGTCCCATAGGCTGATGCCTGAGAACTGAGGCAAAATGAAGGTAATTGCATTATTGACAAGAACAGATTCAGGAGAGTGGTGGTAAGAAAAACCTAATTAAGAGAGGATGGTTTGACTTTGAGTGATGGATATACAACATAATCAAAGTCAAAATAATCTGGAGATGTTTTCTCTGAATCTATGTACTCTAGGTGATCAATGTCACCCCATTAAAATTAATTGTATAAATTAAAAAAAAAAGATGATGGGTGGTAAGAAGTGAAGACAGTGAGTATACCTGTGAGGAAGGTTTTTTTAAGAAAAATGAAAAAATTTTTAAATTGAATTTATTGGGGTAAGACTGGCTGACATAATTATACAGGTTTCAGGTGTGTAATTCTATAACACAACTCTGTATATCACATTGTGTGTTCACCCCCCAAGTCAAGTCTTCACCAATAACCATTTATCCCCCCATTCCCTCCTCCACCTCTTGAGGAGTTTTAAGGAGAGCAGAGAAAGAAGACAGTATCTCAAGGGGGAGGGGAGGAGCTCAAGACGGTGTGTGCATGTGTGTGTGTTACATAGGAGATACACTTTAGATGCTGGAATTTAGGGGAAATTTCTTATGCTCAAGTAGTCTTCAATCTAGGAAATGGAGAAATATAAGTAAATCAAATCTATGGCCTAATAGGTAAATTTAGTGAAATGGCTAGAATTGATACTATGGTAGCAGAGAGGGATCACCTCACATTGCCCAAGGAAGTTAGGAGGACTTTACAGATCATAATCATTAAACTGATATCTGAAAGAAAAAAATTATATAATTGTATAAATCAGGAAAGGCATTCCAGAGCAAACAACCCATCCATAGGCAAGGATGCCTAAGAACATATTTCACTGTAGATCTGCAGGTGTTTTGGAATATCTGAAATCATGCTGGAAAATGCATCTAGAAAGGAGATGGGAGCCAAATATTGGTGGACACCATATCCCATTCCATGAAGAATGGGTTCTATTCTAAAATTGATGGTTTTATGTTTGAAAGTTAAATGATAACATTTCTGTGGCTGCAAGTAACAAAACTTGACTTAAACAAGTAGGAATTTCTCATTCTTACATAAAAGGTCTAAGGATAGGTAGTTGCTGGTATTGGTTCAATAGCTTAGCAATGGTATCAAGTATTCAATCTCTAACTTTATGTGTAACTCTCCTTAACATGTTGGCCTTTTGTCCTCATGCTTGTTGCCTCATGGTCACAGGATGGCTGCTTCAGCCCCAGCAATCATATTCATGTTTGGAGAAGGGAAAAGGGGAGAAGGTAGTAGTGACACCAGTTCTGACTGCCCCTTACGTCATGAAAGCAGAAGCTTTCTCCCACTATCAACACACTGTCCTTTATCTCCTGGACAATACTGGATCAGATGTCAACTTGCAGCTTAGGGGAGACTGCACACGTAGGAATCTGACAAAGGGAGACAGATTTAGACCAAGCATGAGTCATTGCCTGGGGTTGGGCATATTTCTTCGCTGCACACATCTGAGTTCTCTTAGCAAATAAAAAAGTTAGGGGAACAAAAAGAATTAAGGGACATGGACAACAATGTGGAGATTGCTAGCGGGGGGGGGGAGGTAGAAGAGGGTACGGGGGGATAAATGGTGATGGATGGAGACCTGACTTGGGGGGAGGTGAACACACAATACAGTATACAGAGGATGTGTTGTAGAATTGGGCACCTAAAATCTGTATAATTATGTTAACTAATGTTACCTCCAATAAAATTCAATTTAAGGCCCTGGCCGGTTGGCTCCGCGGTAGAGCGTCGGCCTGGCGTGTGGGGGACCCGGGTTCGATTCCCGGCCAGGGCACATAGGAGAAGCGCCCATTTGCTTCTCCACCCCCCCTGCTTCCTCTCTGTCTCTCTCTTCCCCTCCCGCAGCCAAGGCTCCATTGGAGCAAAGATGGCCCGGGCGCTGGGGATGGCTCCTTGGCCTCTGCCCCAGGCGCTAGAGTGGCTCTGGTCACGGCAGAGCGATGCCCTGGAGGGGCAGAGCATTGCCCCCTGGTGGGCAGAGCGTCGCCCCTGATGGGCATGCCGGGTGGATCCCGGTCGGGCGCATGTGGGAATCTGTCTGACTGTCTCTCCCCGTTTCCAGCTTCAGAAAAATACAAAAAAAAATTTAATTTAAAAAAAGAAAATTATTGTAATAATTCAGAAGAGAAATAATGAATGAGGATAAAGGACAAAGGAAACAGATTCACTGGATCTTTAAGAATATTGGTAACCAAATGAATAATAGGAATGAGAAAGGGGAGAAGGATAAATATCGAAGTCATTGACCAAGACAGAGAACTTCAAAAGCAAAATACATTTGATGGGCATGGTAAAGGGATTTAAGATATTTTCTTCTACTTTATGAACTAAAGCTTTGTTTTTCCTGACCTGTGGTGGTGCAGTGGATAGAGCTTCGACCTGGAATGCTGAGGTCACCGGTTTGGGGCCCTGGGCTTGCTGGGTCAAAGCACATATGAGAAGCTACTACTAGTTGGTGCTTCCCTCTCCACTCCTCCTTCACCTCTTTCTCTCTCTAAAACCAATAAATAAAATATTTTAAAGATTTGTTTTACTGAGTTTTGGTATAACTTATATACATTTTTCTTTCTTTCTTTTTTATTTTTAGTGAAGTGAGAGGCAGGGAGGCAGAGAGACTCCTGCATGCACCCTGACCAGGATCCACCTGGCAAGTCCACTAGGGTGTGATGCTCTGCCTATCTGGAGTCGCTGCTCTGTTGCTCAGCAACCAAGCCATCTCAGCACCTGAGGAGAGGCCATGGACACATCCTTAGCACCAGGGCCAACTTGCTCAAACCATTTGAGCTGTGGCTGCAGGAGGGGAAAAGAGAGAGAGAGAGAGATAAGGCAGAGGAAGAAGGGTGGAGAAGCAGACGGGTGCTTCTCCTCTGTGCCCTGACTGGGAAATGAACCCAGGACTTCCACACGCCAGGCTGATGCTGTGCCACTAAGCCAACCAGCCAGGGCTATAAAATTTTTGTAAGAAATAATACAAATTTTTATTTATTTAATTTTTTTTACAGGGACAGAGAGAGAGTCAGATAGAGGGATAGATAGGGACAGACAGGAATGAAGAAAGATGAGAAGCATCAATCATCAATTTTTCGTTGTGACACCTTAGTTGTTCATTGATTGCTTTCTCATATGTGCCTTGACCGCGGGCCTTCAGCAGACTGAGTAAACCCCCACTCGAGTCAGTGACCTTGGGTTCAAACTGGTGAGCTTTTTGCTCAAGCCAGATGAGCCCACACTCAAGCTGGCAACCCTGGGGTCTCGAACCTGGGTCCTTCTGCATCCCAGTCCGACGCTCTATCCACTGCGCCACCGCCTGGTCAGGCAGAAATAATATAAATTTTTATCAAAAAGATCCTACTACATATATTCCGCAACTTCCTTTTTACACTTAATATATTGTAAATGTCTCCATCCACACACACACCTCATTATGTTTTTCAATTTTTTATCAGTTAATTTTAGACAAAGGAGAAGGGAAAGAGAGAGAGAGAGAAACATTAGTTTATTGTTCCACTTATTCACACATTCATGGGTTGATTCTTGTATGTGCCCTAACTGAGAATCGAATCTGCAACCTTGGTATATTGGGACGATGCTCTGACCTACCTAGCCAAGGCACCTCATTCTTTTTTATTTTTTTTATTTTTAAATATTTTATTTATTGATTTTTAGAGGGGGGGGGAGAGAAAGAGAGAGCGAGAGAAGGGGGAGGAGCAGGAAGCATCAACTCCCATATGTGCCTTGACCAGGCAAGCCCAAGGTTTCGAACCGGCAACCTCAGTGTTCCAGGTCGATGCTTTATCCCACTGCACCACCACAGGTCAGGCTCATTCTTTTTTTAATTGAAAAAATTTTTGTGATAATTTTAAGAAATATACTGTATACTTTGTCCAGTTTCTACTGGCAACATTTTGCAAAACTATAGTATAATATCACAATAAGGCTATTGACACTGATACAATCCACCAATCTTTATTCAGATTTCTGTTTGCCTCATTTTTTTAACATCCTATTGTGGCCATTTAGTTTTCTAGTTTTTTGCTCTAAACAATGCTTGTATTTTCTGAGCTCAATTTAGTTGTATTTAATCTTTTTGTTTATTTCTGGAGCACTATAACACTGTTTTAATTACTATGCATTTAATTCTCTCTGAAGGGTTAAATAACCTTATTTTATTTTATTTTTTAAGACTTTATTCATTTTAGAGAGGGGGAGAGAGAGAGAGAGAGAAGGAGGAGAGAAGCAGGAAGCATCAACTCCCATATGTGCCTTGGCCAGACAAGTCCAAGGTTTTGAACCAGCGACCTCAGCACTTGATGTCGACACTTTATGCACTGTGCCACCATAGATCAGGCCAAATGAACTTATTATTCACTCTTTAAAGTATTTTCTTTGGCTACTCTGGTGGACAGATGACATCCAATGATTCCTACCTCCTGGTATTCTTTTTTTTTTTTTTCCGAAGCTGGAAACGGGGAGAGACAGTCAGACAGACTCCCGCATGCGCCCGACCAGGATCCACCTGGCACGCCCACCAGGGGTGACGCTCTGCCCCTCCGGGGCGTTGCTCCACCATGACCAGAGCCACTCTAGCACCTGGGGCAGAGGCCAAGGAGCCATCCCCAGCGCCTGTGCCATCCTTGCTCCAATGGAGCCTTGGCTGCGGGAGGGGAAGAGAGAGACAGAGAGGAAGGAGGGGGGGGTGGAGAAGCAAATGGGCACTTCTCCTATGTGCCCTGGCCGGGAATCGAACCCAGGTCCCCCGCACACCAGGCCGACGCTCTACCGCTGAGCCAACCGGCCAGGGCCCCTCCTGGTATTCTTGCCTTTGTTATTATCCTCTCCTCTTGACTGCGGGCTGGACTTAACAAGATAGAATACAGCAAAGGCAATGGAATGTTGCTTTCAAGACTAACTTACAAAAGCTCGTGATTTCCATCTTGCTAGCACACTCTTACTTGCTCGCTCAGAGGAAACCAGCTGCCATTGCTGTGCGCTGACCTACGGAGAGGCCAAAATAGTAAGTACCTGAGACCCTTAGTTCGACAGTGCACAAAGAACTTAGAATTGCTGTCAGTCATGGAATGAACAGGAAAGCAGAGCTTGCTCTAATCGAACCTGGAAATGAATGCAGTCCTGAACGACACTCTGATTGCAGCCTGTGAGACTGAGCTGTAGAGCTCAGGTAAGCATCACCCAATTTTCTGACCTAAAGGAGCAATAATCTAATAAATCTATGGTTTTGCTTTAACTTTTTTATTTTCAGGTAACTGTAGACTCACAGAAAGTTGTAAAAAAAACAAATAAACCAGAAATCCCAGTATCCTTCACCCAGGTCCTCCCATGGCAACATCTTGCATAAATAACCATAGGACACTATACAGCCAGGAAATTGACACAGATACAAGTCCCAGACCTTATTCAAATGTTGCCAGCTTAACATACACTCATTTGTGTGTATTTGGTTCTATGCTGTTTTTAAAAATATTTTTTAGCAACCTCTATACTTTAGTTCTGGCTAAGTAAGAATTCAGAATGAAGACTCAAATATGAGCCAAAATTTCTTTAGAAAGTCACAGAGATGCCTGATCTGTGGGGGCACAGTGGATAAAGTGTCAACCTGGAACACTGAAGTCACTGGTTCGAAACCCTGGGCTTCCCTGGTCAAGGCCCATATGGGAGTGGAT
This sequence comes from Saccopteryx leptura, assembly GCF_036850995.1. Lineage (NCBI taxonomy): Eukaryota > Metazoa > Chordata > Mammalia > Chiroptera > Emballonuridae > Saccopteryx > Saccopteryx leptura. The sequence goes on along the minus strand of NC_089516.1, from coordinate 65,423,714 downwards.
GTCTCCTGCTCCTCCCCCCTTCTTTCTCTCACTCTCTCTTTCTCCTCCCTAAAATGGATAAAGTCTTAAAAATGTAAAAAAGAAACCTGTATAATTATGTTAACTGGTGGTGTCACCATAATAAATTCAATGAAAATAAATAAAAAGAAAAAAAGTCAGAGGTAGAAAAAGTGAGCCAGTTGGGTTGTGTGGGCTTAGAGAAAGAAAGCCTGGGGGAAGGAGCGGGGAAAGGTGCCTGGGTGAGAAGGAGAGAGAAAAGGAGAGAGAGCCGGTTGTATGCTGTTTTATCACATGCATACATCTGTGCAACCACCACAACCGTCGGAAAGCATCCAGAACAGTGTCACCCCTGGCCGCCTGCAATTCTTTGCCACCACTGAGCATAGCTGCTGGCATATTTTTCTTCAGTACTTCACAGATGTTGCTCTACTGACATCCGGTTTGCATTTTTCTTTTTCTGACAAGGAATCTGTTGTCATTCTTATCTTTATTCTTGTGTACATAACAAATTTTTTGCCTCTGGTTCCTTTTAAGATTTTTTCCTTATCACTAGTTGTAAGCAATGTAGTTATGCTGTGCTGTGGTGTGTGTGTGTTTTTTAAATTATGGTAAATATAAGCATATATACATACATACATAAAGTTTACCATTTTAACCATTTTGAAGTGTACAATTCACTGGCATTAACTGCTTTCACAATGTTGTGCAACCATCACCACTGTATTTCTAATACCTTTTATCATTTGAAATAGAAACTCTGTACCCATTAAGCAATAATTCCATTTCCCTCTGCACTCAGGTCCTAGTAACAACAATTCTACCTTCTGTATCTATGAACTTGCCTACTCTAACTACCTCATACGGGTGGAATTTTACAGTATTTGTCCATTTGTGACTGACTCATTTCACCTAACATAATGTCTTCAGGTTTATGTGTGGATTTTTTAGTGCTTTTTATTCTGTATAAAATCATGTCATCTGTGAATTGAGCTTGTTTTGTTTCTTCCTCTCCCCTTTGAATGCCTTGTAGTTCTTTTTCTTGCCTGATGCCTCTGGGTATAATTTTCAGTACCTTGTTAAATAGAAGTGGTGAAAGTGGACATTCTTGCTTTGTTCTGGAAAAAACTTTAGTCTTTCACTAGTGAGTATGATATTAGTGGTGGTTGTTTCAAATATTGACTTTATGATGTTTAGGAGTTCTATTTCTAGTTTATTGAATGTTTGTATCATGAAAAGGTATTAGATTTTGCCAAATGCTCTTTCTGCATCAAGATGATGATGTGTCTTTTTTCTTCATTCTCTGTTTTGTTTTGTTTTTATAGAGGAAAGAGAGAGAGGAAGGGGGAGGAGCAGGAAACATCAACTCCCATATGTGCCTTGACCAGGCAAGCCTAGGGATTCAAACCTGTGACCTCAGAATTCCAAGTCGACACTTTATCCACTGTGCCACCACAGGTCTTCTTCATTCTCTTAATATGGTGTATTACATTGATTTATTTATTTTAGTTTTATTTTTTTAGTGAGAGAGAGAGAAGGAGGGAGAGAGGGACAGAGGGACAGACAGACAGGAAGGGAGAAAAAGATGAGAAACATCAATTCTTCATTACAGCACCTTAGTTGTTCATTGATTGCTTTCTCTATGTGCCATGACTAGGGGCTCTAGCTGAGTCAGTGACACCTTGCTCAAGCCAATGACCTTTGGGCTCAAACCAGTGACCATTGGTCATGTCTTTGATCCCACACTCAAGCCAGTGACCCTGCATTCAAGCTGGTGAGCCTCAGCTCAAGCCAGATGAGCCCACGCTCAAGCTGGCAACTTTGGGGTTTCGAACCTGGGTCCTTAGCTTCCCAGGGTCATGCTCTATTTGCTGTGCCACCACCTGGTCAGGCCATTGATTGATTTTTATATTTTATACTATCCTTGCATTCCTGGGTTAAATCCCACTTAGTCATGGTGTATAATACTTTTAATATGCTGCTAAATTTGGTTTTCTATTATTTTGTTGTAGTGTCTGCATTTATATTCTTAAGGAACATCAATTTCTGGGTTTTTTGTGTGTCTTTGTCTGCCTTTGGCATCAGAGTATGATGGCTTTGTAGAATGAGTTAGGAAATATTCTCTACAATTTTTTTTGAAGAGTTTTTGTTTTTTTTGTGGCAGAGACAGAGAGAGTCAGAGATAGTTATGTTTATTGTCCTTGTCTACTAACTTTATCACCTGTGTCATTTCTGGGTCTGTTTCAATTGTTGATTTTTCTCTTTATTATGGGTTATATTTTCCTGCTTCTTTGCATGTCTGTTAATTTTTCACTAGATGCCAGACATTGCAAATTCTACCTTGGCAGTCGCTTGATATTTCTGTACTACTGTAAATGTACTTAAGCTTTGTTTTGGAAAGTTAAGTTACTTGGAAACAATTTAATTTTTTTGAGGCTAGCTTTTAAAAATTTTTTTCAAAGCCAGAGTCAAAGCAATCTGTTAGTCTCAGGCTAATTTTACTCCACTACTGAGGCAAAACCTGGCTGGTGTGAATACAAGTTATCTGGTCCCACTGTGAACTTTGAGTATTTTTCTTTCTAATCTTTTCAGGTGGTTCTTTCTCCAACTTTAGGTTGCAGCTTTATGTGCATTCACTAACCAATACTCAGTTGAAGACTCAAGGGGCATCCTCTGCAGATCTCCAGGACTTTCTCTTTATGCAGCTTCTGCTCTCCAGCACTCCGTCCTGTGAACCTTAGCTACCTTGGCCTCCCTGGGGTCCCAACTCTGTCTTCTCAGACCAGAGAGACTACTGGGCACCATCTGGGTTTCACCTCTCTGCCCTGTGTCTTAGACTTTATCTCCAGACAGTATGTTAGCACAATCAAAAGACTTGTCTTGTTTGTTTTTCCTCTCTCTGTGATTATTATCATGTACTGCCCAATGTTGAATGTCTGAAAACTGTTGTTTCATAGTTTGTTTATTTGTTGTTGTTGTTGTTTCAGGTAGGAGGATAAATTAGTCAATTTTGGCCACAAGTGATAGTCCTCTCTGGCTTTTTGTGAGACCGGGGTTAAGATTTTAGATGTCGGCCCTGGCCTGTTGGCTCAGCGGTAGAGCGTTGGCCTGGCGTGCAGGGGACCCGGGTTCGATTCCCGGCCAGGGCACATAGGAGAAGCGCCCATTTGCTTCTCCACCCCCCCTCCTTCTTCTCTGTCTCTCTCTTCCCCTCCCGCAGCCAAGGCTCCATTGGAGCAAAGATGGCCCGGGCGCTGTGGATGGCTCCTTGGCCTCTGCCCCAGGCGCTAGAGTGGCTCTGGTCGTGGCAGAGCGACGCCCCGGAGGGGCAGAGCGTCGCCCCCTGGTGGGCAGAGCGTCGCCCCTGGTGGGCGTGCCGGGTGGATCCCTGTCGGGCGCATGCGGGAGTCTGTCTGACTGTCTCTCCCCGTTTCCAGCTTCAGAAAAATACAAAAAAAAAAAAAAGATTTTAGATGTCATATTTCTCTGGGCAATGAAGAATCCCAGGCTGTGGCTGTAAGAGTGAGGGCTGAAATGTGACAGAGAACAGAGTTCCTGGAGTAAAGGTAGGATAGGAAATGGAAAGCTAGATCATTAAATGCATCGTTCATATGGCTGCTCAATAGGCAAATCAGGTGGGGGAGGAAATTGGTGCTATGGAGGGATGAGAATGGGAAGAGCCTAGAGGAATAAGTTATCAGTGGCTTTGGGAAACTGTCAGGTGTTTCCTATAGCTGGAATATAAAGTACCTAAGAAGCCATGTCAAGAAATAATGAAGACTGGTAAGTGTATTTGAAAGATGTTGTCTGTCATACTAAAGAATTTGAGAATTTTCTTGATGCCAATTGAGAAAGTCAAGAAGTTGGAAAGCTAGGGGTCAGATGGTCATCTAGATCAATTCTGGAGTTTTCTACCTGATGACAGGACATGGGGTAGAAAGGAATACTGAAAGCTAGATTAAATTATTCTTACCGAATAAGGAGGCTCGGATGATAGTTTAAAGTTGTATGGACAGTTATAAAGCCAGATACCATGAGCTTCAAAGGAACAGAAATTGTTCACCTGTATTGGTGAACTTGGCTTCTGGGAGCAGGGGGAAAGCTTCCCTTATCTGTTCCCCAACTCCTCGTCCCTGTGGTAGTCAGAGTATAAGAGAAGAAGCAGCCCTGGCCGGTTGGCTCAGTGGTAGAGCGTCGGCCTGGCGTGCAGAAGTCCCGGGTTCAATTCCCGGCCAGGGCACACAGGAGAAGCGCCCATCTGCTTCTCCACCCCTCTCCCTCTCCTTCCTCTCTGTCTCTCTCTTCCCCTCCTGCAGCCGAGGCTCCATTGGAGCAAAGATGGCCCGGGCCCTGGGGATGGCTCCTTGGCCTCTGCCCCAGGTGCTAGAGTGGTTCTGGTCGCAGCAGAGTGATGCCCCGGAGGGGCAGAGCATTGCCCCCTGGTGGGCAGAGCGTCGCCCCCTGGTGGGCGTGCCGGGTGGATCCGGTTGGGCGCATGCGGGAGTCTGTCTGACTGTCTCTCCCCGTTTCCAGCTTCAGAAAAATACAAAAAAAAAAAAAAGAGAGAAGAAGCAGTCTCCTGGGGGAGAGCTGCAGGAAAACAGGGCCGCAGGAGAGGGTCGCAATTCAGATAAGGGAAGGAGTGGGTGGTAAAGTGCAGTGACACAAACCAGGGTGTAGGATAGTCTGCTTTTCATGGAACTGGAGCTCCAGAGGACATAGCAGAAAGGACTCTGAGGAAAGCAATGAGTGGGGAAAACAAGTTGAGGGGTTTTGTGTAAGAAAAAGAACATGTGGAGCTCTAAATATTAGTTTTTACCTCTTTTCCAGTCTTGTAAAGATGGCAACACCTCCTTTATATAGTCTCCCCTTATCTATAACTTTGCTTTGCTTGGTTTCAGTTACCGGCAATTAACCACAGTTTGAAAATATTAAATAGAAAATTCCAGATATACACAATTTTTAAGTTTTAAATTTTGTGTCATTCTGAGAAGCATGATGAAATCTTGAGTCATGCCACTCCGTCCTACCTGGGACATGAGTCACCCCTTTGTCCAGCGTCTCTGGGCTCCCTGCCCTTGAGGCACTGAGTAGCTGCCTTCGTTATAAGATTGATCATCATAGAGAAAGAGACCACGTTCACATAATTTTTATCACAGTATAGTCTTATAACCATTCTATTTTCTTATTATTATTGTTAATCTCTAACTGCACTTAATTTATAATTTAAACTTTATCATAGGTATGTATGTACAGGAAAAAACAGTACACAGGGTGGGGCAAAAGTAGGTTTATAGTTGTTTGTGTGGAAACTAACACAGCAAATAACAATGCAAAAATAAACTGCCTGGCCGGTGGTGGCGCAGTGGATAGAGCATTGACCTGGGCCACTGAGGATCCAGGTTTGAAACTCCAAGGTTGCTGGCTTGACCATGGGTTCATCTGGTTTGAGTGTAGGGTTACTGGCTTGAGTGTGGGATCATCGACATGATCCTGTGGTTGCTGGCTTGAGCCCAAGGTCGCTGGCTTGAACAAGAAGTCACGGGCTCAACTTGAGGCCTGTGGTCAAGACACATAAGAGAAACAATCAGTGAACAACTAAAGTGACGCAACTACGAGTTGATGCTTCTTATCTCCCTTCCTCTCTCTCTCTGAAAAACAAACAAAGCAAATAAACTCTGTGTTTCACATACTCACAACTGTAAATCTTTTGCTCCACCCTGTGTATAGAGGTTAGTACAATCTGAGGTTTCAGGCATCCTCTGGTGGTCTTGGAACGTACCCCCTGAAATAAGGGTAGAATATGGAACTGTCATTCCTTCTTTTTTATTTTTATTAAAGATTTTATTTATTCATTATAGAGAGGGGAGAGAGAGAGAGAGAGAGAAGGGGGGAGGAGCAGAAAGCATCAACTCCCATATGTGCCTTGACCAGGCAAGCCCAGGGTTTTGAACCGGCAACCTCAGCGTTTCCAGGTTGATGCTTTATCCACTGCGCCACCACAGGTCAGGCCTGTCATTCCTTCTTCAAGCCATTCTTAATTTGTTCCATTTCAATCCATTTTAGTTTCACTTGAACATATTTCTAACTCTTTTTTTTTTAATTGACAGAGTTTATTTATTCATTTTTAGAGAGGGCGAGAGAGAGAGAGAGACAGAGAGAGAGACAGAGAGAAAGAAGGGGGGAGGAGCAGGAAGCATCAACTCCCATATGTACCTTGACCAGGCAAGCCCAGGGTTTTGAACCGGCAACCTCAGCATTTCCAGGTCGATGCTTTATCCACTGCGCCACCACAGGTCAGGCCATATTTCTAACTCTTACTTTGTTTTCTGTTTAAAATCCATATAATCAGATTAGGATGTCTCTAGCCTTTATAAAATGTGCTCTCTATGTAGCAGAAAAACCATTTCATTCTAATATCTTAAGTCATGGTCTGAAAGGCCAAATTGTCTTCTCTGACACTATCAAACCGCTATGTGTTCACCACTGTTCATATCCTTCCTGCTCTTCCAAACCCTTTGCTTTCAGTTTGAGGAAAAAATAGAAATGCCCCCTTACGCTTTCAAGGTTGTCAGTTTTTGCCCAGACGTCATTCCTGAGAAGCACTTTGTAAGTTACTTGTACAAGTGCTGTTGGAAGCAACAGGAGCAGACAGACATCAGAAAGTTTGATAGAGCCTGACCGGGTAGTGGCATAGAGCATCATACTGGGATGCAGAGGACCCAGGTTTGAAACACCAAGGTCACCAGCTTGAGTGCGAGCTCATCTGGCTTGTGCCCGGGGTCGCTGGCTTGAATGTGGGATCCTAGACATGACCCCATGGTTTTTGGCTTGAGCCTGAGGTTGCTGGCTTGAAGCCCAAGATCACTGGCTTGAGCAAAGGGTCACTCGCTCTGCTGTAGCCCCCTAGTCAAGGCACATATGAGAAAGCAATCACTGAAAAGCTAAGGGGCCGCAACAAAGACTTAATACTTCTCATTTTTCTCCCTTTCTGTCTGTCTGTCTGTATCTGTCCCTCTCTCTGTCTTTCTCTATGACATTCTTCAGATTCACAGTTTGGGAAAACAGCACCTCATCCCCTTTCAACATTACATACAGCATTTAATTTTTGTATACATAATGTATAGTACAAAAATTAAAATCTATTAAAAGGTATGTGATAAAGAGTAAGTTTTTCTTCCCTCTCTATCCCCCAATTCACTTCCCCTCCAGTTATCATTTTTTCCAGAAATATTTGATACATTTATCAATATATACCTATATATTCCATGAAAAAACACAAATTAGAGCATTATATGATCACTGTTTTGCGCAATCCTTTATTCACGTAACAGCATGTGCTGGAGATCTTCTGAGTCAGTCTACATAGTGCCACCTGCCAGCTGTCCCATGGTTTATTTAATCAATTTCTTACTGGGGGACGTTTAGGTTACTTCCGAGTTTTAGCTCTCAAATCAATGGTCTCAGTGAATATTTTTGTACAGCTGTCATTTCAAACATATATTTATAGACTATACATAGGATAATATATAAACTATAAAGAGAATAAATAAATATAGAATACATCCCTTAAAATGGAATTTCTAGATCAAAATACTATGGCAGTATGACTTAAAATTTTTTTTTTTCAATTACAGTTTACATTTAATACTATCTTGTACTAGTTTCAGGTTCTCAGCATCGTGGCACTCGGCTTTTGAGCCCTGAGGAGGCTCCCCCACACCCCCTGCCCTGGCTCCCTTAACATCATCAGCAACAAGTCAACCACTCCCACATCCACTTCTGCTACTGCTGCCACGGGCAACTGTTTCTTCTTTTTGTTTCACTTACAGAATCCTCCCTCTTCTTCTCTGGAGTATGTGATAAAACATCTTGTCTAGTGTATCTATATAAATCCTTCACAGAGAATGCTTCGTATCTGTGGTGTAATGTGTCTGGTTCAACTTACTATTTTTTTCATATTCTTGTACTTATTATCATAACTTTGGTTATGGAAAACCTCTCCTGGCATGTCTGTCTCCTATTTCTTCCTCTTCCCCTCCCCCTCCTCCTCCTTATTCTCCTTTAACCCCTTCTTATTTTCCTTTCCCTTCTCATTCTTTCTTTGCCTCTCTCTTCTTCCTCCTCCTTTGTGATCGTCTTTTGATATGTCAACTTGGTTAGGCTATAGTCCCCATTTATTTTTTTATTGTTAGATATTTATTTCCAATAAAAGTCTTTAAACACTTCACTCAATCCCCACTTATTGAATCAAACTAATTTTGGTGTTACTGTGCAGATATTTTGTAGACGTGATTAAAGTCCATAACCCATTGACACTTTAAATAAGGGAGATTATTCTAGATAATCTGGGTGGTCCTGATCCAATCAGTGGAAAGGTTTTAAGAGTGGAGTTGAGCTCAGTTGGTTAGAGCATCGTCCTGATACCCAAGGTTGCGGGTTCTTCTCTGGTCAGAGCACATATAAGAATCAACCAATGAGGCCCTGGCCGAATGGTTCAGTAAGCAGAGTGTCATCCGGGCTCTATGAGGTCACTGGTTTGATCCCTGGTCAGGGCACATATGAGAAGTCATCACTGAGTACACTACTAAAAGGAACAAATAAGTGAAACAGCGAGTTGACGCTTCTCTCTCTCTCTTCCTTCCCTCCTCCCTTGCTCTCTCTCTCAAATCAATGGAAAAACCTATTAAAAAAAAGAATCATCCAATGAATGCATAAATAAATGGAACAACACTGATATTTCTCTCTGTCTTTCTACCTTCCTCCTTCTCTCTAAAATTAATAAATTTAAAAAACTTTAAATGAGCAGAGCTGAGGCTTCTCTAATGAAGAAATTCCTGCTGTGAACAGTAGCTTTGAACTGTGTCTGAGTTTCGGCCTGCCCTTCTTCATAGACTGCCCTATGAATTTTGGACTTGTCTAGCCAGCCTCCACAACTATGTAAGCCTCTTTCTTTCTTTTTTTCTTTCTTTCCTTCCTTTCTTTCTTTCTTCCTTCCTTCCTTCCTTCCTCTCTCCCTCCCTCCCTCCCTCCCTCCCTCCCTTCCTTCCTTCCTTTCTTTTTTTTGACAGAGACAGAGAGAGAGAGACAGATAGGGACAGATGTGGACAGACAGACAGGAAGGGAGAGAGATGAGAGGCATCAATTCTTTGTTGCGGCTCCTTAGTTGTTCATTGATTGCTTTCTCACGTGTGCCTTGACCGGCGGGCTACAGCAGAGCGATTGACCCCTTGCTCAAGCCAGCGAACTTGGGCTCCAGCTGGTGAGCCTTGCTCAAACAAGATGAGCCCGCGCTCAAGCCAGCAACCTCGGAGTTTCAAACCTGGGTCCCTCCGCGTCCCAGTCCAACTCTCTATCCACTGTGCCACTGCCTGGTCAAGCTGTAAGCCTATTTCTTACAATAAATCTTTTTCTAAAAGAACTTTAAATTTTATTTTACAGTTACAGTTTACATTCAATATTATTTTGTATTAATTTGGGGTGTGTACAGCATAGTAGTTAGACAATCCTTTACTTTACAAAGTGATTTCCTCTGATATTTCTAGTAATCCACCTTACACCATCCATACTTATTACAATATCATTGCCTATATTCCCTGTGCTGTACTTGACATCCCCATGACTGTTCTGTAACTGCCTATCTGTGCTTCCTAATCGCCCCACCTCTTTCACCTAACCTCCAACTCCCTTCCCGTCTGGCAGCCGTCAGTCTATTGTCTGTCTATGGGTCTGTTTCTGTTTTGCTTGTTCATTTGTTATGTTCTTTAGAGTCCACTTATAAGTGAAATCATATTGTATTTGTGTTTCTCTAACTTATTAGTACCTTCTAGGCCCATCCATGCTGTTGCAAATAGTAATATTTCATTCTTTTTTACGGCTGAGTAATGTTCCATTATAAATATGTACCTCATCTTCTTTATCCACTCATCTATTGGTGGGCACTTGGGCTGCTTTCAGAACTTGGCTATTGTAAATAACACTCCAGTGAACACAGGATATATTCTTTCAAATTAGTGTTTCATGGTTCTTTGGATATATACACAGAAGTGGAATTGTTGGGCCATAAGACAGTTCTATATTTAATTTGTTGAGGACCCTCCATACTGTCTGCTACAGTGGTTACACCAGTCTGCATTTCCACCAACAAGGGTTCCCTTTCCTCTACATCATCAACATCACTTATTGTTTTGGATTTATTGATGATAGCCATTCTGACAGGTTTGAGGTGATGTATCTTTTTTATTGAATTTATTGTGGTGATATTAGTTAATAAAATTATATACGTTTCAGGTGTACAATTCTATAGTATATTATCTGTATATTATATTGTGTGTTTGCCACCCCAAGTCAAGTTTCCTTCCATCACCATTCATCCCCCTTCTCCATTTCCTACCCGCCTCCCCTTTCCCCTCTGGTAATCAACATACTGTTGTCTGTCTATGAAGTTTTATTTTATTTTTTGCTCAGTCCTTCACCTTTTTCACCCAACACCCCTACTCCCACTTCCTGGCACCTGTCACTTTGTTCTCTATCTATGAGTCTGTTTCTATTTTGTTTGTCAGTTTATTTTTTTAAGATTTTATTTATTGATTTTGAGAGAGAGAGAGAGAGAGAGAGAGAGAGAGAAAGGGGGGAGAAATGGGAAGCATCAACTTATAGTAGTTGCTTCCCATATGTGCCTTGACCAGGCAAGCCTAGGGTTTCAAACCAGCAAACTCATTGTTCCAGGTTGACACTTTTATCCATTGTACCACTACAGGTCAAGCTTAAATAAAATCTTAAAAATAAAAAAGAAATGCAACTGCTTTCTGGATGTTTATTTTGTATCCAGCTACTTTAATGAATTCATTTATCAGGTCTAATAATTTTTTGGTGGAATCTTCAATGTTCTTTATACACAATATCATGTCATCTGCAAATACTGACAGTTTTACTTCTTCCTTTCAATTTGGATGCCTTTTATTTATTCTTCTTGTCTGCTTGCTGTGGCTAGGACTTCAGTACTGTATTGAATAAGAGTGGTGAAAGCAGACATACTGTCTTACTCCTGATTTTTTTTTTTTTTTTACAGAGACCGAGAGTGAGTCAGAGAGAGGGATAGACAGGGACAGACAGACAGGAATGGAGAGAGATGAGAAGCATCAATCATTAGTTTTTCATTGCACGTTGCAACACCTTAGTTGTTCATTGATTGCTCTTTCATATGTGCCCTGATCGCGGGCCCGCGGGCCTTCAGCAGACCAAGTAACCCCTTGCTGGAGCCAGCGACCTTGGGTTCAAGGTGGGCTTTTCCTCAAACCAGATGAGCCCGCACTCAACCTGGCGACCTCGGGGTCTCAAACCCGGGTCCTCTGCATCCCAGTCCGACGCTCTATCCACTGCGCCACCGCCTGGTCAGGCTTACTCCTGATCTTAAAGGAAACACTTTTAGCGTTTATCTGTTGACTATGATATTGGCTGTGGGGTTTGTCATATACGGCCTTTATCACGTTGAAGTATGTTTTCTCTATTCCTACTTTGCTGAGAGCTTTTATCATAAATGAATGTTGGATTTATTTTTATTTTCTTTTTTTTTTTTTTACAGAGACAGAGAGAGAGAGTCAAAGAGATGGACAGACAGGCACAGACAGGCAGGAACGAAGAGAGATGAAGAGCATCAATCACCAGTTTTTGGTTGGGACACCTTGGTTGTTCATTGATTGCTTTCTCATATGTGCTTTGACCGCAAGCATTCAGCAGCCCGAGTAACCCCTTGCTCAAGCCAGCGACCTTGGGTCCAAGCTGATGAGCTTTGCTGAAACCAGATGAGCCCACGCTCAAGCTGGAGACCTCGGGGTCTCGAACCTGGGTCCTCCGCATCCCAGTCCGAAGCTCTATCCACTGTGCTACCGCCTGGTCAGGCCAGATGTTGGATTTTATCAGATGTTTTTTCTGCATTTATTGATAGAATATATGGTTTTTTTCCTTCATTTTGTTTATGTGGTGTGTTATGTTAATTGATTTGCTGATATCATACCAACACTTCATTCCTGGAATAAATCCCATTTGATCATAGTGCATAGTGTATGATCTTTCTTTTTTTTTGTATTTTTCTGAAGCTGGAAACGGGGACAGACAGTCAGACAGACTCCCGCATGCGCCCGACCGGGATCCACCCGGCACGCCCACCAGGGGGCGACGCTCTTCCCACCAGGGGGCGATGCTCTGCCCCTCCGGAGCGTCGCTCTGTTGCGACCAGAGCCACTCTAGCACCTGGGGCAGAGGCCAAGGAGCCATCCCCAGCGCCCGGGCCATCTTTGCTCCAATGGAGCCTCGCTGCGGGAGGGGAAGAGAGAGACAGAGAGGAAGGAGAGGGGGAGGGGTGGAGAAGCAGATGGGCACTTCTCCTGTGTGCCCTGGCTGGGAATTGAACTCGGGACTTCTGCACGCCAGGCTGATGCTCTACCACTGAGCCAACTGGCCAGGGCAGTGTATGATCTTTTTTAACATGTTGTTGGATTTAGTTTGCTAATATTTTGTTGAGGATTTTAGCATCTATGTTTATCAGGGATATTGGCCTCTAATTTTCTTTCTTTGTCATATTTTTATCTGGTTATGGAATTAAAATAATGCTGGCTTGGTAAAATGAACTTAGGAGTCTTCCTTCCTTTTGAATTTCGTGAATAGTTTGAGAAGGAATGGTATTAGTTCTTCTTTGAATGTTTGGCAAAATTCTCTTGTGAAGCCATCTGGTTCAGGACTTTTCTTGTTGGGAGATTTTTTTTTTAACTGATTAAATTTGACTAGTTCTAACCTGACTATTCAGATTCTCTCATACTCACTGATTCAGTTTTGGAAGACTGTATATTTCTAGGAATTTTTTCCATTTCATTGAGATTGTCCAATATGTTGGCATATAGCTGTTTGTATTCATAATGTTTTCTTACAGTCCCTTGTATTTCTATGGAGTCAGATATTCTATTTTATTTATTTGGGTTCTCTCTCTTATTTTGTTGATGAGTGTGGTTAAAGGTTTGTTAATCTTGTTTGTCTTTTCAAAGAATCAGCTGTTGGTTTCATTGATCTGTTGTATTGTTTTTTATTTATTTATTTTTATTTTTTTATTTTTTGTATTTTTCTGAAGTTGGAAATGGGAGAGGCAGTCAGACAGACTCCCGCATGTGCCCGACCAGGATCCACCCAGCACGCCCACCAGGGGGTGATGCTCTGCCCATCTGGGGCGTCACTCTCTTGCAACCAGAGGCATTCTAGAACCTGAGGCAGAGGCCACAGAGCCATCCTCAGCATCCGGGCCATCTTTGCTCCAATGGAGCCTTGGCTGTGGGAGGGGAAGAGAGAGACAGAGAGGAAGGAGAAGGGGAGGGGTGGAGAAGCAGATGGGTGCTTCTCCTGTGTGCCCTGGCCGGGGATCAAACCTGGGACTCCTGCACGCCAGGGCGACACTCTACCACTGAGCCAACTGGCCAGGGCCTATATTGTTTTTTAGGCTCTGGGTTTTTTTGTTTTTAAATTTTATTTATTTATTTATTTATTTATTTATTTATTTATTTATTTATTTTACAGAGACAGAGAGTGAATCAGAGAGAGGGATAGACAGGGACAGACAGGAACGGAGAGAGATGAGAAGCATCAATCATTAGTTTTTCATTGCGCGTTGCAACACCTTAGTTGTTCATTGATTGTTCTCTCATATGTGCCTTGAACGTGGGCCCACGGGCCTTCAGCAGACCGAGTAACCCCTTGCTGGAGGCAGCAACCTTGGGTTCAAGCTGGTGAGCTTTGCTCAAACCAGATGAGCCCGCGCTCAAGCTGGCGACCTTGGGGTCTCGAACCTGGGTCCTCTGCATCCCAGTCCAACGCTCTATCCATTGCGCCACCGCCTGGTCAGGCAGGCTCTGTTTTGTTTATTTCTGTTCTGATCTTTATTATTCCTTCATTCTACTTAATTTGGGCTCTGCTAGTTTTTCTTCTTTAGTTCCTTTAAATGTAAAGTTAGGTTGTTTATTTGGATTTTTCTTATCTGCGGGAGGCTTATAATGCTATAAAATTTCCCTCTCAGGACTGCTTTCACTGTGTTTCATAGATTTTGGGTTGTTGTGTTCTCATTTTCATTTGTTCAAAGCATCTCTTGATCTCACTGTTAACCTATTCATCTTATTTATTCTCCATGTCTTTGTGTTTTTTTTCTTTTGTGATTAATATCTAGTTTCATACCAATATGGTCAGAGAAGATACTTAATAGGATTTTAGTCTTCTTAAATTTATTGAGACTTGTTTTTCATCCTAACATGTGGTTTATCCTAAAAAAAATTACCGTGTGCACTTCAAAAGAAGTATATTCTACTTGGGGTGAAATGGTCTGAGGATATTAATTAAATAGCTGATCTAGTGTTTCATTTAAGGCCACCATTTCCTTGTTGATTTTCTGTCTGAAAAGAAATGAGACTACATTAAACTAAAAAGCTTTTGCACAGCAAAAGAAACCATCAACAGAATAAAAAGGGAACCCACTGAATGGGAGAACTTATTTGTCAATGATACATCTGAAAAAAAGTTAATTTCAAAAATATATAAAGAACTTATACAAGTTGATACCAGGAAATCAAACAACCAAATTTAAAAAATGGGCAAAGACCTGAATAGACACTTCTCCCAAGAGGACATACAGATGGCCAATAGACATGAAAAAATGCTCAACGTCACTAATCATCAGAGAGATGCAAATTAAAACCACAGTGAAATATCACCTCAAACCAATGGCTATCATCAATAAATCAACAAAAAACAAGTGCTGGTGAGGACGTGAAGGAAAGGGAACCCTCAGGCACTGTTGGTGGGAATACAGATTGGTGCAACCACTGTGGAAAACAGTATGGAGTTTCCTTAAAAAATTAAAAGTGGGCCCTGGCCGGTTGGCTCAGTGGTAGAGCATCAGCCTGGTGTGCAGAAGTCCCGGGTTTGATTCCGGGCCAGGGCACACAGGAGAGGCGCCCATCTGCTTCTACACCCCTCCCCCTCTCCTTCCTCTCTGTCTCTCTCTTCCCTCCCGCAGCCAAGGCTCCATTGGAGCAAGGATGGCCCGGACGCTGGGGATGGCTCCATGGCCTCTGCCTCAGGCGCTAGAGTGGCTCTGGTTGCAACAGAAGCAACGCCCTGGATGGGCAGAGCATCACCCCCTGGTGGGTGTGCCGGGTGGATCTGACTGCCTCCCTGTTTCCAGCTTCAGAAAAATACCAAAAAAAAATTAAAAGTGGATCTGCCTTTTGACCCAACAATTCCACTTCTTGGAATATATCCTAAGAACTCCAAAATAGTAAACAAAAGAATATATGCACCCCTATGTTCATTGCAACATTATTTACAATAGCTAAGATACAGAAGCAGTCCAAGTGCCCATAAGTTAACAAGTGGATAAAAAGTTATAATATATTTACACATTGGAATACTGCTTGGACATAAAAAAGGAAATCTTGCCTTTTGTGACAGCATGGATGGACCTGTAGATTATTATTATTTTTTTAAATGAATTTTTATTAATGGTAATGGGATGACATTAATAAATCAGGGTACATATATTCAAAGAAAACATGTCTAGGTTATTTTGTCATTAGATTATGTTGCATACCCCTCGCCCAAAGTCAGATTGTCCTTCGCCATCCTCTATCTAGTTCTCTGTGCCCCTCCCCCTCCCCCTAACTCTCCCCCTGTCCTCCCTCCCCCCACCCCTGGTAACCACCACACTCTTGTCCATGTCTCTTAGTCTCGTTTTTATGTTCCACCAATGTATGGAATCGTGTAGTTCTTGTTTTTTTCTGATTTACTTATTTCACTCCTTATAATGTTATCAAGATGCCACCATTTTGCTGTAAATGATCTGATGTCATCATTTCTTATGGCTGAGTAGTATTCCATAGTGTATATGTGCCACATCTTCTTTATCCAGTCTTCTATTGAAGGGCTTTTTGGTTGTTTCCATGTCTTGGCCACTGTGAACAGTGCTGCAATGAACATGGGGCTACATGTGTCTTCACGTATCAATGTTTCTGAGGTTTTGGGGTATATACCCAGTAGAGGGATTGCTGGGTCATAAGGTAGCTCTATTTGCAGTTTTTTGAGGAACCACCATACTTTCCTCCATAATGGTTGTACTACTTTACAGTCCCACCAACAGTGAATGAGGGTTCCTTTTTCTCCACAGCCTCTCCAACATTTGCTATTACCCGTCTTGTTGATAATAGCTAATCTAACAGGGGTGAGGTGGTATCTCATTGTAGTTTTGATTTGCATTTCCCTAATAACTAATGAAACTGAGCATCTTTTCATATATCTGTTGGCCATTTGTATCTCTTCCTGAGAGAAGTTGGACCTGTAGATTATTATGCTAAGTGAAATAAGCCAGGCAGGCAGAGAAAGACAAATCCCATATGATATCACCTATATGTGTAATCTAATGAACAAAATAAACTGAGGAACAAAATAGAAACAGAGGCAGGGTCACATGGATCAGGCAGACAACTTTCAGAGGGGAGAGGGGAATTTGGGGACTGGATAAAAGGTGAATGGATTAAGCAAAAAGACAATATATATATATATATACACACACACATATATATATATATATATAAAACATGTAGACACAGACAACAGTGTGGTGATAGCCAGAAGGAAAGGGGCTGGGGCGTAGGTGGAGGTGGGCAAAAGGGGGGGTATATGTGGAAATGAGACTGGAAAGAGACTTTGTTTGGGGTGATTGGCCCATGATGCAGTGTGCAGATGATGTTTTATTGAGCTGTACAATTGAAATCTGTATGGTTTTGCAAACCAGTGTCATCCCAATCAATTTAATTAAAAATATTTTTAAATGATTGAGCATAAAAATGAGTGGATAAAGTATAAAATAAATGCCTATGTATCCATACTGATATAAATAAGTGATTGATTGAATAAATAGATAAATAAATGGAAGAGGCCAATTGCTCATGCAGAAGAATTCCAAAGAATTTATCCACTCTGTCCTTAAGGAGGTAGAACATTCCTATTTTTTTATTTATATTTATTCTTTAAATTAAAATATATTTATTGATTTTAGAGAGAGGAATGGAGAGAGACAGACACAGAAACATTGATCTGTTTATTTACTTATTTATTTTTCTTCTTTTCCAAGTTGAGAAGAAGGGAGATAGAGAGACAGATTCTGCATGTGCCCCGACTGGGATCCACCCAGCAACCCCTATCTGGGGCCAATGCTCTGCCCATATATGGCCATGCTAGCAACTGAGCTATTTTTAGTGCCTGAGGCAGAGGCTCCACGGAGCCATCCTCAGTGCCTGGGACCAATGTGCTCAAACCAATTGAGCTATGGCTATGAGAAGGAAAGAGAGAAAGAGAGAAGGAGGAGGGGGAGGGGTGGAGAAGCAGAAGGTTGACTACCACTGCTCTAATCAGTCAAGCTACCCAGCCAGGGTCTTTTTTTTTTTTTCAGCAAGAAGGAAGAAAGTTTATTTAATGTCCTTTTAGAGTCAGTGGAGTCCAGTAATAGGTCTCAGGGTGAAGGTTAGCCCATATTAAGTTAAGCTCTGGAGGAAGCCCAGCCTGTCCTACAGCAGCCCTGGGGCTCAGAACAGGTGGTGAGCATGGGATGATTTGTTGCTGGGCAGCAGGCTGAGCCAACTTAGGAATGTAGAAGAGTGAGTCTGGGCTCCCTCAGACATCCCCAAATTGGGTGTGCACAGCAACTTCCTTCCAAAGATTGCAGTTTGGAAAGTGAGAAAAAGAAAGAATAACTTTATAGTGGAGAAATATGATAAACATCACCTCAGTCAGGTGATCAAGACCAACATCAATGGTGGAAAGTCATGTTAATAATATATGTTATAGCTAGGATGTGATGAAAATGTCATTTTACCTCTGTGGCATTCCACCCTAAAACCTATCACTCTGGTCTAATGATAAAAACAGCAGAAAAACCCCAAATGAGGGTCATTCTACCAAATGCCTGACCAGCACTCCTCAGAACTATAAAGGTCATCAAAAACAAGGGAAGTCTGAGAAACTATCACAGCCAAGAGGAGCCGAAGGAGACATGCTGACTAACTGTGCTGTACTGTCCAAGATGAAATTCTGAAATGGAAAAAAGACATTAGGTAAAAGCTTAGGAAGTCTGAGTAAAATATGGACTTTGGTTAATAATGATGTATCAATATTGGTTCACTAATTATAACAAAGGCACCACACTGTTGCAAGATGTTCATAATTGAAAACTGCATGTGGAGGTAGAAGTGGGTAGAGATAGACAGGGCAGGTGTGTATACATTATAGAACTTTATGTAATACCTGCACATAATCTATAAATCTCAAACTGTTCTAAAAAGATTGAACAAAGGACTTCAATAGACATTTCTCCAAAGATGCTACACACACAGCCAACAAACACCTGAAAAGATCAACATCACTATTCATTAGGGCAATGCAAATTAAATCCACAAAGAAATGCAACTTTATACTTATTTGTGCATTCATTGGTTGATTCTCATATGTGGCCTGACCAGGGATCAAGTGTATCAAGACGGAGCTCAGAGCCCTACAAACAACACACCCAAACACACAAACATAATGAGAAGGCAGAGAACTGCAATCCAAATGAAACCAGAAGAGAAATCTCCAGAAAAGGAACTGAGTGATATGGAAATAACCAAACTGCTGGATGCAGAGTTTAGAATAATGATTGTTAGTATGCTTAGGGATCTTAGAACAACAATGGATGGTCATTATGAACACCTAGATAAAGAGATAGAAAGTATAAATAAAACATTGAAATATTAAAAAAGAATCAGTTGGAGGTGACAAATACAATATCAGAAATGAAGAACATAATGGAAGGAATTAAAAGCAGGATGGATGAAGCTGAGGATTGAATCAGCAAGTTGGAGGACAAGATGAACAAAGGCACAAAAGCAGAGCAGAAAAAAAGAAAAGAGACTCAAAAAGTCTGAAGAAACTCTGAGAGAGCTCTGTGACAACATGAAGAGAAATAACATCCACATCATAGGGGTTCCTGAAGAAGAAGAGAAAGAACAAGGGATAGAAACTTTATTCAATCAAATCATAGCTGAAAACTTCCCTAAATTGATGCAAGTAAGAGTCTCACAAGTTCAAGAAGCACAGAGAACTCCATTAAAGAGAAACCTAAAAAGACGTACACCAAGACACATAATAATTAAAATACCAAAGCTAAGCAATAAAGAGAAAATATTAAAAGCTGCTAGAGAAAAGAAGACTATCACCTACAAAGGAGCCCCCATAAGGATGGCATCTGACATCTCAACAGAAACACTTGAGGCCAGAAGGGAATGGCAAGAAATATTCAAAGTAATGCAGAACAAGAGCCTACAACCAAGACTACTTTATCCAGCAAGGCTATCATTTAAAATTGGAGGAGAAATAAAAAGCTTCCCAGACAAAAAAAAACTCAAGGAATTCACTACAACCAAACCAATGCTGCAGGAAATGTTAAGGGGCCTGTTGTAAACAGATCAAAGTGGAAAAAGAATATAGCAAAAGAGGAATACAGCTTTAAAAAATAAAATGGCAATAAACAACTACATATCAATAATAACCTTAAATGTAAATGGATTAAATGATCCAATCAAAAGACACAGGGTAGCTGCTTGAATAAGAAAACAGGACCCGTACATATGCTGTCTACAAGAGACACGCCTTAAAACAAAAGATACACATAGATTGAAGGTAAAAGGATGAAAAAAACATTTCATGCAAATGGAAATGAAAAAAAAAGGCTGGGGTAGCAATACTTATATCAGACAAAATGGACTTTAAAACAAAGACTATAGTAAGAGATAAAGAAGGTCATTACATAATGATAAAGGGAGCAATCCAACTGGAAGATATAACCATCATAAATATCTACGCACCTAATATAGGAGCACCTTTGATGAATATAAAGAGTGAGATCAACAGCAATACTATAATAGTAGGAGATTTCAATAACCCACTAACATCACTAGATAGATCCTCAAGAAAGAAAATTAACAAAGAAACAGCAGACTTAAAGGACACACTAGGTCAAATTGATTTAATAGATATCTTTAGGACCTTTTACCCTAAAGCAGCAGAATATACATTCTTTTCAAGTGCTCATGGTACATTCTCTAACACAGACCACATGTTAGGACACAAAAGCAGTCTCAATAAATATAAAAAGATTGAAATCATATCAAGTATTTTCTCTGATCACAATGGCATGAAACTAGAAATCAACCACAACAGAAAAACTGAAAAATACTGAAACACATGGAAACTAAATAGCATGTTATTAAATAACAAATGGGTTAACAATAAAATCAAAGAAGAAATAAAAAAATTCCTAGAAACAAATAATAATGAGCAAACAACAACTCAAAATTTATGGGACACAGCAAAAGCAGTCCTGAGAGGGAAGTTCATAGCACTACAGGCATTCCTTAAGAAGCTTGAAAAAGCTCAAATAAACAACTTAACCCTTCATCTAAAAGAACTAGAAAAAGAACAACAAGTAAAGCCCAGAGGTAGTAGAAGGAAGGAAATAATAAAGATCAGAGCGGAAATAAATGACATAGAAGTTAAAGAAACAATTCGGAGGATCAATGGAACCAAGAGCTGGTTCCTTGAAAGGGTAAACAAGATCGATGAACCTTTAACAAGACTCAACAAGAAAAGAAGAGAGAGGATTCAAATAAATAAAATTAGAAATGAGAGTGGAGAAATAAAAACCGACACAACAGAAATACAAAATATTTAAGAAAATATTATGAAGAACTGTATGCCAAAAAATTAAACAACCTATGTGAAATGGACAAATTCCTTAAAACATATCATCTTCCAAATATCAATCTGGAAGAATCAGAAAACCTAAACAGACCGATTACAACAGAAAAGATCGAAACAGTTATCAAAAAGCTCCCAAAAAACAAAACTCCTAAGCCCGGTGGCTTCACTGGTGAATTCTACCAAACATTCAAAGAAGAACTAACTCCTATCCTTCTCAAGCTATTTCAAAAAATTCAGGAGGAAGGGACACTTCCAAGTTCCCTTTATGAGGCGAGCATAATTCTGATTCCAAAACCAGGCAAAGACAACACAAAGAAAGAAAATTATAGGCCAATATCCCTGATGAATTTAGATGCTAAAATCCTCAACAAAATATTAGCAAACCGGATCCAGCAATAAATGAAAAAAATCATACATCATGATCAAGTGGGATTTATTCTGGGGTGGCAAGGATTGTACAACATTTGTAAATCAATTAATGTGATTCACCACATAAACAAAAGGAAGGATAAAAACCACATGATAATTAAATTGATGCAGAAAAAGCATTTGATAAAATCCAGCATTCATTTATGATCAAAACTCTCAGCAAAGTGGGAATACAGGGAACATACCTCAACATGATAAAGGCCATCTATGACAAACCCACAGCCAACATTATAATTAATGGACAAAAATTAAAAGCAATTCCCCTAAAATCAGGAACAAGGCAGGGTGCCCCCTTTCACCACTCTTATTCAACATAGTACTGGAAGTCCTAGCTACAGCAATCAGACAAGAAGAAGAAATAAAAGGCATCCAAATTGGAAAAGAAGAAGTAAAACTATCATTATTTGCAGATGATATGATATTATATATAGAAAACCCTAAAGACTCCATCAAAAATCTACTAGACTTAATAAACGAATTCAGCAAAATGGCAGGATATAAAATTAATACTCAGAAATCAGAGACATTTTTATACATGAACAATGAACTGTCAGAAAGAGAAATTAAGGAAACAATCCCCTTCACTATTGCAACAACAACAAAAAAAAGTACCTAGGAGTAAATTAAACCAAGGAGGTTAAAGACTTGTACTCAGAAAATTATAAAACATTGATAAAAGAAATCAAGGAAGACACAAACAAGTGGAGGCATATACCGTGCTCATGGTTAGGAAGAATAAACATAATTAAAATGTCTATATTACCCAAAGCAATTTATAAATTCAATGCAATACCAATCAAAATACCAATGACATACTTCAAAGATATAGAACACATATTCCAAAAATTTATATGGAACCAAAAAAGAACATGAATAGACTCAGCAATCTTGAAAAAGAAGAATAAAGTGGGAGGTATCACACTTCCTGATTTCAAGTTATACTACAGGGCCATTGGACTCCAAACAGCTTGGTACTGGCATAAGAACAGACATATAGATCAAGGGAACAGAACAGAGAACCCAGAAATAAACCCACATCTTTATGGACAACTGATATTCAACAAAGGAGGTAAGAGCATGCAGTGGAGTAAAGACAGTCTCTTTAACACATGGTGTTGGGAAAACTGGACAGCTACCTGCAAAAAAATGAAATTAGACCACCAACTTACACCATGCATAAAAATAAACTCAAAATGGATAAAGGACTTAAATGTAAATCTTGAAACCATAAGTATCCTAGAAGTAAATTTAGGCAGTAAGCTCACCGATATCTATCGCAGCAATATCTTTTTTTTTTTTTTTTTTTTTTTTTCATTTTTCTGAAGCTGGAAACAGGGAGAGATAGTCAGACAGACTCCCGCATGCGCCCGACCGGGATCCACCCGGCACGCCCACCTGGGGCGACGCTCTGCCCACCAGGGGGCGATGCTCTGCCCCTCCGGGGCGTCGCCATATTGCGACCAGAGCCACTCTAGCGCCTGAGGCAGAGGCCACAGAGCCATCCCCAGCGCCCGGGCCATCTTTGCTCCAATGGAGCCCTGGCTGCGGGAGGGGAAGAGAGAGACAGAGAGGAAAGCGCGGCGGAGGGGTGGAGAAGCAAATGGGCGCTTCTCCTATGTGCCCTGGCCGGGAATCGAACCCGGGTCCTCCGCACGCTAGGCCGACGCTCTACCGCTGAGCCAACCGGCCAAGGCCGCAGCAATATCTTTGCTAAATTATCTCCACAGGCAAATGAAATAAAAGTCAGGATAAAAAAATGGGACTATATCAAACTAAAAAGCTTTTGCACAGCTAAAGACAATATGAACAGAATAAAAAGACAAACCACACAATGGGTGAACATATTCGACAATACATCTGATTAGGGATTAATAACCAAAATTTATAAAGAACTTGTAAAACTCAACACCAGGAAGACAAACAATCCAATCAAAAAATGAGAAAAAGAAATGAATAGACACTTCTCCAAAGAGGACATACAGATGGCCAATAGACAAGTGAAAAAAATGTTCAACATTACTAATCATTAGAGAAATGCAAATTAAAACCACAATGAGATACCACCTCACATCAGTCACAATGGCCCTCATTGACAAAACAACACAGGATAGGTGCTGGCGAGGATGTGGAGAAAGGGGAACCCTCCTGCTCTGCTGGTGGGAATGCAGACTGGTGCAGCCACTGTGGAAAACAGGATGGCGATTCCTCAAAAAATTAAAAATGGAACTGCCCTTTGACCCAGCCATCCCACTTATAGGAATATATTCCAAGGACACCATATCACCGACTGAAAAGAAGAAATGCACCCCCATGTTTATGGCAGCATTGTTCACAATAGCAAAGATCTGGAAACAGCCCAAGTGTCCGACAGTAGACAAGTGGATTAAAAAGCAGTGGTACATATATACAATGGAATACTATGGGGCTATGAAAAAGAAGGAAATATTACCTTTTGCAACAACATGGAGGGACCTGGAAACTATTCTTTTGAGTGAAATAAGCCAGGCAGAGAAAGAAAAAGATCATATGACCTCACTCATTTAAGAAATCCAAGGAATAATGAGAACTGAGGAATGTAATTGAGACAGAGGAGGGATCAAAGGGACCAGAAGAAAAGAGGACAGAGGGAAAGGGGATGATAGGATGGGATAAACCTGAAGGGAAGGGGGGAGGGCGCTGTAGGAAGGGGGGCAAGGAAGATGTTGAAGGAAATAAGGGGGAGGGGGAAGGCATTCGGGGTGACCCTAGAATCTATGTTAAAAAAAAAAAAAAGACGGCGCTCAAATCTACTGAGCTGTCTGGCCAGAGCTGTTGGTCTGTCTACCTATCTCTCTCTCTCTCTCTCTCTCTATCTATCATCTATCTACCTACCTATCTATCATCTATCATTTTTTAAAGGAAAATAGGTGTTGATGAATATGTGGGGAACTTGGAATCTTTTGCATTGCTGTTGGGAATATAAAATAGAGTAGTCACTATGGAAAAACAGTTTGATGGTTCCACATATGTTTTTTTTTAAAAAAAATAGAATTGCTATATGATCCTGCAATTCCATTGCTAGTTGTATACCCAAAACTTGTACACAACTCTTCACAGCAGCACTGTTAGCAATAGCTAAAAAGTGAAAACAACCCACATGTTCACCAATAGATGAATGGATAAATAAAATGTAGTTATATACATGCAATGAAATTTTACTCAACCGTGAAAAAGAATTAAGTATTGATACATGATATAACATGGATGAAACTTGAAAACATGCTATGTGAAAAAAAAGACAGACACAAAAGGTCACATATTGTATGATTTCTTTTTTGTGTGTGACAGAGACAGAGAGAGAGACATAGAGAGGGACAGATAGGGACAAACAGATAGGAAGGGAGAGAAATGAGAAGCATCAAGTCTTTGTTGCAGCTCCTTAGTTGTTCATTGATTGCTTTCTCATATGTGCCTTGACTGGGGGTCTATAGCAGAGCAAGTGACCCCTTGCTCAAGCCAGTGACCTTGGGCTTCAAGCCAGTGACCATGGGGTCATGTCTATGATCCCACACTCAAGCCAGTGACCCTGCACTCAAGCTGGATGAACCCACGCTCAAGTCCGCGACCTCGGGGTTTTGAACCTGGGTCCTCTGCATCTCAATCCAATGCTCTATCCACTGCCTGTTCAGGCTGATTTCTCTCTCTCTCTTTTTTTTTAAATCTCCAAAATAGATAAATCCAGAGAGACAGAAAGCTGATTAGTGCTGGCCAGGGGCTGGGGCAGGGTGGAAAAGGAAGTGAGTGCTTAATGTACGGGAGGCTTCCCACTGGAATGATGGGAATATTTTGGAAGAAGATAGAGGTGATGATTGCACAATATTCTGAATATACTTATATATGACTGAATTGTATTTTTTAAAATTGTTAGTTTTATGTTATGTGAATTTTGCCACAATTAAAAAAAAAGGAAATGGACAAAGTGTATAGAGGAAGGAACCACTAACTGCTTTAGCAGAGGTCCAGAAGATGGCAGGGTGGAAATTAAAGAAATTTTCATAGAAGTGATGTTTGAATTGAGTTGAATCAATAAATTTATAAATCAATTATCAAACATTTATTATGTGCATACTAAATGCCATGCAGTTTGGTAGGCATTGAGGAGATTTTATATACATATATAAAATCAGATTTCATTTGCCCCTCAGGACACTCACCATTCAGGTGGGCAATTACAATGCCTTGTGGTGAGTACAGTGATAGATGTATGCATAAGATATTATGGACTTGTGGTGGTGCGGTGGATAAAGTCTAGACCTGGAATGCTGAGATCACTGGTTCGAAGTCCTGGGCTTGCCTGGTCAAAGCCCATGGTAGAAGCAACTACTATGAGTTGATGCTTCCTGCTTCTCCCCCCTCTTTCTCTCTCTCTCCTCTCTATAAAAATCAATCAATCAATAAATGAAAAAGATATTATGGAAATAAGGAGATAGACTGACTGGTGGTGGCACAGTGAGCTGAGTATAGGCTGGGGATGCTGAGGACCCAGGTTCAAAATCTTGAGGTCTCTGGCTAGAGCACATGCTCTTTGGCTTGTGTGTGGGGTCACCAGCTTGAGTGTGAGATCATCAACCTGATCCCAAGGTCACTGGCTTGACCCCAAGGTTGCTGGCTTGAGCAAGGGGTAACTGGCTTGGTTTGAGCTCCCTGGTTAAGGCACGTATGAGAATCAATCAATAAACAACTAAAGTGAAGCCACTAGAGTTGATGCTTCTCATCTCTCTTCTCTCGATCTCCTTCTTGTCTCTCAAAGGGAGGAAAAAGGAGGAGGTAAGGAGAAGAGTCGCCTGACCTGTGGTGGCGCAGTGGATAAAGCGTTGACCTGGAAATGCTGAGGTTGACGGTTCAAAACCCTGGGCTTGTCTGGTCAAGGTACATATGGGAGTTGATGCTTCCAGAACCTCCCCCCTTCTCTCTCTCCTCTCTCTCTGTCTCTCCCTCTCCTCTCTAAAAATGAATAAATAAATAAAAAAAAATTAAAAAAAAAAAATGAGAAGAGTCATAGGCCTGACCAGATAGCTCAGTTGGTTAAAGCAGTGGTCCCCAACCTTTTTTGGGCCATGGACCGGTTTAATGTCACAAAATATTTTCACGACTGGCTTTAATCCAGCGCCTTAGACCGCTCGGCCACGCTACCCGGGTTCACGGACCGGCCTTTAGGGTAGGACGGATAAATGCACAAAATAAAATTATGCGACCAGCGTAAAAACTGTGGTATTTTTAAGTATAATGTCGAACTTACGAGACAAGCATCAAGAGTGAGTCTTAGACGGATGTAACAGAGGGAATACAGAGGGAATCTGGTCATTTAAAAAAAATAAACCATCGTTCAGACTTAAATATAAATAAAATGGAAATAATGTAAGTTATTTATTCTTTCTCTGCGGACCAGTACCAAATGGCCCAGAGACTGGTACCGGTCCATGGCCCGGAGGTTGGGGGCCACTGGGTTAGAGCATCATCCTGATATTCCAAGGTTATGGGTTTGATCCCCTGTCAGGGAATATACAAGAATCAAGTGGAACAACAAATAGATGTCTTTCTTTCTCTCTCTCTCTCTCTCTCAAAATTAATAAATAAAATTTTTAAATTTTTAAATAAAAAGAGAAGAGTCACCTATCACAGCCTGTGGGTATTTGAAAAAAGTATACAGGAAGTGGCCAAGTCAAGAGGGGAAAGGAAAGCCATTTTAGGCAGAGGGAATAACACAAGCAAAGGTGTGGAGCCAAGAGATAGAAGTATGTATGTGCGTGTACGTGCATGCATAGGGAGTAATTACAAGAAGTTCCATGTTACAGTAAGAAAAATTTTCAAAAAGGAAGTGGCGAGTAATGAGGTTTAAAGCAAGTAAATGTCGATCTCCAGTCAGAGCGCATACAGTAACAGATTGATGTTCCTGTATCTCTCTCTCTCTCCCAACCTCTCTCACTAAAGTCAATCAATAAAAAAAAATTTAAACAAGTGAATGACACAGTCAAGCTTATGTTTTAGATAAGTCCCTCCATTAACAGTGTGAGGCTAGGATTGGAAGGAGACAAGACTGGAGGCAGGGAGACTAATTAGGAGGCTGTTGTAGTAGTCCAGATGAAAAATTACCAGGGCCTGAACCAGGAAAGTGGTGACTGGGATAAGGTGGAAGGGTCAGAATCAAGAAATGCTTAAAAGATAAAATTAACAGGACTGGAGGATTGATTGGATGTTGGTGGTGAGGGAGAGTCAAGGATGACTCCAGGTTCTTTTTTTTTTTTTTTTTTTTTTTTTTTTTTTTTTATTTTTCTGAAGCTGGAAACGGGGAGAGATAGTCAGACAGACTCCCGCATGTGCCCGACCGGGATCCACCCGGCACGCCCACCAGGGGGCGATGCTCTGCCCACCAGGGGGTGATGTTCTGCCCCTGGGGGGGTCGCTCTGTTGCTACCAGAGCCACTCCAGCGCCTGGGGCAGCGGCCAAGGAGCCATCCCCAGCGCCCGGGCCATCTTTGCTCCAATGGAGCCTCGCTGCAGGAGGGGAAGAGAGAGACAGAGAGGAAGGAGAGGGGGAGGGGTGGAGAGGCAGATGGGCGCTTCTCCTGTGTGCCCTGGCCGGGAATCGAACCCGGGACTTCTACACGCCAGACTGACGCTCTACCACTGAGCCAACCGGCCAGGGCTCCAGGTTCTTGTTTTGTGTGCTGGGGTGTATATCTGTCAGATATATTAGTTGATAGCAACAGAAGCTGACTCTAATTGACTAAGCTGAAAAGGCATTTTATAAAAAGGATATTGAGGGGATCCCACAGAGATGTTTGGGGTGAACTGAAGAACAAGGTTGGAGGCTAGGTTTCCAGAAACAATGTGCCAAACCATTACAGAAATTGCCTAGCCTGACCAGGCGGTGGTGCAGTGGATAGAGCGTTGGACTGGGATGCGGAGGACCCAGGTTCAAAGCCCCAAGGTCACCAGCTTGAGCATGGGCTAATCTGCCTTGAGCACAGGGTCACTGGCTTGAGTGTGGAATCATAGACATGACCCCATGGTTGCTGGCTTGAGCTCAAAGGTCACTGGCTTGAGCCCAAGGTTGCTCGCTTGAGCAAGTGGTCTCCTGCTCTGTTATAACCTCCTTGGTCAAGGCATGTAGGAGAAGCAATCAGTGAACAACTAAGGTGTCACAATGAAGAATTGATGCTTCTCATCTCTCTCCCTTCCTGTCTGTCTGTCCCTATCTGTCCTTCTCTGTCTCTGTCTCAGTCACAAAAAAAAAAAAAAAAAAAAAAAAAAAAGGCCTGATGAGACAAGTGTCCCCACCCAGAGCACAGGAGGAAACTGCTATTGCTGCTGCTGCTGACAAGAAGTCAACCTTGAAAACACTCAAAATTCCCTGATAGAAAAAAAAAAAAAAAGTGGAAGCCCCGCATAGAGCTGGTTGCCTCACTGTCGCTCAATTCTGAATCTGAGTCTCATGCACGTGTTTCTGATTGAAGGGGCGTAAGTCCCCTGATTGTGTCCTGGCTACAAGGGAGGCTGACAAATGGTTCTGACTCTTACATAAAGCAGGAAGAACTCATAACATGGAATTTTTTCACTAGTATGACACAGACGGTGCTGCCCTCCACTAATGTAGAGAATACAAGGGTTTGGGGGTGGGCTGAAGAGTCCCATGCGGAACACGTTGAGTTTGAAGTGCCTGTGGAACATTCAGATGTAGGTGTGTAGCAGCTAGTGGGATGTTTGAAATTCTTAGCCTACAGGATCATTTAAAACGACAGGAGTGGCTGAGGGGGATGGGAAGAGCATGGAGAGAGAGAGGAGAAGGCAAAAGAGAGAGGCCTGGCATGGGAAAGAAGACTGCTGGATTTCTCAGGGGCCTATAAAAATCCCTAGCACCCTGAGACACGAGAGAGTATACAATATACAGACAGGAAATGCTCACTTTCACTTCCCATAGATGCATTTCACTTTTCACATACCATGAGGATGCTGTCTCCAGCCATTTGTCTGGTTAACTGCTCTGATCCAAACGGATGATAAAACTTACCTTCCCAAGAGATTCAAATGGTTAACAGGGAGGACTAGGTCCTCAAGCGAAAGTCCCAAGGAGCCAGGAAGATTGCAGCACTATATCCCTAGGTATTAATGCTCAAAAAGGATCTCAGAGACATCTCTCTGGGCTGTAAAAGCTGAAGACACAGCTTACCAAGCCCTTGGAAAGACATGTTAATATTACAAATGTTAGCAAAATAACCAAGATCCTGCCCTGACCAGATAACTTGGTTGGTTAGATGTTAGAGCATTGTCCTAATGTGCAAAGGTTGTTGGTTCAATCCCTGGTCAGGGCACATACAGGAACAAATAGATGTCCCTGTCTCTCTCTCACTCTCTTTCTTCCTCTCCTTAAAATCAATTTTAAAAAATTACCAAAAAGAAAAAAAAGGACTGAGAAGTAGCTATCGGCTTTGGCAATTTGGAAGTCAATGGTGACTTTTGTCAAAAGTAATTTCAATGGAAACTTTTTTTAAGTAGGTTGAAGCATGAATAAATTTGAGGAAGTGGAGACAGCAAATGTAGACTACTATGATGTGTAAAAGCTTAAGCTGAGAAGGTAAGGACAGCAATTGGCACCTGATGGAGACTTAGGATCAAGGGAGAGTTTTATTGTGGTTTTTTTTTTTTTTTTTTTTTTTTTTTTTTTGTGACAGATAGGGACAGACAGGAAGGGAGAGAGATGAGAAGCATCAATTATTCATTGCGGCACCTTAGTTGTTCATTGATTGCTTTCTCATATGTGCCTTGACCATGGGGGCTACAGCAGACCGAGTGACCCCTTGCTCAAGCCAGCGACCTTGGGCTCAAGCTGGTGACCTTTGCTCAAACCAGATGAACCTGCGCTCAAGCTGGCAACTTCAGGGTTTCCAACCTGGGTCCTCCGCGTCCCAGTCCGACACTCTATCCGTTGCGCCAACGCCTGGTCAGGCTTATTGTTTTGTTGTTGTTGTTGTTGTTGTTTTTTTTTTTCATTTTTCTGAAGCTGGAAACAGGGAGAGACAGTCAGACAGACTCCCGCATGCGCCCGACCGGGATCCACCCGGCACGCCCACCATGGGGCGACGGCTCTGCCCACCAGGGGGCGATGCTCTGCCCCTCCGGGGCGTCGCCATGTTGCGACCAGAGCCACTCTAGCGCCTGAGGCAGAGGCCACAGAGCCATCCCCAGCGCCCGGGCCATCTTTGCTCCAATGGAGCCTTGGCTGCAGGAGGGGAAGAGAGAGACAGAGAGGAAAGCGCGGCGGAGGGGTGGAGAAGCAAATGGGCACTTCTCCTGTGTGCCCTGGCCGGGAATCGAACCCGGGTCCTCCACACGCTAGGCCGACGCTCTACCGCTGAGCCAACCGTTATTGTTGTTTTTAATGGGAGATACCCAGGCAGATGTAAGGCTGAGGAAAAAGCACCAAAGACAAATGAAAAAGTAAGGATAATTGATGGAGCAAGTTTCTGAAAGAGATGGAAAACAATGGCACTCAGGGCACATTGAGTGGATGGTGGGTGTTGAACAGAAAGATGGAGTGGACAAAAGGATAGGTGTGAATGTAATGTTTGTAGAAGAGATTCAGCTTAGGCTGAAGACCATGGATTTACAGTGGTGCTAATTTCTATGGTTTTATGGATTTCCTCTAGCAGGTATAATCACCCAGTGAAGGAGAGGATGAGGGTGGTTTGTGGCACCCACCCAAGGTGAGAGGTTCATGTGGCTGGTTTGGCGGGCAGGGGTGGAAAGGGCATTGAGGGTGCTGGTGAGAACGAAGTTCAGGTGATCAGGCATGGGGTTAAGAAGGGTTGAAAAGGGAAAGAAAAGAAGCCAGGAGAAGCTGAGAGAATGAGAGAAAATTGAGGACTCAAAGAACTAAACGGGTCTCTATGAGGTTAAAAAAAGTTTCACGTGGGTAAGAGCCTGAGGAAGCAGGTAAGAGAGGAAATTGTGGTCACAAATGGAATACTGGAGCCTTGGCTGGTTGGCTCAATGGATAGAGCGTCGGTCCGGTGTGTGGACATCCCAGGTTTGATCCCTGGTCAGGGTGTGGATGAGAAGCGACCATCTGCTTCTCTCCCCTTCCCTCTCCCACTTGTCTCTCTCTTCCCTTCCCGCAGCCAGTGGCTCAATTGGTTTGAGCATTGCACATTGGCCCGGGCATTGAGAATAGCTCAGTTGCCGAGTGGATCCTCGTTGGGGTGCATGCGGGAGTCTGTCTTTCTAACTCCTCTCCTCTCACTTAAAAAAAAATGGAAGCCTGACCTGTGGTAGCGCGGTTGATAAAAGCGTCAACCTGGAATGCTGAGGTTGCTGGTTTGAAACCCAGGCTTGCCTGGTCAAGGCACATATGAAAAGCAACCATGAGTTGATGCTTCCTGCTCCTCCCCCTTTCTCTCTCTCTGTGCTCTAAAAATTGAATAAAATTTTTAAAAATCTTTAAAAATATTCTCTAAAAAATACGATAAAAAGATGGAATACTGGAAGGATAAATATTAGAGGTGTTTGGGTGTGGTTGGCTGAAGTGAAATGGGGAAGGTAACTGAGAGTGAAGAAATGGAGAGGTTTCTTTGTTGTGTCACCTCCATGGACACTGAGACCCCTAGTGTGAGTGCCAGGAATTAGAGCGTAGAGGGAGCTCATGGGCTGAGTGCCAGTCTTTGCTTAAGGAGGGGAGAGTGAAGGACATATAAAAATTTCCTAGGCAAACTAGGATGGAGGGGATGGCCATTCTAGACAGAAAAGATAGAGGGGGGCAAGGTTGGATGGGTGAAATAGCCGGACCTCTCCAGAGAACTGGGAACAGTACAAGTGTGAGTACAGGGACAAGGCCACTGGGGCTTTAGAATATTGACTTAATTCTGATTTTCTAAGGTGAAGGGTGGAAAATTAGAATCAGGGCTGGAGACCAGTTAGAGGGCTGTTGTGATTTCCCAGGCTAGTACCAGGGAGCAGCACTGACTGTGGAGTGAGAAGGTGAATCCCAGAGCTATTTTGATTGAAAGAGCTACTAAGGTATATGAATGTTAACTCAGCATGTGAAGCTGACAGGCCCCAGGTAGCACTCTCCTCCTCCCCCCCCCCCGAAGTTGGAAACGGGGAGGCAGTCAGACAGACTCCTGCATGCGCCCAACCGAGATCCACCCGGCAGGCCCACCAGGGGGCGATGCTCTGCCCATCTGGGGACTCGCTCTGTCGCAACAAGAACCACTCTAGAGCCTGGGGCAGAGGCCACAGGGCCATCCTCAGCGCCCGGGCCAACGTTGCCCCAGTGGAGCCTTGGCTGCAGGAGGGGAAGAGAGAGACAGAGAGGAAGGAGAGGGGGAGGGGTGGAGAAGCAGATGGGCACCTCTCCTGTGTGCCCTGGCCAGGAATCAAACCCGGGACTCCTGCACGCCAGGCCGATGCTCTACCACTGAGTCAACCAGCCAGGGCTATTCTCCTCCTTTTTCAGGGTTACTTCACCATTGGTGATAAGGCAACTCTAAGATGGCCCCAAGATTCCTGCTCCCTCCCCATGAACACACACCTTCCCCAGTTAGTAAAAAACTAATGTAGGTTCGGATTGTGTTTAAGGCCTCAAATCAATTAACCTTAAGAAATAGCGATTGCCTGACTAGACAGTGGAGCAGTGGCTACAGAGTCGGCCTGGGATGCAGAGGACCCAGGTTCGAAACACTGAGATCACTGGCTTGAGTGTGGGGTCTCTGGTTTGAGCATGGGATGATAGACATGACCCCCATGGTCACTGGCTTTAGCCCAAAGGTCTCTGGCTTGAGCCCAAGATCACTGGCTTGAGCAAGGGGTCATCTGCTCTGCTGTAGCCCCCTGGTCAAGGCACATATGAGAAAGCAATCACTGTTCAACTAAGGTGCCGCAATGAAGAATTAATGCTTCTTATCTCTCTCCCTTCCTGTCTGCTTTGTCCCTGTTTGTGTGTCTGTCTCTCTCTCAATTAAGAAAGAAAGAAAGAAAGAAAGAAAGAAAGAAAGAAAGAAAGAAAGAAAGAAAGAAAGAAAGAGATTATCCTAAGCAAGCCGACCTAATCAGATGAGCTCTTAAAAGGGATTGGGGTCTTCAGTTACAAAAGGACAAACACTGTGTGATTCCACTGATAGGAAGAATCTAAAGTAGTCAAGTTCATAGAAACAGAAAGCAGAACCGTGGTTGCCAGGGGCTGGGGGAGGGGAAAGGGGAGTTGTTGTGTAATGAATATAGTTTCAGTTTTGCAAGATGAAAAGTTCTGGAGATCTGTTGTACAATAATGTGAACGTACTTAACACTATTGAACTGTACACTTAAAAATAGTTAAGATGCATGTTTTTTTAATCACAATTTTTATAAAAGTGGGAGAGACTGGGCTCTTTCTGGTGAAATTCTAAGTATGAGAGGAGTTTGAAACGAGGGAGACACCCCATTGCTGACTTTGAAGATGGAGGGGGCCACAGGGCGAGTAATGTGGATTGCCTCTAAGAGCTGAGAGTGGCCTCCAGCCGACTGCTCTGAAGGATATGGGAACCTCAGTCCTGTGACCTCAAGGAAGTAAATCCTGCCACAACCACATGAGTTTGAAAGAGGCCCCTAAGCCTCAGATGAGTTTGTACCATAGCTGACACCTTCATTTTAGCCTGTGAGACCTTGAGCAGAGGACCCAGTTAACCTGTGCCTGGATTCCTAATCCATGGAAACTGAGAAAATAAGTGTGTGTGTTTTGTGTGTGTGTTAATGAAATTTTTATTTATACATTGTATATAGAAGCTGATACAGCCCTGGCTGGATAGCTCAGTTGATTAGATCATCATCCCAAAGCGTAAAGATTGCCAGTTCAATCCCTGGTTAGGGCACATACAGGAACAGCTCAATGTTCCTCTCTCTCTCTTTCTTTCTCACTGAAATCAATCAATCAATAAAACAAAAAGGAAGCAGATACATCAATTTTATACAACTTATTTACAGAAATGTGCAAAAAGTTACTATTATTTGTTTATAAACCAATGACACATTACAATTGATGGACTTGTGATGATTCACTCTGTGGGTTTCTCTGTACAAATGGTACACACCTGGTTCACAGCATACGGAGAAATGATACATTACAGCAGTCTGAATTGCAAGGATAAATTTAATGACACTTCACATGACTATTTCCTTAACCCAACATGTATATTTATTACAAAATTCTATAAGAATTTTTCATCATCTCTAGATGTAGAGTTCAGAAATAGCACTGAAATACTCAACTGAAATACTCAGTAACACTCCAGAAATAGCAACTGCACATTTTGCCATGTCATGGTTGATTAATAAAAAGGATGTTTACAAGAAACCTTCTTTTTTTTTTTTTTTTTTCATCTTTCTGAAGTTGGAAACGGGGAGAGACAGTCAGACAGACTCCCGCATGCGTCCGACCGGGATCCACCCGGCACGCCCACCAGGGGCTACGCTCTGCCCACCAGGAGGCGATGCTCTGCCCCTCCGGGGCGTCGCTCTGCCTCGACCAGAGCCACTCTAGCGCCTGGGGCAGAAGCCAAGGAGCCATCCCCAGTGCCCGGGCCATCTTTGCTCCAATGGAGTCTCGGCTGCAGGAGGGGAAGAGAGAGACAGAGAGGAAGGAGGGGGGGGTGGAGAAGCAAATGGGCACCTCTCCTATGTGCCCTGGCTGGGAATCGAACCCGGGTCCCCCGCACGCCAGGCCGACGCTCTACCGTTGAGCCAACCGGCCAGGGCCGAAACCTTCTTTTTTTTTTTTTTTTTTTAATTTATTTTATTTATTTTTTACAGAGATAGAAAGTCAGAGAGAGGGCTAGACAGGGACAGACAGACAGGAATGGAGGGAGATGAGAAGCATCAATCATTTGTTTTTCCTTGCGCTTTGCAACACCTTAGTTGTTCATTGATTGCTTTCTCATATGTGCCTTGACCATGGGGCTACAGCAGACTGAGTAACCCCTTGTTGAGCCAGTGACCTTGGGTCCAAGCTTGTGAGCTTTCTTTTTTTACTCAAGCCAGATGAGCCTGCGCTCAAGCTGGTGACCTTGGGGTCTCGAACCTGGGTCCTCCGCATCCCAGTCCGACGCTCTATCCACTGCACCACCTCCTGGTAAGGCTACAAGAAACCTTCTTTACAGGATTAAAAAAGTACTAAGAGAAACTAAATTTGTGATTACTATTGCACCAACACTTTATTTTAGAAATTTAAAGTTAATTATGGAACTGGCAATTGTTCCTTATTAGAATATTTAACAAAATTGTCTCTAGAATCCAATGATATAATCCAAATGTACTTAGATCAAACTAGAGGATGGAGTTTTCTTTTTCCCCTTCCATTTTCAACCAGACTGTGTGAGTATCATACAAAGTTAACCCTTCACAATATGTTTGCTATCCATGTAAAATGGCTATCTCTCTATACAAAAGCAAAAGATATTATAAAATCCCTTTCCTTCTGTTGACAAATTTAATTAATTTTTTTTTGTATTTTTCTGAAGCTGGAAACGGGGAGAGACAGTCAGACAGACTCCTGCATGCGCCCGACTGGGATCCACACGGCACGCCCACCAGGGGCGATGCTCTGCCCACCAGGGGGCGATGCTCTGCCCCTCTGGGGGGGGGTCGCTCTGCCGCTACCAGAGCCACTCTAGTGCCTGGGGCAGAGGCCAAGGAGCCATCCCCAGCGCCTGGGCCATCTTTGCTCCAATGGAGCCTTGGCTGCGGGAGGGGAAGAGAGAGACAGAGAGGAAGGAGAGGGGGAGGGGTGGAGAAGCAGATGGGCGCTTCTCCTGTGTGCCCTGGCCGGGAATCGAACCCGGGTCCCCTGCACGCCAGGCCAACGCTCTACCGCTGAGCCAACCGGCCAGGGCCAACAAATGCTTTTATTTTTATTGATACACTATCAGAACCTAACAATTTCAGATTGCATTATAACAGTATATTTCTTTAAAGTATTTTATATTATGGATGTACCAAGGCATATCGAAAATTGGCTTTCTGAATAGAACAATATAACATCTGCCCTCTCAAACAACACAAAATAAAAATGTTAAAGCATTTAGATGAAATTCAGAATACTCTTTAAAAAAATTTTTTTTTAAATTTTTCTGAAGTGAGAAGTGGGGAGGCAGAGAGACAGACTTCTGCATGCGCCCAACTGGGATCCACCCCACAAGCCCACCAGGGGGTGATGCTTGGCCCATTTTGGGCATTGCTCTGTTCCAACTTGAGCCATTCTAGCACCTGAGGCAGAGGCCATGGAACCATCCTCAGTACCCGGGCCAACTTTGATCCAATGGAGCCTTGGCTGTAGGAGGGGAAGAGAGAGACAGAGAGGAAGGAGAGAGGGAGGGGTGGAGAAGCAGATGGGCGCTTCTCCTGTGTGCCCTGGCCGGGAATCGAACCCGGGACTTCCACATGCTGGGCCAACATATTACCACTGAGCCAACTGCCCAGGGCCAGAATACTCTTAACTTGACACTAAATAGCTAGATCTTATATACCTTGTAGCACATAAGGAAACCGTGGGGAGTAAGCAATGTATCCATGATAAAATGGGGTTCAAGGCAGTCCAAAGACCTCTGTGTACTATACTTTTATAAATACTACATGTAAATGCTTCTAGAAACATGGAGAAGTCATTTCAACAATTATCAATATACAGTGGCCTTCTATCCTTGTCACCTACGGTAGATACACAAGAACTTTTTTTTTCTATTTTTCTGAAGCTGGAAACGGGGAGAGACAGGCAGACAGAATCCCGCATGCGCCCGACTGGGATCCACCCGGCACGCCCACCTGGGGCGACGCTCTGCCCACCAGGGGGCGATGCTCTGCCCCTCTGTGGCGTCGCTCTGCCGAGACCAGAGCCACTCTAGCGCCTGGGGCAGAGGCCAAGGAGCCATCCCCAGCGCCCGGGCCATCTTTGCTCCAATGGAGCCTTGGCTGCGGGAGGGGAAGAGAGAGACAGAGAGGAAGGCGGGGGGGGGGGGGGTGGAGAAGCAAATGGGTGCTTCTCCTGTGTGCCCTGGCCGGGAATCGAACCCGGGTCCCCCGCACGCCAGGCCGACGCTCTACCGCTGAGCCAACCGGCCGGGGCCGCACAAGAACTTTTAACTGTAACTTTTAACTCACCCTAGATAGATTTTAAATTGTTTTAAAATAGCTTTCAAAAGAATCATTTAAATGTCTTACATTAATTTAATAATGACTTTACAATGCTGTAATAATTATTTTTTTAATTTTCTTTATTTTATTTATTTATTTATTTAATGGTCTTTATTGATTTTAGAGAGAGGAAAGAAGAGAGACAGAGAGAGAGAAAACAGAGACAGGAATATCTATATGCTCCTGTATGTGCGCTGACCACGGATCAAACTGGCAACCTCTGTGCTAGGGCCAATGCTGGAACCAACTGAGCTATCCGGCAGGGCTGTAATAATTCCTAATACAAATATGTATAGTCAGCAGGGGGCTGGATTGAGCAGGGGATCATCCACATGCTCCCCAGTTTGAGCCCAAAGGTCACTGGC
This sequence comes from Saccopteryx leptura, assembly GCF_036850995.1. Taxonomy (NCBI): domain Eukaryota; kingdom Metazoa; phylum Chordata; class Mammalia; order Chiroptera; family Emballonuridae; genus Saccopteryx; species Saccopteryx leptura. The sequence continues at coordinate 65,385,903 of NC_089516.1, read as the reverse complement.
TTGAGTAAGGGGTCACTGGCACACCCCAGTCAAGGCACATACGAGAAGCTCAATGTACAGCTAAAGTGAAAGCAACTGCAAGTTGATGCTTCTCACTTGTCCCTCTCCTTGTCTCCCTCTACCTCTCTAAAATCAACACATAAAAAAATTTTTTAATCTTTAAAATCTGAAGACTTTCCTCTTTAAAGAACCAAAAATAAACTCAAGATACCTTGGTGACGCTCTTCTACCCTTAAACTAAAACTGATTACTCTTTTCACCTAAAACTGAAACTGTTAGAGCAGCAAAAGATTCTCCTAGCAATGAAAGTTTGTAAACTAGATTTCCATCTCTTTTTCTTAAACCCAGAGTACAAGATGCAGGGTTCTCCTAACCTTTCACTAATGCTTTTCCTGTCAATAATCCTTCATTTTGTTTGGCAAAGGCTATTTTGAAAATGCCTATTCTGGTATACTGACACACGATAAAACAACACAGGTCCTTCAAAGACCACACCTGCGTGAATGGCGGTGATACTCTCATTTGGTATATTACAAATCCAGGTGACCAAGAGCTTGAATAACCAAAAACTCCATTTTTAGAGTCCCTGGTTGAATGTTTAATTATATCAGTGCATTTTCCATGCACATCTGGTTGTTCACAAAAGTAAAACCTACCATTTGAGTGCTCAACTCTAGTGTGAAGTGTTTTACTATGAGAGTGAAAGCTGGAGCTTAAAAGATAACGGTCATTAGAACTATCCCGAACAAGAAAAGAACCATCTGGCACACATTTACTAGCTATCTTCTGCCTCCCAACATGTGACTGGTGTCTAGTACCATCCTTACTTCGCAAGTGTTTTCAGCTCCCCTGCATGTGAAGCTTGTCACAACCCCAAACCACTACTTTCCATGGAGTCATAAACTCTTGCAACCCCAGGAGCAGAGTCAGGGCCAAACTTGAAATGATAGCACATACTTCCTGCCACTGAGGTTCCTTTGGATTTCATCCTTCTGCATTGGAGGTAGGAATAGCAAGCATGGAGGGACATCATCCTGACTTGCTCTTGGGCTCTGTAATGGCACCTGTGGTGCCAATGAACAAACCATTTTTTTTTTTAAGGTTTCCGTACACTTTTTTTTTTCTATTTTTCTGAAGCTGGAAACAGGGAGGCTGTCAGACAGACTCCCGCATGCGCCCGACCGGGATCCACCCGGCATGCCCACCGGGGGGCGATGCTCTGCCCATCCCGGGCCTCGCTCTGTTGAGACCAGAGCCATTTTAGTGCCTGAGGCAGAGGCCATGGAGCCATCCCCAGCGTCCGGGTCATCTTTGCTCCAATGGAGCCCTGGCTGCGGGAGGGGAAGAGAGAGACAGAGAGGAAGGAGAGGGGGAGGGGTGGAGAAGCAGATGGGCGCCTCTCCTGTGTGCCCTGGCCGGGAATCGAACCCGGTACTCCTGCACGCCAGGCCGACGCTCTACCACTGAGCCAACCGGCCAGGGCTCAGATTGTTGTTTTGGCAAAAGAGTTCTCTCCAATTTGAGAAGGAACTGCAACTGCAGAAACTTCCAGGGGAGCAGCCGCCCAGAAATAGCTAGGTGATCCTTCGGAAGGCTACAGCCCCTCGTGGGCAGGCACAGAATCCCAAACGCAGTCTGGAGGCAGTAGTCCATAGGTGAAGATGCAAACCTCCATTAGGCCATTCTTTTTTTTTTTTTTTTTGTATTTTTCTGAAGCTGGAAACGGGGAGAGACAGTCAGACAGACTCCCCGCATGCGCCCCACTGGGATCCACCCGGCACATCCACCAGGGGCAACGCTCTGCCCACCAGGGGGCAATGCTCTGCCCCTCCGGGGCGTCGCTCTGCCTCGACCAGAGCCACTCTAGCGCCTGGGGCAGAGGCCAAGGAGCCATCCCCAGCGCCCGGGCCATCTTTGCTCCAATGGAGCCTTGGCTGCGGGAGGGGAAGAGAGAGACAGAGAAGAAGGAGGGGAGGGGTGGAGAAGCAAATGGGCGCTTATCCTATGTGCCCTGGCCGGGAATCGAACCCGTGTCCCCCGCACGCCAGGCCGACGCTCTACCGCTGAGCCAACCAGCCAGGGCCATTAGGCCATTCTTAACTCCTTAACGAATTGTTCTGTCCTTGGCACAGTTTCAGGCCAAAGATGGTGACAGTCTTTTTGAACATCACTCCTTGTTGGACTTGGATTGGTAACAACGGAGCAAGGCTTTGACTCTCGCCTCCTCCATTTTGATATGTGCCTGGTCAGTGTTTGTACGTCAAAAGGCCAAGGGGTAAGGACACTCGTCCTGATTGTGATGGAAGTGGAGCTTATTGAGCTGTGAGCTCTCCCATCTTGAAAGACTGTTGGAGCCTGGAGAGAAAAGCCATCCCCATTTGGCAAAGCTCCCAGAGGGTGCGCGTCCCTCGCCTTGCTGCCTTTGTTTTGTAGAAAGCTGCCTCTTACCCGTGAGGCTTTCACTCTTTGATCTCATTTTCCACCTTTTCCATCCTGGCTACCAAATAAGGAATCATTCTTTCCAAATTAACTGGCTAGTGATGGTTGTTGTACTACCACGAAATCCGTTTCTTTCCTTTTATCCAGGCTCAAAGATTTCTGGAAGGTTTAAAGACTAATTTTCTTCATTCAGCCTAGTTACCTAATCTGCCAGAGGTATGAATCTCTCGCTGGGATATTATACCCAAACATCTGGAGAGACAGCGGTGCTACATGCACGTATTTTTCCAGCTACATTGAACATTCGGAGCCATTTTCCAGCGGTAGCGGCGACAGCAGCCAAAGCTTGTCACACGCTCGCTCGCTCGCTCGGCGCGGGCGCGACGGCGGCCGAATGGGGGCTGTTTCAAGCCGCTGAATTTGCGGTGATTTGTTACACAGTAACAGCACACGAGCACAACACTAGTGGTGTCATTACCGGGGCAAACTTTGGGACCGGGGCTGAGGAAGCGGCTGATTTACTTCAAAGGATGACGAATTGAGAATTGCTGCACGTAAAAGGGAGGGAGGGAAACAAGCGGCATTAAAGAGAACACACAAAAAAGCACCCCCCTGAGCCTTCCTGTTCGCCCTCCTCCAGCCTGAAGTGACTCTTCTCTCCCCAGATGTTTATATAATGTAACCTGTTTTCGTGTTACAGGCGCTATCGGCTTTTTTTTTTTTTTTTTTTTTTTTAACCTAATTGGGCTTCAGGCTCCTCCTGGAGGGCAAAGATTTCCGTGTTGATTGGTGTGTCCCCCGCAGTGCCTCGCACACAGAGATAAAACTGTTACAAGATCGGCCAAAGAAGGTGTATTTTTGCCCGATGAGTAAGTCCTTCAAATTAAACGCTCCAGGTGCTATTCCTGGAAGGAACCCGGAGTTGGTTCTTGAGACTCCAACGGGCGCTTTCCCTTATTAAACTGTGAGCCACACCGTGCAGTTTTCCAAGCAGCAAAATGTGTCATACATCCGCCTGCTCTCCTCTCAGGACAAGGACCACAAGTATGGGTGGCCAAAATACCTGCCTGCCTGGGAACACGACCTGGCATTTAACAACAACAACAGCAACAACAGTTTAACTTAATTAGCTAGCACCCACTAATCAGTACGGCCTAAACATCTGCCAATGGAATCTGAGAAGTCTGTTCTAAAAGAAGAGCCAAGTTTATTCACCACAGATGGGGCATTTGTGGGGGGGATACTTTACCAGTTAAATAAAATTAAGAGAAGAGGTTGGTGCCCGATTTCCAGGAGGGTATGTGTAGTGGATGTGATGGAAAACAATATAAATATGATTTTTCTCTGTGCTCATTTTCGTAATTAACAGTTTGTGAAACTATCTCAAAGAAATGGAAACAACTTAAGGACCTGGTATTTTTTTTTTAATGTGGTCACGTGGCTAGGTAGTATACACGTGTTGAATAGTTACCGACCTGTTTTCCTAGATAAGGACTTTTTGAAATTAAAAGGCTCTGAGAGATGCAACTTGTTGCCTCCCTTGGTTTATAATTTCTTGCTGATGTGACAAGCTACCTTAAATCTTTCTGGACCAAGAGATGAGGTATAAACACTAATGTGACAAAATGTCTACAGAGTGGACCCGAAACTGAATAAGGATCATAAAAGCTAATGTGTTCAAGGAAGCGGAGGCAACTCCGATTCAATCTAGAGGCGTGGTTTAGGTAGACTAGCAAGTGAATTCACTTGATTGCTGCACTGCCTTGAGCTAAAAGAAATTTTCGATTGTGAGGATTTGTAAAGGTCTTTGGTGGACTTGAAGTGATGACTCAGGAGAAAGTCCTGGATTTTAACAAATACGAGTCACCTTTAACATTTTAATGGTTGCCTTTGGAATGCAAATTCGCAGCATGTTCGTGCGTTAGGAAGCTTTTGCTCTAATACAATGGGCAGAAGTGTCTGAATACTAAAACGATTTGGAAGTTTCGGGCTGAATGGCCAAGATATGAGCTGTTTGGATTCATCTGGCCCTGTGAAAGGACTAGTCCTTTTCATCAAAGTGCTTAAATCCATGGCTGAAGTCAGAATTAAGACGTGTTAAAATTGGAACATGCTTCCCATGGTTTCGAAGAGTTCAGTTTTTGAAATATAACCGTTTTACATTTGCATGCTCAGAATTGCCTCATCAGCCTTGTAAGCAGGCGTTTTTTGTAGGAATAAAGTTGATTAAACTTTTATAGACGCCTTTGGCATTTATGTTAACGTCTACATTCTTGGCTAGGTAAGAGACGATACCACTTTGGCAAAAATGTATCGGTCACGTGTATGGGTTTCTTTTTAACCTTTCGCCTCCCTGTTAAAAAAAAAGTTGGCTGCTCCCGCCCCAAACAGTGCCCTAACCCGGAGCCGGGTTGACAGGGCCACTCCATTGCGCCCTGGACGCAATCCCGTTTGTCGCAATGGGCCCAGCGCGGAAGGGTACTCGAGAGCTTCTACGCATTTCGAAATGGAACTGATTCTGTGCTCCTTCCGCGCTGGTACTTGATTGTAATAGAAAGTAGTTCCGGTTCGTGTTGTTTTGGCGGAGGAGCCGTCGCCGCCATTTCAAGACCGTGAGAGGTAGATGGCCAACCAGAGTTCCTGAGGTTCGAAACCTGGAAGTGCTGCCGCCGCTCCAGCCTGCCAGAGCACCGGCCCGGTGGCCGCTCTCTCACTGCTGCCTGCAGAAACGTTCTCGCTGGTAGTGGCGGTGCAGCTGGACTGAGTCACCCCCACCTCGCCCTCCCTCTAGAAGCTCCAGATGGCGTCTTCCGTGGGCAACGTGGCCGACAGCACAGGTACGGTGTCCCTTCCACCTTGCAGATGCCCCGTCGCGGGTCTCGCGCCGTCATCACCCCTACCTTCCCTCCGACCACCCCATGACATCAGTGCACCACTGAGCTTTGCGTCGTCCACAGGCACCTGATCAGGTTTTCCGCTGTCGTCTGCCCACCAGCATTTCCTCTCGCTTCTTTGCTTTTGGCTTCTGTTCTTGCATTTTCATCTCACCAATGCCCTAGCTTGGCGCGCTCTCGGGACGCTTGTTACCGTGCACGCTTAGATTGTCTCAGAACGTACTGCGTTGAAATCCTGTCCTTTCGCCCTCCTTCGCCCCCAAGTCGGCTCCCCGGCCCTCCCCCTTCCCATTCAGCCCTTTCTCCTTTGCCCGGCAGGGTCCTCTGTCAATGCAGGGTGGGGGTGCCATGCCGATGGGATCGTCCCGTGCCGACGCGGTCATCCCCGCACTTGGCATCACCCAGGGATGAGCAAAGGCTTCTCCATGTGCTCCGAGTCATCTCGAGAAGACGGGCTGGCGAGCGGCCCCCCGCTGGGCAGTGCCTCGCTGCTGTTCCTGCGCTCCGGTGGCTCCGATATTGGAAATTTCCAGGGGCTCCTTCTGCCAGTGCCCAACACCCGCTGCCCCAGTCTGGATTTCCCAGCCGGCTCTCCCTCCCTCCTTCCCTCCCTCCCGCGGGGAACCACACCCTTTCCTTAGCGGTGGTGCCTGCCCGGTGGTCCACTTCCTACCCTCGGGGCGAAACCACCCTGGTGCTGGGGCTTTGGCGGTGACCACCCTCGGGCCGAATTCTTGCTTTGTGTTACTTTCTCCTTGTATTCCTCCGCCGCCGCCTCTGGGTCTTCCATCCCCATTCTTGAGCTCAGTGTCTCTTTATTCCTAGGGCGTGTATTTTTTTTTTAAGTTTTCATCCCTGCTTGAAGAGTTTGTAAAGCAACTGGAGTGTTGGTTGCACAAGTGCAAGGCAGTTGCCCTTTTACACAATTCAGTCGAGAGCATTTGGTACTAAAAATAAAGAAAACAACCAAATTATTGGAGCGTCCTTCAGCTGCCTTTCCCTATTTAGGCTATTTGAGGCGGCGGGGATTGAGCTGTAGTTCTAAGGTTTCCCATGAGGTTCTTTTTTGTTGTTGTTTCTCAGTTGAGATCTGTCCAGGGTTTTATTTACTATTTTTGGACATTGCGCAGTAAGTAATAGGTGAATCTTCAGTCGTATTTTATCCATTATTACAGGTAGTGGGATTAATAATCAGTGTTGCCCTCTTTCCCAGGGATTTTTGAGATTTACGGTTTGTACTAGCTTGCCCTTTTTAATGTGTGTTATTTTATTTGAGGGAGTTGTCATTTCAAGTGTTAAAACAGATAAGTGGCTTTGAAAAGTTGATAAAGTAATGTGTTGAAATAAGGAGCTAAGAAGTTCTAGAAATTTGTCTAAAATGTAATTTTCTAGTTTCTATTAGAGATATGTCTCCCTCAGATTTGGATGCAAGTCTTTCTGCTCTTAAGTTAGGGGTCAGCTGTGTATTCTGTTCAGGAAATTTATTTGCTTTCCTGAGTATACAGATCACTTGCCAGGTCTAATGATTGGGGAGCTTGGCTCAAATTTGAGCTGGTCACTGTGACCTTGGTAGAATTTAAGTAACTTGTACATGGTTTCCCATTGCAGCCATCTGGTGACATTACAGTAATGTAATATTGTTTAAGTATTACACCTGAGATTTAGGTGTTGTTGATTTTTTACAACCTGTGGGCTTTAGCTGTATCCTTGATGTATTTGAGTTAAGTCACTTAGACACAGCAAAGTGCTTTCATTTATTATTCATTCTGTTGCACTTTATTCAATGGTTTTATATTTTAGAGTATTCCCATTCTTTTAAGAAATCATTGCAGTCATAGGTAACTGCTTGGTTTATAGAGGATTGTTTGTGATATCTTAAACCTTTAGTCAGTGTCAGAGCTCTTTGGAAAATGCCAGCGTTAAACCAGCGTGGTTGGGATTTAGCTAATTGGTTTCATTGTGAATTTGGGATGGTAGAGGAACAATATAATTTTGGGTCTTTATTTAAAATGTTTAGTGACCCCTTTAAACATTTTGGCTCTTGACAGATGAATTCATCTTGTTTATCAGCTGTTTTAAAAATAGCACCTTGACTTTTAGTTCTTTTCCCTTATACATGATTCTAGTGTTGCCGTTAACTTAAACAAATGAAGTTGTGAAGTATACAAAAACAACAAAATAATTTTGAATTGAAAACACATCTTGTGTCTCCACCAGGTTAAGAGATAGATTGTTACTACTAGTACAACCTGGAAATCCAACCTCCCACCCCCAAAAATTCAACTTAAAACCTTGGACAAACTATTAAGTTTGCCAGTGGGTTATATTCTGACATTATTAAACCTTTGTGACCTTGCCAATCACGTTTTATATTTTGTTTCTATATGTTAACTGAAAATGTTTACTGAATCTTTACATGGTACCTCTGGTTTATAACTGTAAAATACAAAGTATTCGTGGTTGTATAATGTAATCTTATTTGGAAGCAAATATTTTTATCTAGTCTGGGAAAGAAACTTAATGGATCAATTCTAAAAATGCAAATTCTGCACCTGATGTTAACTTGGGGGTACAAATAATGTGCAGAACACTCTAGTGCTTTACATAGTTTCAAGCATTTTCATCTTTAAGTTTAATAGACCATATTTTTACATTTTTTTGTTTGCATTTCTAACTTTTTGTTTTCCCCCTCCTTCCCTCAAATGTTTTGATGATTCTCCAGAACCAACGAAACGTATGCTTTCCTTCCAAGGGTTAGCTGAGTTGGCACATCGAGAATATCAGGCAGGAGATTTTGAGGCAGCTGAGAGACACTGCATGCAGCTCTGGAGACAAGAGCCAGACAATACTGGTGTGCTTTTATTACTTTCGTCTATACACTTCCAGTGTCGAAGGCTGGACAGGTAGGAGATGTGGGGGTACCGTCTGGTGATTGCTGCCTCTGCGTGCTGAGCTTGAAAAATGATAGTTAAATATTTGAACTTGAAATGTTTCTTATACTGGGTTTCAACTGAGCCACCAATGCACATCTGCTGTCTTGTTCACTTGTGACGTGCCCAGCTGCCAGTTTTTCTCCCTCCTCCTGAGGTGGTTATACTATCAATGTGACTAGGACCTTTTCTAGATTTTTCCACCTAATCTAAGTTTGCTGTTTTCTTAACTCTGTTCAGGTAATAAATATTCGTAGCATACATTTGGGCATCCAGTCTCATGTTTGTAAGACACGTCATCTTGAAGGACAGAGTACTGAGAAATGATGGTGTATATGCTGTGGTACGAGGTGCACATGCAGTTCTAGTTGCAAAGACCATCATTAAATTGCTGTAATTTGCTGCTTTTAGCTAAGCAGTGGAATTAACCAAAAGGGAAGATTCTGTGCTTTTATCCTTTTAATAAATTGTCATTCTGGTCTATTTAAAGACATGCGTCATTAAGTCTTACCGACGAATGGAAAGTGAGCGTAGACTCATGCATGTAGCATTTTCATTCTTGATCTTAATAATCATGGTTTACAGAGCGGAAGTTTGGTAATAAGTCTCCAGTAAGAATTTTATCTCATAAGGAAAAAGAGTTTTCCAATTTGAAATCTGGAATACCTCCACTTTTGAAAAGCTTTGATTTCCAAATTTTTTCCTGTGTATTAGTTAAAACATAATGTTATTGTTATATAATTAGCAATAGCACAGGGTCTTCAAAAACTGTTTGAGTTGTGTGTGGGCTGTCCCTTTTTTCTCTAACATGTGTGCCCCTGTATCAACACATTACCTTTTTTAGATCTGCTCACTTTAGCACTCTGGCGATTAAACAGAACCCCCTTCTGGCCGAAGCCTATTCGAATTTGGGGAATGTATACAAGGAAAGAGGACAGTTGCAGGAAGCAATTGAGCATTACCGGCATGCATTGCGTCTCAAGCCAGATTTCATCGATGGTTATATTAACCTGGCAGCCGCATTGGTAGCAGCAGGTGACATGGAAGGGGCAGTACAAGCTTATGTCTCTGCTCTTCAGTACAATCCTGTGAGTACAATTTTAATGGTTATTATTTTTCCTTCACAAAAGTGCAGAAAGAAACATAGTTTGATAGCTCAGACACTAAAATAGCTTTTTACATGGAATAAAGTCAAGAGTTTACAAATGTTTGTCTACTTAAAATGGTGGAATTGCTTTGATCATGTCTGCATCTTGTTTTAAAATTTATTTTATCTAGAAAGTCATATTCGAAAGCATAAAAATTGTCCTTATTGCAAGAAACTATTTTTATAGTGCTTGTAAAAAGTACAGAACATATGATACTGTTCTTTTGGGCTGTTCTAATTACATTTGGATAAAGTCTGATAGGTGTTTGCAACAGTTAATTGGTTTTCAAGGAAAAGTTGATGAAAGTCCTTAATCTGTAACGTAAAATAGTGGAAACAAGATGCCAATATATTGATCAGTGGCATGAAAACTAGGCTGCAGAATTTTTTCCTCAATATCCTTATTTTTTCCTTCAACATAATTAAAGGTAGAGTTCAGGTGAAAATAGTACTCAGGCTTTTGAAGAGTTCCTGAATTTTTGGAGTTGAAGTTGCAGATGTTTTCTGGGGAACAAGTGAGGCCCAGCTGGCAGACATTGAGGTTCTGATTGTGTTAGGGCCTCTGAAAGGTGTACGAGAGCAACACCTGTCCTAGGAACGTTTGATGTGGTTAGGGAGAGAAGATAGATACAAACTTAAAGGTATACTGTAAAGCAGGCGTCCCCAAACTAGCATGCAGCCCCCTGAGGCCATTTATCCCCCCCCCCCCCCGCCTCACTTCCAGAAGGGCACCTCTTTTATTGGTGGTCAGTGAGAGAAGCACTGTATGTGGCGGCCCTCCAACGGTCCGAGGGACAGTGAACTGGCCCCCTGTGTAAAAAGTTTGGAGACCCCTGCAAAAGAGAGGGATGGAAGGAATCCAGAAAAATGTAAGAATACATTTCCTAGCTACATTGTCAACGTTTAGTTTTGCAGCAACCCTGGAAGTGTAATGAACTATTATAGCTCCCATTTATTGAAAGTCTACTTTGTGCTCAAAACACTGTGCCAGTTGCTTCAGTCAGCAGACATTGATCTTTTTATTTTTATTTTTAAAAAAATACTTTTTATTTTTTAATTTATTTTAGTGAGGAGAGAGAGAGAGAGAGAGAAGGTGGGGAGTGGGGAGGACCAGGAAGCATCAACTCCCATATATGCATTGACCAGGCAAGAGCCTGGGGTTTCAAACTGGTGACCTCAGTATTCCAGGTCGACATTTTATCCACTGCACCACCACAGGTCCGGCAGACGTTGGTCTTTCATAATGCTCACAATAAGTGTTCAAAATAGGTGGTATTCTTTTTTTTTAAAAGGTTTTTTTGGGCTCTGGCTGGTTAGGTCAGTTGGTTAAGAGTGTCATCCCAAAATGACAAGGTTGTGGGTTCGATCCCAGGTCAGGGCACACATGGAAAGCAACAATTGAATGCACTACTGAGTGGGACAACAAATAAATGCTTCCCTTATCCCTCCCCCCATCTGTCCCTCCCTTTCTCTGTCTTAAAACTCAGACAATAAAACAAAGAAAAGCCCTGGCTGGAAAGCTCCGTTGATTGGAGCATCATTCTGGAGCTCAGAGGTTGCTGGTTCGATTCCCCAGTCAGGGCACATACAGGAGGAGCTCAATGTTTTTGTCTCTCTCTCCCTACCTTTTTTAAATAAATAAGTTAATCTTTTTAATTAATTAATTAATTAATTAATTAATTTTGAGAGGGGGAGAGAGTGAAATGAGAAGCATCAAGTTGTAGTTGCTTCACTTTAGTTGTTCATTGATTGCTTGTTGTATGTGCCTTAACCGGGCAAGCACGAGGTTCTGAACAGGCAGCCTCATTGTTCCAGATTGGCAGTCTATCCACAGGGTCACACAGGTCAGGCAGGTGGTATTTTCAGTTTTAGCTATTTAAAAAAATGAGACTCATGGGTTATTAAATTTTTGGGGACTATACAGCTAGTAATGGTGAAAGGGATATTAAAACCTGAGCCTGAAATGAATATCTTGAAAACATTCAAGAGAGAAGAAATAAAAGATAACAAGGTGATCAAGTGCCCAGAGAGGGCAACGCACCCTTCAAGCAACTCTTGAGCACCGTTTGGAAAGCACCAATCATATCCTGCCTTCCCTTACTTTCATAGGTTAGAAACTGAAGCTTGGTCTAGTAGTTTGCACAAAGATCTGAAATAATTTTGTTTCTCATGGCATCTATTATTTCTACAGCTAATTTTGAGAGTATAAAATTAAACATTTTTTAATTCATTGCTTTTCGTATGGATACAGTATAAAGTCTTCCAGCTACCCTTCTTGGAGGCAACCAATTTCTCATGTATTCTTTCAGAGCTACTCAATGCATGTTGATGTAAATTGGAGCGCACTTGGTAATGTTTGGCGAGCTACCCACCCACAAAAAACTTTAGAGAACCCTGCTGTACGTGCTGCTCCCGGGGCTCGGCCAGTTCTTACCAAGGGTCAGGGCTCACTTGTGCACCTAGTTGTCACAATTAGGTTGTTGCCCTTTATTAATCAAGGTTGTTTTCACCCTGCACTTGTTGATTGGATGTAAGCTCACTTGTGCCCTTGTACACAGCTGTGGCTCCAAACATCTTGAACTCTGATCCCCTTGGCTCAGGTTTCCGGTTCCCTCCCATGTGTGGCAGAGCAGTCGTTGCTTCCCACAGCATACTAAACCCAAAAAGTAAAACGAGGAGGGAGAACTGAAGTGGGAGACAGAACTGTGCTTTTCAGCATCGAACCTCTTCATGGCAGCTGTGCTCCCTATCTGGTTCTGTTTCTACTAGTAGAAGGGGCACTTCATTCCTCTGTAGTTACTAGTAGGAATGAAAAAGCGATTGTGCAACCTACCTTGATTTCACTTAACTATCACTATATCTGATTATATTTTAAAGTATTTCAGGATATCTAGTCTTCACTGGATTTTCTGTCAAATGCCTTTGTCAGTTCAGCGCCGACAGAACCTTGAGTCTGTTCCTACAGTGTGTTCTTGCCGGCAGTGCGTTACTGGCCTCAATCATAGTCATTCTGTGAAAAATATTGGAAGGGACTTGGCTTCTTTTGGTTTTGCAGTGGTGAAAAAGTAAAATGGTAAGGTAGTGTTCTTGGTAACCTGTTTGCAGTAGTGTTTACCTTTTTAAGTTAATGTTATATCATTTTAGAAGTTATTCTGTGACTTGATTATAGAAATTACTTTTAAGTCAGCTGTTTCACATGTTTACATCCTGAATTATCTCTCGTAAGGTGGGATGATTTAATGATTTCACTAAAATTTCAGTCCATTGTATTTGATGGTGCTATTGTAACTGGTAATTTTTCACATGATGGCTCACTAGAGGTGCCCATACCTGGCAATCCCTTTTATGAATTGTGAATAGGATTGTCCTTTGTAAAAAGCTCCTGAGTCTATTCGTTGTTGAACTAGTGCTTCTGATTTGATTGCGGGTGCATGGCACCAAGCTACCACTGTATCCTGACCATCACGTGTTACTGGAGAAAATCATATATTTCCATTCCTTTCTGCTCTGCTGTTTAAATTTGCTGTGCTAGTGTCACATTTAAATATTTGAGAGCTTACTGTGTGCAGTGCTTTGTTAGGAATTGGGGATATGTGTTGGGGGGGGATGTGTTGTGGATTATAATAAGAAACAGGATCTGACCCATAAAGGATAAAAAGTGTAAGTTCCTTGGATGATAATTGTTAGAGTATTAATCAGGAGATCTTCTTGAGTGAGTGCTTATAACCTAAGCATTCTGTAGGAAGGTAAATAGCAAGTAGACTTCCTTGGCTGAAGTGGTGAGTCAAGTAGTAACGAGAAGTAAGTATAGTACAGAAGAGTCAATTGGAAGATTTAGAAAGAATAGAAAGACTGAGGAGTTTGAATTTAATTTGAGAGGCAGTTTAGAACTGTAGGCAGTTGTTAATACCACAGGAATTGGGCTGCCACCCAGATTTTGGCAAGGACTGACAGATTCATTTACTCGTTTTTGGAGTTTTTCCATCTGGGTATATGTTTTTCTTTCAGGCTCTGTAGCAGTTAGAGAGGTATCTAGTCTACATAGTTTAGAGTCATCCCTGCGGACCGTAGAGGCTTGGACGTATGGACCCTCAGCCCTTTTCCCTGGTACTCATGATGAATCTTTTCAGTATTTGCTTTGTAAAGCTCTTCGAATACCCATCGGAATTTGCGAAGTTGTCTCCATATGGAGCTTACTAAATTATCACCTCAATTTGAAAAAGTTTTTTTTTAAAGTGCAAGTGAAGTGGTTACCAGGGGAAGGGGGTTGTGGGGAGGGGAGTAAAGAGGGACAAATATAGGATGATGGAAAATGATTTTACTTTAGGTGATGGACACAGAACATAATAAACAGTTCAAATACTATAGAAATATTTACCTGAAACCTATGTACTCTTACTGTTTAATGTTATTCCATTAAATTTAATTTTCTAAATAAAATTAAAAAGAGAACTGTATGTTTTTATCAGCCTGATGTTACTTCATGTGGGTTTGTGTATATAGATGGTGGGGTCAGGATGGGGTTGGGGGTCCTTGGAGGAGACGCAGGAAATAGAGTCAATCTTAGGAGGGGTGAATATACAGGAAATTCTTACTCATTTCCATCTCCTCTTATTCATACTACTTTTCCTCTTATTCATACTATTGTCTACAATGTCCTCCTTCATCTATTAATGTCCTAATTATCCTTTAAGGCCCAGCTTATTTTTTTTTCTTTTTTTTTGAGTTCATTTACTTCTGTAAAACTCGTTCCCACTATGGGAGCATTTAATATGTATGTGCCTTCTGGTTTGAGCAAGGGGTCACTGGCTCAGCTGGTGGCCCCCCCCCCCCCCCCGGTCCAGGCATATATGAGAAAGCAATTAATGAACAACTAAGGAGCTGCAGTGAAGAATTGATGCTTCTCATCTCTCTCCCTTCTTGTCTGTCTGTCCCCATCTGTTTCTCTGCCACAGAAAACAAATATATACAGTATGTGCCTTGTCTTTCCACATAGTTTGTAATCTCCTCTAGGCTAAGGATTCTAGTAATTTCTTTTCCTTACAGTTCCAGGCATATTATTGAATTTAATAAAAGTTTGCATAAAAGATATTATCCTGGGCCCTGGCTGGTTGGCTCAGTGGTAGAGTGTCAGCCTGGCATGCAGGAGTACTGGGTTCAATTCCCGGCCAGGGCACACAGGAGAAGCACCCATCTGCTTCTCCACCCCTCCCCCTCTCCTTCCTCTCTGTCTCTCTCTTCCCCTTCCCGCAGCCAAGACTCCATTGGAGCAAGGTTGGTCCAGGCGCTGAGGATGGCTATACGGCCTCTGCCTCAGGCACTAGAATGGCTCTGGTTGCAACAGAACAACGCCCCAGATGGGCAGAGCATCGCTCCCTGGTGGGCATGCCGGGTGGATCCCGGTCGGGTGCATGCGGGAGTCTGTCTGACTGCCTCCCCGTTTCCAACTTCAGAAAAATACAAAAAAAAAAAAAAAAGATATTATCCTGGGAATGGATAGAATGGGCTGGGTTTGAGAAATGTATTCACTTAGCAGACATTATTTGGATTTGACAAATGAAACAATTGATGTCTTAGGTTTTGAACTTTTCAGTGAATAGTCGTATCCTTGACTTTTCTAGAAATGAACTGTTCATGCATAAGGTTTGGGCCCTTAAGTTGGAGAATCAGATTTCACTGTTATATTTAATATGATATGTTTTACCTTTTTCTAAAACTGCCTTACCAATTATCTTATAGTGATCTTGAAGAAAATCTTTTTTTAACTACGGTCATTGTGCTAACTTGATTTAGTATGCTGTAATGAGTCTAGATGATATAACTAAATATAGATATATACACTGTCAGGAGTTGGATGGCAGTCATCCAAGAGTTTATAGAAACTAGAGGGTAAAATTATGCAACAGTTGGCTATGATGTTTATAGTCCATTAGGGTCATTGTTGAAGAATTATTGCAAGACTTCTGAGTATTATGGCTCAGAAAAGACAGGAATTGGTAAAAGTCCAAAGCTTTGTATACCCACAGTAATCAGGTGTAGAAGGAACAGATTAGATTTTTCAGACATGGTTTACAAAAACAAAATGGGAACTTTTAAAGTTTAGGGAAAATAATCATACAAAGTAGATAGGAAAATTATAGAATGTGAGAATGTGTTACTTCTGAGAGTATAAGGTTAAAGAGTGCTTAGGCCTGGAATAAGAACAGTGATATCTATAATGTTTTTTGAGAATTAGTAATAAATAGCCTTTTATGCTTGAGGTCACTGAAGACAACCATTCTCTCCCAAAACATCAGTCATTGCTTGATGGACAAATGGAGCAGATCAGTGAACTGACCCAGTATGGCCAAGCCTAAGGATGTTATGTAGCAAACTTTTCTTTGCTGGCTGACTTTTGTTTCACCTGACGGAGGATAATACACAGTCACAGAAGTGTTTATCAGTAAAATTATTCACCTGATTCTAATATAGTTGCACATAGAATAATATATGTGATGCTACTTTGGCCCAGTTGACAAAATTCTACTTTGTAGGACTTAATTTTAAGGCTCTTCTATCCATGGAACAGTTTGGAATGATAAACCCACTCCCTCTTGCTAGGGTCTCTGCTTGCTGACTGATGATTTGAATGACAAAGGCAAACAAGGACATATAAAAATTTAGACTCGCTTGTCTGGTGATGTGTCTCGTCATACTGAGGGACAGGGATGGGGACGGGGACGGGTGAGTCAGATGACTAGCAACACAGTTGTGCTGCTAATAAAAAAGCAGTGCCAACTGCTTTTCATTATTCACCTACTCAACTCGAATGGCACTTAATACTAATGAGTAGTCTAGTGGCAGGTGCCCGGATTGAAGCTTTGGTTGGATGGTAATTCTTCTTTCTAACAGTGAAATGAAGTCAAGGTTTCTAAATATGCCTGGCAGCCTTGGGATAGGTTTGCTGATAGCTAATTATAGCTAAATACTCCTTTTTTTATTTTTTACTATGGAAATATTTTGGTCCTTGATATAGAAGTGATTCATTATAACCATTAACAAAATAGTTGAACAAACGTTTGATTTAAAAAAAAAAATTTTCATTGATTTGAGAGAGAGGGAGGGAGGGAGGGAGGAAGAGAGAGAGAAAGAAGGACAGAAGCATCAACTTGCTGTTCCACTTAGTTGTTCCATGTGCTTCTTGTATGTGACCTAACTGGGAATTGAACCTGCAACTTTGGCGTGCCGGGACGATGCTTTATACACTGAGCCACTTGGCCAGGGCTTGATTTTTTTTAACATGACTGACATTTGGGGAGGTGAGAAGCTGTAGTAAGGCCCATAGTCTTTTATCTGAAACTGTTGGGATTAAATGCATTTGGAAATTCTGAATTTTTAGGGTTTTAGAAAGGTAATACGGTATATAAAACTCCTAGGTGGGTCTAGGAGCAGCACCTTCTAGTAAAACACATTTATATTTCTGTAGCAAAAGGCATGACTATTCAAAGTAAGTGGGATCAATAATTCTATAAGTAAGTTTCTGCCAGTTCAGGTCAGGCTTACTTACCAAATGTTTAGAACATTTTGGAATCTGTACTTTGATTTGTGAAGCAGTAGCTTCAGCTGACAGAATAAAACGACAGGAAGCTAGGTGCATAAATGCTACTTCACGGTATTTGGGGTTGAGAAAGAGTGGAATTAACAACAGTATCTCTGTGTTTCTAGGATTTGTACTGTGTTCGCAGTGACCTGGGGAATCTGCTCAAAGCCCTGGGTCGCTTGGAAGAAGCCAAGGTAGGTGTTTGCTAGAACACATTTAAACATCAGTGTTAGGAAAACTTGTACTTTCTGCCAAGTCTTCAACTCTCCATTGCGCTGTCTTCACAAAACAGTCCTAAGAAACTGAGGAGAACTGACAGCATGAATCGCCTCAGACTAGAGCAGGGCCAGGCTTTGGCATTTCTGTTCTAAATCTGGGGGTAAAGCAAGAACCTGAACATTTGGGAGCCTTTCTGCTGAGCTAGATCATCTTTGTAACAATGGGCTCCAACATGATCTTGTGTGGGAATAAATAACATTCCTTCAAATCTGAGGCTTGCCTGCTGGTGACAAGCAGAGCGCCTGTGATTTGGCTCAAGACTCCTTATGATGCAGGTGCCATTGAAAATGCTGCTCTTCTAAGTCCTTTGTGGCTTGTAAGTGGAGAAGAACTTCATCCAAATGTTACCCTGTAATACTGGCATTTAAATTCTTATTTAACCTTCCTCCCTTCATCTTCCTCACCCTTTTGACAGTGGAAGAAAGGCTGTTAAAGTGATTGCAAATTAATAATTGGAACATCCTGCCCCTTCTTGTCCCCACTCCCTTTTCCAAGTTCTTCTTTTCTCTTTTCCAGTCCTAGTTGTCTACCTTCTTTTCTTCTTTCTTTTACTCCTCCCTACCCCACCTCCTTAAAAAAAATAGGACAAAGCTGGTTTGTTTGGGAAATGGACTGATCGAAAGAAAACTTGCCAAAGTGGAAAGGTGGCTTTTAGCATTCTGTGTTTCCAAATAATGAATTTGAACATCAGGTTGGGTTATTAAAGCATTTGCTATAATTTTAAATGAAATTCATCAATGAAATTGTCTTGTTACAAGCCACCTTACGCAACCGCGCTGCAGGGGTGAGGAGTGGGGAGAAAGCAGAATGCTTCTGAAACTCCCACCTGTTGCTCTGAGCCCCACGCGCATGCTAATGCGTGGAGTGTATGCGCAGCGTAGCTGTCTGTTTGACTGCTTTATCCAGGGAGGGAGAAAGCTTCTCAGCACCATCTCATGTTCAAAGGCACTAGTTTCAAGTGCATAGCTCATAAATTCTGCTGACACTTTGGATTAACCTTGTGTAGGTTTCCAGTGAATGAATTGTAATTGAATTCAATCTTAGCTGATGAATCCAATTGGTAACTTGTAGAACAAATGTTTGATAAGCTCCTATTAATTGTCACCCCACCAAGCGGACAGCTAACATGGATTGCACTTCACTGCAGCTTTAGAGATCGGTTTAGGCTGAGACATTGCGCCTGCCTTAGGTTGCTGACTTCTTTATTTCAGAGCTCTGGAGACACCTAGTTTGAAAAATGTTATTCTGTTTTTGTGAGAACTAGTGAACAAGAAAATACTCTTGAGTGAAATGCAATGTATTTCTTTTGTAATCAGTGCATTTGAAAATTCAAGCCAGCATATTCCTAGTAGATGGAAGCAAATTTAAGTTGTCTTTATAGAAAATGAAGAGCCTTTCTTCCAGCAAAAATCCCTGCTGTATGCAATAGCCCTGATTAACCCTCTCCCTTCTGCATGTTTCCCATGTTACAGACTTGAGACTTTCCTCATTCCCATATGTAATAGACATCCAAAGAATTTCAATTGCTTTGTTGAACTTTTACTAATGATCTTGTTTTTATTTTCTCTCTTGTTTTTGGTTTTTCACCATTGATATTGTATTTAGAAGGTTTCAGGTGGGTGAAAGCTCCTATTCCATGCGTAAGGTGCCTCGCTGAAGGGAGCTCGAGGCCTGGATCTAGGGCAGACACACACCTCCTCCTCTTCCAGCAAGGAACGCACCGAAAAGTCACATGATGAGAAATATGGTAACGGGTTTGTAACTGCCACAGCCAAACAATTTGCCTCCATGCCTGAATCTTCTGTCTTGTGGCTTCAGAAACAGCTTAAAATAATTTTATTTACAAGCAAGTTATGTAAGAGAATGTTTTAAACTATAGCCACAATCTGTCAAAGATAAGTAAAAGTTAATTGATATTAAAAATTATTAGATAATTTACTAGTAAAAGCTTCTAACTCTTCTTGTTGTTCATTTTTTTCCTTTTTTCTTCTTTGTTTGGATTGCAGCATTCTGCTCTTCTGATGATGCGCTGTGACCCTGCAGTAGCGCAAAGGCTGCGCAGCGTTAATGCGTGACGCTTGCGAATGAGCCCCTGTGAACGGTTGACTAGATGAGTAATCTGATTGACTGGCTCCCTCAGAC
Organism: Saccopteryx leptura; assembly: GCF_036850995.1. Classification (NCBI taxonomy): domain Eukaryota; kingdom Metazoa; phylum Chordata; class Mammalia; order Chiroptera; family Emballonuridae; genus Saccopteryx; species Saccopteryx leptura. The sequence goes on along the minus strand of NC_089516.1, from coordinate 65,366,493 downwards.
CTATTCTGTAGCCTTCTTGGATATAATTGGGTTTTAACATACCTCAAGTCCAACTAATCTCATTAAACAAATATTCTCTATGGGCCTGTCTAGTAGATTAATGGATCTGGTTGGCCGTTTGCTGCGTCTAGGGGTGTTCTATGTAGCGCAGCAGTCCGCAGCGATTGCGCAGCGCGATGCTGTTAGGTTGCGCAAGCGATGTTTGCGCTCGCATTACAGGGACCTCAACCTAGGTGCAATCCTGTCATATGAGGTTTCAGTTTCGGTCCCCTTGGGGATAGGGACATCGCAAGGCTGTAACTTACACCCTAGGTTTATATCTGACTTGGCAGAAAAGCATTTTTCTACTCAGTAGCATAGTTTTGCTGTTAGAGAGGATCATTATTGTTTAGAGCAGCATTTCCCAAAATGTGTTTCATAGTATTCTAATAAAATAAAATGCCCAATGAAAGAAGAGGTCCATGGTCAACTGAGATCAGGGAGCCCTGTATAAACTATCAAAGGGTTAGGGAATCCTATAGTAAAGAAAAGAAAGCTGTTTTTCAAGTGTATTTGATCATGAAATCCTTTTTTTCCAGTGGTACCTAGTAGTAACACCTCGGAGAACACACTTTGGGAAACTGGGCTTGGTGGGTGGGGTGGGCAAACTTGGCCTTAAGTGACCCTTGAAAATATAACGAATGCTTAGGTATTTAGGTAAGAGAGGTCTAGCGTAGTCTTAAGGGACTGACTGACTTCTCAGGGTTAGTCATTGATCGGCATAACTGAACATGGTGGTTTGCACCTGGGTTCTGGTGGCGCAGGCGCAGGAGCAGCCAGCTGTGGCAGCGCATTAGTTTTGGCGCAAGCGAGCCTATGCTGCAGGGTCACTTTTGGCTGGTCAGAGAAGGAATAATGATATCAACTTCTTCCCCCTCCCCCAATCTTTTTTTTCCCCTTTACAAATTTTCCCCTTTCCCTTCACCTTCTTCCCCTCCCATCTTCTTCTTTCATTAACCCCTCTAAAGGCATGTTATTTGAAAGCAATTGAGACTCAACCGAACTTTGCAGTAGCTTGGAGTAATCTTGGCTGTGTTTTCAATGCACAAGGGGAAATTTGGCTTGCAATTCATCACTTTGAAAAGGTTAGTCGTTAAATGAATGATTGGTATTTATGAAGTGCTTGTGTGCAAGATGTTTTACTAGAACTAAATACTGGGCCTTAACCAGTCACACAGTATCTTTGTTTCTCTGAGAGTATTATAGCTTTGGCTGGGTGGTGTATGGCAGTTTCCAGTTTTGTGTTGAAAATATATTTTAGTAATAAAAAAACAACAAGCAGTTTTACTGTAAAGAAGCAGAGCTTCTTGGTGAAAAGGCTCATTCCAGATCTGGAGCACAGCGTGTACAAAATTAATCTGGAGTGCCTTGAGAGAGAAGGAGACAGAGGGAAACAGACAGGAAGGGAGACATATGAGAAGCATCAACTTGTAATTGCACTACTTTAGTTGTTCATTGACTGCTTCTCATATGTGCCTTAACCGGGGGGCTATAGCCCAGCCAGTGACCCCTTGCTCAAATCATGGACATTGGGCTTAAACCAGCGACCATGCGGTCATCTCAGTGATCCCATGCTCAAGCTGGTGAGCCTGTGCTCAAGCAAGGGACTTTGGGATTTTGAACCTAGGACCTCAGTGTCCCAGGTTGATGCTCCATCTACTGCGCCACCACCAGTCAAGAAGGAAGCTTTGATATACTATTTTGTTTCAAAAAAGAGGCAACTGGAAGAGGCTTCCATTGGCTGAAGATGAGACTTGAGCATCAGTAGAAAAAATAACTGAAATATTGAAACTCATTTAAATCTATAATTGATAATTATACTCAGAAGAAATTCATTGATCACCTTTGGAAGATAAGGAGCAACTTATTTTGAAAACTGGTTGAAAAGGGAAGAATAAAGCATATGTCCTTCCTCCCTTGTATGAACCGGATCTCAGGGAAACACAGTAGTTGGTAGGGGGAACTTTCTTTTTATAGAAGTATTCCAGCTAATAATTGAAGAAGGGATGATATAAAGTATCACCACATTTATCACGACTGGTGGTGGCGCAGTAGATGGAGCATCAACCTGGGACACTGAGGTGTCCTAGGTTCAAAATCCCAAGGTCCCTTGCTTGAGCACAGGCTCACCAGCTTGAGCATGGGATACATTTAGGAATTCATCAGTGGTACAGAAAGAGACAATCAGACATTATGTACCTTGTAATAGAAGTAAACAATTCCACCAGGGAAGTAGTCTTGCAAAATTGAGAAAAATCTGATTAAGCTTGTAGTTCTAACTACCAGGAAATACATGGAATGGCGAAACATGTTAAACGACACTGTAGGGATGCGATCAGCAAAATTCAATCCATGGGATGCTGTATAGGACAGTCATCTGATTTCTTCAACAAGTTACAGGAATAAAAATGGAGATTTAAATTAAACCTTTTTAAAAAATTTATTGATTTTACATGGAGAGGAGCTGGGGGGGAATGTGAAGTTACTGCTTCACTCTTAGCTGTTGATTGGTTGCTTGTGGTATGTGCCTTGACCAGGCAAGCCCAGGGTTCCGATCTGGCGATCTCCGCTTTTTAGGTCGATGCTTTATCCACTGCACCACCACAGGGCAGGCTAAATTAAACCTTTAATTTAAAAGATTAAAAGAAACTGAGAAAGTCATGTTGACAAATCAGATGCGTCTTATTTGGATCCTGAATCAAAATTGTTAAGGAATTGTACCATTGAATGGATATTTGATATTAAGGAATTGCTATCAGTTTTGTAGGTATGATATTGGTATTGCGGTTATGTTGGGAGGAAAAAGTATTCTGTCTAGTCCCAGAACTACATTTTGAAATACTTTTAGATGGACTGATATGTTTGGGGTTAGCTTCAAAGTGGGAAGAGGGGAGTTAGGTTTGAATAGGGACCAAGTAAGATGGAACATGATTAATTGTTGAAGCTGTATAATGGAGACCCCGGGGGGTTTATTATATTCTGCTTTTGTGTATGTTCGAACTTGTTCATAATAAAAAGTTAAGACGGTTTGGGGGTGGACAGCTATCACTTTATACAATCTAAGTTAAGTTCATCACACTGTCTTGACTATAGAGTTGCCATCTACGTGAAGAGGAAGTGTTCTTTATGAATCTTTAATGTATTCACAGTTACTTACTACCTTTACCTTTTCAGTTTTCAGTTAAAATTTGCAGTTATTACACCTCTCTTGCTCAGTGATTGCCTACCTTGGTTGCATACGAGGAGCTTATAAAAGATATGGATGTCCTGACCCCATCTTCAGAGGGTCTGATTTAACTGGCCTGTGATGAAGCCCAGGCACCTTTTAGGAGGTGAATTCTTAATTCAGTGCCAGGGTTGAGAATCACTGCTCTAGATATATCTGGCATATTTTATGACAACTGCAGAACTGTCTGGATGAAACCATTTAATGGTTAGTTTCTCCTTGAAGTCATGTATCTTACTGAGTACACAAATAACCACGTAGCTTACTAAGGTCTTACTGAGTATATAGTTGTAGTTATTGAGGTATGTGTATTTTTCAATTAGAGTTTGCTACTTCTTCCTGCCATTATTTTTTAGAAGAATTGGGCTGATTAATTGTTAATAAAATGAGGCCAACCATTAGAAGGATTCAGCTCAATGAAATTAAAGCTTTTTCCCTTCAGGACACATTTTGCTCTTATATTACATGAGAATTTATTTTGATTGATATTTGTGAATAGTGAATAATGAGTAGGCACTAAAATATTTGGGTTTTAAAGATGAAAGCAGTAAGATTTAATGTACTAGAAAATGTAATTGGAGGTCTAAAATGATCTCAATAAAAAATTATAATTGGGAAGTTGATCTGAAATCCTAACTAGCTCTAAGTAACTGTCTTGTAACTTTCAGGCTGTCACCCTTGATCCCAATTTTCTGGATGCGTATATCAATTTAGGAAATGTATTGAAAGAGGCACGGATTTTTGACAGGTGAGCGAATGTTCTATTTGATAATTTTCTTGAGTCTTTGTTGTAATGATAATTGAGAGCTTAGACTGAAATTATGACTATGGACCATTGAAATATATTTTCCTTTTCTAGTACAGATATGTTGCTTTTCCCTAATCAGGTCTGCTTTATTTATAGGTATTGTTGCCTGAATTTATTGTTGGCTTTTCAAAAAGCCATTATCCTTCTTTTGGAGTTTAACTGAAATTTTACTTATATAAAAATGTTGAAATGATTATTTTTTAGACTAACTTAATTCCTTTGATCTGATTCAGAAAGCTAAGTTAATCCTATTAACTTTTTTTGTTGTTGTCAAAGGAAAGCCTATTTCTCATGTGGGAATAGAAAACATTTCAGTGTAAATAATATATTTTATAAAGGTGCAATTTTGATTCGAGGTTGATTATCCTAGAGCATGAATTAATTGTAACTAATTACAATAATTGATATACTTAGGTATAGCATAGCATGAATTAATTGTAACAAAGCATCCATTGAAAGTTAGTCACATTCTGTGTGTGTGTGTTTTTATTCCAGAGCTGTGGCAGCTTACCTTCGTGCTCTAAGCTTGAGTCCAAATCATGCAGTGGTGCACGGCAACCTGGCTTGTGTATACTATGAGCAAGGCCTAATAGATCTGGCAATAGACACCTACAGGCGAGCTATTGAACTGCAACCACATTTCCCTGACGCTTACTGCAACCTAGCCAATGCTCTCAAAGAGAAGGGCAGTGTAAGGGCTTTTATTTGGTCTATTTCTTTGTTACCTGGTATGGTTGAAAAAGTCTTTTTCTTTGTATATGTTGTATTAAGTATTGAGGTGGTAAATTGTTTTCCTTCGGAGTTTTGATTGAGAGGAAGAATAGCAAAAACATCTAGTTTTGGGAATCTTACTAGTGATTCGGCTTAACTAAGCAATTGTTACAATACTAGCAGCGGTGGTGCTGTGATTCTTCTGTATAGGTTTTGAATAGTTTGCTTTGTTTTTTAGGTCGCTGAAGCAGAAGATTGTTACAATACAGCTCTCCGGCTGTGTCCCACCCATGCAGACTCACTGAATAACCTAGCCAATATCAAACGAGAACAGGGAAACATTGAAGAGGCAGTTCGCTTGTATCGTAAAGCATTGGAAGTATGTTGAGGGTGGTGTGGCTGGGTATTTTATCTATGTGATAGCAGAAGGAGACCAGTTAAGTTTGTCATGTTAAGCACCTCTTTAGTAATAATAGTGATTGACTCATTCATCGAAACAGTAATTGAATAGCTAAGGTACGAGTGAGGTCCTATGTTACATTTAAGAAAATCCCTGCATTGAGTTTATTATTTTATGGGTAGATGAGATCTGCACAGAAATATTGAACAGTAAACTACAGTTCAAGAGAAGTTACCAATAATTATTAATTTCAGTACCTGGTGGCTGTAATGGTGGTTCGTAGGTGTGGTGGGAGTTTGGAAGCGAGAGATTTCCAAAGGGAGAGATGCTGTAATTTAGATCAGCATAAACGAAGATGAAGAAAGGTCTGTCTCATTACGTTTTGAAACAAAGAGAGGTATAAGGTAAAGGAAGAGGTAGAATTTAAGCTTCTCAGCCTTGAAGGATGAGTAGGCTTGGAGAAGGTGGAGAGCAGTGTAGAGATGTAATAGTACTTGAGCAAAGTGCTTGTGGTAGGTCATCACAACTGCTTTAGCAGTTTTTTTGAACCTGAAATTTCTTGACTCTACAGGTCTTCCCAGAGTTTGCTGCTGCCCATTCAAATTTAGCAAGTGTCCTGCAGCAGCAGGGAAAACTTCAGGAAGCTTTGATGCATTATAAGGAGGCTATTCGGTAAGAGACTCAGAGCCTCCTTCTTTTTAACTTTTAACTTTTGAAATATTTGGCATTGGCCATATGCTAAAATGACTTTCAGGGCTTAAAGGTTTTTGTACCCGGTCAATAAAACTGTCACCCTCTCCTTCAGAATCAGTCCCACCTTTGCCGATGCCTACTCGAACATGGGGAACACACTGAAGGAGATGCAGGACGTCCAGGGAGCCTTGCAGTGCTACACCCGCGCCATTCAGATTAACCCTGCGTTTGCAGACGCCCACAGCAATCTGGCTTCTATTCACAAGGTACTCCTGCTCATTATAATCTGTGCCTCTCAGCATTTCATGTTGGAGTTTAGGAACAATTTTAACCATTCCATTCTCTTTTATTTCCAGGATTCAGGGAATATTCCAGAAGCAATAGCTTCTTACCGTACTGCTCTGAAACTTAAACCTGATTTCCCTGATGCTTATTGCAACTTGGCGCATTGCCTACAGGTAAAGAATAACAGGGCAGTGATTGACTTTCCATGTTGTAACCACTTTTGTATTGTTACGTGCTGTGTTAATCAAAACCTGCCTGAAGACATTTACTTTCCATTGATTTGAGAGGGAGAGAGAGAGAGAGAGAGAGAGAGAGAGAAAAGCTTCAATTTGCTGTTCACTTAGTTCCATTTAGTTGTGCACTTCTTGGTTGCCTCATATGTGCCCCAACAGAGGATTGAGCCTGCGACCTTGGCAGGCCAGGATGACACTGTCCATGGAGTCATGCAGCCGGTACAAAGAGAGGAGGGGAGATAGTGACACCTACTTCTGCATGAGCCCTGACTGGGATCCACCCAGCAACTCCTGTCTTGGATTGATGCTCGAATCAGTTAAGCTATTTTTAGCACCTGAGACTGATGCTTGGGACCAACTGAGCTAGCCTCAGTGCCGGCCAACACTCGAACCATTCAAGTCACTGGCTGTGAGAGGGGAACAGGAAGAAAAGGGGGAGGTGGAGGGGGAGAGAAGCTTCTTTTGTGTGCCCTGACTAGGAATTGAATCTAGAATGTCTGTGTTGGGCCAACGCTATCCACTGACCAGGGCCAAGACAGTCTTTCTTTAATTGATTATCTGATTGACATTACTTGAGGCCAAGGACATAAAATTTAAAAATCCTACGTAACTTCTTTGTTTCTTTTTGCCTCCTCCAGATTGTCTGTGATTGGACAGACTATGATGAGCGAATGAAGAAGTTGGTCAGCATCGTGGCCGACCAGTTAGAGAAGAATAGGCTGCCTTCTGTGCATCCTCATCATAGTATGCTGTATCCTCTTTCTCACGGGTTCAGAAAGGCTATTGCTGAGAGGCATGGGAACCTCTGCTTGGATAAGGTGCGAGTCTTCTGTTTTCATCTTTTTGTCATAAAGTAAAACAAATACAGAAACTACATGAATCGCATGTGTTGCTTGGTGAGTTAACATAAGTAGAGCACGGCTCAAGTCGAGAGATGAAACTTTGTCAGCCCCGTCCCAGAAGCTCCTTCCGTTGTATCCTGTTTCAGCTAGAGCCCAGTCTGTCCCATAAGGTCGAGGGATTTGGGGGCTGGGTCAAAAAGGTGAAGGGGTTAAGTAAAAACAACCGTACTCATAGACAGACAACAGTATGGTGATCCCTAGAGGGTAATGGGGTGGGGGGAGGGAGAAGAGGGTATGGATGGGGATAAATGGTGAGTGAAGGAGACCCGATTTGGGGTGGTGAGCACACAGTACAGTGGACAGATGACATGTGTACACTTGACATCTATGTCGTTTTATTAACCAGTGTCACCCCAATAAATTCAATAAAAATGAAAACAAAACCATAATGTTTAATAGTGTTGATATTTTATACTCACTTTTGAGAATTAGAGCTCTACATACTTGATCAAAGCTGGGAATTTGCTTGGCAGAATATATTGGGCTGCGAGGAGTAACTCTTCATTTTCTTAATGCTTTCCTACAGAATTTTCTAACATGCAGTTTGTCATGCTCTTTCTACACTGCCTCCTTCCTACGAGTTTTAGATTTGTTTGGGCTGTTTCTGAGGGAAGAGGTGAAAGTATGAAGCGTATCATATAAACTCCTAAGGTTGCATTGACCTGCCTATGAATTAAATGAAGTATTTTGGGCAAACTGTTCCCAACAGGAGTGAGGTGCAGGTTTGGTGTTGTTTTTAGAGTCATTTTTTTCCAGATGAAAATTGATGTCTAGACTCAACCTGACTAACAAGCATTGGGTTCCATTGCTAGATCAATGTCCTTCATAAGCCACCATATGAACATCCAAAGGACTTGAAGCTCAGCGATGGTCGACTGCGTGTAGGATACGTGAGTTCTGACTTTGGGAATCATCCTACTTCTCACCTTATGCAGTCTATTCCAGGCATGCACAATCCTGATAAGTTCGAGGTAAGATTAATGTTTCCCTGGAGTCACTGTTTTTGTTTATAAAACAAATCAAACCCACAGCAGTGGCTTTATTGTTGCAATTAGGTGTCACACCCAGTGTCTTTTTGGAAACGTGAGCCAAGGTTATGAAATGCACTGTGTGCTGCCTTTTAGGTATTCTGTTACGCCCTGAGCCCAGATGATGGCACAAACTTCCGAGTCAAGGTGATGGCAGAAGCCAATCATTTTATTGATCTTTCTCAGGTGAGTGAAGCAGTTACACTTCCAACTTTTTGTTTTAAGCAAATAGTAAAACTATTGGCATATAGCTTGCATTTTTCAGGACGGGCATTTAACCTCAGTTACTGCTTATGGGCAATTGTTTCAATCTTATTTCCTTGATTGTTTACATTTATAATCGGCCTGGATTTTGCTGAGATTGCAAATGATATAAAAATGGTATCCTTGTGCTTAGATATACATTTTCCTGGCGATAGAGCCAGCACTGTGACAGTAGATAGTTAATATGAACTGAATAAGTGGAACAAATAGTGGCTTGGAGAATAAATAGGTCATTTAAAAATGGTTCTTTTATTTTCATGGGACTTGGCCTTTTATTACTTTTATTTCTATACTTGCTCTTTCCTCCTGGAGCATAAGCTTTATGAAAAATTGATTGAAACCTGTGAGGGAATTAATTTGCTGAGGTACAGAGTAGTTATTTTTTTTATAGACTCTGTTGGCCACTTTGGTGACTAATAGTGATATGCAATGTATGGTAAGTATATCTAGTAATTCATATATGAGTCTTTGAGGTCTTAGCAGGCAGATTGTGAGACTTGTCACTTAATACATAATACGTACTAGCACCTTTTGCAATGTAGCTGTTGCTTCGCTAGTATACCTGACCATTTTTGATGTAAGGCTGGATGGACTCTTTGTGACTGAGAATCATACATACTGCCCTCTGCCTCTGAGGTATTCAAGGGCTCACTGCTCATTCACTGAAGTCAAAACTTGAAAGCATGGCATTCACAACCTAAGTTTGACTACAACCTTGTTTGCCAATACTTTTCACCCACCATTCACCATCACATATACCCTATAACAGATGCCCCACTAGGGGTGATGCTCTACTCATCTGGGGCCCTTGCTCTGTTGCAATCGGAGCCATTTTTCCAGCTCCTGAGGTCGAGGCCATGGAGCCATCCTCAGTGCCCGAGGCCAACTTGCTCAAGCCAATAGAGCCATGGCTGCAGAATGGAAAGAGAGAGAAAGGGGGGTGAAGCAAATGGTTGCTTCTCCTTTTGTACCCTGACTGGAAATCAAACCCTCTGTACGGTTGTCCCTTGAACAACATGGGGATGTCGACCCTTGTGCAGTTGAAAACCCATGTGTAACTTTTGAGTCCCCAAAAGCTTAAATACTAATAGCCTACTCTTGACTGGAAGCCTTATTATACAGAAAAAGTCAATTAACATATTTTGTATGTCATATGTTTTATATACTGTATTCTTTCAATAAAGTAAGCTAGAGAAAAGAAAATGTTAAGTCATAATGGAGAGAAAATCCATTTATAATCTTTAACTGTAGTTATCAATTCTGTAACATTGTCTGTTTACAAAATGAATCATCTGCCAGTACCTACATTAGTATTGTTTTATATGATGCAAAACACTGTTTTATGTGTTGGACATCAAAAATGAGAAGAGAATGTGAAAAAGAAACACATTTATTTACAGGTGCAATGATTCATGTATTGCTGATGAAGAAGCATCCATACAATTGCTTCGTGATAGCCTAGCCTATACATTCATGATTGAGTCATAAAATTTTTGTGGCTTGCAGTGTTACAGTCATATTCATAACAGTATTGGGAACATTGTTACATTTTTTTTTTTAAAAATACTTAAATTGTGATTATAGGCTGGTAGGCATGCTGTACGGTAATGTAATTCTTTGAAAGTAAAGTTATGTAAGAATAAGAGAACTAATACGTTCTTAATGTTAACTAGTTCTCACCTTGTCCCTGTTTAAGGATAGGCTGTCCATTTCCATACAAGTCTTGCACACGATGTGCTACACTGATGAATACATAGGCGATCATGATGACACAAAAATGTCTCATCCAGTTCTTGCCATCATTAACTGTACAGCAAGATAATTTACTAGTGAGTGGATGTGAATCATTATAAAGGCCTTCATCCTCATAGTCACATTGAGTAGGCGGAGAGAGGGTGGATTGGTTTTGTTGTCTCTGATGGTAGAAGTGGAAGGGGTGGCAGGAGAGGCAGGCATAATCGTAATGTTTCAGAAATACATTTCTAAATTCTGCCTGCAGTTTCTGTTTTTTCATTTCTCGAAAGACATTTTAAACAGTGGTACCAGCCTCCTTCCACTGTTTGCTTTAGTCTTAGTGCCCATGTTTTAGAAAGGCTCGTGTCTTAAAAGAAGTCAAAAGCAATCTTGAATAGTCGGAATCCTTCTGCCTGAGTGCCTGGTGCCAGCTTGTCTTCTGGACTGCTTCTGGATCGTCATCCATGTTGTCTGGCACTGGCCTGGGAGCACTGGTCTCCACAGGTCAGCTTCTGTTCATTCCTCTGATGTGGTGCCTGCTAAGTGGTTCAGTTTCTCTAAGACCCATATCTTCAAACCCTTCAGACTGCCCCCTCTGCCCCAGTCTTTTTTGCCACGTCCACACTCTCTTTCTTGGCTCTGTTGTGAGTCCTGTGAAGTCATGCACAACAACTGGACACAGTTTTCTCTGGCAGGAATTTATTGTTTCAGGCTTGATGGCTTTCTCAGCTTTTCTATAACAATGGGATATCTTTCCATAGGGTACCATGTGTAATGAACCTTAAAGGCCCTTATTAATCTTTTATTTAGAGGCTGAATTAGAGACATTGTATATGAGGCAAGTCATCCATTTTGACTCCTTTGGTGTCAAACTCGTGGGGTTCTGGGTGGGCCAGGGGCATTGTCCAATATCAAAAGAACCTAACAGGCAGTCCTTACTGACAGGGTACTTAGGGTTCCGTTGTTCAGGTCTTCCTGTTATAAAACCAAGACTGGCAGCCGAGCCGGTGCTTATCTTTTTCTTGCAGGGCTGGGGGTGTGGAGGGGGGTGAGCAGCTGTATAGAGAAGGGCGGTCCTGATCGTGAGCACAGCTGCATTTGCACAGAAGTTAGCCTGTCCCGTCCTGCCTTAAGTCCTGGTGCTCACTTCTCTTCCTTACTGATAAATGTCCTTTGTGGCACCCCCCCCAATAGTATACTTTTATCTGCATTAAAAACCTGTTGGGGCACATGTCCTTTCTCTGCATGATTTTAATGGTGTCTGGGAACTTGTCTGCTGACTCTTGGTTGACAGAAGCTACTTCTCCTGTTGTCTTGACATGTTTAAACCAAACCGCTTTCTAAAATTATCAAACCAACCTTTGCTAGTATTAAAATGTTCAACTTTAGATCCTTAACCTTTCTTTTGCTTCAAGTTGTCATATAATGACTTTGCTTTTTCTCAAATCATATTCGAGTCTATAAGTATGTTTTTCTTACAGCAGTCGGGCACCCACATAAAAGCGGCTTTTTCAATATGAGATAGAAAGATACTTCACCAAAGTGCAAGGTTTTTGAGCCTGCTGGCATTGCTGCAGAGATACTTCATGAATTTTCTTTCTTTCTTTTTTATAATGGTCCTTATGTTGTATTCATTTATCTCAAAACAGCAGGCAGTCTTGCCCTAGACCTCAGTCTGTGTGGCACATACCAAACAATTTAACTTTTTCTTGTAGTGTCATGACTTTTCTCTGCTTCTTGGGAGTATTTTCAGCATCACTAGTGGCACTTTCTGTGGATCCCATGGTGTTACTCAAGGTTTACTGTATTGCACTAAACATGATGAAAAGTACATGAGAACTGTAAGAGGTCACTTTGGACTGCTGTATGCAGTTGACTGGGGAGGTGAGCTGCTCACGCAGAGATGATTAGCATCACACAGCACACAACAGTGAGCTCACAAGAACAACGGGAGGTGACTATGAAATAATTATAGTAATGCAGTATGTACTGCAGTTAATTCTATGCAGTTATTTAATACCACGTCTTTGTCTACATTTCTCTCAACTGCAAATGGAGTCTTGTATGATGTATAGGTGTGTAAGTTTTGATGACTTTTAAGTTTTACAATAGATTTGTGTACTTTTTATGGTAGTAAGTAATAAACAACTAGCATCTATATGTATTTTACACATTCACGGCATAACTAACTTTTTCTTAATGTTTTTCAATAGTTCTAGGCTGTGATTTGTCTGTAAGTTTTTCCAAGTTGTCACAAATCTCTAAAAAATTTTCCTCTTGTTTATTGGAAAAAAACCTGTGTATAAGAGTACTCAACTACAGCCCTGGCCGGTTGGCTCAGTGGTAGAGCGTCGGCCTGGCGTGCAGAAGTCCCGGGTTCGATTCCCGGCCAGGGCACACAGGGGAAGCGCCCATCTGCTTCTCCACCCCTCCCCCTCTCCTTCCTCTCTGTCTCTCTCTTCCCCTCCCGCAGCAAGGCTCCATTGGAGCAAAGATGGCCTGGGCACTGGGGATGGCTCCTTGGCCTCTGCCCCAGGCGCTAGAGTGGCTCTGTTCGCAACAGAGCGACGCCCCCGGAGGGGCAGAGCATTGCCCCCTGGTGGGCAGAGCGTCGCCCCCTGGTGGGCGTGCCGGGTGGATCCCGGTCGGGCGCATGCGGGAGTCTGTCTGACTGTCTCTCCCCGTTTCCAGCTTCAGAAAAATACAAAAAAAAAAAAAAAAAAGACCTCACAAAAAAAAAAAAAAGAAAAAAAAAAAAAAGAAAAAGAGTACTCAACTGTTCAAACCCGTGTTGCTCAAGGGTCAGATATATTATGTTTCTGTAATGCTTTGGGTCCATTTTAATGACAACCATAATTCTATCCTGCATTAATATAATTTGTGTTCTTACCAGTTTTGCATCTGTGGATCTGATTTCTGTTTAATGCCATTTAAGCTAATTGAATTAGTCTGAGGTTATACATAATGAGTTTTTTTTTTATTCCATAGATTCCGTGCAATGGAAAAGCGGCTGATCGCATCCATCAGGATGGTATACACATCCTTGTAAATATGAATGGTTATACCAAGGGTGCTCGAAATGAGCTCTTTGCTCTCAGGCCAGCTCCAATTCAGGTAAAGGACTTAGTAATCACTCACATCTCTGGCTGGGTAGCTCAGATGCTTAGAGCATTGTCCTGGTGTGCCAAGGTTGCAGGTTCAGTCCCTCGTCAGGGCACTTAGAAGAATCAGCCTATGAATGCATAAATAGGTAGAACAACAAATCAATGTTTTTCTCTCCTACTCCCTCTCTTTCTCTCTCTCCTTCCCCTTCCTCTCCTTCACTGCCTCCTCCCTCCCTTCTCTGTCTCTCTAAAAACTAATAAAATAAAGAAAAAGCTCAACAAGAAAACAAACCACCCATTTTTAAAAAATGTGCCAAAGGTTTGAACAATTTCACGAAGATACATGCATGGAAAATTAGCACATAAAAAATGTTCATCATGATATTAGAATGGCCGTAACAAATGAGAGGGACTGGAACTCTCATACACATGCTGCTAGGGATGCCAAAAAAATAATTAAAATAAATAATTGGCTCTCTCCCGGGGAGCATACCCACCCCTCCCCCCACCCCTCCCCCCGGGTTCGATTCTCTCTTTCGCCTTCTCTGAAGCTCCCCTTCTTATGTTTATGTAACTTGTTTTGTTTCCTAAAGCCCATTTCTTCTACCTCTGTGACTTTCTAAATAAACTTTCTCTTATAAAAAAAATTACAATGTTTATTGGGCTAAAAAGGCAATGATGTGCTTTTTTTCCCCCTTGGGTTACCTGGTGTTGGGAACAATAGAACAGACATACCTGACTTAAGGAAATAAAGTATATAGTTCTGGAAATGAACAGCAACAGAGCATTTTGAGTGTAGAACACAGTACCCACAGTACATGTATATGGAAACGTGCATCCCATAGTTGGGTATAAATAGTTGTTCTGTCTTGTCTTGAATTGGGAAAACATTTCAGCACTTCTGTTGGTTTAAAATACGATTTTATTGCTCTCTTAGCTAACAAAGTCAGTTCTCCTTGTTTGCTTATTTAATTTTGGACTCTGGATAAAGGTTCTTATTCTGTTTTTGGTCTGTTTTTATTTTCTTTCTTTTTCTTTCAGGCAATGTGGCTGGGATATCCTGGGACTAGTGGGGCACTCTTCATGGATTATATCATCACTGATCAGGAAACTTCCCCAGCTGAAGTTGCTGAGCAGTATTCTGAGAAACTGGCTTATATGCCGCATACTTTCTTTATTGGTGATCATGCGAATATGTTTCCTCATCTCAAGGTAGGTAGGAAAACACTGCAAAGAACTGTAGTCATTTCTTGCTATTGTCCCTGTGCACCCTAAAAGACATGACTGAAATTTTTTTTTCCCAATTAGAAAAAAGCAGTCATCGATTTTAAGTCCAATGGGCACATTTATGACAATCGGATTGTTCTGAACGGCATCGACCTCAAAGCATTTCTTGATAGTTTACCAGATGTGAAAATTGTTAAGGTCAGAACCTAGTCAATATTGTCATTGAAATAAAGTTATCTACATTTGGAATCTTTTCCCTAATGATGCATTTTGTGCCATTTTTTAAAGATGAAATGTCCTGAAGGAGGAGACAATGCAGACAGCAGTAATACAGCTCTTAACATGCCCGTTATTCCTATGAATACTATTGCAGAAGCAGTTATTGAAATGATTAACAGAGGCCAAATTCAGATAACAATTAATGGATTCAGTATTAGCAACGGACTGGCAACTACCCAGGTGAGAAGAAAATAATAGAGCATAATATGTACCACCAAGTATACATTCATCTCCTTGAAATCTCAAAATAACTAGCAGGTAAGCCTAAAGGATCCCTGTTTTATAGATGAGGGAATGAGTCTAGTGGAAATTGGCCTTCTGTATAGGTTTGTCTGATTTTAAGTCTGGAATCAGCCAGCAGGTTACATAAGTGAGAGTCCACTGTGTTCCTATCTTATTACTCTCTGCTGTGGCTTTACTCTTTTTTGTTTTTAAGTGAGAGGAGGGGAGATAGACACACTCCTGCATGCACCCTGATCGGATTCCACCCAGGAACCCCTGTCTGGGGCTGATGCTCAAAGTAACCAAGTTATCCTCAGCGCCTGGGGCCTATGCTCGAGAGAGGAAGAGAGAGAGAAGAGGAAGAAGGAGAGCTGAAGAGAAGCATATGGTTGCTTTTTATGTGTGCCCTGACTGGAGATCAAACCCAGGACATCCCTATGCTGGGCGATGCTCTATCCCCTGACCTAACTGGCCAGGGTCGGCTTTACTCTTAACAATGATAAACTTAGTTCTGTGACTAATTCAACCTTCCCTTAGTTAATGCCTACTCATCTCTAAGATTTTCAGTTCAGGGAGCTCCTCCCAAGAATCTGTTCCTCCTTATTGTTATATTTCTTAGGATAAATATCCAGAAGAGAATGCTAGGTCATATGGTAGTTCTATTTTTAATATTTGGAGGATCCTGATGCTACTTTCCACTGTGGCTGCACCAGTCTGCATTCCCACCAGCAGTGCACGAGGGCTCCCTTTTCTCCACATCCTCTCCAGCACTTGTTGATTTATTGATGATAGCCATTCTGACAGGTGTGAGGTGATACCTCACTGTGTTTTTAATTTGGATTTCCCTGATACCATTGTGTACTGTTACTTCTGTAATACTTGTATTACAGGGATATATCTTAAAGCACAACACATTATAATTCCCTAGTTTTTATTTTCCACTGAATTGAGGATGTGTGTTTTAGCCACAATAATATAGTATGTGCTCAATAAATGTACTATATGCATAGTGGAATAAGTGATTATGTAGCTCTGTCAAGAGATCATAAGGCAAATATATCTTTGACCTCTTAGCAGCTGGAAATTTTATTTGTACATTATATACCAAGGGTGCTCAAAATGAACTATGCTCACAGGCCAGCTCCTTAATAGGAGGTAAAGGAGTTAATAATAATTGCTCACTGTTGAGTTGTGGGCTAAAAAGACTCATGTTCTTTTCCCCTCTGATTACTTGGCATTTGAAACAATAGAGCAGGCATGCTTTATATAAAAAATACAGTTTTTGCTGACCAGAAGGTGATGCATTGGATAGAGCATTGGACTGGGACGCAGAGGACCCAGGTTTGAAACCCTGAGGTCGCCGGCTTGAGTGCGGGCTCATCCGGCTTGAGTGTGGGGTCGCTGGCTTGAGCCAAAGGTTGCTGGCTTGAGCAAAGGGTCACTTGCTCTGCTGTAACCCCCTGGTCAAGGCACATATGAGAAAGCAATGAATGAACAACTAAGGTGCTGCAATGCAGAATTGATGCTTCTCATCCCTCTCCCTTCCTGTCTGTCCCTATCTGTTCCTCTCTCTGTCTCTGTCACAGAATATATATTGTATACATATATTTCTTAAAATGCACAGTGACAGAGAATTTTGAGTGTCAAACACAATGCCTGTATGTATGAAGTGGTCTTACATAAAAAGAATAAGTTACATAACAATGAGGTAGTACTCAGATGTGGGAATTACAAGATAAGATTGTAATTGGATACATAGATGTTCAATAATAGTGATGCTCAATGTGTAGAGAGACAGTAGAGAATGTTTGAAAGAATAATTGAATTGTTTAGCCTTGAAGGGTATGTGTAATTTAGAAAAGAGGACATTTTTTTTCGTTCATGAATAAAAGATTGAGCAAAACTTTGCTATTGAATTCATACGATTTTGAAGATAAACTTTGACCAGATTGAGAAGTTTCATAGTGCAGTGTTCCCCAACCCCCAAATTAAGATAATGCTGTCATTTTTTCCTTTTTAACTTAATATGTCATGAATATTTTCTTTTTGTGATTTTAAATTTGAGACCCATTTATATTGTCATTATTACATTAAAATATATATACAAAGAGCTAAGGGTAATCACTCACTGACATGACACTTAAGGGTTTTATACCGTTTTGCATCTTAAGTATTCTTCACTTTGACTTGAACCATCATCTTCTTTTTCTTGCTCTAGATTAACAATAAGGCCGCCACTGGAGAGGAGGTCCCTCGTACCGTTATTGTAACCACGCGTTCTCAGTATGGGTTACCAGAAGATGCCGTTGTGTATTGTAACTTTAATCAGCTATATAAAATTGACCCTTCTACTCTGCAGATGTGGGCAAATGTGAGTATGTACAGACTTGTTATTAGTGTCTAGAGACTGGAAAGGATGCAGTATATAGGTCGTCTTGCTTGAGGCTGCCTTCCACCCCCATTCGTAAGCTGCTATGCACATTTCTTCTTTCTTTAAAATTATTTTCCAATTACAGTTGACGTATGATGTTATATTTCAGATTTACAACATAGTGGTTAGACATTTATATACCTTAAAAATGAGTGCCCTGATTGGTCTAGTACTTGTTTCACAGCGTACGTAGTTACTACGATACTGACCTACATTCTGTGTGCTGTGCTTTATAGCCCATGACTATTTTGTAGCTGGCAATTTGCACTTAATTCCTTTCACAACTTTTTCACCAATTCCCCCAACTGCCCTCCTATCATCTCACTTAGCATCTAGGTCTAGCCATGGTGTCACAAATGGTAAGATTTCATTCCTCTTAATTTTTATTTTTATTTTTTTATTCATTTTAATTTATTGTGTTTACATAGATTCTAGTGTTGCCCCGAATGCATCCCCCCTTCCCTGTATTCCCCTCAACATCTCCCTTATCCCCCTCAACATCTCCCTTATCCCCCTCTCCCCTTCCCTTCAGGTTTATCCCATCCTATCATCCCCTTTCCCTCTGTCCTCTTTTCCTCTGGTCCCTTTGATCCCTCCTCTGTCTCAGTTCTGTTCCTCAGTTCACATTGTTCATTGGATTCCTCAAATGAGTGAGGTCATATGATATTTTTCTTTTTCTGCCTGGCTTATTTCACTTAATAGTTTCCAGGTCCATCCATGTTGTCACAAAAGGTAAGATTTCCTTCTTTTTCATGGCCCCATAGTATTCCATTGCATATATGTACCACTGCTTTTTAATCTACTTGTCCACTGACGGACAGTTGGGCTGATTCCACATCTTCGCTATTGTGAACAGTGCTGCCAGAAACATGGGGGTGCATTTCTCTTTTTGAGTCAGTGATAATGGTGTTCTTGGGATATATTCCTAAAAGTGGGATGGCTGGGTCAAAAGACAGTTCCATTTTTAATTTTTTGAGGAATCTCCGTACTGTTTTCCACAGTGGCTGCATCAGTCTGCATTCCCACCAGCAGTGCAGGAGGGTTCCCTTTTCTCCACATCCTCGCCAGCACTTATTCTGATTTGTTTTGTTGATGAGCGCCATTCTGACAGATGTGAGGTGATATCTCATTGTGATTTTAATTTGCATTTCTCTAGTGATTAGTATTGTTGACCATTTTTTCATATGCTTATTGGTCATCTCTGTGTCCTCTTTGGAGAAGTGTCTGTTCATTTCTTTTGCCCACTTTTTGATTGGATTGTTTATCTTCCTGGTATTGAGTTTCACAAGTTCTTTATAAATTTTGGCTATTAACCCCTTATCAGATGTATTGTCGAATATGTTCTCCCGTTGTGTAGTTTGTCTTTTTATTCTGTTATTATCTTTACTTGTGCAAAAGCTTATTAGTTTGATATAGTTCCATTTGTTTATCCTATCTTTTATTTCACTTGCCCGTGGAGATAAATTGGCAAATATATTGCTGCGAGAGATGTCGGAGAGCTTACTGCCTATATTTTCTTCTAAGATGCTTATGGTTTCACGGCTTACATTTAAGTCTTTTATCCATTTTGAGTTTATTTTTGTAATGCTGTTAAGTTGATGGTCTAGTTTCACTTTTTTGCAGGTAGCTTTTCAATTTTCCCAACACCATTTGTTGAAGAGGCTGTCTTTACTCTATTTTATGCTCTTACCTCCTTTGTTAAATATCAGTTGTCCATAAAGGTGTGGGTTTATTTCTGGGTTCTCTGTTCTGTTCCATGATCTATATGCCTGTTCTTATGCCAGTACCAGGCTGTTTTGCGTACAATGGCCTTGTAGTATAATTTGATATCAGGAAGTGTGATACCTCTCACTTGATTCTTCCTTTTCAAGATTGCTGAGGCTATTCGTGTTCTCTTTTGGTTCCATATAAAGTTTTGGAATATGTGTTCTATGTCTTTGAAGTATGTCATTGGTATTTTAATTGGTATTGCATTGAATTTATAAATTGCTTTGGGTAATATGGACATTTTAATGATGTTTGTTCTTCCTATCCATGAACACGGTATATGCTTCCACTTGTTTGTATCTTCCTTGATATGTTTTATCAATGTTTTATAATTTTCCAAGTATAAGTCTTTAATCTCCTTGGTTAAATTTACTTCTAGGTACTTTATTTTTTTGTTTGCAATAGTGAAGGGGATTGTTTCCTTAATTTCTCTTTCTGACAGTACATTGTTGGTGTATAAAAATGCCTCTTGATTTCTGAGTATTAATTTTATATCCTGTCACCTTGCTGAATTCCTTTATCAGGTCCAGTAGTTTTTTGACTGAGACTTTAGGGTTTTCTATAAGGTCTACCGGAAAGTTCTGTCCGTTTCTATCACAACAAGTTTCAACACGTAAGCACATGTTTATTTGGTGCATGTGTGCCTCTCTATTTTTATCACTTAATGTATACATACTGACGTAGCAAATTAACTAAAGTAAGTTGATTGATTGATTCACGTTAGTCTTATGTGTGAAGCGATAGTGTACCCATGGCTACTGATAAAGTTCATTTACGCCACTGTAATTTTTACGAATTTCAACAAGGAAGAAATGCTACAGAAGCATGTCTGTTGCATCCACCATATTCCCCGGACTTAGCACCCTCTATCACTTGTTTTTGTCCTTATAAAATTTTTTGAAGGGCAAAAAATTCAAAAATGAAGATATCAAACAAGCACTGTTTCAATTTTTCACATCAAAAGATAAAACATTTTTCAAAAATGGGATAAACAAATTGCCCTCACGCTGGCAAGAAATCATTAATAATAATGGCAATTATATTATTTAATAAAGTTTATTGATGGTAAGAAAAATTTGTATTTTGTTCAAAAAACGGACAGAACTTTCCGGTAGACCTTATATATATAATGTCGTATCATCTACAAATAATGATAGTTTTACGTCTTCTTTTCCAATTTGGATGCCTTTTATTTCTTCTTCTTGTTTGATTGCTATGGCTAGGACTTCCAGAACTATGTTGAATAAGAGTGGTGAAAAGGGGCACCCCTTTTCTTGAATTGTTCCTGATCTTAAGGGGATTGCTTTTAATTTTTTCCCATTGAGTATGATGTTGGCTGTGGGTTTGTCATAGATGGCCTTTATCATGTTGAGGTATGTTCCCTGTATTCCCACTTTGCTGAGAGTTTGTTTTTTGTTTCAGAGACAGAGAGAGCCAGAAAGAGGGACAGATAGGGACAGACAGACAGGAAGGGAGAGAGATGAGAAACATCAGTTCTTCGTTGCGGTTCCCCAGCTGTTTGTTCATTGATTGATTTCTCATATGTGCCTTGACCGGGAGGCTACAGTAGACTGAGTGACCCTTATTTCAAGCCAGCGACCTTGAGCTCAAGCCAGTGAGTCTTGCTCAAACCCGATGAGCTTGCGCTAAAGGTGTAGACCTCGGGGTCTCGAACCTGGGTCTTCCGTGTCCCAGTCTGACGCTCTATCTACTGCACCACCACCTGGTCAGGCTGCTGAGAGTTTTGATCATGAATGGGTGCTGGATTTTATCAAATGCTTTTTCTGCATCTATTGAAATTATCATGTGGTTTTTCTCTTTCCTTTTGTTTATGTGATCAATCACATTGATTGATTTACAAATATTGTACCAGCCTTGCCTCCCCAGAATAAATCCCACTTGATCATGATGTATGATTTTTTTTTCTTATATTGCTGGATCCAGTTTACTAATATTTTGTTGAGGATTTTGGCATCTAAATTCATCAGTGTTATTGGCCTATAATTTTTTTTCTTTGTGTTGTCTTTGCCTGGTTTTGGAATCAGAATTATGCTCACCTCATAAAAGAATCTTGGAAGTCTTCCTTCCTCTTGAATTTTTTTAATTAGCTTGAGAAGGATAGGAGTTACTTCTTTGAATATTTGGTAGAATTCACTTATGAAGCTATCAGGCCCAGAACTTTTCTTTGTTGGGAGCTTTCTGATCTCTTTTGTTGTAATTGGTCTGTTTAGGTTTTTTGATTCTTCCAGATTGACTTTTGAAAGATTATGTTTCAAGGAATTTGTCCATTTCACCTAGGTTGTCTAATCTTTTGGCATACAGTTCTTCATAATATTTCCTTACAGACCTTTGTATTTCTGTTGTGTCAGTTGTTATTTCTCCACTCTCATTTCTAATTTTATTTATTTGAGTGCTCTCTCTTTTTTTTCTTGGTAAGTCTGGTTAAAGGTTCATCGATCTTATCTACCTTTTCAAAGAACCAGCTCTTGGTTTCATTGATACTCGGTATTGTTTTTTTAGCCTCTATGAAATTTATTTCCACTCTCATCTTTATTATTTCCTTCCTTTTACTACCTTTGGGCTTTACTTGCTGTTCTTTTTCTAGTTCCTTTAGATGCAGTGCTAAGTTGTTTATTTGATCTTTTTCTAGCTTCTAAGGTATGCCTATAATGTTATGAACGTCCCTCTCAGTACTGCTTTTGATGTGTCCCATAAATTTTGAGTTATTGTATGGTCATTATCATTCGTTTCTAGGAATTTTTAAATTTCTTTTTTGATCTCATTGTTAACCCATTCATTATTTAATAAAATGCTATTTAGTTTCCATGTGTTTTGAGTATTTTTCAGTTTTTCTGTTGTGGTTGATTTCTAGTTTCATGACATTGTTTTTTTTTTAATTTTTATTAATTTTTTCTTTAGGATTGCTTTGGCTATTTGGAGTTTTTTATAGTTCCATATAAATCTGATGATTTTTTGTTCCATTTCTTTGTGGCATTTTGCGTGCTTTTTACTTCACTTTTGAACTCATAAGCATTCCTCCCAACCCTGGCTCTCCATTTTATCTAGTTTTTGCTCCACTTAATATAATAGTAACTTTCTAATTTTTTACCCTTTTTCCTGTTTCCCTCTTATCCCTCTCCTTATATCTCTTAGTCGACCATCACTTACAAGCAAATCATTTTATTCTTGACCCCAAATTTTTCCTTTCTTGCATTTTGTGGGTCATACCTCCTTTTTTGCCCCTTTATCACTTCTCCCTAACTCAGACCCTCCATTATAGGTAGTTTTTGTTCCATTTAGCAAAATATAATTCACAATTCATCACAATTTTTTCTCAAGGAGGAGGCGAGAGGAGAGGAGAAAAAAAAGGGAAATAATAAATTTTCTTTTTTTTTTTACTTTTTATTAATTCTCATTAGTATTATCAACAAAACCACCCTCAGATGTCATTAAGGAAAAAGAAATCAAATATCATGGGTACAAAAGACAGAGATGTAGCACAGATAGATGAGGAAAAGTCTATGGAGAAAAAATTTAATATATTGGAAATCTTGGAGCTAAATGACAGAGAATTTAAAATAGAAATCCTAAAAATACTAAGAGATATACAAGAAAACACAGAAAGGCAATTTAGGGAGCTCAGAAAACAACTCAACGAACACAAAGAATATATTACCAAGGAAATTGAAACTATAAAAACAAATCAAAGAGAGATGAAAAGCTCAATTCATGCACTGAAAAAGGAGGTAACAAGCTTAGCTAATCGAACAGGCCAGATAGAAGGTAGGATTAGTGACATAGAAGATAAGCAACTTTAGGCACAACATAGAGAAGAAGAGAGAGACTCAAAAATTTAAAAAAAATGAGAAAGCCCGACAGGAATTGTCTGACTCCATCAAAAAGAATAACATAAGAATAATAGGTATATCAGAGGGAGAAGAGAGAGAAAATGGAATGGAGAACATATTCAAACAAATAATAGACGAGAACTTCCCAAGGCTGTGGAAAGAACTAAAGCCTCAAATTCAAGAAGCAAACAGAACACCGAGTTTTCTTAACCCCATAGATTTTTCCTCATCTAGGTGTGCTATATCTCTGTCTTTTGTATCCATGATATTCAATTTCTTTTTCCTTAATGGCCTCTGAGGGTGGTTTTGTTGATAATACTAATGAGAATTAATAAAAAATAAAAAGTAAAAAAAAAAAAGAAAATTTATTATTTCCCTTTTTTTCCTTCTCTCGCCTCCTCCTTGAGAAAAAATTGTGATGAATTGTGAATTATATTTTGCTAAATGGAACAAAAACTACCTATAATGGAGGGTCTGAGTTAGGGAGAAGTGATAAAGGGTCAAAAAAGGAGGTAGGGACCCACAAAATGCAAAAAAGGAAAAAATTGGGGTCAAGAATAAAATGATTTGCTTGTAAGTGATGGTCGACTAAGAGACATAATGAGAGGGATAAGAGGGAAACAGGAAAAAGGGTAAAAAATTAGAAAGTTACTATTATATTAAGTGGAGCAAAAACTAGATAAAATGGAGAGCCAGGGTTGGGAGGAATGCTAATGAGTTCAAAAGTGAAGTAAAAAGCACGCAAAATGCCACAAAGAAAAATTTGAGTCCCAAATAAAATAATTTGTTTGTTATTGAGGCTTGAATGAGAGGAAAAGTAAAGGAGAAAAGAAGAAACTAATATAGAGGGAGAAAAAAAGAGAAAAAAACAAAAAGAAGAAAAAAAGAACAAAAAGAGTTAAGGGTTTTGGAGGCAACCCTCATAGAGAGAAAGGAAGAAGAAAAGAAAGAAAATGGGAAATGTAATACTTAATAGGTAGTGTAGTTCAAGAAGAAGAAAGAATAAGACAGGCAGAGAATAAAATGACCAAAGTGGAAGAAGAAGAAAATAATCAAGACAAGAAGATGAGAGAAACAAACAAACAAACAAAAATGGAGAAGGTTATAAAGTCTGTGGATTTTTCTTGATTTTGAGAGGCTATCTTCTTCCTTTTTCTTTCCTCTCCCTCTTCCTGGTCGGTGACTCTGTACCCTAGGCTCAGCCCCTGTGGCACGCTTAGGTAGAGATTTGTAGTTGATAAGTCTCTATGGCGATGTCATATATTAGGCTTCAGTCTCGTTGGCAGTCGAGGCTCATTAGCATTTGCGGGCTCCGACAATGAAAGAGTCCATTTTCCCGGAGCCTCTCTCCTAGTCTTTTCTTCCTGAATCAGCAGCCTGATGATCCAGCTATGGGGTTGCTGCTGCCTCTGCCTGGATAGTAAGAAGCTCAAAGAGCTGGCAAATCTCCCCTCTATTCCCACTCAGCGCAGGGCTCTGGGTAAGGCTCTGTCAGTCAGAGCCGCTAGTATAATCAGGCAGAGCTGGGAGCCAGTTGCTCTCAAGGTGCTTTTCTATGCGCCTCCAGACATGTCCAGTATGCCTCAGCACTCTGTGGGACCACTTTGCCCAGGCTTTTTGCACTTTGTAACCTGTTTTGGCTGGGTAGAAGATGCCCTAGTCGCTGTTTGCAAAACAGGAGGTCTCACAAGCTGCTAAATCCCTCTTTTTAACATACATCCCTGAGTATGAAAGCTCTGCCAATCAGAAGTTGCCTCCACCCCTACGTGCATAGCAAGAGGTACTAAAAAATATCACGCCTCCTGTCTTAGATCGCTGAACTGAGAGAGATCTTGTCTGTTAGAGCCGCATAGGTCAGTTGGGAGGTGGGCAGACTGTGGGTTAAGCTAATCCTTCACGGGTCTGTTAGCTTAAATGGCTGGGTGAGGCGCCTCGCCCACCCGGAGAAGTTTGGGCATAGGGAAGTTCGCTTTTGCACACTCCCCGCTCGCCACTGTTCAGGGTGCAATAACCACACCGAGACTCTGGTCACAGTCCATGCGAAGGCCTCTGACTGTGCCCCTCTGTCTGGGAACATGGGCACCCACTCCTGGGGCTCGAGGAGAAACCTCTTGCACACTATCCGCGTGCCCGACCACTTGCCCGGGGTGAGGCATCCCGCCCGCCTGGAGAAGTTCTGGCGTAGGGAAGTTCGCTTTCGTGTACTCCCCACACGCCGCTGTTCAGGGTGCAGGAACCATACTGAGACTCTGGTCCCAGCCCACGTAAAGGCCTCTGACTCTGCTCCTCTGTCCGGTAACACGGGCGCCCACTCCCAGTGCACCAGGAGGAACCTCTCACTATCCACGCTCGCTGACCACGATATCAGAGCTAATGGCGGCCACTACCCACCTGTCTTTGTCAGGGTCCTGCGCGGGTGTTAGCTTGCGTTGGCTGGGTTGCCACAGGCACCGTCTTTCCTTGGCTTGGACGTCTGTGCCGAAGCCTTGCTTGGACATCTGTGCTGCCGCCCAGCTTCCTCTGCACCCTTAACTCTATCTCAGTTCCAAGTGAAAGCAGCCCTAGCTTAGGTTAATGAGGAAGGCGAGTGTTCCTTTCTCCGTCTTATTTCCTTCGGGGTTGATTATATATTTAGTCAATTTTTTGCTCGATCATACCTTTGTGTACAATGTGTGGTACTTCTAGACGCTCCAAGGATAGATATTTCTGTCTCTGGTTGAAGAACTTGTTGAAATTTTGGGGAGATTTATTGGTATCGCTTCTCACGGCGCCATTTCTCTGACGTCACTCAGTTTCATGACATTGATCAGAGAATATGCTTGATATGATTTCAGTCTTCTTAAATTTGTCGAGACCCCTTTTGTGCTCTAACATGTGGTCTATCTTAGAGAATGTACCATGAGCACTTGAAAAGAATGTATATTGTGCTGCTTTAGGGTGAAAGGTTCTAAAGATATCATTTAAATCCAGTTGATCTAGTGTGTCCTTTAAGTTAATTTTTATTTATTGCTTGATTTTCTTAGAGGAAGGGAGAGAGAGAGAGAGAGAGAGAGAGAGAGAGAGAGAGAGAAGACATTGATTTGTTGTTCCACTTATTTACACGTTCAGGTTGATTCTTGTATGCACCCTGACCAGGGATCAAACCTCCAACCTTGGCGTATTTGGACAGTGCTCTGACCAATTGAGTTACCTGGCCACAGCCTCGTTCCTTTTTTATGGCTGAGTAATATTCCATTTTATATGTGTATCACATCTTTATCCAATCATCTATTGATGGATGCTTAGGTTGCTTCCATATCATAGCTATTGTTAACAATACTGCACTGAACATATGGGTACATTATATTTTCAAGTTAGTGTTTTTGATTTTTTTAGTAAATACCCAGAAATGGAATGGCTGTTTCATATTGTAGTTCTATTTTAAATTTCTTGAGGAAACTCCATACTGTTTTTTATAATGGCTGCACCAGTTTGTAATCTTACCAACGGTGCATGAGTTCTCTTTTTCTCCAAATCATTGCCAGCACTTGTTTGTTGATTTATTGACGATTGCCGTTCTGATGGGTATGAGCTGATATCTGATTGTGTCTGTGTATTTTTTTAAATTATTTGGGAAGTGGGGAGGCAGAGAAACAGACTCCTGCTAGAACCCTTACTGGGGTCTACTCAGCAAGCCCTCAGTGGGATAATGATCTGCCCATCTGGGTCCTGCTCTGTTGCTCAGCAACTGAGCTATTTTAGTGCCTGAGGCCAAGGCCATGGAGCCATCCTCAGTGCCTGGGGCCAACTTGCTCTAGCCATATGAGCCATGGATGTAGGAGAAGAAGAGAGAGGGAGGGAGGAGGGAGAGGGGTGGAAAGTAGATGGTTCTTTCTCCTGTGTGCCCTAACTGGGAATTGAACCTGGGACTTAACACATGCCAGGCCAACTTTCTACTGCTGAGCCAACTGGCCAGGGCATGATTTTGTTTTAATTTGCATTTCCCCCAATGATTAGTGATGTTGAGCATCTTTTCATATGTGTATTGGCCATCTGTATGTCTTCTTTGCAGTGGTATCTAGGGCCTTTGCTATGATCATAGGATTTTTATCTTTCATTAATTGATTTGTTGTACTGAGCCGACCTTGTATGCTGAGAATAAATCTTACTTGATCACAGACTGATATTTTTAGTGTATTATTGAATTCAGTTGCTAATATTTTGTCAATTTTTACATCTGTGTTTTTTTTTCTTTTTTTTTTTTTTCTTTTTTTTTTTTCATTTTTCTGAAGCTGGAAACAGACAGACAGACTCCCGCATGCGCCCGACCGGGATCCACCCGGCACGCCCACCAGGGGCGAGGCTCTGCCCACCAGGGGGCGATGCTCTGCCCATCCTGGGCGTCGCCATGTTGCAACCAGAGCCACTCTAGCGCCTGAGGCAGAGGCCACAGAGCCATCCCCAGCGCCCGGGCCATCTTTGCTCCAATGGAGCCTTGGCTGCGGGAGGAGAAGAGAGAGAGAGAGGAAAGCGCGGCGGAGGGGTGGAGAAGCAAATGGGCGCTTCTCCTGTGTGCCCTGGCCGGGAATCGAACCCGGGTCCTCCGCACGCTAGGCCGATGCTCTACAGCTGAGCCAACCGGCCAGGGCCTACATCTGTGTTTATCAGGGATATTGGCCCATAATTTTTTTTGTAGTGTCTTTTTTTTCTTAAGATTTTATTTACTGATTTTATAGAGAGAGGTCGAGGGGAGCAACAAGTATCAACTCATAGTTGCTTCACTTTAGTTGTTTGTTTGTTGTTTGTCATATGTGCCTTGACTGGGTAAGCTAAGGGTTTTGAACCGGCAACCTCAGCATTCCCGGTTGATGTTTTATCCACCACACCAACACAGGCAAGGCAGGATTTTAGCAAATGCCTTTTCTGTGTTTGTTGATATGATCTTGTGGTTTTTATTCTTCATTTTGCTTGTGTAATGTATCATTCTGTTATTGATTTGCAAATATACCAACCTTGCATCCCTGAATATATTCCACTTGATCATGGTATATGATTAGTTTTTATTGTTTTTAAGATTTATTTATTGATTTTAGAGAGAGCAGATAGAGAAAGGAGGAGAGGAGCAGGAAACATCAACTTGTAGCAGTTGCTTCTCATATGTGCCTTGACTGGGCAAGCCCAGGGTTTTGAACAGGTGACTGCAACCTTCCAGATCAAGGTTCTATCTATTGTGCCACCACAGGTCAGGCTGATCTTTTTAATTTATTGCTATATTTGGTTTACTAATATTTTGTTGAAGGTTTTAGCATCTTTCTTTATAATGTCTTGACCTGGTTTTGAAATTACGATAATACCACAACCTCATAAAACAAGCTTGGGAATCTTTCCTCCTCTTGAATTGTTTGGAATAGTTTGAGAAGGATAGGTGTTAATTCTTCTTTGAATGTTTGGTAAAATTGTCCTTTGAAGCCATCATGTCCTGGATTTTGTTGGGAGTTTTTGATTGCTGCTTCAGTTTGCTTAGTTATGATTATTCTATTCAGGTTTTCTAATCTTGATTCTGTTTTTGGAAGATTGTATGTTTTTAGGAACTTATTCATTTCATCCAGAGTGTCTAATTTGTTGGTATATAGTTGTTCATAATATATTCTTACAATGCTTTGTATCTCTCTGTGGCAGCTGTCTTCTTTTCATTTCTGATTTTATTTATTTAAGTCCTGTTTTTTTTTTTTTTCCGTTGTTTTCTTTTTTTTTTATGAACCTGGTTAAAAGTTTGCCAATCTTGTTTATATTTCAAAGAACCAGCTGTTGGTTTCATTGATATTTTTTATTATTTCTTCTCTGATCTTTAGTTATTTCTTTTTTGTACTCTGAGTTTTATTTGTTCTTTTTCTAGTTCCTTTCAGTGTAAAGTTAGATTATTTGGGATTTTTCTTGTTTCCTGTGATAAGGCTTGAAATGCTATGAATTTCCTTCTTAAGACTGTTTTTTTACTATGTCCTGTAGATTTTCGGTTGCTGTGCTCTCATTTTTGTTTGTTTCAACATACCTTTTGATTTCTTCCTTGATCTCATTGTTAACCCATTCATTGTTTAGTTACATGTTATTTAGCCTCCTAATGTTTGAATGTTTTTTTTTCAGTTTTTCTATTGTAGTTGACTTCTAGTTTCATGCCATATGGTCAGAGAAGATGCTTCGTATGATTTCAGTCTTCTTAAATTTATTGAGACTTGTTTTGTGCCCTGACATGTGGTCTATCTTAGAAAATGTTGCATGTGCACTTGAAAAGAATATATGTTCTTCTGCTTTGGGGTAAAATGCTCTGAAGATATCAATTAAATCCAGCTGATCTAGTGTGTCATTTAAGACCACTGTTTGCTGATTGGTTTTCTGTCTGGAGGATCTATCCATTGATGACAGTGTGGTGTTAGAATCCCCTGCTTTGATTGTATTGCTGTCAATCTCTCCCTTTTGTCCATCAAGGTTTGCTTTCCATATTTAGGTGCATAAATGTTTACCAGGGTTATATTCTTGTTGGATTGTTCCCTTTATCATTATATGGTGTCCTTCTTTTTCTTTTACTGTAGCCTTTGTTTTAGTGTCTACTATTTAAAGTGGTTGTCAATAGGTATGCATTTATTGCTGTTTTATTCTTTATAACTATGTTCCTCTGTTTTCTTTTTAATGAAGACCTTTTAATTCTTGTAATACTTGGTTGGTAGTAATGATTTCTTTAGCTTTATCTTGTTTGGGAATCTTTATTTTTCCTTCACTTTTAAATGATAGCCTTGCTGGGTAAAGTAGCCTTGGTTGTAGGTCCTTGCTTTTCATCACTTTGAATATTTCATGCCAATCCCTTCTGGCCTGAAATGTTTCTGTTGAGAAATCAGCTATCTTATGGGAGCTTCCTTCTAGGTTACTGATTTTTATTTTGCTTCTTTTAAGATTTTTATATTTAACCTTTGGTGTTTTAATTATGATGCATCTTAGTGTGGGCCTCTTTGGGTTCATCTGTGTTTGTTTTTGCTTCCTAGACTTGTATGTCTTTTTCCTTCAGGTTAGAAAATTTTTCAGTCATTGTTTCTTCAGTAGGTTTTTAGTCCCTTGCTTTCTCTCTCTCGTTCTGGTAGCCCAGTTATACAAACATTGGTACACTTGGTGTGTCCAGGAGGTCCCTTGAACTATCCTCATTTTTAAAATTCTTTTTTATTTTGGTGTTCCAATTAGGTATTTTCTACTATCTTGTCATCTAAATTGCTGATTCAGTCCTCTGCTTCACCTAATGTGCTGTTTATTCTATCTAATGTATTCATTCAAGCTCTTGTGGTCCTTATTTCTGACTGATTCTTTTTTATCTATCTCCATATGTACATTCTCACCGAAGTTTATCTGTTCTTCTCATCAGTTCTTTGAGCATCCTTATAACCAGTGTTTTGAACTCTGTATGTGAATAGATTGCTTGCTTCCAGTTTGTTTAGTTCTTTTTCTGGTGTTGAGCATTGTATTTTTTGGGGGGTTTTTTGGTTTGTTTTCATTTGGGACATATTTCTTTGTCTTCTCATTTTGACTGCCTCTCTGTGTTTGTTTCTATGTGGTAGGTAGATCATTTCTTTCTTCTGGTCTTGACAGAGAGTGGCCTTATATAGGAAATGTCTTTTGGGGCTCAGTGGCATAGTCTTCTAGTCAGCTAAGGTGAGTCCTGCAGGCATCCCCTGTATGGGTTGTGTGTCCCCTCCTATCGTGGTTAGGACTGAGTTTGTGCTGGTGTGTCAGTAGGTAGAGTTGACCCTCAGTCTTTCTGGCTATGAGGAATGCTTGTGCCCTCTCCGGATGAGCTGTTGTCTTGGAGCTGATGCCTCAGAACAGGAGTTGCTTTAGCAGGACTTTTCTTCCAGCTGAGTTTGCCTTTTGGATGTATCAGTTGTGGAACTGGTTTGGTGGGGTTTTGGTATACTTTGAAGCTGGCCACTGGGTATGTTGGCAATGGGAGCCTCCTTGGAGGGTCTCTGGTTCAGGCCGAGTATAGCTACTATTTTTGCAGGGTTTGGAGCTGCTTGGCAGGAGTTATAATTTATGCTGAGACCAGTTGCCGCTTGTTTGTATGGGGTTTGAGACCTTTGGAGAGTCTGTTGCATGAGTCTAGAGCCACTATCGCTAGTGTGGGTTTTGCGGACCTTTGTGAAAGTCAGTAGCACAAGCCCAGGACAGCCACCACTCACGTGGAAACTGTGGTCCTTTGAGTGAATTTGCAGCATGCATGCTCCTGAGGCAGAACCTCTGGAAGCAGCTCTGGCCTGGTGAAGAGACCTGGCTGGGCAGGCTCTCAGGGAGTCACCAGGGCAGGATTAACAGTGTTCAGCAGGCTGGAGGAGTGTACAGATTTGATGCCAGCCTCCACTGGGGACCTGCTGGATGGGAGGAGAGCGGAGAGCTCAACACAGGAACAGTGGTACCTGCCAGTGCTTTCATTCCTGCGCAGAGTTGCCCGGACCACTGCCTCTCCAGCTTTCACCCTGAAGATAGTCTGTTTATTTCCTCCTCAGATGTCCCCCGGTCCTTTTCGAGCTGCTGCCCTTGCCCTGGAGCTCAGAGTGGGCGAATTTCTTGTTCCCGCGCTCTAAGAGCAGCCTGTCTCAGTTTCCTGCAGCCCTCTGTCTATCTGGGACCCAGTCCCCCTGGTTTTCACAGTGAGATGTGGGAACTTTTCATCACTGGTGTTCTGGGCTGCGGAGCCCAGTGTGGGTTTGGTCCCCTTAGCTCTTCATGGGGGCCTCCACAGCCAGGATATCCCTACTATTTTTTAACCTTCATTGCCACACCATAGATGTGGGTCCTGCCTGTTCTATGTCTCTGCCCCTTTTACCAGCCACAATCTGACTTCTTTACATCCTTAGTTATAAGAATTCTGTTCAGCTAGTCTTCAGGTGCTTCTCAATGATAGTTCTGAAATTTAGCTGTAATTTTGATGTGGTTTTAGGAGGGGGAGATACCAGAATTTACCAACTCTTCTATCTTGAACGGAAGTCTGTTGTGCTCATTTTGAATCTTCAAAAAGTTGTAACTATAAATAAGTTAGTTTTTAAAATTTAATTTTATTGATTTTAATGAGAGAGGAATGGAGAGAGAGAGAGAGGAGCATTAATCTGTTCCTGTATGTGCCCTGAATGGTGATAGAACCTGTAACCTCTGTGCTTTGGGACGATGCTCTAACCAACTGAGCCACCTGGCCAGTGCTCAGCTATTTTTGATTTCTCCATCCAGTGTCTAAATAACACCTTTATGAACCTTTTTAAATTTATGTATTCAAACCAGGGATCAGCAAACTTATAAAAACATTTCATTTGGAAATTAAATTTAATGGGGTGACATTGGTTCATAGGATCACGTAGGTTTCAGGTAAATACCTCTCTAGCATTTGAACTGTTCATTGTGTTGTGTGTCCATCACCCAAAGTCAAATCATTTCAGCATCATGTATTTGGCCCTTTCCACTCAGCAAACTTTTTGAAGGGCCAGATGGTTAAATTTTTCAGTTTTGCAGTACATACTCTGTCATATCTATTCAATTCTGCCATTGGAACAGGAAAACACCGTGTTATATAAATGAATGAGTGTAGGTATGTTTCAATAAAATAGGATTTGCAGAAAACAGGCAACATGGCGAGATTTGGCTCACAGGCTGTAGTTTGCCAACCCATGATCTAAACTAATAGCAAAATTGGTGTGCTTATTCATGCATGTTTAACATTCTTGTAGTGCTGTAGTTATAACCAGGAAGGAAACAATTTGTGCCCTTACCTTTCAGTCAGTTCATCAGACCAGTTTGCATAAATAGGATCTTTGCAGGTGCTGATCTTTAGTATCCGTAACGTTTTTCTTTCTCTCTCTCTCTCTCTCTTTTTTTTTTTTTTTGAGAGACAGGAAAGGAGAGAGATGAGAAGCATAAACTTGTAGTTGCGTCACTTTACTTGTTCATTGATTACTTTCTCATATGTGCCTTGACTGGGGAGCTCCAGCTGAGCCAGTGTCCATTTGCTCAAGTCAGGTACCTTGGGCTCAAGCCTGCAACCTTGGTATTATCTCAGTGATCCCACACTCAAGCTGGTGACCCCACGCTCAAGCTGATGAGCCCGTGCTTAAGCTGGCCACCTTTAGAGTTTCAAACCTGGTCCTTTAGAGCCCCAGGCCGACGCTCCATAATTTGTTCTTAATTCCAGAGTTAAAATAGAGATGATTCTTGGTTGATTTCTTTCCTGATTAGTGTCTAATTTTTTTCCCCTTTCAAGAGAATAGGTTACAGAAGAGGAAGCCAATGTGCACAGGTTGACTCTCCTTAATCCTCACTTCCCAAGATTCAAAAAAATCTGATAAACTGAAAAGTTTTGTTATACTTCTGTGGACAGTTTATTTGGCAGCAAATTATAAGAAGTCCTCTATTTATAGTCTTTTGTTTATTCCATTTAGTGTGAATATTCCTATATCTCGATGCAGAGAGATACTAATGTGTTTGTTTACAGGGAATTGCTGCTGAGGGTGTAATGTAATATACATCCTCTGTGCAACTTTTTAAAAATCTGAAATATTCCAAATTCTGAAATTCCTCTGTTCCTGTGGTTTTCGGAGAAGGGCTGGTGAACTTGTGAGGTGTATTGAGTAGATGTAGATTTAAATCAGGTGTTGGCAGACTGGCCTGTGGGTCAAATTCAGCCCACAGCCTGCTTTTGCAATTAAAATTTTGACACAGTGCCATACCTACTTCACATATTATCTGTGGCCTAAAGTTAGGACAGAGTTCCATGTGGTTGCAAAGCCAAAAACACTTGCTCTCTGGACCTTTACAAATTAAAAAAATACAATCTGCTGACACCTGATCTAGATCAGGCAGATCAAGTTAGGCAAGTGTGACTCTTTGTTGTGTTGGGGGGGGGGAATTTAAAACGTGACACAGAAAATTGCTATCTCCTACAAAATGATTGCCTGCCACAGATTTTGCCAGTTAGTATCTTGTTTTGTGTTGCATATCAATCTCTTTCAACTCTCTTTGGGGACAGCTTAGCAGAATGGGAACCTTTAGTTCAGTCTAATTCATCAATTTGAAGGAAACCCTGTTCTCACTGGACTGCTGTCTGGGGGAAAAATAAGAGTGTGGTCAGATGATTAGAGATCTGCAGGGACCTTTCTTGAGGAGGGCAAAGCTGCTGTTAACTATTATTATTTCACCTGCTTTAGATTCTGAAGCGTGTTCCCAACAGTGTGCTGTGGCTGTTGCGGTTTCCAGCAGTCGGAGAACCTAATATTCAACAGTATGCTCAAAACATGGGCCTTCCCCAGAACCGTATCATTTTTTCACCTGTTGCTCCTAAAGAGGAACATGTCAGGAGAGGCCAGCTGGCTGATGTCTGCCTGGACACTCCACTCTGTAATGGGCACACCACAGGAATGGATGTCCTGTGGGCCGGGACTCCCATGGTGACTATGCCAGGTAAGTTGCTGGTAAATCATTGGAATCTTCCTTATTCTTTTTAGAATCTTCATGAGGGAGGTAATTCCGGGTGAAATTGTGTATACTAGAAGTAACATTTAGGGGAGGATGATAAAAAAAAAAAGAGACTTGTTCTTAGCACTTGATTCCATTTTCTTCATCTGCATTGTGTAGATACTTAACATAAATAACATTAATAACCATGTACTATTTGCATTCTCAGATGAGCAATTGGTATCTTTCTTATTACAGGAGAGACTCTTGCTTCTCGAGTTGCAGCTTCCCAGCTCACCTGTTTAGGTTGTCTTGAGCTTATTGCTAAAAATAGACAAGAATATGAAGATATAGCTGTGAAACTGGGAACTGATCTAGAATAGTAAGTAAACTTTTCCATGAACAAAACAGATGATAAAGTGAAGGGAATCGGGAAAGTTTAGAGAGACTAGAAGTGCTATAAAATGAAATAATAAAATAAGGATAATATAAAGTAAGTGAATTGGTTGTATATGATCTCTGGATGGGAGAAGAACTTTCTAAACTTTCATAAATGAAGTGATAGGTTTTACTATGTAATGAGTAAATGGCTCAATGAAAGTGAGGCAAAATTCCTTAAAAGGCAAATATGAGGAAAAAATCCTTGCTTTTTATGTCAAATATTAATAGCCTGGCTATATAAAAACTAGCACATTTATATTTTAAATTGCTTAATAGGAAAATATAAAAGGAAGTGACCAGACAGCTTACTGAAGTAGAAATACAAATGTTTAACAAGACAAAGTTTCAACCTCTGTAGTAGAAAAGTAAATTAAAGTAGCATTGAGGCATACCCATTATTTACATATAAAACAAAAAAAAAATTTAATATGATACCCATGACGAGGGAGCATACATTCATTGAGTTAATTGGTACAAGCCTTCCTCAAAGTTGGAAGATCCTTAAAAACCAAAAACCAAAACAAACCAGAGCTTTTGCCCATTTAATGCCACATCTTCACTATGGTGTAAGGGGAAGAAAGCATAATATAACTGCCCCCAGTGGGTGGGAGTTAGAGGGGCCCTACTTAGATAAATGATGCTTTATCCATACAATGAGAGTGTTTATCCCTTAACTGAGGCTTTTCTTTGTATTTTTTTTCCTTGTGTTTTTCTAAGAGGTAGCATATTATATAGAATTTTAAAGAAAACACCCTCTTTGAGTCAGATTGCCTAGGTGTGAGTCTAACTCTTCCACTTAAAAGCTTGTGACTTTGGACAAATTATGTGCCTTTTTTTCCCTCTAGAAAGAGAGAGAGAGAGATGAGAAGCATCAACTTGTATTTGCATCACTTTAGTTGTTCATTGATTGCTTCTTATAAGTGCCTTGACCAGGGGCTCCAGCTGGGCCGGTGACCCCTTGCTCAAGCCAGCGACCATGGGATCATGTCAGCAACCCCGTGTTCAAGCTGGCAAGCCTGTGCTTAAGCCAGCGACCTTGGGGTTTCAAACCTGGGTCCTCAGCAGCTCAGGCCGACATTTTTCACTGTGCCACCTCCTGGTCAGGCTGTTCGTTCTTAAAAAAAAAAAAAATGTTTTTTCCAATTACACTTTACATTCCATATGATTTTGTATTAGTAAACTGAATATTCTATTTTATGTATGTGCCTTAGCTATTGTAAATTGTGCTTCAGGAAACATCTTTGCTTGGCCAGGTGTATCTGCATCTCTGATTATTTTTTGAATAGATTTAAAAAATATATTTTTTATTGTCAGAGAGTTAATGATAATTTTAAGGTTCTTAATATATATATAACTAAAGGCTTACCAAAAGAATAAGCAGTTTACATTCTAACCAGTAATATGTAGGAATAGATGTCATATTTTAAAAGCAGAAATGAGAGGAAATGGAGAATCCATGGTGTCTCTTGGATATCCTTGTTTAAGAAAGAATTAAATTTTTTCAGACGATGTGAACTCGATTATAAGTTTTAGTGTGTGTTAGGTATGAGTCTTCCTTTTTTTAAAAAGCATTGAGGTAAGGTGAAGTCTCGTCATGTGTCTCACCAAAGATGACTAGGTATTTGGGGGGGTGGGTTCTGAGTTTCTGCTCTCTTTGTAATCTTGGCACTCTCTCTTTTAAAATTACTCAGCTTGAAGAAAGTTCGTGGCAAAGTCTGGAAGCAGAGAATATCTAGCCCTCTGTTCAACACCAAACAATATACAATGGAACTAGAGCGGCTCTATCTACAGATGTGGGAGCATTATGCAGCTGGCAACAAACCCGATCACATGATTAAGCCTGTTGAAGTCACTGAGTCGGCCTAAATGCTAACTGTGTGCATAGGAGAATTACCCTTCTGCCTGAGCCTCAACCTTTGGGAGGAGAAGGAACGAAATCATGTACTTTTTACTTATCTGAGTAATATCACATTGCAGATGGGTGACAAATAATGATAATAGAACAGCACAGCCAGAGTTGCTTCGTGCATGATAGGGAGAGACACAGGAGATGGAAAACTGCTGTTCTACAAGGAATCTTCATAGAATTTTGCAGCAACCAGGTGGTACATAGGTGTGGAAGGTCTGCTCTCTCTTGGTCTTCCATGGGATGGTTGATGTGGAAGGGAGAGCTAGATTGTCCAGCCATTTTGTGATTCCATGGCTTGATTGAGTCATCTGAATTTTTTCTTTATATTTTGGGTATTGGAGCTTTTAAAAATATTTGGTTTCAGGTGTTTTTACTCATGTGAAGTGTATATGATTCTCTTGAGATAAGGTTTTAAGCTAAAATGTTGCTCCGTATTTTAGTTTCTGACCTCTACAGATTAATGGGAACTTTGCTGGTGTAGTCTTTTTATAGGTTTTATAAACCACTTGAGCCTATATCAGTCATTTGAGTGTCTGACCTAATATTTGGAGATATCAGTGCTTTGTTGGTTTAGATTGTGACTCAGAATTTTTTTCCCTCCCTTCCCCCTACTTGAAAATTTTTCCTGTAACTTAGCTAACAAAACCAAGTCTGTTTCAAAGCATCCCAGAGTGTTTCTGTAAAACACATCATCTGGTGCCAAATGAAAATTCTTAGGAATGATTACTAATTATGAAGGGTACAGTTGTGGTACTGTCGTTGATGATGATAATACTGATTTTCTTTTTGGCCTAGTTTTGATCTATTTCACCAGTGTTTTACTTTGATTGCCCCTCTATGCTGCTTCCAGAAGTGATAGTGTGTGATAAGATTTTTACCTTCCTTTCTAAGGTTTTTTTTTTTATTTTTAAGTGAGTCCTGTTCTTCCTATTTCTGTCAGCAGAAATGAAACCCCAGGTAAGTATAAGTATGCAAATATTTGATCAGTGAAGTTATTGTGAATACGTTAAATAACTTTAATCAAAAACATGTTATAGATAAAAAGCCGAAGGATCAAGTATGTATATGAATAATTATTTTTCAGCCCTTCTAGGATATTCTATAATAACTGTCTCTGGACTTGGTCTTGAAGTCTGTGTGGATTCAGCCTTAGTAGTAGCGAACTGTACTATTTGGTTTGGAATACAAATTAGACTTTAGGCCACCTGGAGCTTGAGTTCTTGGTATTAAAAACCATAGGAATAAAACTGTTGAATTTCAGCAAAGGATTGAGGACTTGAGGCTTAAACAAACCAACATATGAATATGTTTCTGTCTTGCTGTACTGCACTTATGCTATTTAGTAACATAACTTTTTTGTCTGCTAGTAGTGTTCTAGATTATAGTGTCCTTCCAAAGCACTGAGGCAGTGTACCTGTTCTGTAGTTGCAGCTGATGCCTGAATGTATCCTAGCTGACAAATTATTGGTTAATAACTTGAATTTCTGAAAGTCTTACTGTTAACCAAAATCTGAGCAAGGAATCTCAAATAATAATTCTTAGCCAGAATGACATGTTAATGAAATGTGTATCTTTTAACAATGTAAATCAAGCAACATCAGTTTAGGGAGTTCTTAATTTATTTTTTACCCGATTGAAATATTAAAGGTCGCTAGCATGGTTGCAGATAAACTGATGTCTGAAATTCACCAAACTACTTAATGTGGAGTAGGATGATGTAGTTCTAGTGCCCTCTGGGCTGTGCCCAGACAGCCGTTTTACATAGCACATCACTCCTCTTACAGGGATGAACTTTCTCCTGGCACGAAAAGTAGCCGCTCTGGTTAAAGCTTTGCTTATTGTAACAGGCTTTGGTTTCCAGGTACAATGTCTATGGAAGACTTAATTCTGAGTATAGATATAGATATTACTGGAAACTAATTGTTTTTTTCTATTATACTCTGCTTTATCAAAAAAGTAAAACATTTAAATTGTGCTACAGAAATCAGATGTTGTCTTGTGATCTTTAATTAATAAATGAATGATTTGCCTCTACTATGGCTGATGTCTTTTGTGTTCTATTAGACTGTTAGATTGAATGTTAGACAGAATAATTTGGTCATCCAGTGATGAAACCTACATTAGAACAGTCCAAACTACAGAACCTCAGATTACCCCAAAGCAGCTGTGACAAGAACTGTTTTGTTTTCTCAGCTAAGTGTGGTGGTGGTGGTGGGGTTGGCATATGATTCTTTAAGATGACAAAGTCTGCATCTCCTAGCACACCCATTCATGCTTGTTTCTGTTTTGCTTAGGACTGCTCTGCTTTAACTACCCTTGTAGTCTCACTCTTTATGTGGACTGTTCCTTCCTGCTCTATGTCCTGCTTGAATTCGACTACTGGCATGAGGAAGGGTCCAGATGAGGCTACTTAGCTGCCTGTTTTCTCAGAGATATAAATGAGAATAAAATTTTCAATAAAATTTCAGGTAATTTACCTACTGAATTCTGTGGGTTATGATTCTCAAGTTGTAATGTGGATTAGTTTGTTTCCTAAACAATAGTGACGGCAGAAAGGTGTCCAATAATAGCTTACTCATAAAAATTCTTACTCCCACCCTCTGCTGGTTTTTAGGAATCTATTGATTTTTTTTTTTTTTTTTGGTATTTTCCTGAAGCTGGAAACAGGGAGGCAGTCAGACAGACTCCCGCATGCGCCCGATCGGGATCCACCCGGCATACCTACCAGGGGGCGATGCTCTGCCTATCCGGCGCATCTGTTGCGACCAGAGCCTTTCTAGCGCCTGAGGCAGAGGCCATAGAGCCATCCCCAGCGCCCATCTTTGCTCCAATGGAGCCTCGGCTGCGGGAGGGGAAGAGAGAGACAGAGAGGAAGGAGAGGGGGAGGGGTGGAGAGGCAGATGGGCGCTTCTGTGTGCCCTGGCCAGGAATCTAACCCGGGACTTCCGCACGCCAGGCCCACGCTCTACCACTGAGCCAACCGGCCAGGGCTAGGAATCTATTGATTTTTAAAGGAATTGCTTGTGTACCTTGAATAAACTTTTTTTTTATTGTTCAGTGACAGGAGGGGAGGCAGAGAGACTCCCGCATGCGCCCCAACTGGGATCCACCCCCTCCCTCCCCGGCATGCCCACCAGGGGGTGATATTCTGCCCATCTGGGGCCCTTGGTCCTGGAGCCATTTTTTTAGTGCCTGAGGCGTAGGCCAGGGAGCCATCCTCAGCGCCTGGATTGAGCCACGGCGGCAGGAGAAGGGAGAACCATGTATGTGGTCACCAAAGTGAGCATGCCAACACTGCCTACTTTTTAAAGTGCTGTAAAGGATTAAATGTACAGAAAACACTTGGAACAATGCCTAGTGTGAAACGAACTCAATATTATTCATATCTTTAAGTTCAGGGACGATTTGTATTCGGTTGGCCAAGTGGTTAGGTTATGAATTGTACTAGTGTCTGCCAGAGAAGTGGGTGCATCAAGAGAGCATTTGCTTCCCCTGTTTTTTTTTTTTTTCTTTCTCCCTGTGTTTGGAGCATGTGCCAAAAAGCTTCAAGTAACCAACTCTTTATCTCTCGGGTTCAAAGGGCTTTGGAAGGAAATGTCAGTGCTGCCAAACACTGTTGGGTTGCTGCTTTGCTCTTTAGGTGCCCACCTTCCTCGCTTTGAGTACTTTGGAGGGCAGGCAAACAGCCTTAGAAGTTTTGGCAGTTCAAGGAACGAACAGAGAACAGGGTTTGCTTATCCAAGCCCTCATAATGCTGGAACTTCAGGAGGATTCAGCTCACTTTTTTTCCTTTTACCCAAAAACTTAATTTAGAGATTGCCAAACTACAGAAATGGGCTGGGGGCCCTGAGCTCTGTAGGAAATGGCGCCTTCGGGACAGATAAGCAACACCCCTGGAAGTGATAGGCTTAATTCCGGAAACAATGCGCCTGGGCAGTACATTTCATTTCATAACCATGAAGTTTTAAATCTGCCTCGCGACCAGACTGTGGTAAGTGAATATTGGAGGACTGTGATAGATGGGTAGTACAGGGAGGATTGGGATAGGTGGGTGCTGGAGGGCGGGAACAGGATAGGTCCTGCCTCCCACTTAGCCAGA
Organism: Saccopteryx leptura; assembly: GCF_036850995.1. Lineage (NCBI taxonomy): Eukaryota > Metazoa > Chordata > Mammalia > Chiroptera > Emballonuridae > Saccopteryx > Saccopteryx leptura. Next base: position 65,325,389 of record NC_089516.1, on the reverse strand, counting down.
ACTCTGTAAAAGCTGGTGCGCTGAGCGGCAGTCGGCCATTGCAGAGGCGGCAGAAGCAGGTGGGCGACTTGAAGGGGCTTAAGTGGGTACTGATGTGGGAACAATCTTGAGAGCTCATCCTGGTTTAGCAGACTTAATAATTCAAGAGTGCTGTATGCCCTGGGTACAGATTGTTCATGAATCTTGGGACTGAGATTTTGGTAAAAATCTTTTGCCTGTTTCCTTTTTTAAAAAAGGGCTTTCAGAAGGATTTTGTTTTGTTAGTGATACTAACTTTGCTAAAGCAAAGGTGGCGGATGGGGGCGGGGTGTGGGGGTCGCAGTTGGAGCATAAGGGAGTAGGGCCCTGGGAGGTGGTGTGAGGTTGTGGGGGAAGGAGGATGGCGTGTGGTGGTCAGTCAATGCCTAACCTGTGGAAGGACAGCAGGATGGTTAAGGCGGGAGTAGTGGGTGGGAGTCATGGCAGGTTGGCGAGGGTCGATGCATGATCTGGTAGGGAGCAAGGCGTGGGTATAAGATGGAGTCAAGGCGTGGGTGTAAGATGGCGTCAAGGCGTGGGTGTAAGATGGCGTCAAGGCGTGGGTATAAGATGGCGTCAAGGCGTGGGTGTAAGATGGCGTCAAGGCGTGGGTGTAAGATGGAGTCAAGGCCTGAGTTTTGCAAGACTGGCTGGAGGTGGGAAGTGGGAGTAGAAGGTCTAGGCTTGCCATGTAAGACCTCCAGAGGAGGAGAGGCGATGTAGGAGCATGGATGAGAGGTGGGGCGGGGTTTTTCAGTGGAAGAGTCAAGGCCTGATGGGTTGGAGGCAAGGAGTGGGAAGGGAGCATGGGCGTGAGGAGGGGGTTTGGGGTTGCGGTTGGAGGATTTGAAGTCTGATCGGCGAGAGCCCCGTGGACAGAGGGAGTGGTCCAAGCCAGCCATTGAAAACCTCCAGAGGCCCTGGCCGGTTGGCTCAGCGGTAGAGCGTCGGCCTAGCGTGCAGAGGACCTGGGTTCGATTCCCGGCCAGGGCACACAGGAGAAGCACCCATTTGCTTCTCCACCCCTCCGCCGCGCTTTCCTCTCTGTCTCTCTCTTCCCCTCCCGCAGCCAAGGCTCCATTGGAGCAAAGATGGCCCAGGCGCTGGGGATGGCTCTGTGGCCTCTGCCTCAGGCGCTAGAGTGGCTCTGGTCGCAACATGGCGACGCCCAGGATGGGCAGAGCATCGCCCCCTGGTGGGCAGAGCCTCGCCCCCTGGTGGGCGTGCCGGGTGGATCCTGGTCGGGCGCATGCGGGAGTCTGTCTGACTGTCTCTCCCTGTTTCCAGCTTCAGAAAAATGAAAAAAAAAAAAAAAAAAGAAAACCTCCAGAGGAGGAGAGTTGGGAAAGGAGCCATTGGTGTGAGGGCATTTGATTGAAGGAGTCTAGGCCTGATTGGTTGGAGTTACAAAGCGTGGAGTGGGGGAGGGGTCCAAGGCAGCCAATGAAGACCTCCAGAGGTGATGGGGAGCCACGGGCTGGAGGGCAGGGTTGAGTGGGAAACTTGAGACCTGATTGGCTAGAGTGGGAAGAGGGTATGGGAGAGGGATCCAGGCCTACCCATATAACACGTGAGGACAATGGTGGGCCCGGGCTGTGTGTGGCAAGCAGGAACATTGTGGCCTGGTTGGCTGCAGTTGGGAGTGGGGGGAGGGGCCTAGAACTACCACTGTTGGACCTGAAGAGAAGTGGGAGCAGAGTATGGGCAGTGTGACTGAAGGAGTCAAGGCTTGACTAACTGGAGGTAGGAAGCAGGAGGGGGAGAGGGGTCTAGGCCTGCCACTGTGAGACCTCCCGAAGAAAGGTGGGGGGGGAGCATGGTTTGGGGGGGGGCGGTGGTTGGAGGATTGGAGGTCTGATTGGCGAGAGCCCTGCAGGACGGGCAGGGGAGGTATCCAAGCCAGCCATTGGAAACCTCCAGAGGAGGAAAGGCGGGAAAGTGGTCATGGGTGTGAGGGCATTTGACTGTAGGAGTCTAGGCCTGATTGGTTGGAGTTACAAAGCGTGGTGTGGGGGAGGGGTCCAAGGCAGCCAATGAAGATCTCCAGAGAGGTGGGGGGGGGGCATGGGCTGGAGGGCGGGGTTGAGTGGGAAACTTGAGACCTGATTGGCTAGAGTGGGGAGAGGGTGTGGGTGGGGTCCAGTTCTGCCCATGTAACGGGGAGGACAATGTTGGGCCTAGGCTGGGCGGGTCAAGCAGGAACATCATGGCCTGATTGGCTGCAGTTGGGAGTGGGGGAAGGGGCCTAGAACTGCCACTGTTGGACCTGAAAGGGGAGAGGCAGGAGCAGAGTATGGGCAGTGTGACTGAAGGAGTGAAGGCCTGACTGCCTGGACGTAGGAAGCAGGAGGGGGAGAGGGGTCTAGGTCTGCCAGTGTAAAGCCCATGCGGAGGAGAATCCAGAGTCGGGGCCTGTGCAGGGTGAGGGAGGAGTTAGGCCCGATTGGCTAGAGGCCGGAAGTGAGAGTTGGGGGAGTGTTTCAGGCCTGCAGTTGAAGACCTGAGGAGGTGGAGAGGCCAAAGTGGGAATCATGAAGAGGGTGTGACTGGAGAATTGGAAGTCTGGCTAAAGGCAGAAGCGAGACTGTGTGGAGGAGTCCAGACCTGTAGGTGTAAGACCTCCTGAGGAGGAGAGGTGGGATCATGGGCAGTGTGAGTGGAGCAGTTGAGGCCTGAGTAGTGTAAGACTGGTTGGGCAGAATTCGGGAGTAGGAAGATGGAGGAGTGGAGGGAGTGTGGCCAGATTAGTATAAGACTAGGAAGAGATGGGATAGAAAGATAAGGGGGTGATAAATGGTTAGAGATGTGTGGGGTGTGTGGTGGTCTGGTCTGTGTAAGACAGTGGGAGCAAGAGTAGAGGGGTGGCGGTGTGGGCAATGATAGAAGGTTTGAGGACTGGTAGGTAGACTTTCTTGAAGTGTGAGGCAGGAGTAAGGGCAATGAAGTTGTTGGGAGAGTGGAGGGCCTGTATGGGCGGCTAGGAAATTGGGAGGGAGAAGCACTCGGCCAGAGACTGAGTTGGGGTTAGTGCATGCTAAAAGCTTAAGGTGTGGAGACAAGTTATCTGGTGGCTCATAAATGAACGATCGTCCTTGCACATCTCTACAACACGTGGCGGTTGAGGTGACTTAACATCAGGTGCTTTGTGCTTTCTGATTGGTCCGGATGAGGAGGATTGGCAAGGTGGGAGAGGGGTGTGGTACTCCTTGTCTAGAGTTTTCTCCATCCAGGCAGTCTGCATAAAAGAAATTTACATCTCATTTCACAGAGCAAGGTTTTGACTTTAAATTAGGGTGAAGAAGCTACCCAAAGATAAATGCAGTGTTACTGGTTCTGCCTTCTGGTTTTCTTTTTTTTCTTATTTTCTTTTTCTTTTTCTTTTTATTTTATTTATTCATTTTTAGAGAGGAGAGAGAGAGAGTCAGAGAAGGAGAGAGAGGAGAGACAGATAGAGAGAGAAGGGGGAGGAGCTGGAAGCATATGTGGCTTGACCAGGCAAGCCCAGGGTTTTGAACCGGTGACCTCAGCATTTCCAGGTCGATGGTTTATCCACTGCACCACCACAGGTCAGGCCTGGTTTTCTTTTTTAAAAAAGTATATCTTTGTTTTGACTACAGGTGAGGACATGTCCAAAGAAAAGCATGGCCATTGGAAGGTTCCAGATGCTTGGTGAGATTTGAAAAATTGTATTTTCTCTTAGTTTAGTGCTACACTGTTGGCAAAATGACTTTCTCGAAAATTATGTATTTGTTTTATTTAGAGTCTGCAGAGTGTATAACTTGGTTAGTTATAAAATGAGAATTATAAAAAGTGATCTTAGAATCATAGGAGTCCAGCCTTCTACTTAATACGTAAGCCCTATATATAATATCTCTGTTAGTGGCCAGGAAAGTACAACTCCTTTAGGTAACATGGTGGCACTGTTGAGTGTGTGGAAAGGGTAATTTCTAGAATGTTTTTCATTCTGAAGAAGTTGAAAGCTCTCCTTATGTTAATTCCACCCCATTCATAGTGCTTCCCGCTAGAGGTATGCACTTGTATTTTTTTCTGCCATGACAAGCAGGCGTTTGAGGATAATTATCTTACCTTCTGGAAGTCTTCTCCTGGGAAGTGCCCTGTTTTCCTCCTTCACAGACAAGCATTTAAGTGTATGATATGGGAGAGTGTAGAAACCATAGAACACAGAGCCTGGAAATAGACCCAAATACATGAAAAATTTAGTTCATGATAAAATGATACTTCAAATCACTGGAGAGAAGATAGATTAATCAGCAAATAATTCGAAGATAATTGGCTGACCATTTGGAAAAAAAAAAGAATTAGATTCTTGCCTCACTACTCTTATACCAGAACAAATTGTACATGGATAAAATATTTAAAAATAAAAAATGAAACTATTAAAAATACAGAGAATGTAGATGGATTTTGTTTCTAATTATTTTGGAGTAGAGAAGGTCTTTCTAAGTTTAATACGAAACAAAAGCATAAAAATGACAAATAACATAAAATATTTGTATTATAAAAGGCTATTTTCCTTCATCTACAAAAATTGACATATCAGTAACTTAAAAGAGGTGAAAAAAGAAATGGAAAATGGGTAAAAAGATATAGAAGGGCCTGACCAGGCGGTGGTGCAGTGGATAGAGCGTCGGACTGGGATGTGCAGGACCCAGATTCGAGACCCTGAGGTAGCCAGCTTGAGCGAGGGCTCATCTGGTTTGAGCAAAGGCTCAGCAGCTTGGACCCAAGGTCGCTGGCTCGAGCAAGGGGTTACTCGGTCTGCTGAAGGCCCGCAGTCAAGGCACATATGAGAAAGCAATCAATGAACAACTAAGGTGTCGCAATGAAAAACTGATGATTGATGCTTCTCATCTGTCTCCCTTCCTGTCTGTCTGTTCCTATCTATCCCTCTCTCTGACTCTCTCTCTGTCTCTGTAAAAAAAAAAAAATTTTAAAAATTAAGATATAGAAGGTAGTTCACAGGGAAAAATACAAATGGCCCACTGACATTAAAACTTATTCCACTTTTATATTTAAAGAAATGAAAACTTTTAAATGAGATATGACTTCATGATATCAGATTGGCAAGGATTTTAAAAAACTTGATCATGTGCAGAGTTGGGAAATTTGTAGGGGAACAGGCAATTTCATACAGTTGTGGGGATATAAATTGGTACAACTTATCTGCTATCTGGTGAGCTGAGGGATCCTGGGCCAGAATGTGCTTTGGCCTCAACTTGGGCTGCCACAGGGCAGGAAGAATGAGCGCGAGGGCCCTGGCAAATTGTGAGGCGAAGAAGCAAGAGGCCCTAACATCATGGCCCAGGGCAGGGGTCAGTTGCAGCTTTGAAATCACCCTTTGCTTGCTTCCCAAGAAATGGACTCTAGCATTTGTCTGTTTACCTACTGATCCTGATAATCAGACCCTCCTCAAGCTTTCTCAGAATTCACTTTTATATCTTTAAGTAGAAATTATTTGCCGGAAAACAGGCTTCTCACTGAGAGCTGATAATCTTCAACTGGCATTGATTGTGCAGTAAAGATGGAGTTGCTTCAAATTTTGCTTCACTCCCCTATTGCAATCTTCATTTTATAAGTCTTTAAAAACAGTTTGCATTTCAGAAGCTGTGGTTGGGGCTTCTCTTCGTTTGAGATTTTTGACATTTGGTTGCTTTTGATGTGAGTAGCCTTCCTTTAAAATAACGTCTTATTTTTTTCGGTAGCATTATTATTCCGGACAGTGATGATGAGTCTGAGTCTTGTAAGTAGAGCCCACTCAAAGCAGTGATTTATGTTTTACGGTGTAACTGAACCACATCAGCGTAGATGTGACTGAAATGTGATTTGGGCCCCTGGGTGTGAGCTGCTCCTAGGTCTGTCTTACCTGGGACTCTCCCCTTGCTGCTTAGAGCACAGGAAGCTCCTGGTGCTCCGTTTCTAATTGGTTCCATTTACCTTTTTCATGCTGGGTCTCCTTACTTTTATTTCCTCTCTATCTCATGGGAAATGAAAGAGTCCACCGTAAACTTTAACCAGCCCCAATTTATGGGCTTTGGTTTTAGGGAGTTAAAAACATAGGTCAGCAGATTTTGTCATGCTTTCTGATGTTCTCTTTGTGTGTGTGTGTGTGCGTGTGTGTGTGTGTGTGTGTGTGTTGGTTTTTTTTCTTTTTGTTTTTTACAGGGACAGAGAGTCAGAGAGAGGGACAGATAGGAACAGATAGACAGGAATGGAGAGAGATGAGAAGCATCAATCATCAGTTTTTCGTTGTGACACCTTAGTTGTTCATTGATTGCTTTCTCATATATGCCTTGACTGTGGGCCTTCAGCAGGCCGAGTAACCCCTTGCTCGAGCCAGCAACCTTGGGTCCAAGCTGGTGAGCTTCTGCTCAAACCAGAGGAGCCCACGCTCAAGCTGACGACCTCGGTGTTTCGAACCTGGGTCCTCTGCATCCCAGTCTGACACTTTATCCACTGTGCCACCGCCTGGTCAGGCTGATGTTCTCTTTTTTTTCTCTGATTTAATTTTGGCTGGCAAGAGCAAGCAGAAAGAGAACATGAGGTAATAGGAGAATTAGTGAAATTTGATGTTTTTTAAGAAACAGTGTTCTGGGTAAGAAGATTTAAGAATAGACATCACTTTTCCTCTGTGAACACTATGTTCAGGGTCATAATGGGTGCTTGATCTCACAACCAGGTTCAAAGTATTAGATTCCTTAATTCCATCCCATTATCTGATGTCAGATTCTTCCAGATGTCTCTGTGAACCATCTCCTAACTTCCGGTTTCCACTATGCAGGTCCTGACTCTTGCATTGGTACAAGAGTTTATTCTATTTTAAGTGGCTCTGCTTTAGCCATATCTATCCTCTATTTAAATTGCTTGTCATAGAAAAATTAAGCTGTTTCGCCCAGTAGTAGTTAAAGTCCGGTGTGGTCTGACCCTCTTGTATCTTTTAGCATTATCGACTACTACTCCTGTTAAGGAGCTCTCTGCTCTACCCAGAGGTAGATGAACAGGTGTTTCCCTGCTGCCAAACTGTAGGAGCTGTTAAAATAATTACTGGAATAAATCTGAAATACGGTGCTAGATGACTGGTTTCTACATCAACACCTTAAATTTCTATAGAAATGTGAATTGGTAATCCTTGTCCCACCCTTGCCCACCACCACGCCAAATAGCACTGTCAAGTGGGAAAATTGTCTCGAGCTAGCTCTGATTTATCTCTTTTGATTATTTTTTGCAACATGTGATCCAAAGTTAGCAGTTGAAATGAGCTGAAATTTTAGAACCAAATACTGCATTGTATAAAGCTGTTTATTGGAAATGATCAGTTTTATTATTTACACTTAAGTCCCATTTATTGAAATTTGTTTTACATACAGAAGAATTCACACTTTTTAGATGTACAGTTTGATGGATTTTGACAAAGTTCATATACTGTACCGTATACTGTAGTGTAACCATTATCATGATCAAAGATGCAGGATATTTCTATCACTCTCATTTACATTTTAAATGGTTTATCATAGATCCTTAGTAGTAGTATGGTTTACAATATTATACATAATATAAAGTCCTTATTTGATGAATAAAAAGTATCTTAACTTTTAAATAGTAATATTGGTTTCTTCCTGCCACTACTTGACTAGGTAAAGAAAATCTGTTTTAAGGGGCCTGCCAGGAGAGCCCACAGATCTTGGGTCCGTGTCAGGTGCTTCTCTCTATGGGCTGCTTACTGTAGGAAAGGCAGATTTGGGGAGGAAAGTGAGAACTCAGTTCATGTTGAAAGTAAGGGGCTTATAGGCAGGGCTGCTATTTAACACATTTAATGACCAATAGACTACAGACAGGTATTAGGCTGGCTGCCTGAGTGCTCAGAACAGACACCATCAATCAACAGTTGGGAAGGTTGTTCCTGTGCATGCTGAGTAAAAATCGGCCCCACACACAGGACATCCAGGTAGGAAGTTGGAATTGAGGAGCTAGAAGTCAGAAGCAAAATTGGGCTGGATAGAGTGGATTGGGCTGGCAGATAGATAATGCTCATGCAATCCCAAGGATTTGACTGGATTTGTGTGAAAGGGTTGTGGCTAAACTCTGGGAATGAGTTGAGGGAGAGAAGTGAGTGAGAAGTGGATGGAAAGGTGCAAAAGAGAACCAAAACAGAACAGTATCCTGGAAATCAAGGAAAGAGAATTTTAAGGACGGAATAGTCAACAGGATCGCAAAGGGCCACCGACTTGGCAGCTGAAAAGTAGTTAATATGATGGAAAGGGATTAATGGATTTGTCTCTGTAACAGGTACAGACTAGTCTGCTCTCGTCCTAAAGTACACTATTTGGGAAACACGGAGAGGTGGCAGATTTCAACCTTCTGGAAACTGTGACCCAAATACCAGGACCGTCTGAGAATGAGGACCTCAGCTTTGTGCTCAGCACCAGTACCCTGGGTGGTGCAGGGGTGCTGCTGACGTGGACTTCCATACAGCTGTCTGTCTGGGAGCCTGGAGAAACCCTGCTCTGAGGCCGCCTCCCTCCCTCCCTCTGTGGCCTTCACCCTTTCTCAGGCAGCTGGAGCTCAACATTGATATGGAAAAATGGCGATTAACTAGACATTTTCCGGAATGGTTTCCCTCCTGCATCCGGATGGTTTGAATACACACCCTCTGACAGCCCATTTCACTCTCAGTACTTGACAGGGACCTCCTTTTGAAAGGGTTTAGACAGATGGAAAGATTGAGTAGAAAGATGGAAATTTAGAAATGATGACTGAGCAGCTCCAAAGAAGGGGAACAGAGTTAGTGCAGGAAACAAACCGACACAACACTTCCGAGTGATCCTGTGTGGTGTTGAAAAGGTGGGCTTATGACATGAAAAAAATGTTGCACTCATGCTTCTCTTTGCTGTTGCCCTCTCATCCCTCAGCACCGTGGTGATTATTTTGGACTCTGATGATGAGGACACCCTTGAGGAAAAGCAAGCTAAGGGCTCCAAAATCAGTCGTGAAGGTAAGTGCAGCGCACACTTCGAGAAGCCGCTGGGTGTTCTCTCTCAGTGGGGTTCTCACCCTCCTGGCACTGCGCAGAGAGAAACGAGTTAGGAACAGGGACTGAGGACAAGGAAGGTAGCTCTTCCTTCTCTCTGGGCGCAAGTGACAAAGAGGAGGAAAGAGGAGTAAGAGAGGCACAGGTTCCTGTTTTCTTACTGGTGGACACGTGGGTGGGTGATGATCGACGGCTAGCAGGCAGCGGCTTCTAGAGAAATCCGTGCTTTGTCCATCTAGCTGTTTGTCTTCACCTTTCACGACTCCATTTCTATTTTCTAGAGATTCCTGTTTTTCTCACAACCTGTTCCCCGCAGCGGATCCTTACTTCTTTGGATTCAGAGGCCCTTTTCACTTTGCAGGGCTTGGAGCTTGACTTCCAGCTCAGAGCCTGCTTAGAGGGTATGAAATTTAGGAAGACTAGGAGCTTCTTAAGCAACAGGGATGGTAGTTTATTCATCTTTTGTTTGCTTGGTACAGGTGTAGGGCATGATACATAGGTGGCTAGGTAAAGTACTGGCTACTTCTTAGGTAACTACTCAAGAGCTACCATTTGCTAGTTTCCTAGCTAACCTGGGATATCAGGGCAGAGAAAGGAGAGGTGGCTTTGAACCCTAGTCTCCTTATTTCAGCACCTGTCCACTACTCAAATTGCTTTTCTCTGTCCTTTTCTCTCACTCTGAGTATATGCTCCTGAGCAGGACAGAGGTCAGGTGCTCAAATGCAAAGGGAGCCCCCAGGAAGCTAGCTGTAGAGCAGAGTGTGAGGGACCCAGCCAGAAACCAGTTTACCACCATAGGCCGCCAGGTGCTGACTCCTTGAATCAGTAGATCCAGTCTTTTGAAAGTGGACTTTCAACTCAGGTTGCTCGTACCCGAGATGAACTGGGCGTCAGTTTTAGCCCTGGAGGTGAAGAAGGCTCCAGAGGACTGTCTGTCTGTCTCTGTACTGTTCTCCATGTGCCGTTTCCTTTGTTACTATAATGAATTTTGGTTACTTTACAGAAAAAAAAAGGCCTGAGCAGCTTTTAACACATACTTCCAACCTCACCTGTGACCTTTGTCATTGGGCAGGATACTTTTTTTAAAAAAAATTAAGCAGTGTTTCTACTGTGTTTGTTTTTAAAATTTCAACTGCAGATTGGAAATCTTGAAATTTTCTAGGAAGAATGACTTTTTAGCATAGGAACACCCATTCCTTTCTCTTTCCTTATTGGTATATCTAAAGTTCTTTGATAATTAATTTGAATAATAGATGCATTTCTCAACATACACTCTCCCAAATCTTCAATTTTACGGCATCGTTTTTGTGCCATGGATATATTTTTACATCTGGCCTATGCTCTGGTTGTCATTTTTACATCCAGGATCATAGAAACCTCGAAGTTGAGCTCTGAACAAACTCCAGAGAGCATGTGGGGTTAGACATGCCATCTGTCATTTTCAGGGGAAAGGGACCTTCTACCGAGGGCAGTGACCTCCCAAATGTTCCTAAGGTCTGTCAGTACTGACCGCATGGCTTAACTTCTCACTCTTACATCAGTGATTCAGAGAGCTTTGCACTTGTGGACTAGCTACAAAATTAAATTTCAGTCACAAGCATAGAATTGCCAATTTTCACTGTGTCTGATGATGGAAATATACTCCAACTACTATCTACTGTTGCCACAATTTCATAATGTTAAGAGCACCAAAAATTTAGTGAGGACACAATCTCAAAATAAAGGACAGTCCTTTAAATTACAGAAATTGAACTTTCTTTTTTTTTTATTTTAGAGAGAGAGAGACAAACAGGAAGGGAGAGAGATGAGAAGCATCACCTCATAGTTGCGGCACCTTAGTTGTTCATTGATTACTTTCTCATATGTGCCTTGAGTGGAGGCTAGAGCCGAGACAGTGACCTCTTGCTCAAACCAGAGACTTTGGGCTTCAGGCCAGTGATCTTTGGGCTGAAGCCAGCAACCATGGGGTCATGTTTATGACTCCATGCTCAAGCCAGTGACCCCGCATTCAAGTTGGTGAGCCTGTACTCAAGCTGGCAACCTTGGGGTTTTGATCCTGGGTCCTCCGCGTCTGAGTCCAATACTCTATCCACTGTGCCACCGGCTGGTCAGGCTGAAATAATTGATTCTTAAGTGTGATTCATAATGTCACAGTTCCCTGCTTGTTTAATTTCTGCTCACTAATCTGAAGTTGAGTGTCTCAGGGTTGGGGGTGGGGGTGGGAGGAGTCTGCTTATATGCGATTGTGCCTCTTGAATTTCAGATAAGATTCAGAAAGTGATACCTGATACTGGTAAGAAGCCTATGACCCAGGAATTTCCAATAATTATCAGTGATGATGAGAGTAATTCAGAGAGTTCTGTAGTAACTAAAAAGGGAAAGATTTTGCCAATTAAAAAGCAGATGGAACAGTTTTCTACACTCCAGTGCAAGTCATCTGGGCATAGTGATGAAAATATCTGCCAGCCACCAAATGATCCTGACAAAGAGCTGGTACCTGTGGTGGGGCATCCAAGAAAGAAGAAATGTGCAACTGAAGATCCAGGTAAGCCAGTCACACCAAGTATCCTTGTGCCCCCGAAAGTGCCTAGCCCGCCCAGTGTGCCGGCCGTGCCTGCCTTGCCCTTTCTCCCGGATATGTCTGTCTCGTTGGGTCAGCCTTTCCTGCCTACCAACCCCGTGCTGTTTCAGCAGCTGCCTGGTGGCTAAGGGAGGCCGCCACCCCACTGATGAGGATCTCTGGGAATGGAGGAGGAACGCCTAAAGCGTTCATGTTCTGTCGCCCTGCAGTGCTTTCTCCCTGAGCTCTCTGTCCTAAGGACATCCCGTTTTTCTTAGACCACAGCCCAATTGTTGCTTCCGTTAGGAAGCTGTAAGTCAGAGTTGCTCCTCCCTCCTGGGTTCCCATGCTTGTTACTCCCCACCTGTACTAAAGCACCCACATCTGAATCTGTCTCCCCAGTAGACAGTGAGCCTTTTGGTTGGAGGACAGTTACTCATTTTTCAGTCTCTCCTAGGGTGTAGCTTGGTTTTTGGCACATAAAAAAATGCTTAATAAATCTTTTAAGTAAATGAGTGAATGACACTACTGATACAGAAGTCTGGCTAGAGCCACTGGCAGTATGAATGCTAGACAGAGGTAGGAAGATCTGGCCTTCATATAGGGTGAAGGTGATTTCTAGAGCATGAACACGTTCCTCCAAGCAAGTGTGTGAGATATGCCAGGCCGCTCCTTATACTGCTCACACCTCAGTTGCCCTCAGTCCAACCTTGACACACACATTGTAGGTCCTGTGACCTCATTGTAGGTCTTGGTGCCTGTGACAGAGCCCTACCCACTTACTCTGTTGGCTCTGAGTCACAGCCGTAAATTATTTCATGCTGACTGATGGAGCAGTGTGCAGCCTTCAGACGGACAGTGTCATGTGTAGATGTTGCTCTGGACTTGGCTGTGGGGGCTTCTCCTGGGTTTCTGCCAGTTGCTTGATGGTACCACTTTTCAGGGTACAAACTTGTTATCTTTTCAGTTGTGACAGAATTCAAGGAGTTGAATTCTTCAAAGAAACCCAGGCCTTCAAAGAAGAAACCCAGGGTAGTGAGATCTAAACAGTGTGACACTGGGTACGTACTGCTTACGTTCAACGAACCAGGAATCAACCGCATGATTGTCAGATTTTAAGAAGCACACTGGGCATGTGTGGGGGGACTCGAGAGGGTGGAGTAGCCTGGTGGGGGAGGGGGACAAAGTTTCTATCCCTGAATTGAGAAGGCATGAGCAGGAGGAGGTGGAGGCTGTGGCTGCTCCTTGCTGTTGCCCTCCTCCCTCTGTCCCAGCAGAGCTGGGCATGGGCATTCTGCAAAGACCCGGCAGTTTCCCAGGCAACGGGAGCCCTTTTACCTCCACAGCATCTCTGGCCTCAGGTTTCCTTTGGTCTTTAACTCAGATTAAAGAATGATGTGTAACCAAACAAGAGACTTTTTTTCAGCCTCATGGTCACCAGTTTGCACAAAGCCAGAGCAAACATAGTGGAAATGGCGAGAGGGGAGAACTGACAAGTTGTTCCAACGCACTGAGCCAGAGGGAGGGCGATCAAGACTGCCCTTCCAGTTTTTGCTGTGCTTTGGATGAACTCAGTTCATCTTCCTACTTATATATATTCTTTATATTCTTGCAAATTTTTCAAGCTTTATTAAATATTAGGGTGAAATAGCTTGCTTAGAATTCTTTTATTTTTATTAAGCTATATATAATTGATGTGGAAACTAATAGGCCATTTAGGCCAAAACCATGCTAATCGTTAAAGGAAACAAATAATTAATATATTTTCTCACTTAGATTCCAGGAACTTCTCACTTTTTTCCTTAATAATATGCAGTGAGCACAATTTTCTTTGTTTTTACTTGTATTCAGGAATAAGATGTACTTACATCTGAATTATCTTATAAGCGAAGGAATATACTTGTAGGATTGTATGTTTACTTTTGGCCCGTATTTGGGGGCCATAAATGCATTTTGCAGGAAGAATGATGTGTCAGGCACTGGGTAACAGAGCCACTTGGGCCTGAGGCTCTGTTTCTGCACTTCTCGCTGGGTGAGGTAGCTGACAGTTGTTTGGGTTGTTCACTGTTAGATGGTTCCCCTTTCAGCAAAATTTCTTCTATGGATTCCTACATATGTGTTTAAGCTGCTTTGCCTATAGGAACTTGTGTTTTGGGTTGCTCCCGGTTTGCTTTGCTACAGAGTGTGATAAAAGAAGAAAGGAGCTGCCCTTTGTCATTGTCTTCGGCATCATGCAAAGGAGGCTAGCCTGTTTGGACTCCTCACTGTTGCCTTAGTACTTCTTGTTTCCGTCTGTAGGCTTCCTGTTGTGCTTAGCATTGCTCCTGTGGAGGCTGCTTGCTGGCCATTGTGTCTGATGTACCCATTTGGGGTCTTGTTGACTCCTCTGATGTGGAGATGCTCAAACTGCAATAGAATGGCACAGACACTGAGGTGAAGGGATGTTAAGCCACAAGGCCTGCTTGATGTGAACACAAACACATGCAGGGTCACATTCTCCACTGAGGTCTACAGATGGTTTAGGTCTTCATCTGCCACCTTTTCTGATGCAGATTTTCTTTCAAAACTAAGTACAGGCAGTCCCCGGGTTATGAACAAGATAGGTTTGTAGGTTTGTTCTTAAGTTGAATTTGTATGTAAGTTGGAACAGGTACATTTACCTGTTAAAAGCTACTTAGATGGATGTCTGCCTTAATATAATATTTATATTTTACCTTTCTGTGCATATAAAAACTTACACATTTTCAAACCTACAGAACCTAACCTATCTCATTCGTAATCAGGAGACTTCCTGTAATTTGAGGCAGAAATGTTAATCATATCATGCTTTGGGATGAAGCACGTTACTTAACCTCTGTTTATCTGCTCTGGTACCTTTTTCCTTTTCCTGCCTCAGCCACCTCACATAGGGTTTACTTTGGGACTTAAGGGTTAATGAGTTTTCTGTTAAGTCAGAAACTCACTTCCCTGTATTTGCTTCTGTTTTATCTTTTCAGCTCTGTGGGCTCTTTTCCATCTCTTTAGACTTGTGGATTGTCCCAGCCAAGATAAAAACACCTTAGTCTCAATAAATAATTATTACAAGTGTTAGTCCTTTATGTGCTCAACACTATTCTTTGTGCATTTGAGTTAGGCCTTGAAAGATGGGGCAGCAACAGGGGTCTAATGGAAAGACCATGAAATTTGGGTCACAAGACTCAGTGTCTCTGTGAACTTTGGGTAAGTCGCAACCTTTGAGTTTCAGTTTTCTTATGTGCAAAGTGGAATCATAAGACTGGTAATAGTTTCTTTGGAGGGTGTTTGTGAGGATTAGCTATGATAATTCAAAACGAAGTTCTTGGCAAATGATGAAGGGCTACACAGACAGTTGCTCTCAGGGGAGATGTGGTTATTGTAGGCCATGGGCAAATAGGTTGTACCGAGGTGTGAATAAACTGTGCGAAAGCACAGTCTCTATCCAGGGAGTGTTTGAGTCGCCCACTTTGGCCAGAGTGGGAATAGCAGCTGGAAATGGAAGTCAAGACTAGCTTGACCTGGGCCTTGAATGCCAAGCCAAGAAATGAGTGGGACATAACTGGAACATGGTCTAGAAAAATTAATCTGGAGGTATGTTTGTGGGTTACCTTAGAAGAAAAAGGGCCTGGAGGCAAGGAACACAGAGGAATGCTGTCACATCGCTGCATAAAGGGGAGGACAGGAATGTGATCTAGTGGTGACAGTAGGTGGAAGGAAGAGGCAGGATGGAGGAGGTGGGGGGGAAGGAAATAGCGGTCTGTCTCTGTGCCTAACTGGACATAGGGTAAGGGACAAATGAATTAAGAAATGTCTTTGAGCCTGACCGGGCGGTGGTACAGTGGATAGAGCGTTGGACTGGGATGCGGAAGACCCAGGTTCAAGACCCCAAGGTCGCCGGCTTGAGCCCAAGGTCACTCACTCGAGCAAGAGATCACTCAGTCTGCTGTAGCCCCCCCCCCCCCCGTCAAGGCACATATGAGAAAGCAATCAATGAACAACTAAGGTGCCACAACGAAGAACTGATGCTTCTCACCTCTCTCTCTTCCTGTCTGTCTGTCCCTATCTGACTGTCTATCTGTCACAAAAAAAAAGAAATGTCTTTGAGGTTTTCAGCCTGTTATAACAGAAGTTGTTATAACAGCTTGAGCTGGAGACCTTCTCATATCAGTCAGTTGGAAATATGCATCACATAATTAATTGTAAACTCAGAACTAGATGTCAGGAGAGAGGTTGAGACTGAAGATATAGGTGTGTGGGATCACTCCTGTTGAGGTTGAAACCGTGGGTTTCACATCTGATAATTTGCAAGAAGTGAAGAAAAAAGGCTCTGAATGGACCTTGGAAAATGCTCTCATATAAGGAGCTGGGAGTAGGAGGGCCCAGCAAGTTTTCCAAGTCTCTTTTGCCTATATGTATACATTTCTTCTATTTATTTGTTTAGCTATACAGGACTCAGTAGAATTTTCTTTTGCAGGAATTCTGTCTGCAATATACCAGGATGCTTCCTGCAAAATATTGAAAAGTTAAAGGAGTATTCGGGAAGGAATTTCAAGAAGAACAAGGATGAACTGGTTCAAAAATTATACACCCTGATTAATGAATCTGTCTTTGATAAAAAGGTAGAATCAATGAAGAAGCACTTATTGAGTTACTGCTATATGCTTGGCACTCTTGGGTGCTGTGAGGTGTGCAGATGTGCTAACGGTATATTTCCTGTCCTTGAGAAGTGTCAGTTTAGATGGGGAGATGAGACATGCTTATGTTAAAAAAAAAAAATAGAGCCCTGGCCGGTTGGCTCAGCGGTAGAGCGTCGGCCTAGCGTGCGGAGGACCCGGGTTCGATTCCCGGCCAGGGCACACAGGAGAAGCGCCCATTTGCTTCTCCACCCCTCCGCCGCACTTTCCTCTCTGTCTCTCTCTTCCCCTCCCGCAGCCAAGGCTCCATTGGAGCAAAGATGGCCCGGGCGCTGGGGATGGCTCCTTGGCCTCTGCCCCAGGCGCTAGAGTGGCTCTGGTCGCAATATGGCGACACCCAGGATGGGCAGAGCATCGCCCCCTGGTGGGCAGAGCGTCGCCCCCTGGTGGGCGTGCCGGGTGGATCCCGGTCGGGCGCATGCGGGAGTCTGTCTGACTGTCTCTCCCCGTTTCCAGCTTCAGAAAAATGAAAGAAAAATAAATAGAGAATATTTGTGGATGATAAAATATGGTACATGCTATAGAAACATTGACCTGGAACCTGTGTACTCTTATTGATCAATGTCACCCAGTTAAATGTAATTTTCTAAGTAAAACTTAAAATATATGGTCCAGGCTGTTACTACCACAGAAGATCAGCAGAGGGAGAAATCACTGACAACTTGAGTGGTGAGGAAATAGGATTGCCTGCAGGAAGTGAGACTTGTTCTGGTTCTTGAAGGATGAGAAGTGGAGAAGCAAAAAGTGATGTGGGAGAGGGCATGTATTGAGGCTTGACTATCTGGAAGAGAGGGTGTATGTTGAAGAATATTGTGATTTTGGGCAGGTGCCTTTGGGCAAGCTCTCTTTGCTTCAGTTTCTCATCTGTTAAATGGGGATAATCATAGTGCCTTCTACTTCATAGAATTACTGTTTGGCCTAGTTAAATTAATACACCTGAAGTGCCTAGAACAGAACAGGACTAGTGGCATAGTCAGCAAAACATGTCATATATATATATATATATATATATATATATATATATATATATTTATAATTATTATTGTTATTATTATTATTATTTTGGTTAGCATCGGGCCAGGTAATGGAGGGCCTTAGGAATCAGGTTGGAAGAGCTTAAATTGAAATCAGTAGGCAGCACTGCCCAGGAACGGGATATGAAGTTGCTGCTGAAAGAACTAATCTGTCAGAAGCAGGGGCACGAACCAGATCGCAGAGAATTTGGAGGCTGAGAGACAAGGCCCATTGGTCATTAGGTTTTTTGAACTTCGTTTTCTCTGCAGGGAAAGTGCTGTTGTCTATAGGTTCCCTATTCTTTGGTGCCCTTCCTGATGTCAGCTGAGATGACTGATTAGCGGAACTTTTAAGTTCTGAGTTGCGTTTTCAGTTGGGCCTCAGCACTCATACACACGTCACACTGCCTCAGTTGGCTGGTCCTTCTCTGCTGTCCCCGACTTTTCTAATCTGCTTAGAACTGCTTTCTGATGCATTGCTTGTTCGTCCTCAGCTTCCAGAGAAACTAGACATCCGTTGGAATAACAAGATGCTGGGAACCGCTGGCTTGTGCAGCTCTGGCTTTCTCCATTACCCGCTGGAGCGCTACACTAAGATTCAGCTTTCTGTGAAAGTCTGCGACTCCGCAGGTGATGGGAGGAGCGTGACAGCTTTGCCACTGAGAGGACATTGTTACCGGATGTCTCCCCATCCCTCTGAGTCCCACTCGTCCAACTTTCTCTGCAGCTCCCTGTTGCTAGCAGCGGCCTCCTCATTCTCCCAGTAACAGGTTCAGGGTCCCCTAAATCTAGCCAATCACCAAATCTTTATAATGACTATCATTATTCCTTCTCCACCTTTGCCTCTGCCCAAATATGGGCCCTCGTGCCCTCTCTCTTCTCCCTGCTGCATTCAGTCTCAGTCTCGTCCACACTACATTGCCTTCCTGCTGAGAAACCCGGGGCTTGCCAGTGCCTGGGGCTGGCTCTCAAGGCCGCCAAAGCCCACCCCCCAGTCTCCCGCCTTGGCCAGTCTTGGCTTCTACTGCTCCACCAGTAGCCTGTGCTCCAATGAAGCTGACTCCCCACTTGCTTTCAGAATGGACCACATGCTTTCCTGGCCTTGACATTTGCTCACATTTTGCACACCTAAAATGGCTTTTCTAATTTTGCAAATCAAGTCAGTTGTTAAGAGCCCAGCTCAGGTCCCAGTTTCTCTGTGGCATTTCTGAGCAAATCCTGTGGCCATGGTGATCACTCTGCACCCTGTCTGTGCACTTAGGTTCCTGGAGCGTGGAAACCAGGTCTTGGCCAGATGTATTTCTGGCAGTATCCCACAAAAAGATGAGCAGGTTGGGCCTGCTCCAAAAAGACTCACTCACTCAGGACTCTCTGTCATTTACCATATTTGGTTGAAGTGGGTAGAAATTGTACTTTCCAAATCCTGGGAAGATAACACGCACGCCTGCCTGCATATGCTTATACAAGATGGCTTTCTGTCTGCTGGGGTTGAGAGTCCAGGGGTAGTTGGGTAGTGACCAGAAGGGAATTGGTTTAAATACTCATGGTTTTTTTTTATTCCCCTTTCCAGACCGAATCCGTGATACCTTGATCCATGAATTATGCCACGCAGCCTCCTGGCTGTTCCATGGCATGCATAATTCTCATGGTGATATATGGCAATATTATGCCAGAAAATGTAATATGGTGCACCCAGAGCTGCCCTTGGTCACCCGTTACCATAACTACAAGATTAACTACAAGATTTATTATGAGTGTTCTACGTGCAAAACCAGGTAAGACCCTTCTCCTCAGACTTTTTCCCGTTATGTTTTTACTATGGCCCCCAAGTGACTCTTCAGTGATTTTATTAATTACATTAAGGCTGTCTGACTTGAGTAAAACCTCTCTACTCATTTCCATGTGCTTTTTTCTCCGATCTCTCCTACTCTGAGCCGGCCTGGCCACTGCTGCTGCTTGGAGCCCCACTCTCTGAGAACCCCCAGAAAAACCTGGCTTTGGACCCAAGGCCAGCGGTTCAGAGAAGAGGCCGAGTTTCAGCGACTGATTCTTTACTATGTAGTATCTCTTTGCTTTTTAGGATAGGCCGTTACACCAGATCATTGAACACCGATCTCTATGGCTGTCCCGAATGCAGGGGAAGGCTGGTCCTGATGCCGTTGACTCGGAAAGATGGAACACCAAGAAAGCCCCACGTGAGACCATTCGCTAGATATGTGCAGCAGAATTACAGAGTGGTTAGACAGCAGACAGCAGGCAAAGACCATGGAGATGTGATGAGAAACCTTAGTAACAATTATTTCATCTGTAAAGCAAAGCAACAGCTTTGAGGTTGTCTAGGAGGTTATGTGTAAGATGAATTCTCTGCTGTTAAAGAAGTTTTAGGAAAAATATCTTTGTTTCTACAAAGTGATGAATATTAGAATTTAAATTCTTTTTATAAAATTTCATATTGTTACTGTTGATTGTTCTTTAAGAGTTTTATAGCTCAGCGCTTTGTACCCTTGACAGTACTTTGGGCCTTGAAGCCCTTGAAGTACCCTTGAAGCCTTTTGGGCCCACCTTGTACCTTACTTATACTTCATAGTTTTAACATGTAGAACAAAATGCAAAAGCAAATACATTCTTAAGAGTGGCCAATTGAGAGAATGAGAATAATGCTGGAAAGGGCAGATGTTTTAAAGGCAGCATGTCAAAACGAGGGCAATTGGCAAATAAAACCTGTTACACCTTCCTGGAAATAAAAATGTGTTTTATTAATTCACTGTCTCTTGCCATTGAACCAATGGAATTGTTTTTGAAACAAAAATAAAGTGTTTTCTGCAATTCACTTGTTTACACAGTCTGTTCATTGACAACTTGGCCGAGAGCGGAACAGCCCAGGATCTGCGGCATTGAAGCTCTCCCGGGTGTTCTGGGATGAGCATCCTCCGTTCTGGGTTCCTCTCTGATTCTTGTGATTGCTCCCAAGTATTTTGGCAGCTGCCCCACCTCTGGGAGCTATCTGGGATGTAGATGGAGTCAACATTACAGTTGTTCCCTATTGCTGCTATGACAAATTACCAGAAGCTTAGTGACACACACGTATGATCTTATAACTCTGTCAGAAGTGTGGCACAGACATCACTGGGCTGTAATCTGGGCGTGGGCGGGGCCGCGTCCCATTTCCCTATCTTTTCCAGCTTCTAGAGGCTGCTGCAGTCCCTGGTGTGTGGCCTCTTCCTCCATTGTGAAAGCCAGCAGCGCCTGTTTCTGACTCTCTCCTTAGGCCTCCCTCTTTTACTTTTAAGGACCCGTGTGATGACATTGGGACCACCTGGATGATCCAAGTAAAGCTTATTTTAAAGTCAAATGATTAACAGCCACAGTTCCCTTTGCCACGGAAGGTAACATATTCCAGAGTTCTGGGGATGAGAGTGTGGACATCTCTGGGGACTCACTCAGCTTGCCACATGTGTCTACTAGTCTGGCATCATTGCTGCATGGGTTCTGTCATTTTCCTTCCTTGCATACTTGCTTCATTTTGCAGGTGCTTCGTTTTCTTTTAGCGACCGGAAATGGAAGCCTAACCAGCAGTCTAGATGGGATTGTGTGTGTATACAGGGTGCTAGGAGCTTCCCCTGCTATATCCTTGGGTCCCTCCTCTCAAGTCTCAACTGCAGCCCTATCTGCTGGACCTCAGTAAAGGACCCACTGGCCTGTGAAACTGGATCATGGCACATGGGTGACTTATTTACAGTGTCAGTGACAATACAGTGTGGTTCTGCCTCTACAAAGGGAGGGTCCGGGCATAAGCCTTAATTCAGTGACCCTGCCACCTGCCCTTCTGTGGAGCTCTGGTCATTTCTTCCACTCACTTCCGCCCTAGCTGTAGCCATGGGAAAATGCTCCTCACAGCCCACCTATGCCTCCAGGTGGCCTTTGAGCCAACGACTGTCAGCTAGTCGTCTTGTTGCTTTCCTTTCATCCTATGGCCATTTTCCTCGTAAAAGCGTGCATCACCTGACAGCCTTCTAACTGCCATCACCTGAGCGCAAACTTTCAGTCTCATTTTCAACCCTTCCCCTACCCGAATCTTTAACTCTAGCCAGTTGAGACCCCGTATAAATTTCTCCAATAAACACTGTTGTTTTCAGCCTTCCAAGCATTGCTTCTGCCCTCCCTTCTGCCTGGAAATACCATCTTTCTTTCTCTTTGCCCTTGGAAATACTACTTGCCCTTTAAGGTCTGCTCGTTTCTGTTTTCAGGGAGCCTTCTCAAACGCTCCAGCCATAGTGCTGTGTGTGCTATGTGTTTGCTTCGTGGCCTAGACTGCTTGGTATTGTTTCTCCTTACCACATCTTCCCTGCTGGCCTGAACCTCTGGAGAGCAGGGACCACGTGTTACTTATGTCTGAAGGCCCCTTCCCCTAAGTATGCCTACAGTTCTGGGCCGGCCAGTGGACTGCTTACCTTGCGTTTATGGACCTAGCTGCTTCCCTGGGAGTGACAGAAGAGCTCACATTGAGAGGAGGGCAGAGAGGAAGCCAGACATAACATGAACAGAAGCAGCATTGATTGGCAGTCCCAGAGACAGTCAGGGAGAGGCCGGAAGTGCGTCCCAAAGCCTGGGCACGGCTGGCTGGAATGATGCACTCCACCACACCTTAGTTCTGATTATCTTGTTTATTGAAAAGTTTTAAGCAGAATTTTAGACATAAAAATGAGCAAATACAGGAGTCTTCAGGACCATAGCCAGTTACTGCTTCCACCATGCTGCTTGCCTCATGCTCCTTACATATATGGGAAAGGCCAGAGGTCTAATTACTGAATTAAAGAGGTGGGGCTCTGGGAAGCCAGGGGAAGAAGGGGCTGAAGGCAGCCAGCTCCGAATCTGCAGGATGGGGCCTGGCAACCAAGGAGCAGCCATGGTGAAGTCTCTGGGATGAGGAGGAAGTCCCTGGGGTGTGTGTCTGGGGAGACAGGCCCTGGGAAGAGGAGGGGCAGCCTGGGATGTAGGGGTGTCAGGCTGCAAGGCCAAAGGGTCACCCCAGCCCAGCCTTACAAGCCTGAGTAGGAGGCCTCTGTGGTCTCAGACCAGGACGAATCCCGGCGGGAAGACGGTGGCTGCCGCTGGTGCCCACTCTGGCCAGGGCAGCCCAGGCGCAGAAGTAGCATCCACATCCGCTCTCGGAACTTGACGCCCACGAAGGCATAGAGCAGCGGGTTGAGGCAGCAGTGCATGTAGCCCAGGCCCGAGGTGACAGACTTGGCTATATCCACGTGGTTTTCTCGGCTACAGTTGCGGGCCAGAGCCCCCATGTTCATGAGGGTGTCCACCAGCACCACCAGGTGGTAGGGGGTCCAGCAGAGGGCGAAGGCCACCACCACCACCACCACCAGCCGCATGGCTCGCAGCCGCCGCTTGCCCCTGGAGACGAGCAGCACCGCCAGGATGCGGGCATAGCAGTAGGCCATGACTGTCAGGGGCAGCACGAAACCAGCCACCAGCTGCAGGAGGTGCAGAGCCGTGCGGCCCACCTGCGGGAAGTTGTACTGGCAGTGGGTGGTGGCATTGAGGCGTGCGTCCTCATGGGCCGTCAGGAAGATGAAGTCAGGGAGGGCCAAGAGTAGACAGAACCCCCAGACAACTACACAAGTGAGGGCCACACGGGTCGGGGGCCCCCGGCGGTAGAGCTGGGTGGCATGCACTATGCTCAGGTAGCGGTCAAAGCTGATGCAGGCCAGCAGGAGGGCCCCTGCATAGAAGTTGATGTTGAACAGGGCACCTGCCACTTTGCAGAGCCCAGAGCCGAAGACCCACTGCATTGCGGCGTCCACGGCCCAGAGGGGGAGGGTTAGCACCAGCAGCGCATCCGCCATGGCCAGGTGGAGCAGGAAGGTGTCCGTGCTGCCCAGGGCCGCTCTCTGGCTCAGCAGCACGGCTGCCACAGCGCCATTGCCCAGCAGCCCCAGCACGAAGAGGAGGATGTAGAGGGCTGGCAGGAAGGCCCGGTCAAAGTTCAGGCTGAAGTCTTGTGGGCAGGGTGGGGAGTCGCAGCAAGAGTCACTCTCGTTTTCTCCTCCATAGTCAAAGGTAGAGTTAAAGTTTTCCAGATAAGAGCTTAGGAACTCTAGGCGCTCATTCGTCTATGGAGGGAGGGAGGGGAACAGACCCTGTAAACAGACTCCCAAGATTTAGTCTGAGGAGCCTGTCTCAGAGCAGCCACTGTAGGGCCGGCCCCAGGCCTGGGCCACACCCTGTAATTATGTCCACCTTTCTTCTGAGGCCACGCCTCCTGTACTCCATCTGCCCACCCTTCTGGCACCAGGATGCGACTTTCCCGCCCAAAGGCGGATTCTCACCCACCCTCCTCGGCCATCCCTTTATTCCAGGGCTGTGGGCTAGAGGAAAACTTGCCTCTAGTGCCAAGAGCCTTCTTTCAAGGCTTGCTGTTTTCAGTGTCCCGGACACGCCTCGTTCTACCACCTTCCTCCCCACCTCACCGTCCCCTCTCCCAGTCACTGGCCCCTCTCAGCCCTTGTCTGGGGACCCCAACTTCCTGCCCCCATGGGGCTCCTGTACAAATCAGTGTGTGCGCTGCCCCCACCTTGCAAGCTTTCTGCTCTTTCCCTCCCTCCCTTACACCTGAGGTTTGCCACTGACTGGGGCTCCTCCACAAAGCTTTAGTAGAAGTAGTCCTTCCTCCCTTTCTCCCACAAACCAGTCCGGAGCTGCCTGCCCCCCAGTGTCAATTCAGTCCAAGACAGAAGAGCCAAAGGTCCAAGTCAGAGCCAAGGAGAGTCTTGGAGTCTGTTAGAGGTGAGCCTCTACCTCCTGCATTTTGCAGATGAGGAACCAATCACAGAGGGGAAGTGACTTGCAAGTGGTCATTCACACAAGTCAATGGCCAAGGTGTGTTTTCAATTCCCTGTCCAGTACCCCTTCTACACAACCATAGCATTCTCTGCCTACTCACCCAACCCTCCGGCGGGTGCTGGCTCATGGGCCTGCCCTGACGTTCCCCTGGCCTAGAGTCTGGGGTCTCCACACTGAGAGTGGTTGGGCCTGGCTGGGCAGCAGCACTTACCTCAGAGAGCATGGCTTGGCTGGTGCTCCTGCTGCCGGCGTGTGCTGCCTGCCCCTCTGCTTTGGTGCTTGTGGTTGGGAACCTGTACTACACAGAGGAAGTGAGGGTTTCATGCGGTTCTCAACAGCTGCCTCTTCCATGGGGTTATCTACGCCAGACCTCCCTGGGCCCAATGCCGTGGAGTTCTTATCCCAGCCGTCCCCCGGGGTCAGGGCAGCTGGTCAGAAGGAGCTGACCACAGGCCCAGAGCCAGAAAGTCTGAGGCCTGCGGAAGGGCAGAGGCAGGTCAGGGCCTGAGGGGAGAGGCTTGAGGCAGAAGCTAAACAGGTGGGAACTGAAGGCCAGCTGCTTCTCCGGCACTGCTGTAGCCAGCGCTCCACTAAAACAAGAACTTGTGCTCATCTGTCCTGGGGTGCAGTCAATTTTTGCCTGATTGTAGACTGGATTGCTAAATGTGTTAAGCCTGTGAAGGAGATTAACCTTCTTTAAAAAGTCAAAGTATTTAAAATGCTAATTCAACAGGGGCAAGGAAAGGGAAGGACTAGAAATGAACTTGCTCTGTGCCACATGTTGCTTTAGGTGCTTTTTCTGTCACCACCTCATCCCAACCACACGACTCTCTTGTCAGGTGGGGGTAATCCTTATGACTAACCCAGAAAGGAAAAGGTCTTCACCAGATACAGGGAGTAAGTGTAGGTGCTAAGACTGGACGCATGGCTGTCTGACTCCTTCTACTGCCCGTCACCCCCCCCCCCATCAAGTGTTGTTTTTTAATTGATAAACTATGATCTATTCATGAAGTTAAAACCAAGTGAACTAAAGTTATATATTTTAATGGGGATGTACCTTAAAAAACCAATGACCACATGGTGGAAGAGGCAAGGTACAGAATACTGTGTACAGTTCACCACCACTTACGTAAGTTCTAAAAACCACACACACACACACACACACACACACACACACACACAAAGTAAACAATACTGTGTCTTGGATACAGCTATTTTTTTTAGACCTTTAAAGAGGGACTGGAGATGCCACAAAGTCATGAGAGCAGTTGCTCCTGGGGCAAGAAAAAGGGGAATAGGGTTGAGGAAGAATACGTGGGTAACTCCTGATTTTAAGGAAAAGCTAGAAATAGCATTTGTGGAGCCAATCGGTCCTTTTTTGGTTGTGTGCTGTGGGGAATTCTGCTCCCCACCTGCCCTCAGCTCTCTTCTGCTCACCTCTTCTCTCCCTACAACCCTGTTCTCATTATCAGCAGGGAAAGGTGGCCCTTAACCTGCCTTTCCCAAGCAGTTTCCTCTTTCCCTCTGTTCCCTCAGATGAGAAAAAGCAACAGAGGGCCCACAGCTTTGAGGTTTTCAGCCAGAGTGCTTCACAAGAGCTTCCAGTCTAGAGCCTGGGATTCAGTCAGTCCAAGCTTACTGACAAGATGCACACGTGCGAAGCCTCAAGGCCCTTCCCTGCCTTCTGTGGACAGATGATGTGGCTATGCTTGCTCCAAACGGCTTGTCACCTGCAGGGTCCAGGCCAGAAGGAACTGAGAGCCTGGAGGAGCAGGAGAGGTCAGGAGCAGTGGAAGTGGAAGGGACTAGGAGAATTCCAGAAGTCATGGAAGTTAGGGTGGATGTGGCGAGCGACTTGCTTATAAGGTAGGGAAGAGCACAGTTTCCTGGTGCACGAAGAGTTTTGTTCACTGGGCTTCTACACGTGAGAGAAATGAGGAAGATGCAAAGCTCTATTTCTCAACTTAAAAGAAGGTCATCTATTCTGCAAGTTTCTCCTTCGTCTCGCTTTTGGTGTTCAAAGGCTATTTTCTTTATGAGATGATGGTGGATATAGCTGATAGTTTTGAAAGTACCTGCTGTTGGCAGAAGTTGACAACCCCCTGTGGGTCCTCCAAATATTTGTTGCAATGTTACTGGTTCATGTGAAATTTCATAATCTAGGGACCCCTAGTCTCCTTCTTGTGCCACAGTCAACTCGTTTGTCACATGGGGACAATGATCCTCACCTTCCCAGGCTGTTAGAAAGAACAAATGGGAGCACATCAGAGATTTACAAAGGTGCAGAGAGCATTCCTTTCTGGGTTTCAGGGACATGTCCTGATAGGCTAGGCTGGGTAGCAGGGGTGGGATGTTCCTCTCATTGCTCCCTGTGTGGTTGCTTGGCTGTGTGGCCATGATGCAGTGGGAAGAACATTGAACTTGTCTGGTTCCAGCCCTGACTCCACCCTCTTCAAGCTGTGTGACCTGGACAAATGACATAACTGTTTTGAGCTGGTATTCTCAGCAGGGTTGTTCTAAGATAAACTGAGGTAGTCAAGGCTGTAAGGCCCCTGTCGCAGCATCCAGCACTTTGTAGGCACACGGCTGAGAATGCTGAGTGGGAGGGTATTGGCTACGGAGCCAGAGTCACTGGGAACCTTTATGACGGGGGAGGCCTGGGATGGAGTGTGCTACCCCGTGGGGCGGGCAGCTGTGGGTTTGATTAGAGCATGGCTCCTCCAGAAAGGCTACTCCTCGTCTTAGCTGGGAGGGTTTGGCCAGTCTGGGCCTAATTCTAATTCTCTGGCTTCCCAGCTGTGTCATCTCAGGCAAATCATTTCACCTCTCTGCCTCAGTTTCCTCATCTGGAAAGGAGGGGTAAAGATAGCACACATGTGATTCGGTTGCTCTGTGGACTGCAAGTGACACACACAGAAAGAGTCTGGCACAGGGTGGGTGCCTGGTGAGCAGCAGCTTCCTCCCCTCCAAGGCCTCAAAATGGCAGGTGGCCTTCTGCAGTCTGTCACAGCCCAGATGCCTTGGAAAGTGCCTGCATCATGGTGCTGACCCAAGCCCTCCTCCGGCCCTCTAATTTGGTCCCCTCCTGTCCCAAGCAGCCCCCAGAGCAAGTCCAAGGGGGGCCCAGGCCTTGAGGGAACGCCCCTAGCCAGAGGTCCACACTCTGAGTTCTGGTAGTGGCTCCTCCTGCTCTGCCCTTCCGACAGCCAGCGGGGAAGCTCAGGAAGAAGTTAGTCAGAGTGAAGCTGCTCAGGGCCCCACCTGTGGTCAAGGTGTGAACTGTGCACCTGTCTCTTGTTTGCCACACCTCCCCCTGTTTTCTTTCTTTCTTTCACACCTTTGAGCTGTGGTTTGGGAGATGTGAGGCTCAGAGTCTGAGCCCTAGGGCCAGTCTCTCACAGGAAGGAGGGCCTCCACAGCTGTCTGTCAGAGCAGCCAGTGCAGGGGGCCATTTCCTTCTCTTCTCTCAGTGCCTCAGGAAAGCCTCTGGACTCAGCCACCAGCCCCTGGCTGTCCAGGGAGCAGACTCAGTGATGTCCACGCTTCCCCTGGGCCCAGACAGTGGTCCAGGCTGAGGCATAGCCTGACTTTCATGCAATTAACAAGAGTCTTAGCCCCAGGAAGGGCTGTGGGTCTGCCCCAGACTGTGCTGGAAGTCTGGGCCTCCTTCCATTGGCCCTGAGATTTCCTAAGAGACAAAGAGTTTAAATCACAGGAGGCCTGGACCCTAGGGACCACCCCTCCACTGCCCCTCTCCATGCAGCTCGGAGCCATACAGGGAGCGAGCCCTCTCCAAGTGCTGGGACTGTGGGCTGGGGCCTATGAAGATGAGTTCCCAAGCTATGGGGTGCTCATTTTTGGGGACCAGAGAAGGTGTACGTTGCTGCCATTTGTCAGGTGGCAAAGGGAGACACAGCAAGGAAGTAAGGAAGAGCTTGTCAGCCCAGGGGCAGCCAGTCTTGCTAGAAAAGAAGGTACATGTGAGAGAGCAGGACAGAGGGGGTTGGACAGTAGTTTAGACCCAAGCCCTGCCACCAAGCATAACGATCTTCCTGTCATTCTGTCCCCAGAAGTGCCCGGAAACTCTTAAATAAGAAATAGCTTCTACTCAGCAAGCCCTAAGTTTCACACACATGATCTCTCTTCAGCTAACTGGGGAGCCAGAGATTACTGAACCCATTTTGCAGAATGGAGGTAGAGGTTCAGAGTGGCAAAGTGACTTGTCCAAGCTAGTCAGCCAGTAGGATATCTGGCAAAGTTCCTATCCAGGTTGCTTTCTAATGTTGGCATTGGGGATCCCCCTTCCCCTGCTGAAGTACTACAGTCTGAGGCACATCTGATTCACCGCAGGCCCCAACCAGGCACCTTGTGTGAGGGCGGGTGCTCAGCCAGCATTGTGCTATAAATGGAGTTTTGGTAAACCTCGTCACATCCCGTTCTTCTCATCCTGCTCCTTCCCACCGACCAGGGAGAAGAGATGTCAGAATCTCTGGGATGAGGGGCCTGCAGAACCAAGCAAAAATCTGCCAAGTGCCAGACCCCTCTGCAATGTTCCTGGGAGAGTCTGTAGTGCTCGCAGAAGTTTCCAGCCCAGGCATCCCCAAACTATGGCCCACAGGCCACACGCAGCCCCCTGAGGCCATTTATCTGGCCCCCCACCACACTTCCGGAAGGGGCACCTCTTTCATTGGTGGTCAGTGAGAGGAGCACTGTATGTGGTGTCCCTCCAATGGTCTGAGGGACAGTGAACTGGCCCCCTGTGTAAAAAGTTTGGAGACCCCTGGTCCAGCCCATTGTAGGCCAGCTCCGGAAGGTCTGGCTGTTGAACTCCCCCATCTCTGGGCTGGGTGCACTCCTGTCCTCATTCTGCCCTGTGCCTGGAACTCCACTTCGGCTTGGACCTGTCCATAACCTCCAGAGGTGCACATGGCAACACTGCCCATGCACAAAGATCTGATCATGGAATCCTTGCTGTGATGAATTCCTCAGTCCCAGTTGTTCCCACAGTGAGCAGGTGGAGGCTGGGCCACCCCTTGAAATCAAATCATCATCAGGCCCAAAGTTTGCTTCTTGCATTCCCTATGGGTGCCCCATGGAGTGAAGTCAAACAGGGTAATAATGTTTATTGATTACTTACCTATGTGCTGGGCCCTACTCTAAGTGCTTTGTTGCGATGAGTTTATTCAATACCCACAACTATGTAGTAGCTCTGAGATTGTTACTGTTATCATTCATTCCTGTCATTCCTGTTTTACAGATGACAGAAACAGAAAGTTTAAGGAATTTGCTCAAAGCCACACAGCCAGCAAGTGGCAGAGACCTCGTGCTCTTCCAGTTACACCGTAATGCCTGCTGAGGTTGGAGGGACGGGACGAGGGTGGTATTTAGAGAGGACTACTTTGGCCTTATCTGTAATGTTTTACATGGAGACTGTATTCATGTATTAGCTATGTGGTTAAAAAGCTATCAAAAAAAATTAAACTAAGCTAAAAATCTGGAACATTTGGTAAAATTTGAATATAGCCTGAGGATTAGCTAAAAATTGTATCCATGCTATTTTGCTAATTTTGATGATATAAAACACTGTGTTTGCAGGAAATACAGACTGAGGTATTTAGAAGTAAAGGGATATGACACTGGCAACTCAATTTTATGTGACTTGGGAAACCTGCAGACAGAGGAATGTGCAAATGGTAAAGCAAATGGGGAAATGTCTAAACACTTGTGATATTGGGAATGTGGAGAATGCAGTTCTTTGTACTGTTATTGCAACATTTATGCAAATTTGAAGTTATAGTAAAATAAATGTTACTGAAAGAATATCTTCCACTCACAATGGGTTTATTGTCAGATGCCATTGCCAGGACCAGCTTAGAGGCCTGTGTGAAGAGCTGTGGTCAAGGCTGCCTGGGAACAAATGGTCCCCATCTGTGGCCTCTGAGGACAGTTCAGTCCCCACCTGTCCTCCCAGTGGGCTCACTTTGTTTCCTGACTCCTGGGCTAATCACCTTTCCCACTCTCCAGCTCCGTCCAGACTTTCAGCCCCAAGTTCCTTCTGACCTAACCTGCAGACTTTGAACCGGGCAGGAAAGTGCTGCCCACTTACCAGGTACAAAGCTCAGGGCCCCTCAGAGAACATAGGCCTCGGAGACTCTCAGGGTGGTCCCGTCCTTGGCTCAGCCCGGCTGAAGAGAAGGGATTGGGACTTGTGTCCTTCAGAGTATATCACCAGCTGAGAGCTTGGAGTTCTTTCTCCCAAACAGAAGTGGGCCTGCAAAGCTGGGGGCCCATCAGAAAGGTCACGCTCCCTGAGGAGGAGGCAGTCAGGGGCTCTTGGCTGCTGCTGGGCCCCCATGAAGAAGGAAAGGCAAACCCTGGAAACTGCAGGGCCCGCCCCAAAGGTGCTCCACTGAACAAAAGCTGCCCTCCTAGGTGAACCTAACTTTAGTCTGGGGTCTATCTGCCTGGACCCTTTGGCCTCCTGGAAAATTTCTCAGCCGACCAAATGAATTTCCTAAAATCCTACCAGTGTGCGCTGTTGGCCTTGGGGGCTTTATCCACATGTCTTGCACAGGGCTGCCATGGCCCAGGCCCCGCCTTTCATAGTGTTGAGCCTGTATTTTCCCAACTAGGCACCGAGTCTGGCTGGGCACAGATATAGGCGCTTGTCCGGCCAGAGCTGAGCTGGCTCTATGGGAGGCAGTTTGGCGGAACAGATAAGCACACGGACTCTGGAGCAGGCTGTCCGGATTGGACTCCTGGCTCTGAAATGTATCTAGCCCTGTGGCCTTGCACAGGTTACTCTGAGCACCTCTCTGGTGCTCAGAACAATGCCTGGCATGTGGGCAATGCTCTATATGAATTTTTAGGTACTCTCCTCACTGTGGCTTCTGAGGTCCTCCCAAGACTGGGCACACTTAGGCAGCTTCACTTGCACCAAAGTAGCCTGAAACTGGAAAGCCTAAGCCTGGGTCCTCTTTGAGTTGCAGAATCGGTCAAAGTGCTGGCGCCTTTGGCTGTGGGCCTGAATGCCAGTTTGAGTCCTGTGATCAAACTCTCAGCGGTAATGGGGTGGGAGGTCTCTTTCGGATGCCACGCCCAGCTGGGAGGACTGTGTAAAAGGGACTGGGCTGAGAAGACACCGAGTGAAAACGTGTTTTTTCCCTGTGATGCCCACAGAATACCACATGAATTGCTGACTCAGCCACAATGTCAGTTGATGATCTGCCAGCTGAGCAGCAACAATAATCTTAATCAGTAATGCTTACATAGCGCTCCTTATGTGCCAGATGCTGTTTGAAGCACTTTTACACATACATATCCTTCCGATAAATTTTTGACATAGGTTCTATTTTAAAGATGAGGAGACAGGCTCAAATAGGTTAAGTAACTTGCCCACAGTTAAATAGATAATAAATGACAGAGTCTGTATTTCAAACCACACTCTTAACCATCCTGCTCTACTGTTTGGGTTTGAAAAGGCCATTATATGAATTTAAGAGGATCCTGAAGATATCCCCCCTCCTGCTGGGTCTGGCCTGGGTATGCTGCTCATTATGCAAATCCCCAAACAAGATTCAGAGGAGCTGAGCTGGGGCAGGGGCTGGGCCCCTTCCTGGAACAACGGAGCTCTTCAAGCATTCCACAGTCAGGCACCAGGACAGAAGATGAAAGGACAGGAGTCAGGAGCTAGGGATAGTTACTATGGAAACCAACTGCATGGTAAAGCTCAAAACTGAGCCTGTCTGGGTTTTTTTTTTTTTTTTTTTTTTTTGGTGTGCTTTTTAAAGATTTTATTTATTGGCTTTAGAAAGAGGGGTGTGTGTGTGTGTGTGTGTGTGTGTGTGTGTGTGTGTGTATGTGTGTATGTATGTGTGTGTGTGTATGAGAGAGAGAGAGAGAGGGAGATAGAGAGAAGAGAGAGAGAGGGAGAGAGAGAGAGAGAGGGAGAGGGAGAGAGAGAGAGAGGGAGAGAGATAAAAGTAAGGTGGGGAAGAGCAGGAAGCATCAATTCGTACTTGCTTCTCCTATGTGCCTTGACCCGGGTTTCGAAGTGGGGACCTCAGCATTCCAGGTTGGATGTTTTATCCACTGCACCACCACAGGTCAGGCTGAGCCTGTCTGGGTTTTAAAAAATCCAAATGATATTTTTAAAAATTTTAGAAATTTTGGAGGATGGCTTAAAATAAGCCCTTTATGAAACTCGAATGATTTTTTTTGCATATTTGCTAGTGAATAGTGGTCTTTCACATAACTATCCAAAGTATTTATAAATTATTGTAGCTTGTAGTGTAGCTAGAAGGGTGCTTGTGTATGGAGAGGCACAGGATGGAATGGCTGAGGAGGATGAAGGGGGTGCAGTTAGGGAGCTGGAAGAAGGGAGATATTTGGGGGCTGGGAGGAGCAGGGAGACAAGTTAGAAGGAGGGACAGTGTTGGCTAAAGTAGGGTTGGATGAGGTGGGAGGGAGGGGAGAGAAAAGGTGATTTAGTATAGAATCCACAACACTGATTGGCTACTCCCAACCTAGTCTGCATCTAGTGGGCCTCCGTCCATCTTTGCCAGGAGGATAGCATCCACTTCTCACACAACTTACCTTCCTGTCACTGCTATTATTGTTCCAAAGCATGAGTTGTTTGCAGAACAAATTTTGCAAATGCTTCCCAAGGAATGGAGACTGTTTTCCTGGTCTACTTTCAAGGCCTTCTGAGATCTGACCCCAGCCTCCTGCCTGGCCTGATTCTCCACTCTGCTTTGTGTGTCTTCTGTTCTAGCCAAATTGGGCCACATGCTGTTGCAAACATACCCCAAGTTTCCACTACTTTGCTGGTCTTAGCCCAAGTTCTGTACACCCTTCAGGATTCAAAGGTGCAGCTCAGAGCTAAAAAGGCAAAAAAAAAAAAAGTCTCGTTAGTTAAACCTCGTGACTCTGCCCTGATGGTCCCAGGTGATGAGGCAGGACAGAAAGGAGAGGCAAGAAGACCCAGGAGAAAAAGCAGAAGTTTCAGTACCCTATTCTTACTTTTCAAACATAGAAAGTTGAAGTAATTATGCAGGGCAAGTCTTGGACTACAAGCAGTGGTGGAATTCAGCCAGTTCGCACGGGTTTGGCAGAACCAATACCTAATTTTTGGTTGAGTTCAGTGAATTGGTTGTTAAAATGGCACTTGTTATAAGGGCTCTCTCTAAGGTGGACGCCTGGGCAGCCGCCCCATGTGAAAATCACAAATTGACTTTGAAAGATGGAAGACCCCTATATGCCGCCAATGTGCGAATGAGCAAAAGACCAATCAGCCGAATAAACAGAATCAGGCTTTATTTGGAGCTCCGGGCGATTTCACTGACCCTAGGACGCAGGTCTGTGAAGGCGCGCCCGGGTTAGGACTTTTGGGTTTTTTATATTTGCAGGAGGGGGTTGGTAACGGCCAGCGGGATGGGGGTTTGGTGAAGCGTGCAGTTCCCGGAACAACCTCAGGGATGATTCCGAGGACTTGGGCGTGTGTGGTTTCGGTGAGATTAGCACCTGCCGGAAAATTCAGGGCAAAGGAGGGTTTCACAACCCAACCCCAAGGCAACTACCGGACATTCCCGACTCTTTGTAATAGAGGGCAAGGGGCAACGTCATCCTTCTGGCTGCTTCCTGCTGTATGGGGACGTCGTTAGGGGTAGGGGATTGTGTTATTGTAGTCAGGGTCTCGGGTTCCAAGGGGTTGGTATTGGCGTAGCAGTAGTATTTCATGTACTGTCTAGCTCGTGAGCGTCCTTAACCGGTTCTGCAATAGGGTGGACAGCAATCGGAGCAGGCAAGGTACAAAAGCTAGGACTAGAAAAATGACAATTAGGAGACCTAGAAACGGGAGGACCCAATGCATCCAGGTCGTACTAAACCAGGAGTCCCACGGCTGAGTCATCCTTTCCCGAATCTGCCGAGCCTTTTCCTGCAGATCATGAGCGGCGCTGCGGACAACACCGGATTGATTGATGTAGGAGCAGCATTGTTCCTCTAAAAAGAGACAGATACCCCCTTTTTCGGCTGTGAGAAGGTCTAGACCCCTACGATTTTGTAAGATGATGGCTTCTAAGGAGTCTATTTGGTCCTGGATGCTAAGCAAGGCGGCAGCGGTTCGTTCCAAGGCAGATTGTAAGTCATCAGACAGTTCGTGAAAAAATGTGAGAGAAGTCCTAGTCCTCCTGCTCCTAAGCCTAGGCCTCCAGCTATCCCCAGGGCAGTCAGGAGGGGTATGAATGGTACTGCTCTTTTAGTTCTCCTTTTTGTACCCTGTAAGGTAGGGTAGTTTTGAAGGTGTGAGCTGTTTGGAGGGGAATGGGTACAGCCGAGTAGGCTGAGGATAGGAGGGAAAGGCAGATCCAACAGTCAGATGCTAGAGTGGAATTAATTTGACGAAGGAGGCTTTGAGTTAAGTTCAGGGTGCGGGCCAGGTATGAGGATTCTAATAGTGAGGGTGTGAAAGTGACCAAGACTGGAGAGAAGGAGGCCTCTAGGATGAGAAAAAGGAGGCAGAGGACCATATTGCTGAGTATGGAGTCAGTATTTATGGATTCTGAGTTTAGTGGGGCCTAAAGGTGTGCAGGAATACGTTTGTGTTGGAGCCTTTTTATTCTGGAGAGGTGGACCCACGCGGAGATTCCTAGAACTTTAACTGCGGACGGGTAGTCAGGACTACCGTGTAGGGTCCTTCCCTCTTGGGGGTGAGAGGTTTTTGGGAAAGGGTTTTTATAAAGACCTGGTCCCCTGAGGTGACCCGTTCTGTTGGCCTGGCCCCAGGGCTAGGCTCAGGAAGGGCCGAGTTGGCGTGTTCCCTGAGCAGAGAATGGAGGAGGGAGAGGTAGGGCAGGTATGAAGCTAGAGGGGTGGGTGTGGAGAAGACGGAGTTGATAGGAGGAAAGGTCGGCCATAGAGGAGTTCAAAGGGGCTAAGTTGGGAAGGCCCCCTGGGAGTAGCTCTTAGACGGGTTAGAGCCAGAGGGAGAAGGGTAGGCCAAGACTGACGGAGTTCCAGGCTAAGTTTGGTCAGATGATCCTTGATGAGCCCATTGGCCCTCTCTACCTTACCAGAGGATTGGGGATGGTAGGCTGTGTGGAGCTTCCACTGTATGCCAAGAGAAGTGGAGACAGCATCGGTGACCTTGGAGACGAAGGCAGGTCTGTTGTCCGACTGGATGGATGAGGGCAAACCGAAGCGGGGGATGATGTCTCGGATCAGGTGGTCAGCTACCATCCCTGCAGTTTCAGAGGTTGTGGGGAAAGCCTCGATCCATCCTGAAAAAGTATCCACCATAGTTAGAAGGTATTTAAGGTTTTTATGTCTGGGGATGTGGGTGAAGTCGACCTGCCAATCCTGCCCAGGCAGGTGGCCCCGCATTTGGTGAAGTGGGCGGCAGACATGGCAGGCCTCTTGACGGTTCGTCCTGGAACAGGTGGAGCAAGAGGAATGAACATCTTGGATAGTTTGCCGGAGATGGTCGTGGTGGAATAGAGGAGATAGAAAATGAAAAAGAGCTTTAGGTCTAATGTGTAAGGATTTATGAATGTCAGCGATTATTTGGTATCTTTGAGACTGTGGGAGGATGAGGAGGTCATTTTTGAAAGCCCATCCATCCTTGATTTGGACCTCAGGGGAGGATTGAAAAAGATCTTGTTCTGTGGAAGAATATTGTGGGTTGTATGTCTTTGAAAGAAAACAGATAGCAAAGGTAGGGTGTGTGCGTGCTATGGAACGAGCTGTTTTATCAGCAAAGGCATTTCCCTTAGCTATGAGAGAATTGGAGGTCTGGTGACCCTTACAATGTATGATGGCTATTTGTGAGGGGAGTTGGATGGCTTGTATAAGCTTGGAAATGAGCTTGCCATTCAGAACAGGTGTCCCCTTAGTTATGAGGAAACCCCATTCCTTCCAGATCATACAGTGAGAGTGGGCGATAAGAAAGGCGTATTTAGAATCAGTGTATATGTTAACTGCCTTATTCTTTGCCCAGATGAGGGCCCGGGTTAGGGCAACCAGTTCAGCCTGTTGGGAGGTGGTTCCTAGGGGGAGGCTGTTTGCCTCGATAACCTGGGTGTCAGAAACGATGGCATAGGTGGCTCGCCGGGGTCCCTGCGGCTCAGGGATTGAGCTGCCATCAATGTAGAGGGTATATTGGGCCTTAGGTAATGGGTGAGCCGCAAGGTCAGAGCGGGGAGATTTAGAATGTTCTAACACTTCAATGCAAGAGTGGGTAGAGGGTGGTGCATTGGAGACTGGAAGGAGGGTGGCTGGGTTAAGAGAGTTGCAATCAGAGAGAGTGATGGAGGGGTTTTCTATGAAGAGGAGGTGGTACAGCTGTAATCGAGAAGGTCCGAGGTGTGACAGAGCCTGATGCGAAAGGAGGTCTGTGAGGCGATGGGGGGAAAAACCTGTAATGGCTGCTGGAGATTAATTTTCAGTGCCTCGGTGGTGAGATCAGCGGCAGCTGCAAGAGCTCGTAGGCAGGGTTGCCATCCATGGGTGGTGGGATCCAACTGTCTGGAGAGATAAGCTATTGGGACCAGAGTGGGACCCGCTGGCTGGGCCAGAACTCCTAGAGCTAAGTGCTGTCTTTCCTCAGTATAAAGGACAAAAGGACGGGAAGGGTTAGGTAGGGCCAGGGCCGAGGCCGAGCAGAGGGCCCCTAGAAGGGTCGAGAAGGCCCTGCGGACAGTTTTGAGAGAGGTCAGAGGTCCCTCGGGCGCCTCTTTAGCTGCCAGGTAGAGAGGTTTGGCCAAAAGGGCAAAATTAGGGACCCAATGGTGAAAGAAACCTACTAGTCCCAGGAATGACTGGATTTCAGTTGCCGAGGTGGGGGGTTGCAGGCCCCGAAGAGCCTGTAACCTGTCGGTGGTGATGGCTCGGTGGGTTGGGGTGACTAAGAGGCCAAGGTAAGTGACAGATGGGGTAGCTATTTGTGCCTTCCTGGCAGATACCCGATACCCCCTACTGTAAAGAAAATTCAGTAAGAGGGTGGTAGCCTTGAGGCATTCAGCCTCGCTTGGAGAGCAGACTGAAAGGTCATCTACGTACTGTAGAAGGGTGGAGGGAGTTATGTTGCAGGCAAGTAAGTCTGTTGCCAGTGCCTGCCCGAATAGATGGGGGCTGTCCCGGAATCCCTGGGGGAGGACCGTCCAGGTTAGTTGTTGGGCGGTATTGGAGACCGGGTCCTCCCAGGTGAAAGCAAAGAGAAAGTAGGAATCCGGGTGGAGAGGTATGGTGAAGAACGCATCCTTGAGGTCAAGGACTGAGAAGTGGGTGGTATTAGGGGGAATGTGTGAGAGAAGGGTGTATGGGTTGGGGACTATTGGGGATATGGGGACAACCGCTGAATTGATGATGCGGAGATCCTGCACAAGGCGGTATTGTCCTGAAGCCTTCTTAACAGGAAGGATTGGGGTGTTACAAGGTGAGTTGGTGGGGATTAGTAAACCTTGTGTTTTAAGCTTGGTGATGATGGGTAAGAGTCCCATCCTATGGGTGTGTGAGATGGGAAACTGTGGGCGGTTGGGAAAAGAGGATGGGTCCTTAAGTCTGATTAACACAGGAGTGTGGTGTGAGGCTACAGTGGGGGTGTCCGTGTTCCAGACTTCAGGGTTTACCCCGGGTAAAGGCTGGACCCTGTGGTCCGAGTCTGGCTCAGGTTCGGGACCTGGTACTAATGCTAGTAAAAAACCTGCTTGGGGGGAAAAAGAAATACTTGCCCAAAGTTTGGACAAAATGTCTCTCCCTAGGAGGGGAACTGGGCAGGAGGGTATAACTAGGAAGGAGTGTGAGAATGGGTGACCCTCAAATAGGCAATTAAGGGGGGTTGTTTGCCATGGAGTCGAGGGTGATCCATCGATTCCCATAACCGAGACCTGGGAAGGAAGTGTAAGGCCCAAATGAGAGGGAAGGACAGAGTAGGTAGCCCCCGTGTCTATTAAAAAAGAGACAGACTTACCCGCTACCTGGAGCATAGCCCTGGGCTCGGTGAGGGTAACTGGAGTCAAAGAGCCAGGGCCCCCTCAGTCGTCCATCAAGCCCAGCAGTTCTGAGAACGAAAATGCCTGGTTCTCAGCTCCCTGGCATTGAGGTGCCGTAGGCTGAGCCAGGGTCGGGCAGTCCGACTTCCAGTGGCCCATGAGTTTGCATTGTGGGCAAGGTTTGGTAGGGGGCCTCGGTTGCGGGCAGGCCTTAGCCCAGTGGCCCTCTTTGCCGCACTGAAAGCAGGCACCCGGTGGTGTGTGCTGTCCTCCTTGGGAGGCTGGCCTTTTTGCCGGTTCCCCTACCGGCCAAAAGGCCGCTATCAGGGCTTGGGTTTGGAGGTTTACCTTTTGTTGCAGCCGTTCAAGGCGGGCGGCTTCAGCCGTTTCCTCCCGGGCATTGAAGACCTTAAAGGCCATTTTTACCAGGTCTTGGATGGGAGTCTCGGGACCCTCCTCAGCCTTTTTCAGTTTTTTCCTAATATCTGAGGCTGACTGAGAGATGAAGTGGGAGGCTAGAACTGTGGACCTCTTGCATGACCCCGGGTCTAGGCGGGTGTATTTTACTAAAGCTTCCTGAAGGCGGTTAAGGAAAAGGGCAGGGTTTTCTTCAGGGAGTTGAGTAATTTCCCTTAGTTTGTCGTAGTTAACGACCTTGTTGGAAACTGTATCCATGCCCCTGATTAAATATTGGAGCATAAGGTTTCTGCGGGGGATGTTAGACCCTTGGCCAGGTTGATAATTCCAGTTAGGGTCTTCCCCAGGAACTGCCTCTGTGCCGACAGGAGTTTGGTTGTTTACTAAGTGATCCCTGTCTGCCTGCTGCCGAGCGGCAGTGAGGATGCGTTCATGTTCCTCGGGGGTGAGGGTGGAGGCACAAATGACCTTAAAGTCATGCCAGGTCAGGTCATATGTCTGAGTCAGGTAACAGAATTCCTTAATGTAGGTGGAGGGGTCGGCCAAGAAATATCCTAGCCATTTCTCGATTTGTGAGAGGTCTTGGAGAGAAAAGGGAACATGGACCCGGACCAGCCCTTCCGCCCCAGCTACCTCGCGGAGGGGGGCGAGGACAGCGGATGACGATCGGGGACTGTGTGACCTAGTATGGGCTGCGACGGGAGAAGTTAGGGGGTTGTCAGGAGGCGGAGCATTAGGAATCAGAGGAGTAGAAGGAGCTGGAGGGGGGGACAGGTGGTCGGGCAGGTCATCAGGTTGAGAATAAGGAGGAGGATCTTTAGAAGAAGTTCTGGGAGGAGGAGAAGTCTGGGCTAGGAAGATTTGGTGGGTAGAACACTGGGAGCAAAGGTCGGGACGGGAACGAAGGTCCCAAAAAGCCTGAACATAAGGGACCTCAGAATCCTTTCCTGTCCGTCGGCAGAAATTGTCCAGGTCTTGAAGGACGTTAAAATCAAAAGTGCCCATAGGAGGCCAGTGGGATTTATTGTCTAGGTTGTATTGAGGCCATGCGACCTGTGACAAGAAAATGAGTTTCTTCCGACGGAGGGTTTGAGTGTACCCTAATTTGGAAAAATTTTGCAGGAGGCACCCTAAAGGCATTTTTGGGTCCATTTTGGACTTAGAGTTCCCCATGATTTGGCAGGTCTCTAGGCCCTAGGCGCCGGAGGAGAAAGAGTACAGGGGAGGCGTCCCTTCCGAGTACCCGTCTCCTAACAGGAGACCCAGACGGGGGGTCTCAAGACGGAGGTAGGAGAACAGCCGAAAGGCGTCCCTTTTGACTGAACCCTTACAGAGGCTCCAGGAGCCGGCGGAGGGATTCTCGGCTCGGCCGAGTCTAGGACGAGAAACCCCGGTGGAGGCGCAGGACCAGAGAGAATGAAAGAGAAACCAGGTTACTCACAGTTGGCGATCAAGGTCGTAGGGAACCCAGAGTCCGAAACGACGGGCGGCACGAGGCAAATGGAAGAGAGGGGGGACTCCTGCCCTCAGCCAGAAGGCCGAGGTGGGTCACAAAACCCCTCTCCCGGGTTTCGGCACCAAATGAAAGATGGAAGACCCCTATATGCCGCCAATGTGCGAATGAGCAAAAGACCAATCA
The DNA here is from genome assembly GCF_036850995.1 of Saccopteryx leptura. Lineage (NCBI taxonomy): Eukaryota > Metazoa > Chordata > Mammalia > Chiroptera > Emballonuridae > Saccopteryx > Saccopteryx leptura. The sequence goes on along the minus strand of NC_089516.1, from coordinate 65,285,141 downwards.
GCCGAATAAACAGAATCAGGCTTTATTGGGAGCTCCGGGCGAGTTCACTGACCCTAGGACGCAGGTCTGTGAAGGCGCGCCCGGGTTAGGACTTTTGGGTTTTTTATATTTGCAGGAGGGGGTTGGTAACGGCCAGCAGGATGGGGGTTTGGTGAAGCGTGCAGTTCCCGGAACAACCTCAGGGATGATTCCGAGGACTTGGGCGTGTGCGGTTTCGGTGAGATTAGCACCTGCCGGAAAATTCAGGGCAAAGGAGGGTTTCACAACCCAACCCCAAGGCAACTACCGGACAGACTTTCCTGTATAAGTACCGCGCGCTAGCTGATTGCGCCACTGGAGCTCCTCAAATTGACATTCCTTACTCTTTTTTAACATTCATCTCTGCAACAGCATATTCTAAACATCTTGTAGTCATGTTCATTCCATCCATAGGTGAAAATAATTGCAAGTGAGGATGTCAATCAAGAAGCAATATGGGCCCTGGCCAGTTGGCTCAGTGGTAGAGCGTCGGCCTGGCATGCAGGAGTCCCGGGTTCGATTCCCGGCCAGGGCACACAGGAGAAGCACCCATCTGCCTCTCCACCTTTCCCCCTCTCCTTCCTCTCTGTCTCTCTCTTCCCCTCCTGCAGCCCAGGCTCCATTGGAGCAAAGATGGCCGGGGCGCTGAGGATGGCTCCGTGGCCTCTACCTCAGGCGCTAGAATGGCTCTGGTCGCCACAGAGCAACACCCCAGATGGGCAGAGCATCGCCCCCTGGTGGGCGTGCCGGGTGGATCCCTGTTGGGCACATCATGTGGGAGTCTGTCTGACTGCCTCCCCGTTTCCAGCTTCGGAAAAATGAAAAAAAAAAAAAAAAAAAAAAGAAGAAGCAATATGGAAATATCTTAAATAACAGTTTTATTGTTTTTTTGTCAGGTACTATTTAATATTTTTTATTAATATTTTAAAACTCCTGTAACAATTTATTTTTGTGCACCTCTTTTATTGTTCTTATTTAAGTATTATATTAAGTGCATGGAATAATAAACTACCTTTTGGTATATCATTTTTTTATACTTAAAATGGTCATTAGGGCAGAGAACCGGCTGTTAAATTATTTGAATCCCATCACTGACTAGAAGTATCCTTTGCCATCTGATCTCTTGCTTCCCACCTTCTCACCTTGCAACTATTCATTCCACTGAGGATCATTGAACAAGTATTGAAAGGCCCAGGCAGGTTCTAGAGGGTCTTGATGGGAGTTCAACTGAGTACAGGAACCATGCAGCATGGTAGTAGTAAACAGACTTTGTTTGCTGTCTCACAGACCTGACTTTCAATCCCATGTTAGCCACTTAGTAACTGTTTTATTTGGGCAAACCACTTCAGTTCTGTGAACCTCAGTTTCCTCATCTGCCAAGTGGAGATAATACCTAGCTCATATGACAAAGATGGGGTTGTTGTTGAAAGGAATACATGAGATTAATTTAGGTAAATTACCTGGTGCCATGCTTGCCCTTCTCTGACGGCCACTTGAATGTAGCGATCCTCCATCCTTCTCTGTCCCTTTAGCTTGTTTTATATTCTTTAGAACATTCATCACCATCTGCTATTTATCTACTTCTTTGTTTACTCCATTAGAATATACTTTTCACAAGATATGTGGTTTTGGTTTTTTAAACCAGTATATACCTAATGTCTTGAATAATTTCTGATATATAGTAGGTGCTCATAAATATTTACTGAATTAGTTCATAAATGAATGAATAGTAGGTTCTGCAGGGGTTGATAGATGACATATATATATAAAACTCTCACGTATAAAGATTTTGCATGTATGCAAGTGTTTGGATCATAGCTTCTGGCTAGCATATGAGCTATCACCAGATGGGTTCTGGAGAGCACTTGTCCAGGGCCTGTATTTGAGAAACAACGCCTGTCAGTATAAGAAAGGTTTCAGGCCCTGGCCGGTTGGCTCAGCGGTAGAGCGTCAGCCTGGCGTGCGGGGGACCCGGGTTCGATTCCCGGTCAGGGCACATAGGAGAAGCGCCCATTTGCTTCTCCACCCCCCCCCCCCGTCCTTCCTCTCTGTCTCTCTCTTCCCCTCCCACAGCCAAGGCTCCATTGGAGCAAAGATGGCCCGGGTGCTGGGGATGGCTCCTTGGCCTCCGCCCCAGGCGCTAGAGTGGCTCTGGTCTCGGCAGAGCAACGCCCCGGAGGGGCAGAGCATCGCCCCCTGGTGGGCAGAGCATCGCCCCTGGTGGGCGTGCCGGGTGGATCCCGGTCGGGCGCATGCGGGAGTCTGTCTGACTGTCTCTCCCCGTTTCCAGCTTAAGAAAAATACAAAAAAAAAAAAAAAAAAAAAAAAGAAAGGTTTCAGGAAGTTCTGCTATAAAGACAAGAGTTACCAAACTCATTTGGTTGCTCTACCTATCAGCTTCCTAAGGCTGCCATAACAAATTACTTTACCAGGTGGCTTAAACAACAAAAAATTATTCTCTCACAATTATGAAGGCCAGAAGTCCAAGATCAAGGTGTTGGCAGGGCCACAGTCCCTCCAGAACTCTAGGTGAGAATACCTCTCCCAGCTTCTGATGGCTGCTGGCCCGCATGCCTTGGTTTGTGACCATATCACTCCAATTATGCCTTCATCTTAATAAGGCCTACCCCCTTTTTGTGTGTCCAGTCTCCCTCTGTCTGTCTCTTTTTTAAAAAAGACTTTATTTATTCAATTTTTTTAGAGAAGAGGGAGAGAGAGAGAGAGAGAGAGAGAAAGAGAGAGAAGGAAGAGGAGCAGGAAGCATCAACTCCCATATGTGCCTTGACCAGGCAAGCCCAGGGTTTTGAACTGGCGACCTCAGCGTTCCAGGTCAATGCTTTATCCACTGTGCCAACACAGGTCAGACCTCCCCTTGTCTCTCTTATAAAGATATTTTGATGGCATTTAGGGTCCACCAGGATAATCCAGGATAATCTCCTCATCTCAAGATGTTTAAGTTAATCAACTCTATAAAGATTGTGTTCCAAATAAGATAATTTTTATACTTAAAATGGTCATTAGGGCAGAGAACCGGCTGTTAAATTATTTGAATCCCACCACTGACTAGAAGTATCCTTTTCTGGGGTCTAGAACTGGATAGATCTTTGGGAGCCATTATCAGTCAACCACAGTCACTAACTACCCTATTTTCTAACTTTTTTTTTTCTTTACAAAGAGAGAGAGTCAGAGAGAAGGATAGACAAGGACAGACAGACAGGAACGGAGAGATGAGAAGCATCAATCATTAGTTTTTTTTGTTGTTGTTGTTGTATGTTGCAACACCTTAGTTGTTCATTGATTGCTTTCTCATATGTGCCTTGACCATGGGCCTTCAGCAGACTGAGTAACCCCTTGCTTGAGCCAGCAACCTTGGGCTTAAGCTGGTGAGCTTTTGCTCAAACCAGATGAGCCCTCGCTCAAGCTGGCGACCTTAGGGTCTTGAACCTGGGTCTTCCGCATCCCAGTCCAACACTCTATCCACTGCGCCATTGCCTGGTCAGGCACTACCCTATTTTCCACAACCCACCCTGCTATCACTACAAAGTAGACTTTGAGAAATGGTGATTTGAGAAAAATAAGCTTTTAGCAAGAATGGCAGTAGAGATGAGAGTGGAGTTCAGAAAGAAACAACTTGAAAATTTAAATGGTACTACAATTGTCAGACCCTCCTCAGGATGGGAAGAAAGGAATGAATCCTGCTGATTCTTTTTGTGTGTCAAGGACTGGGCCCCACTGGTACAAAGACATTGAGAGATAATTACTCCTGATGAAGAGTAATGACTGTGCTTCTCATTTAATTAGGCCAGGGAGGGTGTCTGAGTATGGATGGTTTTCAAGAGCTCTCCAAGTAATTGTAATGCGTACCAAAAGTGGAAACCCACTAGACAATAGTGTTGAGGCAATGAGAATTTCAAAATACAGCTGTTAATGACCATTATCTTTAAAAGTAGTAACAAAGTTCATAATGTTGACATCAATAATTAACCTTCTTGACCATCCGAGTGAGATAATAACAAATGTGGAAGTGTCAGAACAATAACTACCTGTGGGGGGGGGGGGGGGAGGCGGTGCTCAGCAAGTGTGAGATGCAGAGAGAAAGCAGAAAACATCTTTGGAGGCATTGATGTTCAAGAGCCTCAGCCCCCAGACTACAGGACCAAGGCTAGGGGACAGAGGGAACCAACAGAGAGCTGTCAAGAGTTGCCAGAAAGAACAAAGTGTTGTTTACTAAATAAAAAAAAGGGAAGAGCCCTTGGCCTTGGTTCATTGGACAGTAGCATCTCCTCCCTTCTGGGCCAGTGGGAAGAGGCAACCCTGCCACGACAGGGTGTGGTGAGAGGAGGGTGTCTTTGGCAACTCTGCTGACTCTGATGGGTAGAAAAGTTGACCTTTAGGATGAGCCATATGGTTTTGGGATCAAAGCATTAAATGTACATGTGAGTGATGTTCAGGCTAACTGGTACGAGACTTTACAAAGGGTGGACTAAACCTTTTTTGAGGTTGGGACTTCCAAAAAGAAATCCTCCTTCTTTTCTCTATATGTCTTATCTAGGGATTTATTTATTTATTTATTTATTTATTTATTTATTTATTTATATTTATTTTTTACAGAGACAGAGAGAGGGATAGACAGGGACAGACAGACAGGAACGGAGAGAGATGAGAAGCATCAGTCATTAGTTTTTCATTGCGCATTGCAACACCTTAGTTGTTCATTGATTGCTTTCTCATACATGCCTTGACCACGGGTCTTCAGCAGACCGAGTAACCCCTTGCTGGAGCCAGCGACCTTGGGTTCAAGCTGGTGGGCTTTTTTTCTCAAACCAGATGAGCCCGTGCGCTCAAGCTGGCAAGCTTGGGGTCTCGAACCTGGGTCCTCTGCATCCCAGTCCGACGCTCTATCCACTGTGCCACCGCCTGGTCAGGCTCTAGGGCTTTCTTACATACATCTTCCTAAGCCTCCCAGCTCCTTAGGGAGATAAGTCAGGCAGGAATTGTTATTTTTTTTCTTATTTCAAAAATTGTGGCACATATACATAACATAGAACTTACCACTTTAACTTTTTTTTTTTTTTGCACAGAGAATCATAGATACATATTTATGCTAGGTGATGTATGCTTCATATAAGGAATATTACATTAACCTCAACATCCCAAATCATTTCAGGATATTGAAAGGATAAAATGGGATATGTATTGAAGCTTCTTTTTGTAAACTTAAAAGTTCTAGATTATTATTATTATTATTATTATTTTTACAGAGACAGAGAGAGAGAGTCAGAGAGAGGGATAGACAGGGACAGACAGTCAGGAATGGAGAGAGATGAGAAGCATCAATCATTAGTTTTTCGTTGCGTATTGCAACACCTTAGTTTTTCATTGATTGCTTTCTCATATGTGCCTTGACCGTGGGCCTTCAGCAGATGGAGTAACCCCTTGCTGGAGCCAGCGACCTTGGGCTCAATCTGGTGAGCTTTTGCTCAAACCAGATGAGCCCTTGCTCAAGCTGGCGACCTGGGGGGTCTCGAACCTAGGTCTTCCGCATCCCAGTCCGTCACTCTATCCACTGCGCCACCGCCCGGTCAGGCTATTATTTTCTTTTAGTTTTGGATTATTTTGAATAATTATAAATATCAGGAATATACACTATAACATTTTATGTCCGACTCTCAGCCTTCTCTCCCCACAATTATGGGGTGGAATAAGAACTGTATGTCAACATGGAAACAGACTCTTTGTTTTGAATTATTTAATTTAGACACTTATTATTTCAATGTAAGTATTTTTACTTTGGTAGCTGACCAAAGGGGTGGGGGAGGGGAGGGGCACAAAGAAAACCAGATAGAAGGTGGCAGAAGACAATTTGACTTTGGGTGAGGGGTATGCAGCATAATCAAATGTCAAAATAATCTGGAGACGTTTTCTCTCAACATATGTACCCTGATTTATCAATGTCACTGCATTAAATTTAATAATAATAAAAATATTAATTAAGTAAATTAATACAATTTCTAAAAATTGTGGCAAAATACACATAACTTAAAGTTTCACCTCTTAACCATTTTTACTTGTACTGTTCAGTGGCATCAAGTATATTCACAAATTTGTGCAACCATCACCACCATCCATCTCCAGAACTCTATTCATCTTCTTCAGCTGAACCTCTATACCAGCGGTTCTCAACCTGTGGGTCGTGACCCTGGCGGGGTCGCCTAAAGCCATCGGAAAATACATAATGCATATCAGGTATTTACATTTTGAATCATAACTGTAGCAAAATTACAGTTATGAAGTAGCCACCAAAATTATTTTTTGGTTTGGGGTCACCGCAACATGAGGAACTGTATTGCGGGGTCACGGCATCAGAAAGGTTGAGAACCACTGCTCTATACCCATTCAACAATAACACCCATTCCCCGACCCCTGCCCAGTTCCTGGCGACCACTATTCTATTTTCTGTTTCTTTGCATTTGACTACTCTAGGGACCTCATAAGTGAAATCATACAGTATTTATCCTTTTGTGATTGATTTACTTCATGTGGCATAAGATGTTCAAGGTTCTTGATATGGTAACATGTGATAGGATTTCCTTCCTTTTGTGTGTATGTATGTGTGTGTGTGTGTGTGAGAGAGAGAGAGAGAGAGAGAGAGAGAGAGAGAGAGAGAGAAGGAGGAGGAGGAGGAGGAGGAGAAGAAGAAGAAGAAGAAGAAGAAGAAGAAGAAGAAGAAGAAGAAAAAGAGATGAGAATCATCAATTTATAGTTGCAGTACATTAGTTGTTCATTAATTACTTCTCATATTGCTTTGATGGGCAGAAAAAAGGGGGCCCCTGCTGAGCCAAGGGGGACCTTGCTCAAGCCAGGGACCTTGGGCTCACACCAATGACCTTGGCTTTCAAACCAATGACCTTTGCGCTCAAGCCAACAACCATGGGGTCATGTTTATGATACCATACTCAAACTTGTGACCCTGTGCTCAAGCTGGTGATCTTGTGGTTTTGAATCTGGGACCTTACTTAGCATCCCACGTCGACACTCTATCCACTGCACTACCACCAGTCAGGATGGATTTTTTCCTTTTTAAGGCTAAATAATATTCCCAAGTACAATTATATTACACTTTAAATATCTACTTATCCATCAATGGACATTTGGGTTGCTTCAACTTTTTTTGGCTGTTGTGAATAATGTTGCTATAACAAGGATATTATTTTGTGGGGAAGAAAGTGAGGTTCAGAAAGTGTCACACAGTAAATCAGAGGCAGGACTAGAATTCAAATGCTGGCTTGACACAAATCTATTGGCTGGGGCAAGCAGCCTCCAAAGAAACAATTGTCCTGCTCTCTACCCTTTCACTTCCAACAACTCCAGCTAATCTGTAAACTGGCCATTCAGACTCCCCAGGGGGCTTGGACTGAGCTGACTAGTAAAAACCCTTATGGAGAAAGCTTTCTCTTAATCTTGTACAAACCCCTGGAGCCAGATGCTTGGGCTCTTCTGATTGGGAGGCATTTATGCCTGTTTCATACCAAAAGGAAGATGTTAGGGTCTCTCTCCTCTCTTTTCCTATGTCTTTTAAAAAAATTATTTAAATCTTTTTTTATTATTATTAAATTTAATGCAGTGACATTGATAAATCAGGGTACATATGTTGAGAGAAAACATCTCCAGATTATTTTGACATTTGATTATGCTTCATACCCCTCACCCAAAGTCAAATTGTCTTCTGCCACCTTCTATCTGGTTTTCTTTGTGCCCCTCCCCTCCTCCCACCCCCTCTCTCTCCTTCCTTGTCTTATAAGGCATCCTGATACTCTGGTCTCCAATAGGGCCCATTTTTTCTTGAACATTACTACTACAGTCCCCAGGAGCAGCTGGAAGGAGAAAGAGGCCTGGAATTTTCTGCCCAAGCTAGGTCTGAGAAGCAAGTTTCTTACAAGAGGTATGGCTGTCACTTCTTCCATCCCTCCCACTACTACCAGACATGTAGGAAGCAAGTACTCACCAAAGCTTTGCATCTAAGTGTGTGGGGGAACCTCCTAAAAGTAATCCTATATTTCTTGCCTGCCTCAAAGGAATGCCAACCTCCTCAACAATCACAAAAGTTAGAGGAATTGCAGTTCTCTAAGGACTGCCATTATACCTGCAAGTGATGTTCCGGCTACAAGTCACACTCTATTTTGTGTTTCAGGTGTGTCATAACATCAAAGCTTACCTCACCAGCAGTGTGGGAAGGAGCAGAAGAACCAAACTCACAACTCAGAGTGAATCAAGGGGCCACTTTTGGTGTAGGAGTGAGCAGGATGTCCAGTTGAAGATGCTACTGTGGAGAAGCAAGCAGGTTGAATTTGGGGCAGATGATGGTTCTGGAAGACTGTTGGTTGTCTGCCCGACATCTGTGCTCTTCCCCTTCTTTCCCACTGGAAGAGCTTTTCTCCCACAACAGAGGTTGGAGTTACCAGATACTCATTTTCCTAGCTTCCCTTACAGGTAGGAGTAGCCATGATGGCTGAGTCCTAAACCATGATGCATAAGGGGAAATCAGCTGGATGGCTTCAAGGGAAGGGTTTCCTGCTTTATAAAAGAACTTGGTGAGGAGTGTCCTCCCCCAACTCCGGCTTCTTGTCTTTGAATATGGCTGAATAAAGCATCCATCTTACAGTCATGATGTGACAAACTTAAGCACAAACGTGAACATGCGTAGCAAACTTGAAGGATAGATAAAGTCTAGGGTCCTTGACGCAGTCTTTATACTCCTGATTACACCCTGAGACCACTTTGGACTTATGAAGTGAGAAAATAATAATCCTTATCACTTACTTGTTTTACTCGCAGCCAAAAGCATCCTCACTGATACAGTATCCCAGGACAGACTGTGGGAAAGCAGAGGTCAGCTGAAGTTAAGTGAGGCAGAGTGTGTGAGGCTGGGGGTTGTGTTGTACAAGTTTGTGCCTGAAGTAAGGAAGCTCAGGCTGAACCTCTTGTGGCCACATGAATAAGGAGGTTGGCTAGGACAGAGGGCTCCGGATATGACCTAAGTTTATCAGTGCGGGCTAAACAAGACTATGCTGTGATAATGAAGAAAAAAAATCCCCCAACCCCAGAAAGGGTTAACCAAACAGAACTTTATTTTCCACTTACATTAGATGTTCAACAGCAGCTGGTGAAAGTTTGGCTCACTGTAGTCACTCAAGGACCCAGGCTACTGGTGGCCCTATGTTGTCACATGCTTTCATGGTCACCACAGCAGTGGGATGAGAATGAAATGAATTGCACACTATCTCCTAAAGCTTCATTGGCCAAGGTAAGCCACACGGCCGCTCCTAGTTTCAGTGAGGACAGGAAGTGCAGTCCCACCATGTGTCTGGAAGGAGGACTTGGCTTTTGGGTAGAAAGCAGGACAAGGAAACGACATTGATATCTAATAGCTCATGTGGTCAGGGCCAGATCTGCTCTCTGCTCACCCTCCATCAACCTTGTAAAGGGAAGAGAGAGGACTATGGTTTTCTTGACCCTGCTTCTTATTAGTGCTCTGAGGAGCCAGTAATTCCCTAAAATTGAGTGGTATCTCCACCCCAGGTTCATCCAGAAATGCCAGGCTCCCAGCCACCTGACAGATTTCCTGAGCTTCCCACAGAAGCAGCGATGGACAGGGGATGGTGAATGGCTGCGTGGCAGCTTGCATACACCAGGCAATTGATGAGCAGATGTCTGGGACTGTGGAAAGTTCCAAGACCTAGTCTTGACCTCAGGGATGCAGGAACTGCAAGAATGACTCAGGTAGAATTTTCCGACACTCTGCTGAGATAGGGTGCAAAACTGAAATAAAGATGATTTAGAAAAAAACAACAACAGTATTTCTTGCATACCTGGATTATGGCCAGGGACTAATAACAGGAAAGAAACAAAACTTTCAATCTGCCTAGTATCTTGAGCACAGTAGGAGAGAAGGAAGAGGGGAGTTACATGGGAAATCACATGCTTAAAATGAAGCTGTTGATTTCCTTTATTCACAATCACAGAATACAATGTCCTTCATGGAACAGTTTGTATGAAATACCATTGTAGGAAGGCTGAGAGAGAATGAAAAATAGTTGGGGTGCTTTAAAGAACATCACCTACATAAACTGGCCAGTCCTTTCGTAGAGCAAGCAGAACAAGTGCACCTTCCATGATTCAGCAACCCCAACAGCACAAGTGCTCAAAATATACACACGAGGACGTTCTCAAATAGCCTTCCTTCTGTTTCAAGGTGGCATCTCTCACCTGGCTCACTGCAACAGCCTCTTATCTGATTTTCCCATGCCCAGTCTTGCCACTTTATGGAAAGACTGCTCAGAATACAAACTTGGTCATATCATCTCCCTCTTCAAAACTCTGCAGCGTTTTTCTCCACTGCCCTATGTACAGGGGCGGACAAAAGTACATATACAGTTATTTGTATGGAAAAAGACATGCAGGTTATGATGATTACAATAGCTTTGTTAACTCAAAAGAATGTCACAATGCAACTGCAGGCCTACTTTTGTTCACCCCTATATATAGGCTCGTGCTCTGAGCTTGCAACACAAGGCCCCATTGACTGGCTCCTTAACAACCACTCCATTTTCCTAGAATGCTGCGAAGTTCATTCACCAAATGGGTCAGCGCTCCTCTCTGTGCTTCTGTACATGCTGTTGTTCTTGCTCTGATCTCAGTTGCCTCCTTGCCCATAAGGAAGCTGTTCCTTTCAGAAGCTGGCCTTGAATACAAACACAGTAGTAATTGCTTCTCCTTTGGGCTCTTACAGTGCAGTGTGCACCAGAATGAAATAGAATTAGCATACTGGATTGTAATTTTAAAAACAGTTCTTTCTCCTCCACTGATGAGTTTTTTGAAGGTGCAAATTATGCCTGTTGTCTTGTTATTTCTGCCATCTTGTTAGATTCTCAGTAGTTCTCTCCAAGGGCATGGTTTCAGGCACATGGGACTCCTCATTCTTTCAGATCACCTCCTTCTGATCTCAGCCACTTCAGACTGAAGGTGCTGGACCTAGAAATTTCTTCAACAGTAGAGGGCTGGTGAGGATTAGTAAATCTTACTTTCACTTAGATGGCTCAACAAAAGAACACAATATCAGACTGCATGCCTGTATCTGTGACTTTTCGTGCAATCATGGACAAATCACAGTCTTTGAGATTGTTTTTTTTCTCAGTAAAATGAGCATAATAATAATTACTACCCTCAGAGATTGTCATGAAGGTAAAGAGAGAAGTGAAAGTGCTCTGCAAATTGTCATGCGCTACACACTAATAATAACCTCCAAAGAAGCACTTTAGTAAAAAGTGGCCCATAACAAGAGATATAAAAAATGAACCCCTAATTTAAGAAGCTACTCCTACAGATGAAACACTCCTCACTCCTTATTCTGCCCTCACCCTCAGGACATTGTCTTTCTCTTTCCACGCCATCTTTTTAACTCTCCCCCCAGTGACAGAAAACTACCAACTCTCTTCTGTGACACAGTCAACTGGACATCAGAGTTGCAGGTCTGGGGGTCAAATGTCAAGGCTGCCATTTCCTAGCTGCATGCCTCTGGACTGGCTATTTAACCTCTCAGTGCTTCTGTTTCTTCATCACTCATTTCCTAGGTGTGTGATGAGGAAGAAATGAGGCCATGTAATTGTTCCTTTCGATTTCAGTAATCTCCATGTCTACTCTTATTCAACCTCCCACACATTTAATCACACCTAGGATGGCTCCTTCACTCAACCAAAGTTTCATTTTCAAGAGTTTAAACTTGGAAATCTTCTTTTCTGAGAATAACCTCTAATTCTTTTTTTCCTTCTTCCACCAAAGTTACTTGTATTTAGCTTGGCATCTAGTCCCTCAAGCCAACCTCATTCTCTCGTTTCAGCCACCCCTGTGACAAATGAGAACCCTGTGGCTAGCCATGTCACCGTGCTCTCATTTCCACCTTGCATTTCCACACTTCCTTTCTCTGGACGACTTCTGTAGCACCATGACTCTCTGCTTATTGTTTTTGATTCCATATGTTCAAGTTTGCAGGAGAAAAAGTAATTTCCTTGTATGCTATAGGAGCACCTTTTTCATTGGAAAGTCTGCCTGCCTTTCCCTGACGTCTTCTTGCCCTGGCTGGGGAATAACCACCTCCTTCCTTGCCAATAGTTCTCTCCTGATGGGTGCCCTGGTTTTCACGCAACAGAGCCTCTCCCAGGCCTTTCTCCTCTGTCCTTTCCCTCTTTTGTTGTTCTCTTTACATCTCTTTCTCCTCAGCATATAACAAATTCAGCTCTCCTTTGTTTTAAAATTACCCTCTTGACCTTTCACTTAGATACCATCTTATGCCAATCCATGCCAACATTAAACTTTTTAAAATAATACTTTACACATGCTCCCCATCTGCTCATCAGGTACCTACTCACTTATTAAATTCTTACAAGGACTTCTATTTCACCACTCCATTTGGTTGCCAACTTAACAACCCTTAAGGGTGTCCTAGCTGCCAAACTCAGATGGCAGTCATCATTTTCCATACAGCACTGGCACTTTCTTGATCTCCACTGTTGTTTCATTATGAGTTTCCCTCTGTCTATTCTCTTCCTTACCAATGATGCTCTTTCCCAGACACCACTCATTTGCTGAGGACCTCTACTTTCATGGTTTCAACCAGGAATTGGTACACTTTTTTGTAAAAGTCAGAGAATAAATAATTTTTAGTGTTGTGGGCCAAGAGGCAAAATCAAGGCAATTATGTGGGTACTTATATAAACATTTAAAATGGCAAAACTGAGCTCACAAGCTATACAAAAACAGGTTGCAATTTGATTTGGTCTGTGGGCTGTAGTTGACCTCTACTTTCAACTACTACCTCTGAGCAGAAAACTCCAAATTGACACCTCCAGCTCCCACCTTTTTGGAGAGAAGTCCGCTGAGTTCCATACTTGGGCTTCCAATTGCTTGCCGGACATTTATACTTTGATACTCCAAGCTCCCCTCAAATTCAGTGTGTTCAAAACAAAATTTATCCTCCAATCACTTCCTTTTCCTGAATTACCTATTTTTGTTAATGGTATCAAAATTGTCCCAGTCACATAGATTCAAAATCTCAGTTACCTCTGACTTTTTCCACCTTCTGTAAACTACTGGCAGTGTTACTTCTTAACCATCTCTTAAAAGCCTCACCTCGGCCCTGGCCGGTTGGCTCAGCGGTAGAGCGTCGGCCTGGCGTGCGGGGGACCCGGGTTTGATTCCCGGCCAGGGCACATAGGAGAAGCGCCCATTTGCTTCTCCACCCCCACCCCCTCCTTCCTCTCTGTCTCTCTATTCCCCTCCTGCAGCCAAGGCTCCATTGGAGCAAAGATGGCCCGGGCGCTGGGGATGGCTCCTTGGCCTCTGCCCCAGGCGCTAGAGTGGCTCTGGTCTCGGCAGAGTGACCCCCCGGAGGGGCAGAGCATCGCCCCCTGGTGGGCAGAGCGTCGCCCCTGGTGGGCGTGCCGGGTGGATCCCGGTTGGGCGCATGCGGGAGTCTGTCTGACTGTCTCTCCCAGTTTCCAGCTTCAGAAAAATACAAAAACAAAACAAAAAAAACCCCTCACCTCTTCTCCATTCCATTTAATTTGTCCTGATCCAAGCCATAAGCATCTCTCTTCTGGACAATTGTCACAGCCCCCTCACTGGATTCTCTGTCTCTTATCTGTATCGCAATTCAAACCAGGCGTTGCATTCAGGGAGTTTCTTCTTTGGTTATTATTTTTTCTTTTTGTGACAAAGACAGAGAGAGACTGAGAGAGAGGCAGATAGGGCCAGACAGACAGGAAGGGAGAGAGATGAGAAGCATCAGCTCATAATTGCAGGCATCTTAGTTGTTCGTTGATTGCTTTCTCATATGTGCCTTGACTGGGGGGCTACAGCAGACTGAGTGACTCCTTGCTCAAACCAGATGAGCCTGCACTCAAGCTGGCGACCTTGGGGTTTTAAACCTGGGTCCTCGCATCCCAGTTCGACACTCTATCCACTGCGCCATCACCTGGTCAGGCTATTTTGGTTATTTTTTATCATGGCAAAAAACACATAACATAAAATTGATTATAGTGGCAACCCCCCCCCCCAAACACATAACATAAAAAAAGATTTGCCATCTTAATACTTCTTAAGTGCACGGTTCAGTAGTGTTACATATATTCACATTGTTGTGAAACAGCTCTCCAGAAATTTTCATCTTGTAAATCTGAAACTTTATATTTATTAAACCACCAATTCCCCTTCCCCATTTCTCCATCCTTTGATAGCCACCATTCCACTTTCTATTTCTATGAACTTGACTACTTCTGATAACTCATATAAATGAAATCATGCAATATTGGTCTTTTTGTGAAGGGTTTATGTAGCTTAATATGTCCCCAAAGTTTATTCATGCTGTAGCATATAACAAGATTACTTTCTTTCATAAGGCTGAATAATATTCCAATGTATATAGAAACAACATTTTCTCCATTCATTTATTTATTTATAAATACTTGTGTTGCCTCCAACTCTTTTTTTTTTTTTTTTTTTTTTTTAATAAGAGAGAGAGACAGACAGACAGACAGGGAGGGAGAGAGATGAGAAGCATCAACTCATAGTTGCAATACATTAGTTGTACATTTCTTTCTCATACGTGCCTTGACCTGGAGGCTCCAGTGAACCCTTGATTAAGCCAGTGACCTGGACTCAAGCCAGTGACCTTGGGCTTCAAGCCAGTGACCTTTGGGTTCAAGCTGGTGAGCCCACATTTAAGCCGGCGCCCTCAGGGTTTTGAACCTGGATGTTCAGCATCCCAGGCCAACGCTTTATCCCTTGGGCCACCAACTGGTCAGACAGCTTCCAACTCTTAGTTATTGTAAATAATGCTGCAATGAGCATAGGCATACATATTTTCTTTTGAATTAGTGTTTCTAGTCTTACGTTAAGTCTTTAATCCATTTTGAGTTTATTCTTGTATCTGGTGATCTACTTTAATTTTTTTGCATGTATCTGTCCAATTTTTCCAACACCATTTATTGAATAGACTGCCTTTACTCCACTGTAGGTTTTTGCCTCCTTTGTCATAGATTAATTGATCATATAGGCGTGGGTTTATTTCTGGACTTTCTATTCTGTTCTATTGATCTATATGCCTATTTTTATGCCAGTACCATGCTGTTTTGATTACTATAGCTTTGTAGTATAGGTTGATATCAACTAGCATGAAATCTTTAACTTTGTTTTTTCTCAAGATTCCAATGGTATTCTCCTTTCTATTTAATTAGTCCTGGTTATTTTGGGGTCTTTTGTTTCACAAACATTTTTGGACTATTTTTTTTTTAACTTCTATGAAATATACCATTGGCATCTTGACAGAAATGAAATTTATAGAGTGCTTTGGGAAGTATGAACATTTTAATGATGCAAATTCTTCCTACCCTATAACACAGTATATGCGTCCATTAATTTGTATCATCTTCAATTTCTTTCTTCAGTGTCTTACAATTTTAGAGTACTGGTCTTTCACCTCTTTGGATAAATTTATCTCTAAGGATTTTATTTTTTTGGATGCAGTTATAAATGGGATTTAATTTTTTTAGTTTCTCTTTCTGATAGTTCATTATTGGTGTATACAAATGCAAACAATTTCTGAATATTTATTTTGTATCCTCCTATTTTATTGCATTCATTACACTGGGGAACTTTTTTTTCCCCATTTTCCATTACATGAGGTTTCAGAACTCTTTCTATATATTTCTGCATTGCTGATTTCAAATCTGAAATTTGTTTTTTGGTGCATGCTCTAGTTTTTATGCAATTTTAATTTCTTTTTGTTACAGTTAATGGCATGCATTGGTTTTTAAATTGGAGTTAAAGAGCAACAACTCTTGGATTGAACATAACCACAAGGCAATTAATGTTTTACAAACATCACTTTTACATAATTGTAGTTGTTTTTAAAAGTAAAAAATTATTATCTGATAAAAAACACCCTCTTATTTTGTTTTAAGATTGAATTATGCCTGACCTGTGGTGGCGCAGTGGATAAAAGTGTCGACCTGGAAATGCTGAGGTTGCCGGTTCAAAACCCTGGGCTTGCCTGGTCAAGGCACATATGGGAGTTGATGCTTCCTGCTCCTCCCTCCCCCTTCTCTCTCTCTCTCTCTCTCTCTCTCTCTCTCTCTCACTCACTCTCTCTCCTCTCTAAAAATTAAAAAAAAAACCGTAAGATTGAATTATGGCTTCTTCAAGTAGGCATAAATGTAAGAATAGTCCTGACACCTTCTGTTATATATGTGGCTATTACATACTTCAATGTCAAAGGCTCAATATTTCATCATTTGTGACACGTGTATATATTGCCTATTTTCAAGTTCCCCTTGGCGATCAAGACAAGAATTGGGCTCCTCATATTGTGCGTCATAATTGTGAGGAAGTGCTTCGTGACTGGACAAAAGCAAAACGCAAAGGAATGCCTTTTGGAATTCCCATGGCTTTGCGTAAACCTAAGGACCACAGCAGTGACTGTTATTTCTGTCTGATCCATACAAAGGGCATCGGCAAGAAAAAACAGCATGTGATTGCATATCCTAATATTCCTTCAGCAATACAACCTATCCCACACTCTGAGACACTCCCGGTTCCAGTTTTCAATGGTTTTATTTCTTCTAAGGACAAAGAAAGTGAACATGGTGATCAAGTGTATTTTGATAAGATGCACGAGAAAATGGTTGTAGAATCTGAAGGGTCTTCTGATTCCAAGCAGTCATTAACCCCTCAGCAGTTTAGCCAACCTGAATTGAATGACTTAGTAAGAATGACATAAAAATTGTCCTCAACTTTCTGAAGTATGAGGAGCATAACTGGATCATTTGTGTGGGTCTTAAAATAGTAAATTTCCTGCTAGGACAACAGAGAGGTTTCACGAAGTATCCTTACTTTCTGTGTTTGTGGGACAGCCGAGCTCGGGAGAAACACTGGACACAGGAGTGGCTGAAACGTGAAGCTCTGGAAGTAGGGTTGCAAAATATTGTGAATGAACCTGTAGTTAATCGAGACAGGATCATTTTCCCCCCACTTCACATCAAACGGCTTAATGAAGCAGTTTGTTCAGGCTTTGAATAGAGGAAGTGAATGCTTTCAGCATATTATTTCTGCTTTTCTTGCCTAGTCTTTCGAGAAGATAAAAGCAGGTATATTCGATGGACCTCACATTTGAACCCTCATACGTGATGAAGAATTTGCCAGGAAGATAAATAAGGAGGAGAAAGTAGCATGGCAGTCTTTTGTGGCAGTTACAAAGAACTTCCTTGGCAACAAAAAAGCAGAAAACTATGAACTTCTGGTTCAAAGGATGCTGTTGGCTTTCTGTGAAATTGGATGTAACATGGGCGTTAAGATTCACTTCCTGAACAGTCACCTTGATAAGTTTCCCGAAAATCTTGGAGCTGTTAGTGATAAGTAGGCTACTGATGGAGCATCAAATGAGATTGTCCTCAACAAGTACACAAACACAAGAACTACAAATGCAAATTTTTGCCTGAATAGAATTTAAATAAGTTTTGCGCAAATTTTATGATTAAAATAAATGTTTTAATATGTTCTATTTTGAAACTGTAGACAAATTCTGATGCAATCATATCTTTTAGTGTATTTACTGCATTATGTAAATTATTATATTTTCACAAGATGATGCCCAAGAAGACATTCTACTTCATTATGTTAAACTAAATATTGAAAATATCACAATAAGATGAAAACCTAAAATCTTGAATTGCAAAAAAAACTGTAGCTTACAGAGAAAAACTAATGTCAGATTTGAGATCAGCACACTCGAATTAGGTTAGAACAAGTGTTTTTGTGGATGCAACAAAAATTTTGTTCCCCAGTGTTATCAGTTCTAGTAGGTTTTGGTGAAATTTTTAAGGTTCTCTATATACAGTATCATGTCATCTACAAATAATGAAACTTTTATTTCCTCCTGGATGCCCTTTATTTCTTCTTGTCTGAGTGCTTTGCTAAAACTTCCAGTACTATGTTGAAGAAGAGTGGGAAAAGTGGACATCCACGTCTTGTTCCTGATCTTAAGGGGAACACTTTTATTTTTTCCCTATTGAGTATGATGTTAACTGTGCTTATTATGTTGAGGTATGTCCCATCTATTATCACTTTGCTGGGGATTTTTCTCATAAATGGATGGTGGATTTTGTCAAAAGCCCTTTATCTATCTATTGATATGATCAAATGATTATTATTCATCATTTTGTTTATGTGGTATATCACATTAATTGACTTGCATATATTGTACCAACCTTGCATCCCGGGAATAAATTCCACTTGATGGTGGCATATAAGCTTTTTAATGTATTGCTGATTTGGTTTGCTGATATTCTGTTGAGGAGTTTTGTGTTTATGTTCATCAAGGCTGTTGGCTTATAATTTTCTTTCTTTGCAGTGGCTATACATGACTTTGTAATTAAGATAATGCTCTCCTCGCAAAATGAGCTTGGGAATCTTCCTTTTACATTTTTTGGACAGTTTGAGAAGGATAGGTGTTAGTTCTGTGAATGTTTGGTAAAATTCTCCAGTAAGGCTCCCCAGTCTTGGACTTTTGTTTGTTAGGATTTTTTTTATTACTGCTTTAATTTCATTAGTGGTAATTGGTCTGTTCAGATTTTCTGTTTCTTCTTGATTTAGTTTTTGAAGATTCTATGATTCTATAAATTTATTCATTTTTTTTTGATTGTCCAAATTGTATGCATATAGTTTGGAATATTTTCTTACAATCCTTTGTATTTCTGTGGTATCTCAGTTGTTACTTCACTTTCATTTCTGAATTTATTTATTTGGGTCTTCTCTCTTTTTTTTCTTGATGAGTCAGTTAAAGGTTCATTAATTGTGTTTATCTTTTCAAAGAACCTGCTCTTGGTTTCATTGATCTTTTGTGTTCTTCTTTTAGACTCTATTTTATTTGTTTCCGCTCCGATCTTTATTATTTCCTTTCTTCTACTCACTTTGGGTTTTGTGTTTTGTTCTTTTTCTAGTTCCTTTAGGTATAAGGTTAGGTTGTTTACTTGATATTTTTCTTGCTTCTTTGTCTTTGAAAGTTAAGACTATTTTTGTTTCCAAAATATGACAGTTTAAAAATATTTTGGAAACAGAAGTTTGCAAGATTCTTGCAATCCTGGTAACTTCAACCAAATCCAGGATTCTTATTGCCATTTCTGCTTTATTTTTCTCAGTGTGATGAAAAATATGTACGCTACTAGCTAAAGCTTCATACAATTAGAAGATGAGAATGGTGCCATTCTTTGTAAGAAATGGCAGTTGTTATTATCAGATGCAAAGTTATGGTTCAGAGAGACCAGGGGGCTGGAGGATGACTAGAGTTAATAGATTTGTTTGCGTTTTTTTAGTAGTTGTAGGAGCACACATGTGGAAAGTAAAGTGTGCCAGTGCCTGTTGATAGTGACTTTTTATTGTCAATGCACATTCATTTTATTTTATTTGTTTCTTATAACACATTCTTTGTTTTTTTTCTTTTAATTTGTAATTGAATTGACATTGATTAATTATATAGGTTTCAGGTATACAATTCTATAATACATCACTTGCATTTTTTGAGCTTTTATTTTGTTTTTCTTTTTTTTTTTTTCATTTTTCTGAAGCTGGAAACGGGGAGAGACAGTCAGACAGACTCCCGCATGCGCCCGACCGGGATCCACCCGGCACGCCCACCAGGGGCAATGCTCTGCCCACCAGGGGGCGATGCTCTGCCCCTCTGGGGCGTCGCCATATTGCGACCAGAGCCACTCTAGCGCCTGGGGCAGAGGCCACAGAGCCATCCCCAGCGCCCGGGCCATCTTTGCTCCAATGGAGCCTTGGCTGCGGGAGGGGAAGAGAGAGACAGAGAGGAAAGCGCGGCGGAGGGGTGGAGAAGCAAATGGGCGCTTCTCCTGTGTGCCCTGGCCGGGAATCGAAGCATTTTTTGAGCTTTTAAATAATTTTTTATTTTCTAATTACAGTTGACATAAAATATTATATTAGTTTCAGGGGTACAACCCAGTGATTAGACATTATATAACTTACTAAGTGATCATCCTGATAAGTCTCACACTCATCTGACACCATACATAGTCGTTAGTATATTATTAACTATATTACTTATGATGTACTTTTTTTTTTTTTTTAAAGATTTTCTTTATTGATTTTACAGAGAGAAGGGGGGTGGAGTGAGAAGCATCAACTCATAGTTGCTTCACTTTAGTTGTTCATTGATTAGCTGTCATATGTGACTTGACCAAGCAAGCCTGGAGTTTTGAACCAGCAACCTCAGCATTCCAGGTCGATGCTTTATCCATCCACTGCACCACCATAGGCTGGGCCACTATGTTGTATTTTCCATCCATCCCCATGATTATTCTGTAACAACCAACCTCTACTTCTTAATACCGTAACCTCTTTCACACATCCCTCCAACCTCCTTCCAATCTGGCAACCATCAAAATATTCTCTATATCTGAGTCTGTTTCTGTTCTACTGGTTTTATTTTGTTTTGTTTATTTTGTGTTTTTTTTTTTTTAGATTCAATTGTTGATAGATATGTATTTATATTACCATTTTATTGTTCATATTTTTTATCTTTTTGTTCTTATTCTTTTTTTTGTTGTTTGTTTGTTTGTTTGTTTTTTGTATTATTCTGAAGCTGGAAACGGGGAGAGACAGTCAGACAGACTCCCGCATGTGCCCGACCGGGATCCACCCGGCATGCCCACTAGGGGCGACGCTCTGCCCACCAGGGGGCGATGCTCTGCCCCTCCGGGGCGTTGCTCTGCCGCGACCAGAGCCACTCTAGTGCCTGGGGCAGAGGCCAAGGAGCCATCCCCAGCGCCCGGGCCATCTTTGCTCCAATGGAGCCCTGGCTGCGGGAGGGGAAGAGAGAGACAGAGAGGAAGGAGGGGATGGGGGTAGAGAAGCAAATGGGCGCTTCTCCTATGTGCCCTGGCTGGGAATCGAACCCGGTTCCCCTGCACGCCAGGCCGACGCTCTACCCCTGAGCCAACTGGCCAGGGCTGTTCTTATTCTTAAAGAAGACCGTTTACATTTCCTATAATACTGGCTTTGTGTTGATGAACTCCTTTAGCTTTTTCTTGTCTAGGAAGCTCTTTATATGTCCTTTGATTCGAAATGATAGAATCATTAGAATCATCATTCATTTGCTGGGTAGAGTTATCTTGGTTATAGGTCCTTACCTTTTTTTTTTTTTTTTTTTTTGCTTTGAATATGTCTTGCCACTCCCTCTGGCCTGAAAATTTTCTGTTGAGAAATCAGCTGACAGTCTTAGGGGAACTCCCTTGTAGGCAACTAACTGGTTTTCCCTTGCTGCTTTTAGGATGATCTCTTTGTCTTTAACCATTTGCATTTTAATTATGAAGTGTCTTGGTGTGGACCACTTTGGGTTCATCTTATTTAGGATTCTCTCTGTTGCTTGGACTTGAATGTCTGTTTTCTTCACTAGGTTAGGGAAGTTTTTCGTCATCATTTTTTTTCAAGTAAGTTTTCAATTTCTTGCTCTCTCTCTCTTCTCCTTCCAGCAGCCCTATGATGAAAATGTTGGTATACCTGAAGTTGCCCCAGAAGCTCCTTATACTATCTTCACTTTAAAAAAAATTTTTTTTGGTGTTTTGATTGGGTGCTTTTTGTTTCCTTATATTCCAAATTGATGATTTGCGTCTCAGTTTCATCTACTCTATTGTTGATTCCCTATAATTCTTCATTTCAGTTAGTGTATCCTTCATTTCTTTTTTTTTTCTTAAGTGAGAGGAGGGGAGATAGAGAGATAGACTCCTACATGCCCCACAACTGTGACCCACCCAGCATCCCCCATCTGGAGCTGATGCTTGAATTACCTTAGCTATCCTGAGGCTGACACTTGGACAAACCAAGCTATCCTCAGTGCCCAGGGCCAACACTCAAACCAATTGAGCCACTGACTGTGAGAGGGGAAGAGAGAAAGAAATGAGCGGGGGGGAGAGAAGCAGATGGTCACTTCTCATGTGTGTTCTGACCAGGGATTAAACCCAGGACTTCTGCATGCCAGGCTGATGCTCTATACAGTGAGCCAACTGACCAGGGCCTATTCATTTCTGACTGGTTCTTTTTTATATTTTTTATGTCCTTACTAAATTCTTTGAGCATTCTTATAACAATTGTTTTGATCTTTGTACCTGATAGTTTGCTCCCATTTCATTTAGTTCTTTTTCTGGATATTTCTCCTGTTCTTTTATTTGGGAACTGTTTCTTTGTCTCTGCATTTTGGCTGCTTCCCTATATTTGTGTCTATGTATTAGGTAGAGGTGCTATGTCTCCCAGACTTAGTAAGGTGGTCTTGTGTAATAGGTGTCCTTATTAAGGCCCAGTGGCACAGCTCATCCAGTCACCTAAGCTGGGCACTCCAGGTGTACTCCTCTGTGGGCTGTGTGCACTGTCCTGTTGTAGTTGAGCCTTGATTGCTGTTGCTGTCACTGGGAGGTATTGACGCCCAAGCCTATTGACTGTGAGGACTGGTTGTGACTACAGCAGAGGAGGTGTTGCACAGAAGTTGACCCTACAGAGTATGACTTGTTTCAGTGGGGCTTTGGTGCTCACTGAGTCTGCCCTTTGAGTGTGTTGCTCGTGGAGGTGGTGGGGTTGTAATCCAGTGTGGTCTGAAGCTGTCTACTGGGTATACTGGTTCTGAGACCTCCTGCGAAGTGCGAGGTTAACCATCACCCATGCCCTGCCTGAGACCACCTGGCACAAGCTACAGAGTGATATGCAGATGGCTGCTACGTGTTCTGGGCTTGGAGGTATCCAGGAGAGGCCAAGCTGTGAACCAAGGCCAGCTGCTGCTAGTGCTGGGTCTAGGGCCACTTAGCAAGAGGTATGGAGTATGCAGAGGCCAGATGTTGCTTGTTTGAGAGATGCTAGGAAAATCTGAAGTGTGAGGTAAGAGAGGCCATCTGTATGGAAAATCCACTGGAAACAGCTTGGATGGGCCCACAAGTTAGGTGGGGAGGAGTCTTAGGAAATCACCTGAGTAGGGTGAACAATAGCTTTTGCCAGCACTTTTATCTAGCAGAAAGTTGACCCCAGCTCTTGTCCTGATGTCAGACAATCCAGTTCCTTCTGTATGTCCCTGATTTCTTTCAAGGTGCTGCACCAGTGCTAGAGCTCAGAGGCAGTGAGTCTGAGTATGTCTGTGCATAGGCCCTTTAAGAGAGCTTCCTGGAACTCCCACAGCTGTCTCACTCAGCCATAAACCCCACTGGGTTTTACAGACAGAAGTTATGGGGGTTTCTCTTCCTGGCACCAGAACCCTGTGCTGGGAGGCCTGGCATGGGGCTGGGACCCCTTGCTCCTCAGAGTGCAAGATATCAACTTGATTTTAAACTGTGACCTGTGGGTGTGGCACTAGCCTGTTTCTTGCCTCCACCCCTCCTACTGACACAGGATAGCAAGAAGCTAGGAAAATTCTTTGGCAAGTAGAATGGGGAAACTGATATAGATAGTTGAATAAACTGGCTTAGCAATTTACAGCCAGATGCAGAGTGCCACTTCCTTAGAGATGACATCTAGACCTCAGTTGTGTTTGGTTCCAGGACCTGGTGAGTGATCCTGGGACTGACTGTAATGGCTGATGGTCCCTTGCCTTGGGTCCAGCTGATCAGTGTAGATTGAGGCCCTGGGGGAGCATACTTGGAAAAGCTGGTGAATATTCTATTGAAATACTTTTTTAAACTCCCAGTTTTTTTTTATTATTATTAAATTTAATGCAGTGACATAGATAAATCAAGGTACATATGTTGAGAGAAAACATCTCTAGATTATTTTGACATTTGATTATGCTGCATACCCCTCACACAAAGTCAAATTGTCTTCCGCCACCTTCTATCTGGTTTTCTTTGTGTCCCTCCCCTCCCCCACACCCCCTCTCCTTCCTCGGCCCATTCCCCCCACCACCACCCCCATTACCATCACATTCTTGTCCATGTCTCTGAGTCTCATCTTTATGTCCCATCTATGTATGGATTCATATAGTTCTTAGTTTTTTCTGATTTACTTATTTCACTCCGTATAATGTTATCAAGATCCATCCATGTTATTGTAAATGATCCGATGTCATCATTTCTTATGGCTGAGTAGTATTTGATAGTATATACCAAAGCTTTTTAATCCACTCGTCCTCTGACGGACACTTGGGCTGTTTCCAGATCTTCGCTATTGTGAACAATGCTATCATAAACATGGGGGTGCATTTTTCCTTTTGGAACTGTTCTATGGTGTTCTTGGGGTATATTCCTAAAAATGGGATAGCTGGGTCAAAAGGCAGTTTGATTTTCAATTTTTTGAGAAATCTCCATACTGTTTTCCACAGAGGCTGCACCAGTCTGCATTCCCACCAGCAGTGCAGGAGGGTTCCTTTTTCTCCACATCCTTGCCAGCACTTATTCTGTGTTGTTTTGTTGATGAGCGCCATTCTAACTGGTGTGAGGTGATATCTCATTGTGGTTTTAATTTGCATTTCTCTACTGATTAGTGATGTTGAATATTTTTTCATATGCTTATTGGCCATCTGTATGGCCTCTTTGGAGAAGTGTCTATTCATTTCTTTTCCCCATTTTTTGATTGGATTGTTTGTCTTCCTGGTGTTGAGATTTACAAGTTCTTTATAAATTTTGGTTATTAACCCCTTATCAGACGTTCTGTCAAATATGGTCTCGCATTGTGTAGTTTGTCTTTTTATTCTGTTCTTATTGTCTTTAGCTGTGCAAAAGCTTATTAGTTTGATATAGTCCCATTTGTTTATCCTGTCTTTTATTTCACTTGTCCGTGGAGATAAATCAGCAAATATATTGCTGCAAGAGATGTCGGAGAGCTTACTGCCTATGTTTCTTCTAAGATGCTTATGGTTTCACGGCTTACATTTAAGTGTTTTATCCATTTTGAGTTTATTTTTGTGAGTGGTGTAAGTTGGTGGTCTAGTTTCATTTTTTTTGCAGGTAGCTGTCCAATTTTCCCAACACCATTTATTAAAGAGGCTGTCTTTACTCTATTGTATGCCCTTACCTCCTTTGTCAAATATCAGTTGTCCATAGAACTGTGGGTTTATTTCTGGGTTCTCTGTTCTGTTACATCGATCTATATGCCTGTTCTTATGCCAGTACCAGGCTGTTTTGAGTACAATGGCCTCATAGTATAATTTGATATCAGGAAGTGTGATACCTCCCACTTTATTCTTCGTTTTTAGGATTGCTGAGGCTATTCATGTTTTTTTTTTTTTTTTTTTTTTTTTTTTTTTTTTTTTTTGTTCCATATAAATTTTTGGAATATGTGATCTGTATCTTTAAAGTATGTCATTGGTATTTTAATTGGTATTGCATTAAATTTATAGATTGCTTCGGGTAATATAGACATCTTAATGATGTTTATTCTTCCTAACAATGAGCATGGTATATGCTTCCACTTGTTTGTATCTTCCTTGATTTCTTTTATCAATGTTTTATAATTTTCTGAGTACAAGTCTTTAATCTCCTTGGTTAAATTTACTTCTAGGTAAATTTATTATTTTGGTTGTAATAGTGAAGGGGATTGTTTCTTTAATTTCTCTTTCTGACTGTTCATTGTTGGTGTATAAAATTGCCTCTGATTTCTGAGTATTAATTTTATATGCTGCCACCTTGCTGAATTCATTTATCAGGTCCAGTAGTTTTTTGATGAGACTTTAGGGTTTTCTATATACAGTATCATATCATCTGCAAATAATGATAGTTTTACTTCTTCTTTTCCAACTTGAATGCCTTTTATTTCTTCTTCTTGTCTGATTACTGTGGCTAGGACTTCCAGGACTATGTTGAATAAGAGTGGTGAAAGGGGGCACTCCTGCCTTGTTCCTGATCTTAAGGGTATTGCTTTTAATCTTTGCCCATTGAGTATGATGTTGGCTGTGGGTTTCTCATAGATGGCTTTTATCGTGTTGAGGTATTCCCACTTTGCTGAGAGTTTTGATCATAAACGGGTGCTGGATTTTCTCAAATGCTTTTTCTGCATCTATTAAAATTATCATGTGGTTTTTCTCCTTCCTTTTGTTTATGTGATGAATCACATTGATTGATTTGCAAATATTATACCAGCCTTGCCTCCCAAGAATAAATTCCACTTGATCATGATGTATGATTTTTTCCATATATTGTTGGATCCGGTTTGCTAATATTTTGTTGAGGATTTTAGCATCTATATTCATCAGGGATATTGGCCTATAATTTTCTTTCTTTGTGTTCTCTTTGCCTGGTTTTAGAATCAGAATTATGCTCGCCTCATAAAAGGAGCTTGGAAGTCTTCCTTCCTCTCGAATTTTTTGAAATAGCTTGAGAAGAATAGGAGTTAGTTCTTCTTTGAATATTTGGTAGAATTCACTTGTGAAGCCATCAGGCCCTGGACTTTTCTTTGTTGGGAGTTTTTTGATAACTGTTTCGATCTCATTTGGTGTAATCGGTCTGTTTAGGTTTTCTGCTTCTTCCAGATTGATTTTTGGAAGATTGTATGTTTCAAGGAATTTGTCCATTTCATCTAGGTTATCTAGTTTTTTGGCATACAGTTCTTCATAGTATTTTCTTACAATAATTTGTATTTCTGTTGTGTCAGTTGTTATTTCTCCACTCTCATTTCTAATTTTATGTATTTGAGTCCTCTCTCTTTTTTTCTTGGTGAGTCTAGTTAAAGGTTCATTGATTTTGTTTACCTTTTTAAAGATCAAGCTCCTAGTTTCATTGATCCTTTGCATTGTTTCTTTAGCCTCTATGTCATTTATTTCTGCTCTAATCTTTATTATTTCCTTCCTTCTACTACATTTGGGCTTTACTTGCTATTCTTTTTCTAGTTCTTTTAGATGCAGGGTTAAGTTGTTTATTTGATCTTTTTCTAGCTTCTTAAAGCATGCCTGTAGTGTTATGAACTTCCCTCTCAGTACTGCTTTCGCTCTGTCCCATAAATTTTGAGTTGTTGTATGCTCATTGTCATTCGTTTCTAGGAACCTTTTAATTTCTTCTTTGATCTCATTGTTAACCCATTTGTTATTTAACAACCTGCTTTTTAGTTTCCATGTGTTTGAGAGTTTTCGAGCTTTTCTGTTGTGGTTGATTTCTAGTTTCATGCCATTGTGATCAGAGAAAGTGCTTGATATGATTTCAATCTTCTTAAATTTGTTGAGACCACTTTTGTGCCCTAACATGTGGTCTATCCTAGAGAATGTACCATGAGCACTTGAAAAGAATGTATATTCTGCTGCTTTAAGGTGAAAGGTTCTGAAGATATCTATTAAATTGAGTTGATCTAGTATGTTCTTTAAGTCTGCTGTTCCTTTGTTAATTTTCTTTCTTGAGGATCTATCTAGTGATGTTAGTGGGGTATTGAAATCCCCTACTATTATAGTATTGCTGTTGATCTCACCCTTTATATCCATCAAAGTCTGCTTTATATATTTAGGTGCTCCTATATTAGGTGCATAGATATTTATGATGGTTATATCTTCCTGTTGGATTACTCCCTTTATCATTATGTAGTGTCCTTCTTTATGTCTTACTATAGTCTTTGTTTTAAAGTCCATTTTGTCTGATATAAGTATTGCTACCCCAGCTTTTTATTCATTGCCATTTGCATAACCTATTTTTTTCATCCTTTTACCTTAAATCTATGTGCAACTTTTGTTTAAATGTGTGTCTCTTGTAGACAGCATATGTACGGGTCCTGTTTTCTTATCCATGCAGCTACCCTATAACTTTTGAATGGATCATTTAATCCATTTACATTTAAGGTTATTATTGATATATAGTTGTTTATTGCCATTTTATTCTTTAAAGCTGTATTCCTCTTTCGCTATATTCTTTCCCCACTTTGATCTCTTTACAACAGGCCCCCTAACATTTCCTGCAGCATTGGTTTGGTTGTAATGAATTCCTCGAGTTTTTTTTTTATCTGGGAAACTTTTTATTCCTCCTTCAATTTTAAATGATAGCCTTGCTGGAAAATGTAGTCTTGGTTGTAGGTTCTTGTTCTGCATTACTTTGAATATTTCTTGCCATTCCCTTCTGGCCTCAAGTGTTTCTGTTGAGAAGTCGGATGTCATCCTTATGGGGGCTCCTTTGTAGGTGATAGCTTTTTTTCTCTTGTAGCTTTTTATATTTTCTCTTTGTCACTTATCTTTGGTATTTTAATTATGATGTGTCTTGGTGTAAATTTCTTTGGGTTTCTCTTTAATGGAGTTCTCTGTGCTTCTTGAACTTGTGAGAGTTTCTCCTGCATTAATTTAGGTAAGTTTTCAGCTATGATATGATTGAACAAAGTCTCTATCCCTTGTTCTTTCTCTTATTCTTCAGGAACCCCTATGATGCAGATGTTATTTCTCTTCATGTTGTCACAGAGCTCTCCAAGAGTTTTCTCAGACTTTTTGAGTCTCTTTTCTTTTTTCTTCTCTGCTTGCTTGCCTTCATTCAAGTTGTCCTCCAGCTCACTGATTCGGTCCTCAGCTCTATTCATTCTGGTTTTTTTTTTTTTTTTTGTATTTTCCTGAAGTTGGAAATGGGGAGGCAGTCAGATCGACTCCTGCATGCGCCTGACCGGGATCTACCCGGCATGCCCACCAGGGGGCGATGCTCTGCCCATCTGGGGCATTGCTCTGTTTGAACCAGAGCCATTCTGGCGCCTGAGGCAGAGGCCATAGAGCCATCCTCAGTGCCTGGGCCATCTTGCTCCAATGGAGCCTTGGCTGCGGGAGGGGAAGAGACAGAGAGGAAGGAGAGAGGGAGGGGTGGAGAAGCAGATGGGTGCTTCTCCTGTGTGCCCTGGCTGAGAATCAAACCCGGGATTCCTGCACGCCAGGCCGACGCTCTACCACTGAGCCAACCGGCCAGGGCTATCAATTCTGCTTTTAATTCTTTCCATTGTGGTCTTCATTTCTGATATTGTATTTGTCATCTCTGACTGATTCTTTTTTAATATTTCAATATCCTTTTTTATATTTGCTATTTTTTTATTTAGGTGTTCGTAATGACCATCCATTGTTGTTCTAAGATCCCTAAGCATCGTTACAATCATTATTTTGAACGCCGCATCCGGAAGTTTGGTTATTTCCATATCACTCAGTTCATCTCCTGAAGGTTTCTCTTGTAGTTTCATTTGGATTGCACTTCTCTGTCTTCTCATTATGTCTGTGTGTTTGGGTGTTTTGTTTGTAGAGCTGGTTGAGTCTAGCTTTGGTGTTGTCTGTCTCCAGTTTTCAATTGTGCTATTTCTAGGTCTTCTTGGGTTGGCATCAGCTATTATTTGTAATCCACTTTTGGATTTGGGCCACTTTGAAGTCTTGATTTGTTTGTTTTCTTAATAGGTGATAGTCTTGTTTACTGATCTCAGCAGGGGGCTTATTTGAAACTGTATCCAGGAATGTGGTAGGTGTAACCTGAGACTCTGAAGGCCTCTTTTACCAGTTAATCTCTCTGGGGGCAGGGTGTTTTCTCAGCTTCATTAGGGGAGGTGTATCTCAGATCTTCATGGAGACCTGAGTTACTGGCCCTCCTCCCCACTTCTTGTTTTCAGCTGTGTCTTTTTGCACTGATTGAAACTGGAGAGATGTCTGGAGATCTGTGACCCAGAAGCAATTTAGTCTTTTGTTTTGTGGAAGGATCAGCCCCTCCCCCAGCTATTGCTGCCTCCAGCACTGGATGAGTCAGCTTCTCAGGTCGTCACCTGCATTCCTCTGCCCCTCACTGTCTGTCCCTCTCTCTCCCCTTTCCTCTTGGAAGACAATCCAGCCCTTTCAACACACCTCACTCCCTGGTCGACAGGCAAGTGGCTGTGAGCAGTATTTTCTGCTCTTTTCCCTGGAGTGAGAACCCCTCTGGGCTCTCAGCCTCACCCTCCCTCTGTTCCTGTAAGCAGGGGAGATTTAGGCACTCCCTACCAGGTTTGTTGTAGCTTCTTCTCTGCTCCTTGGTTTTTTTTTTATAGATTTTTTTTTTTTTTACAGAGACAGAGAGAGAGAGTCAGAGAGAGGGATAGACAGGGACAGACAGACAGGAACGGAGAGATGAGAAGCATCAATCATTAGTTTTTTGTTGTGCGTTGCAACACCTTAATTGTTCATTGATTGCCTTCTCATATGTGCCTTGACCGCGGGCCTTCAGCAGACCACGTAACCCCTTGCTCGAGCCAGCGACCTTGGGCTCAAGCTGGTGAGCTTTTGCTCAAACCAGATGAGCCCTCGCTCAAGCTGGCAACCTTGGGGTCTCGAACCTGGGTTTTCTGCATCCCATTCCAATGCT
This sequence comes from Saccopteryx leptura, assembly GCF_036850995.1. Taxonomy (NCBI): domain Eukaryota; kingdom Metazoa; phylum Chordata; class Mammalia; order Chiroptera; family Emballonuridae; genus Saccopteryx; species Saccopteryx leptura. The sequence goes on along the minus strand of NC_089516.1, from coordinate 65,254,764 downwards.
CTATCCACTGCGCCACTGCCTGGTCAGGCACTCCTTGGTTTTTTAGAGCTGTTCTTGTATTTCAGAGTTGGTTTTTCACACTGATTGTTCCTAAATTAATTTGTATTCCAGTTTGGTGGTGAGAGCTGGGAGTTTGTGCGTCTGCCTACTCCACTGCCATCTTCAGGTCTTCTAAACTCCCAGTTTTTAAAAACTCTCAAAACAAAAGGCTCAGCATGCTCTTCCTTCTGGGAGCATGTGTATGACTTTCCCTGTCCTTCTCCCTTCTCCATCCCCTCTTCTCCTCACCACAGGTGTGCATTTCTTAAACTCTAACAATCCTCCTGAGACTTGTAAACAGGGAAGCAGTGGCAGCTTATCCTGGGCTAACACCCTGAACTTGTCTCAAAGGTCCCTCTTTCTCCACACATTTCTTTTCCATGAAGTTTCTAGAGAGCCAAGGCAGCCCCACCTAGGCTCTTTCCTGTTGCTTCTTCTATTTTAGGCCTTTCTTTGTTTCACTGTCACCAGCTTTAATAAACTTGCTCTCACGATCACCTGGATTTGTATTGTAAAATTTTTCCTGCACAAAGTCAAGAACTTACATGTTACTTGCTGGTCCAAGGCAGACCTGAAGGGCTAGGTCCCCATCCTTAGTTGTAGGAAATCCATTCAGCCAGATTTTGGTGGTTCTGAATTTTAATTGTTCTGTAGTTTAGTTGTAATTTTTATGTTGTTTTGGGAGGATTCAAGTACTGTGTTTACTTACCAGAAGTTTTATGAGTTTCCATCATCAGTATATTGTATTGTGTGTTCACCACCCCAAGTCAAACCTTTTCCATCACCATTTATCTCTCTTTCATTCTCTTCTACCTCTCCCACCCCCCTTTCCCTCTGTTAATCACCATACTGTTGTCTTTGAAGATTTTTCCCCTTTGTTTAATCCCTTCATCTTTTTCACACAGGCTACTGACCCCACTCCCCTCTGATTTTCTTCTTACAACTTTGTTCTTCTTTTAAGATTGCTGTTGCTATTTGAGTTTTTTTTTTGTGTGTGTGTGTGTGTGTGTGATTTCATATAAATTTTTGGAATTTTTGTTCAGTTCTGTGAAATATGCCATTGGTATCTTTTTTTAATTTTTTTTTATGGAAGACAGTCTGCTTTATTTAATCTATTGATTTAAATGTTACTTCCATCCAAAAACATTCTCATAGAAACTCCCAGAATATTGTTTGACCACATCTCTGGACATCTCATGGTAAAGTTAAGTAGACACATAAAATTAACCATCATGTAGTGCTTGTGAATAAATTTGGTTTGGTCTAAATTTATATTTCTCTCCTCCACCCCACCCATGGAACTAAATGAGAGTAAAAAGAGAGTGGAGGAAAAAGCTAGGATATAGACTCAACAAGATTTAATGACCTTATTGGTCACCATTTATATTATGACATACATTCTATAGGGTCCCAGGGATTGGCAAGTCACACCTCCTAACTAGCAAGAAAGATAACTTTCCCTTTAACTAGCTTATCTTTGCATTGTCAGCTTACCCTTGATTTTTGGTACTGAGATGAATAGATGACAGAACTAGGAAAGGATGCTATTGTCACCTGTCTCATTATTTTGATAAGATAGCAGCTCAGACTCTACTTCCTTTCTCTATATTTATTTTTTTCCTGATTATTTAAAAATTAATTTTACTAGGGAGACATCAATAAATCAGGGTACATATGTTCAAAGATACATGTCCAGGTTATTTTGTCAATCAATTATGTTGCATACCTATCACCCAAAGTCAGATTGTCTTCCGTCACCTTCTATCTAGTTTTTTTTGTGCCCCTCCCCTCCCCATTTTCCTCTCCCTCTTCCCCCCCATAACCACCACACTCTTATCAATGTCTCTTAGTCTCATTTTTATGTCCCACCTACATATGGAATAATACAGTTCTTGTTTTTTTCTGATTTACTTATTTCACTTCGTATAATGTTATCAAGATCCCACCATTTTGTTGTAAATGATCCGATGTCATCATTTCTTATGGCTGAGTAGTATTCCATAGTGTATATGTGCCACATCTTCTTTATCCAGTCTTCTATTGAAGGGCTTTTTGGTTGTTTCCATGTCTTGGCCACTGTGAAAAATGCTGCAATGAACATGGGGCTGCATGTGTCTTTACATATCAATGTTTCTGAGTTTTGGGGGTATATACTCAGTAGAGGGATTGCTGGGTCATAAGGTAGATTTATTTTCAGTTTTTTGAGGAACCACCATACTTTCTTCCATAATGGTTGTACTACTTTACATTCCCACCAACAATGAATGAGGGTTCCTTTTTCTCCACAGCGTCTCCAACATTTGCTATTACCTGTCTTGTTAATAATAGCTAATCTAACAGGTGTGAAGTGATATCTCATTGCAGTTTTGATTTGCATTTCTCTAATAACTAATGAAGATGAACATCTTTTCATATATCTGTTAGCCATTTGTATTTCTTCCTGGGAGCAGTGTGTGTTCATGTCCCCTTCCCATTTTTTTTATTGGATTGTTTGTTTGTTGTTGAGTTTTATGAGTTCTTTGTATATTTTGGATATTAGGCCCTTATCTGAGCTGTTGTTTGAAAATATCATTTCCTATTTAGTTGGCTGTCTGTTTATTTTGTTGTCAGTTTCTCTTGCTGAGCAAAAACTTCTTAGTCTGATGTAGTCCCATTCATTTATTTTTGCCTTCACTTCCCTTGCCTTTGGAGTCAAATTCATAAAATGCTCTTTAAAACCAAGGTCCATGAGCTTAGAATCTATGTCTTTTTCTATGTACTTTACTGTTTCAGGTCTTATATTTAGGCCTTTGATGCATTTTGAATTAATTTTAGTACAAGGGGACAAATTGTAATCAAATTTCATTCTTTTGCATGTGGCTTTCCAGTTTTCCCAGCACCATTTGTTGAAGAGGCTTTCTTTTCTCCATTGTGTGTTGTTGGCCCCTTTATCAAAAATTATTTGATCATATATATGTGGTTTTATTTCTGGACTTTCTATTCTGTTCCATTGGTCTGAGTGTCTATTTTTCTGCCAATACCATGCTGTTTTGATTGTCGTGGCTTTATAATATAGTTTGAAGTCAGGTATTGTAATGCCCCCAGCTTTGTTCTTTTTCTTTAGGATTGCTTTGGCTATTCAGGGTTTTTTATAGTTTCATATAAATCTGATGATTTTTTGTTCCATTTCTTTAAAAAATGTCATTGGAATTTTGATGGGAATTGCATTAAATTTGTATATTGCTTTGGGTAATATGGCCATCTTGGTTATATTTATTCTTTCTATCCAAGAACAAAGAATATTCTTTCATCTCAGTGTATCTTTTTCTATTTCCCTTAATGGTTTGTAGTTTTCATTATATAAGTCCTTTATATTCTTTGTTATGTTTATTCCTAGGTATTTTATTTTTTTTGTTGCAATCATGAAGGGGATTATTTTTTTGAGTTTGTTCTCAAATGTTTCATTGTTGGCATATAGAAAGGCTATGGACTTTTGTATGTTAATTTTATATCCTGTGACTTTACTGTATTGGCTTATTGTTTCTAGTAGTCTTTTTGTAGATTCTTTGGGGTTTTCGATGTATAGGATCATCTCATCTGCAAAAAGTGATACCTTTACTTCTTCTTTTCTGATATGGATGGCTTTTATTTCTTTGTCTTGTCTGATTGCTCTGGCTAGAACCTTTAGCGCCACATTAAATAAGAGTGGAATAAGACAACCCTGTCTTGTTCCTGATTTAAGTGGGAAAGTCTTCAGTTTTGTGCCATTTAATATGATGTTAGCTGATGGTTTATCATATATGGCCTTTATCATGTTGAGATATTTTCCTTCTATACCCATTTTGTTGAGAGTCTTAAACATAAAATTGTGTTGTATTTTATCAAATGCCTTTTCTGCATCTATTGATAGGATTATGTGGTTTTTGTTCTTTGTTTTTATGATATGGTGTATTACATTAACCGTTCTACGTATGTTGAACCATCTTTGAGATTCTGGGATGAATCCCACTTGATTGTGATGTATCATTTTTTTAATATGTTGTTGTTTTCAATTTGCTAGTATTTTGTTTAGTATTTTAGCATCTGTATTCATTAGAGATATGGTCTGTAGTTTTCTTTCTTTGTGCCATCCTTGCTCGGTTTCGGTATGAGGGTTATGTTTACCTCATAAAATGTGTTTAGAAGTATTGCTTCTTCTTTTTTTTGGAAGACTTTGAGTAGAATAGGAACCAAGTCTTCTTTGAATGTTTGATATAATTCACTAGTATTACCGTCTGGGCCTGGCATTTTATTTTTGGGGAGGTTTTTAATAGTTTTTTCTATTTCTTCCCTTATAATTGGTCTGTTTAGGCTTTCTACTTCTTCTTGACTCAGTCTAGGAAGGTTGTATTGTTCTAGGAATTTATTCATTTCTTCTAGATTGTTGAATTTAGTGGAATAAAGTTTTTCATAGTATTCTACAATAATTCTTTGTATATCTATGATGTCTGTGGTGATTTCTCCTCTTTCATTTTGGATTTTCTTTATCTGAGTTCTTTCTCTTTTTTTCTTGATAAGTCTTGCCAAGGGTTTGTCAATTTTATTGATCTTTTCAAAGAACCAGCTCCTTGTTCTATTAATTTTTTTATAGTTTCTATAGTTTTCTATAGTCTGTTCTCTATTTCATGTATTTCTGCTCTGATTTTTATTATCTCCTTTCTTCGGCTGATTTTGGGTTGTCTTTGTTCTTCTTTTTCCAGTTCCTTAAGGTGTGAAGTTAAGTGGTTCACTTGGGCTCTCTCTTGTTTGTTCATATAGGCCTGAAGTGATATGAACTTCCCTCTCATCACTGCTTTTGCTGCATCCCATAGATTCTGATATGTCATATTGTCATTTTCATTTGTCTGTATAAATCATTTGATCTCTGCGCTTATTTCTTCTTTGACCCATTCATTTTTTAAAAGTATGTTGTTTAGTTTTTACATTTTTGTGGGATTTTTTTCCTCTTTTTTGCAGTTGAATTCTAGTTTCAAGGCTTTATTATCAGAAAATATTCTTGGTACAACTTTGATTTTTCTGAATTTGCTGATGTTGTTTTTGTGGCCCAACATATGGTCAATTCTTGAGAATAATCCATGTACACTGGAGAAAAAATGTATACTTGTCACTTTGGGATGAAATGTCCTGTAGATGTCTATCATATCCAGGTGCTATAGTGTTTTGTTTAAGGCCAATATATTTTTATTGATTCTCTGTTTGGATGACCGATCTAGAACCGTCAGTGGTGTATTGAGGTCTCCAAGTATGATTGTATTTTTGTCAGTTTTTGTTTTAAGGTCAATAAGTAGCTTTCTTATATATTTTGGTGCTCTTTGGTTTGGTGCATATATATTAAGAATTGTTATGTCTTCTTGATTCAGCGTCCCCTTAATCATTATGAAATGACCATTTTTGTCTCTGAGAACTTTTGCTGTCTTGTAGTCAGCATTATCAGATACGAGTATTGCTACGCCTGCTTTTTTTTTATGTTATTTGCTTGGAGTATTGTTTTCCAGCCTTTCACTTTGAATTTGTTTTTATTCTTGTTGCTTAGATGAGTTTCTTGTAGGCAGCATACAGTTGATTTTCTTTTTTAATCCATTCTGCTACTCTGTGCCTTTTAATTGGTGACTTTAATCTGTTTACATTTAGTGTAATTAATGACACTTGTGAGTTCCCTATTGCCAGTTTATACATTGCTTTCTGTTAGTTTTGTGTCTTGTTTTATTCTTCTCTCTTTTTCCCTATCTTTTGATTTTGTTTGGTTGTATTCCATACATCTTTCCTCTGTTGCTATCTTTTTTAAATTATATGCTTCTTTGGTGGTTTTTTCAATTGTGGTTACCATTAAGTAATAAAAAGGGTTCCTACCCTGTTCATTGTAGTGCACTATCTTGTGAGTACTTTTGCACTCCTTCGTCCTTTGCTACTGTTAATCTCCGTCCTCTCCCCCCCTTTTTTTTGTTGTTGTCACAATTTAAATTTGGTTTTATTGTGTTCTTTGTGGAGCTTTTACTTGTGGTTTTGTTTTGTTTTGTTCTTTGTATCTGGTTGGAAAACCCCCTTTAGTAATTCCTGAAGTGGGGGTTTTCTGATGATAAATTCCCCCATCTTCTGTATCTGTAAATGTTTTTATTTCTCTTTTGTCTTTGAAGGATAGCTTTGATGAGTATAGTATATTCATGGCTGAATGTTCCTTTCTTTTAGGACTTTAAATATTGGGGTCCACTCTTTTCTAGCTTGTAGAGTTTCTGTTGAGAAATCTGATGATAATCTAATGGGCTTTCCTTTATATGTTGTATTCTTCTTTTCCCTGGCTGCCTTGAGAATTTTTTCTTTGTCATTGGTTTGTGCCAATTTCATTATGATGTGCCTTGGTGTAGGTTTGTTGGGATTAAGAAAACTCAGAGTTCTGTTTGCTTCTTGAATTTGAGGCTTTAGTTCTTTCCATAGGCTTGGGAAGTTCTCATCTATTATTTGTTTGAATATGTTCTCCATTCCATTTTCTCTCTCTTCTCCCTCTGATATACCTATTATTCTTATGTTATTCTTTTTGATGGAGTCAGACAATTCCTGTAGGGCTTTTCTCATTTTTTTTTTAAATTTTTGAGTCTCTTTCTTTTTCTCTCTGTTGTGCCTCAAGTTGCTTGTCTTCTATTTCACTAATCCTACCTTCTATCTGGCCTGTTCTGTTAGCTAAGCTTGTTACCTCGTTTTTCAGCTCGTAATTTGAGTTTTTCATCTCTGTTTGATTTGTTTTTATAGTTTTAATTTTCTTGGTAATATATTCTTTGTGTTCATTGAGTTGTTTTCTGAGCTCCCTAAATTGCCTTTCTGTGTTTTCTTGTATATCTCTTAGTATTTTTAGGATTTCAATTTTAAATTCTCTGTCATTTAGCTCCAAGGTTTCCAGTATATTACATCTTTTCTCCATAGATTTTTCCTCATCTATTTGTGCTACCTCTCTGTCTTTTGTGTCCATGATATTCGATTTCTTTTTCCTTAATGGCATCTGAGGGTGGTTTTGTTGATAGTATTAATGAGAATTAATAAAGAATAAAAAGTTAAAAAAATAAAAATATAAAAGAATAAATAAGAAAAATTATTATTCCCCTCCCCTTTTGTTCCCTATCCTATTTTCTCCCCTCCTTCTTGAGAAAATCTTGTGGTGAACTGTGAATTATATTGTGCTAAATAGAACAAAAACTACCTATAATGGAGGGCCTGAGTTGGGGAGAAATGATAAAGGGGCAAAAAAGGGAGTATATCAGAAACATTGATACGTAAAGACACATGCAGCCCCATGTTTATTGCAGCATTGTTCACAGTGGCCAGGACATGGAAACAACCAAAAAGCCCATCAATAGATGACTGGATAAAGAAGATGTGGCACATATACACTATGGAATACTACTCAGCCATAAGAAATGATGACATCGGAACATTTACAGCAAAATGGTGGGATCTTGATAACATGATACGAAGCGAAATAAGTAAATCAGAAAAAAACAGGAACTGTATTATTCCATACGTAGGTGGGACATAATAGTGAAACTAAGAGACATTTATAAGAGTGTGGTGGTTACGGGGGGGAGGGGGGAATGGGAGAGGGATAGGGGGTGGGGAGGGGCACAAAGAAAACAAGATAGAAGGTGACAGAGGACAATCTGACTTTGGGTGGTGGGTATGCAACATAATTGAACGACAAGATAACCTGGACTTGTTATCTTTGAATATATGTATCCTGATTTATTGATGTCACCCCATTAAAAAAATAAAATTATATATATATAAAAAAAAAAAAAAAAAAAAAAAAAAAGGGAGTATGGACCCACAAAATGCAAAAAAGGAAAAATTTGGGTCAAGAATGAAATGATTTGCTTTTAGGTGATGGTTGACTAGAGATATAATGAGAGGAATAAGAGGGAAACAGGAAAAAGGGGAAAAATAAAAAAAAATTACTATTGTATTTAGTGGAGCAAGAACTAGATAAAATGGAGAGCCAGGGTTGGGAGCACTGCTAGTGAGTTGAAAAAGCAAAGTAAAAAACTCCCAAAGTGCCACAAAGAAAAATTTGAGTCCCAGATAAAATTTGTTCATGATTGAGGATTGAATGAGAGGAAAAATAAAGGAGAAAAGAGGAAACTAATATAGAGGGAGAAAGAAAAAAAAAGAAAGAGGAAAACACAAAAAGAAGAAAAAAGAATAAAAGGAGAGAGAGAGAGAGAGAGAGAGAGTTAAGGGTTTTGGAGTGCAACCCTCATAGAAAGAAAGGAAGAAGAAAGAAAAGATAATGGGAGATGTAACACTTATGGGTAGTGTATTTCAAGGAGAGGAGAGAGTAAGACCAGCAGAGAATTAAATGACCAAATTGGAAGAGGAAGAAAATAATCAAAACAAGAAGATAAGAGAAACAAATGAACAAATATAATAAAATGGGATAGGTTATAAAGTCTGTGGATTATTCTTGATTTTGAGAGGTTATCTTCTTGCTTTTTCTTTTCTTTCCCTCTCTCTTCCTGGTCGGTGACTCTGTACCCCGGGTTCTGCCCCTGTGGTACTCTTAGGTAGAAGTTTGCAATTGATAAGTCTCTATGGTGATGTCATATATTGGGCTTCAGTCTCGTTGGCAGTTGAGGTTCATTAGTTTTTGCAGGCTCCACCAATGAGAGAGTCCGTATTCCTGGAGCCTCTCTCCTAGTCTTTCCTTCCTGAATTAATAGCCTGATGATCGAGCTATGGGGTTGCTGCTGCCTCTGCCTAGAGAGTAAGAGGCTCAAAGAGCTGGCAAATCCCCACTCTATTCCCACTCAACACAAGGCTCTGGGTGAGGCTCAATCAGTCAGAGCTGCTCGTATAATCAGGTGGGGCTTTGGCCCACACAAAGACCTCTGACTCTGCCCTTCTGTCCAGGAACATGGGCACCCATTCCCGGGGGAATCTCTCGCCCACTATTTGTGCTCGCTGACCAGGATGTCCAGCCGGCAGCCTCTCACTCCCGGTGAGGCACCCCGCCTGCATGGAAAAGTATGAACGTAGGAAATTTTGCTCCCACTCACTCCCTGTGCGCTGCTTTTTGGGGCACAGGAGTGACCTCAAGACTCTGGTTTTGGCCCACAGAAAGGCCTCTGACTCTGCCCTTCTGTCTGGGAACACGAGCACCCACTCCTGGGGCACTCGGAGGAATCTCTCGCCCACTATCCGTGCTTGCTGACCAGGATATCAGGCCAGCAGCCTCTTACTCTGAGTGAGGCACCCCGCCCACACCAAAAAGTTTGAGCATAGGAAATTTTGCTCCCACTCACTCCCCATGTGCTGCTTTTAGGGGTGCTGGGGCATCCCTGAGACTCTGGTTTCAGCCCACAGAAAGGCCTCTGACCCTGCCTCTCTGTCCGGTAACATGAGCGCCCACTCCCGGGGCTCTAGGAGGAATCTCTCACCCACTATCTGCGTGCACCGACCAGGAGATCGGGGTGGATGGCTGTCCCAAGTGCCTTTGTCTGGGTTTGGTGCGAGTGTTAGCTTGTGTTGACTGGGTTGCCACAAGCACAGTTTTTCCTTGGCTTGGATGTCCGTGCCACAGCCTGGTTTGGACATTTGTGCTGCAGCCTGGTACTATTCACACCCTATGCCCGCCTCAGTTCCTATACTCTCAGTTCCCAGTGAAAGCAGCCCTTATTTAGGTTAGTGAGAAAGGCAGAGTGTCTCTTCCTCCTTATTTCCTTTGGGGTTGATTATATATTTAGTCAATTTTTCGCTCAATCATACCTTTGTGTTTAGTGTGGAACTTCTGGAGGCTCCAAGGATAGATATTTCTGTCTCTGGTTGAAGATCTTGTTGAATTTTTGGGGAGATTTATCGGTATCGCTCCTTACGGCACCATTTCTCTGACGTCATCCACCATTGGTATCTTTTTTTTTTTAATTTAATTTAATTTTTTTACAGAGAGTCAGAGTGAGGGATAGACAGGGACAGACAGACAGGAACGGAGAGATGAAAAACATCAATCATTAGTTTTTCGTTGCGTATTGTGACACCTTAGTTGTTCATTGATTGCTTTCTCATATGTGCCTTGACTGTGGTCCTTCGGCAGACCAAGTAACCCCTTGCTTGAGCCAGTGACCTTTGGTCCAAGCTGGTGAATTTTTGCTCAAACCAGATGAGCCCACGCTCATCTCGAACCTGGGTCTTCCGCATCCCAGTCCGATGCTCTATCCACTGCGCCACCGCCTGGTCAGGCCGCCATTGGTATCTTGATAGGAACTGCATTGTATTTAAAGATTGCTTTGGGAAGTATGAGCATTTTAATGATGTTAATTCTTCCTGTCCATGAACATGGTGTATACTTCTAATTTTTTTTTTTTTTTTTTTACCTTCTTTAACTTTTTCTTCAGTGTCTTACAGTTTTTCCAGTTCAGTTCTTTTACATCCTTGGTTACATTTTTTCCCTAGGGATTTTATTTATTTATTTTTTGATGCAATTGTAAATAGAATTGTTTTCTTAGTTTCCCATTCTGATAGTTCATTATTGGTGAATAAAAATGCTACTGATTTCTGGATATTAATTTTTTTATTCTGCTACTTTACTGAATTAATTGATCAGTTCTGGTATTTTTTAATGACAGAGAGAGAGAGAGAGAGAGAGAGAGAAAGAGACTGATAGGGACAGATAAGTAAGAAGGGAAAGAGAGTAATCAATTCTTCGTTGCAGCTCCTTAATTGTACATTGATTGCTTTCTCATATGTGCCTTGTCCAGGAGGCTATAGCAGAGCAAGTGACCCCTTGCTCAAACCAGCAACCTTGGGGTTTTGAATCTGGGTCCTCTGCATCCCAGTCTGATGCTCTATCCACTATGCCACCACCTGGTCAGGCTCTGGTATTTTTCTGTGAAATCTTTATGGTTTTCTATATACAGTGTCATGTCATTTGCTTCTTGCTTCTTGAGAAAGGCCTGTGTTATGAATTTCCCTTTTAAAACTGATCTCACTGTGTCCCATAGATTTTGGGTTGTGTTTTCATTTTCATTTGACTCAAAGTAATTTTTTATTTCTTCCTTGATCTTACTGTTAATGCATTCATTGTTTTATAACATTATTTAGCTTCCATGTATTTGTGTGGTTTTCATTTTTTGTAATTGATTTCTTGTTTCATTCCTCTGTGGTCAGAGAAGATGCTTGATATGATTTCAGATTTCTTAAATTTATTGAGACTTGTGTTCTAACATGTGGTCTATCATAGAAAATGGTTTATGTGTACTTGAAAAGAATTGTATTTCTACAGCTTTAGGTGACATACTCTGAAAATATAAATTAAATTAGTCTGGTCTAGTGTGTCATTTAAGGCTGCTTTTTCCTTGTTGATTTTCTGTCTGGAACATCTGTCCAGTGAAGTCAATGGGGTGTTAAAATCCCTTACTACGACTGTGGTATGGTTAATTTCTTCCTTTATTCCATCAAGATTTGCTTTATATATTTAGGTGCTCCTGTTTTGGGTGCATAAATGTTTACAAGGATTATATTCTCTTGTTGGATTCATCTCTTTTTTATTATGTAATGTCTTTCTTTGTCCCTTATTATAGCTTTTATTTTAAAGTCTATTTTGACTGATATTAAGTACTGTTACACTGGCTTTTTTACATTCCTATTTGCATGTATTATATATTTTCATCCATTTCTTCTAGTCTGTGTATCTTTCATTCTGTGGTGCATTTCTTGTAGATAATATATATATTGGTCTTGTTTTCTTATCCATTCAAGTATCCTATGTCTTTTGATGGGATCATTTGTTCCATTTACATTTAAAGTATTATTGATTATTAAATATTTATTACCATTTTATTTTTTATAACTATGTTCCTCTTTTTTTTCTTTCTTCTTAAAAAAGTACCTTTAACACATTTCTTGTAATACTGCTTTAGTGGTAATGAGATTCTTTAGCTTTTTCTTGTCTGGGAAGCTCTTTATTTCTCTGCTGCGACCAGCATGGGGAAATGAAGACCTGAGTGGGGGTGATAGAGGATGAAGGAAAACACAGAGACATTGATCAAATTTGGGCCAGGTGGGACAGTGTGCTCCGATGGAGACACAATGACCCTAATCCTGTTTTCAGCCTGGCAATCTCTTTGAGGCTTCGAACCTGGGTCCTTTGTTATCCCAGGCCAACACTTTATCCATTGTATTACCACTGGCCCTGCTTTTGATGTCAATGCCATAAAGAGCCTTCAAGTTGTTTCAGTGAGTGGCCTTGCCTTGCCAGGTCACTCAAGGCCAAGGAGGGCCCTTCCTCTGCTCTCAGCTGCATGTATGCTGGACGCATTCAGATGCAGTGGATTGTTATTGACCTATCTCTGAGTCAGGTTGACTTTTAGTCTGGCTGGTTATGAGGGATGACTGCAACCAAAGTGTACAGGTTTCTCTGTTCATGTTCTGACCCCATAAAGAGGAATTTTTTCTGGCAGGGTCTGGTTTCTGCCAAGATCTTCCTTTGGATGTGCTGCTGTGAACTCAATTAGAACATGTGCTGATGTAGTCTGAAGTGTGCCACTGGATATGTTGATTTTGGGACCTCTAGTGCAGGTCAATTTCAGGCGCTGCCTGTGACCAGCTCTGGGCTAGACCTTTTTGGAGCTTCAAAACATTCTACAGTTTGTGACTACCTCTGCTGAGCCTGAGTGCATGTAAGAGGGACAAACCTGCACACCAAAGTTGGCTTCTATCAGCACTGAACTCCAGTGCAGGTCAGCAAAAGGCCCAAGATACCATGAGATCTGCCTCCACCTGCTGGCTGCCTGTTAGGATCAGTCACTGAAAGAATCTTTGATAGTACTCGAGTTGTATGAAGTAGGTTTTCAGTTAGTCACCAGGCACAGTTAAGTGGTGTTCACCAAGTTGACACAAATTAAAACTCAGTGTCAGTTCTGGGTCTGAGGTTACTCAGAATAATCCTCAGGATACACCAAAGCCAGCCATCACCTGTTGGGGGCCTTTGGACCTTGGCAGTGGGGCAAGGTCTCACGGAGTCATTAAGGAGAGACCAGTAGAGTTCATCAAGCCAAAAAAGACCAAGATTAGGTCATGTGATGAGAGGGTTTTGTATAAGAACAGTGGTGCTGGTAGGGGGTACAAGAGAAAATGACCCCTTCACCAGAGCCACATAACTCAGTCTATTCCCATGCTTTTCTTCAATACCCTCTGAGTCTGCCAGGACCTCCTCAAGAACCCTGCAAGAAAGTCTGCACCATGGGTACAGGCTCGCCACAGCCAGCTAACTCATCATAGGGCACTGATTAATCAAGACAGGGCCTCAGGTACTCTGAAGGGTAGGGCTAGTCTATTCCCTCAGGCTGATACTGCATGTAGTGAAGTGCTAGATCCAGGAATGATAGCATCTTCAGTGTGTGAGAGGGACTCAGCACAGGTGGTTGTTCTTTTAGCCTTCTCTTTGGATCCACACAATAGTCTCTCTCTGTATGACTCCAGTCCACTCAGAGTCACCTTCCTCATGCTGGAGCCCAGGGTGAGTGGCTCTGAAGGAGAATTTATGCATTGGCCCTTTAAGAGGGTTTCCAGCAGACTCCTGTGTTTCTCTGATAAACAGAGTCCTTGTCGATTTTCACAACCAGATGTTATATGGGCTCCTCTTCCCAGCTCTAGTGCTCTGAGCTAGGGAGCCTGGCATAACCTTGAGACCCTTCACACCTCAGGGGAAACTTTTACAGCTAAGACATACTTCCAGGTTCTCAACAGCTTGTACGTAAGTGTGAGGCCAGCCTGTTTACATCTCTGTCTTTCTTATCAGTCTTTTATTTTATTTTATTAATTTTATAGAAGTGGGGGGAGTAAGAGAGAGAGAGAGAGAGAGAGAAGCAGAAAGCATGAACTCCCATATGTGCCTTGACCAGGCAAACCCAGGGTTTTGAACTGGTGACCTCAGTGTTTCAGGTCAATGCTTTATTCACTGTGCCACCACAGGTCAGGCCTTTCTTACCAGTCTGCCATAGCTTTGCCATTATGGTTCCAATCCCAACCCTCTTTGTTTAGCCAATTTCAAAATTTTAGATTCTATAACTTGCAGTTCCAACTCTGAGGTAAAATTCTAAATCAATTATGATATGAATTTAGTGTCAGTAACTGGGATTTTAAAAACATGGCTTAAAAAATTAAGTTAAATTTTTTTTTTCATCTTGCTTGAGTGGTGGTGGCACCGTGGATAGAGTGTAAATCTAGGACACTGAGGTCCCAGGTTCAAAACCCCGAGGTTGCTGGCTTGAGTGTGGGCTCATCTAGCTTAAGCACAGGCTCACCAGCTGGGATGTGGGGTCACTGGCTTCAGCTTGGGATCATTGAAATTATCCCATGGTCACTGGCTTGAGCCCAAAGGCTGCTGGCTCGAAGCCCAGAATTGCTGGCTGAAGCCCAAGGTCGCTGACTTGACCAAGGGGTCACTGGCTCAGCTGGAGCCTCTCCCCCTACCCCAGTCAAGGCACATATGAGAAGCAATCAATGAACAACTAAAGTGATGCAACTATAAGTTGATGCTCTCATCTCTCTCCCTTCCTCTCTCTCTCTCTCTCTCTCTCTCTCTCTCTCTCTCACTTGCTAAAAAATAAAATCCACCTAAGAAAAATTCTGATAAAATACTGAAATGATATTTTCATGATGTTTTCTGAAATTCAGACTCCATTTGTATAACTACTACATAATGTTAGAATGGTTATTTAGCTTTCACAAGGTGATGGCCGGAGCTTCAGCTTTTTCGTATCTTCCCTTAAAGCAGCAGAGAGGAAGAGAAGGTAAGGGCAAAAGGAAACTGGCCAGCTGATTCAGTTCTCCTGCATATGTTTTTTGATTATAAAATGTATTTGTATAAAACATTTAGGCTCTTTTAAGTGGGAAAGATGATACTCAGATTTCACTGCTAGGTTCAGCAGAATATATTGTCAAAGAGTGATATATCTAGTATGAAATAGTCAGTGGCACATCAAAACAAATGTTATACAAAGGGCACTTAAAATGCAAAGAAATTTATAATAATTTAAAGTTTAATGAATTAAGGTTATTCTAGTTTAAAACACTAAGAAATAGGAACATTGTGAAAGACAAAATCAACTTCTGAGGGTATCAAAAAGAATGTAAGTTGTAAATACAAGCTTTATACTGACATGAAATCCCCTTACAAGATGGACTTTAGTTATTATTCAGTGTCAAACCTTGCATATACAAAGTAAAATCCAAAACAATAGTGTAATAAAAAATGTATCTGCAATAAAGGCAAGGCGATAAACTCAGGTTCTGGCTTGTGAAGTATTTCCTATACCAACATTATCTACAGAAACATCTGGCCAATTTGTACCTAGTGACTCCTTATGCATGCTGAATGGGGTTCAGGTAAAATGACACTATGTACAAACTTGTGCACAAAGCTGAAAGAGGCTTCTCTATCTCCTGGGGGAGTTATCAGTATACAGCATGTAAGTTAAAGATTTACATCTTTGTTGCCTTATCATAATTCAAATGCACTTCAGGGTGTCATTTTGATTTTGCCAATATGAATATGTACCTTGAATATGTGCCCTATGGTTACACTTAACAATAATAAAGTAAAACCCCAGCTTTGAGGGGCTGACACACACCACCCCAGCTATGGGATATTACCTCGTGGGACATAGTGAAGTCACCTTGCTTCTTGAGGGATTTTCTTAAAAGCTCTATGCACCAACTTCTCCTTACATCTATTCCACTAGCCAACATCTAATCATGTGGTTATCCTTATTTGATGCGATCTTGGAAAAAGTAGCTTCTTAGCGGACACGCACATTGCTGCCTCCAACAAAATCAGGGTTTGATAATAAGGAAGAAAAAAAAAAAAGAGCTTGGTTGGGAAATTCTGTCTAGCTGGAGCAGAAAAGAACTTAGTGCCTGCAGAATTGGTAGAAGGATATAGAAGCAGGTCTAGACAAAGCTCTCAGAAACAATGCTGCTTAATTGGTTTGATTAACCACAGAAGCACTGCCTGTGCTGCTATTCATGCCAGTGACACTGATGGCTTATGCCCAGCTGTTTTCCCTTTCCCCATGTCACTTCTGAATCAAAACCTTATTGTTGAAAACTAGGTTACAGGCCTGCAAGAGATGTTTGGAAATGTAGTTTAAGCAAATTCTATGTGAAGAAGGTGGGATTCACAGTAAGGGTGAGTAAACATATTTCATTAATTTTAAGACATGCCACATTTTCATGTCTCTGAAGTCAGCATACTTTTGACAGTGAATGATGGCTATTGACTCTAGCAATTTTGTGATGTGGTTGTTATTGCTTATATGTACATGAAACCCTTGTATAAGATGGAGAAAGCATTGCCATAGAAAGAGTGCAGATGAGGTCTCAGTAACTTGGAAGGAAATCCTGGAACCAACAGTGAAGCACTCTGTTTAAAAATGCTGTCTCATCAAAGAGTTGTGTAAAGTGCAAAACCAGTAACATAGATAATGCTGAGTTGAGAAGAGACAATAAGAGTTCTATGCTAAATATAAAGAATTACTAGAAATAAGTTAACTGATTTATTTTACTTTTTAATGTATTCACAAGAGATTTGCACCTACATAAATGTGACATCTTTCAATAAGAACAAAATAAGAATTCTAGATTGATAATTCTAATTGGTAAAAAAATGACCTAACTATTGACCTTATTATACCACTTTCAGAAACTTCGCCTGAGTGGGGAGTGTCAGAGAATAGATGCAAAACTATTACCTAAATTATTGTGCATTTTGGATCACAGCCTCTTCTCTAGATTTGTTGGTAAGATTGAGGGTATCAGTTGATGATCATAAGAAAGGGTAACTCTACGAGGTGATTATGAAACAGAGTAGGCAAGGACATTGAGAGAATGAATTTTTCATGTTAGAGTGGTGGATTACTAGGGATGGCATAAATGGTAACAAAAAAAGAGGGTGAATAATAGTCTCCCTCTTTTTAAAAATGTAACAGAATCAAATTAGCCTGAGTGGTGGTGATGCAGTAGATAGAGCATAGACCTGGGAAGCCGAGGTCCCAGGTTCAAAACCCTGAGGTCACTGCCGCAACTATGAGTTGATACTTCTCATCTCTCTCCCTTCCTGTCCCCCATCACAAACAAACAAACAAGTACAGTGTGCTTGTGAAGGCTTCAGTATTGGCTACTGAAAATGCATTTTGATACTATGTACCATATTTAAAGGGTAAAGGGGAGATAAATGGTAATAGAATGAGACTACACATTGGGTGGTGATATTCTTTTTTTTTTGGGAGGGTGATATTCAATATGATATACAGATGATATATTATAGAACTGTACACTTGAAACCTATATAATTTTATTAACTAATATCACTACAATAAATTCAATAAAAAATGGAATATAAAAAAGAAATTTAGCCTGAGGGAAAAAACTGATAATAACTTAAATGTTCAACAATGACAACATTAAGAGCTACTATCTGTTAAAACTTTAGTATGTGCCAGACCATCAACATACATTGATTATTTCATTTGAATCTCATGACAACCAAGTGAGGTAGATATTAATTTTTATCATCATTTTATATGTGAGGCTCAAACACATGATAACTTGTTCCAGATCAGACAGCTAGTAGGTGGTGGAATCAGGACTTAAATTCTGGCCTATGGGTTTATAGATCCAAACCTGTGCTATGCAACTATTAGATAATGAACTATGTTGTAATAATAAATATGCTGCACAGTTTTGAGCAGAAAAAGGAAAACAAATTTGTATATGCACTATAATCACAACTATGTAAAATATGTACATAAAATGTTAAAAACTCAAGAAGTATGCAAAATAATTAGAAACAAGTTGTAGTAAAACATCAATGTCCAGGATGGGTTTCTGGGGACCAGTTGGTCCAGTGGCTCTGAGTCTTATTTTATTTATTTATTTATTTTTTACAGGGTCAGAGAGTTAGAGAAAGGGATAGACAGGAACGGAGAGATGAGAAGCATCAATCATTAGTTTTTCGTTGTGTGTTGCAACACCTTAGCTGTTCACTGATTGCTTTCTCATATAAGCCTTGACCATGGGCCTTCAGCAGACTGAGTAACCCCTTGTTCGAGCCAGCGACCTTGGGCTCAAGCCAGTGAGCTTTTTTTTTCTTTTTCTCCAACCAGATGAGCCTGCACTCAAGCTGGAGACCTTGGGGTCTCGAACCTGGGTCCTCTGGTCAGGCTGAGTCTTATTTGAGTATGGAACCTGTATTAGTCTTCTCTGGCTGCCAAAACAAAATACCACAAACTGGGTGTCTTAAACAACAGAAATTAATTTTCTTGTAGTTTTGTATACTAGAAGTCCAAGCTCAAGATGCCAGTTGATTTGATTCCTGTTTAGGGTGCTCTCCTTAGCTTCCAGATTGCCACATTCTCATTGTGTCTTCACATAGCCTTTTGTCTGTGTGTACATGGAGAGTGAGAGATAGATAGATAGATAGATAGATAGATAGAGAGATAGATAGATAGATAGATTGAGAGAGATCTAGTCCTATCAGCTTAGGGCCCCACTCTTATGACCTCATTTAACTTTAATTACCTCTCTAAAGACTCTATCTCCAAATGCAGTTATATTGAGGGTTAGGGGTTCAACATAGGAATTTTAGGGCAATCCAATTCAGTCCATACCACGACTCCTTTGAGAAGCTGATGAAAGCTCTGTACACCCTTTCAAAGAATATGTATACATTGGGAGATGACGTCAGAGTAATGGCGGGGTAGGAAGCGATACCGATAAATCTCCCCCAAAACTCAACAAGATCTTCAACCAGAAACAGAAAAACCTATACTTGGAGCTTCCAGATGCTTCGCAATACACCCAAAGGTATGATTGAGTGAAAAATTGGCTAAATATATAACCAAACCCCGAAGGAATTAGGGAGTAAGAAATGCTCCGCCTTCCTCACTAACCTAAACAGGGCGGCTTTCTCTGGTAACTGTGAATATAGAAACTGAGGCGGGCAAAGGGGGTGAATACAAACGGCCGAACCAGGCTGTGGCACGGAGATCCAAGCTGAGGAAAATCTGATCCTGTGGCAACCCGGGCAATACAAGCTAACACTCGCGCCAAACCCAAACAAAGAAAGACAAGCGGCGCGGCCATTTTACCCGGTCTCCTGGCTGGTGCGCAGTTAGTGGGCGAGAGATTTCTTCCTAGGCCCCAGGAGTCAGTGCCCGTGTTGCCTCACGGAGAGGCAGGGTCAGAGGCCTTTCTGTGGGCTGAGGGCAGAGTCTCTGGGCAGCCCCAGCGCCCTGGGAAAGCCACGCACGGGAGGGAGTGAGAACTAATTCCAACGGTGGAGATTTTCCGTGCCTGAGGGTGTTTCACTCAGAGGGAAAGCGGCCGGCCTCATATCCTGGTTTGCGTGCGCAGATAAGGAGTGAGCGATTCCTCCGAGTGCCTCGGCAGTGCGCACCCGTGTTATCGCATAGAGGAGCAGACTCAGGGGCCTTTGTGTGGGCCAAAGCGGAATCTCGGGCCGCCCCAGCGCCTTGCAAAAGCCGCGCACGGGGACGGAGTGAGACTCAATTCCAACGCTGCAACTTTTCCCTGCGGTTGGGGGTTTCACTCAGAGCGTGAGACTGCTGGCCGGATATCCTGGTCTGCGCGCGCAGCCAGTGAGTGAGAGTTTCCTCCAAGCGCCCCGGAAGTGGGCACCCGCTTGTGTTACCGGACAGAGTGGCAGAGCCAGAGGTCTTTGAATGGCCGGAAAGCCCACCTGATTATGCTAGCAGCTCTGACTGACTGAGCCTTACCCAGAGCCCTGTGCTGAGTGGAAATAGAGTGGGGAGTTGCCAGCTCTTTGAGCCTCTTACTATCCAGGCAGAGGCAGCAGCAACCCCATAGCTGGATTATCAGGCTGCTAATTGAGGAAGGAAAGACTAGGAGAAAGGCTCTAGGAACACGGACTCTCTCACTGTCGGAGCCTATAAATGCTAATAGCCTAGACTGCCAACGAGACTAAAGCACAATACATGACATTGCCATAGAGACTTATCAACTGCAAACCTCCACCTGAGCGTGGCAAAGGGGCAAAACCCGGGGTACAGAGTCACCGACCAGGAAGAGGGAGAGAAAAGAAAAAGCAAGAAGATAACCTCTCAAAATCAAGAATAATCTGCAGACTTTATAACCTATCCCATTTTATTATATTTGTTCATTTGTTTCTCTTATCTTCATTCTTGATACTTTTTTTTTCCTCCTCCAATTTGGCCGATTAACTCTCTACCGGTCTTACTCTCTCCTCTCCTTGAACTACACTACCCATAAGTGTTACATCTCCCATTATCTTTTCTCTTCTCTTCCTTTCTCTCTATGAGGGTTGCACTCCAAAACCCTTAACTCTCTCTCTCTCTCTCCTTTCTTTTTTCTTCTTTTAGTGGTTCCCTCTTTTTTTCTCTCTCTCTCTTTCTTTTCTCCCTCTATATTAGTTTCTTCCTTTCTCCTTTACATCTCCTCTCACTCAAACCTCAATAACAAACAAATTATCTTATCTGGGACTCAAACTTATGTTTGTGGCATTCTGGGGGGTTTTTACTTCACCTTTTTAACTCACTAGCAGTGCTCCCATCCCTGGCTCTCCATATTATCTAGTTCTTGTTCCACTAAATACAATAGTAATTTTTTAATTTGTCCCCCCGTTTTTCCGTTTTCCTCTTAATCCTCTCATCATAACTCTTAGACAACCAACACCTAAAAGCAAATCATTTTATTCTTGACCCAAATTTTTTCCTTATTTGCTTTTTGTGGGTCCATACGCTCCTTTTTTTTTTTTTTTTTCTTCTTTTTTCTTTTTTTTTTTTTTTTTGCCCCTTTATTACTTTTCCCCAATTCAGGCCCTCCATCACAGGCATTGTTTGTTACAATTCACAGTCCACCACAAGATTTTATCAAGAAAGAGGGGAGAGGAGAGGAGAGGAAAAAAGGAGGGGGGGAATAATTTCCTTTTTTTTTTTTTTTTAAATTTTTATTTTATTTTATTTTCCTTTACTACATTATTAATTTTTTTTTAAAAAAACAACTTTTTTCGATTTTTTTTATTATTTTTTTAAACTTTTTATTCTTTATTAAATCTCATTAATACTATCAACAAAACCACCCTCAGATGCCATTAAGGAAGAGAAAATCAAATATCATGGATACAAAAGAAAGAGAGGTAACACAGAGAGATGAGGAAAAATCTATGGAGAAAAAATTTAATATATTGGAAACCTTGGAGCTAAATGACAGAGAATTCAAGATAGAAATCCTAAAAATCCTCCGAGATATACAAGAAAACACAGAAAGGCAATTTAGGGAGCTCAGAAAACAACTCAATGAACACAAAGAATATATGTCCAAGGAAATTGAAACTATAAAAACAAATCAAACAGAGATGAAAAACTCAATTCACGAACTGAAAAACGAAGTAACAAGCTTAGCTGATAGAACAGGTCAGATAGAAGAGAGGATTAGTGAAATAGAAGACAAGCAACTTGAGGCACAACAGAGAGAAGAAGAAAGAGACTCAAAAATTAAAAAAAATGAGATAGCCCTACAAGAATTATCTGACTCCATCAAAAAGAATAACATAAGAATAATAGGTATATCAGAGGGAGAAGAGAGAGAAAATGGAATGGAGAACATACTCAAACAAATAATAGATGAGAACTTCCCAAGCCTGTGGAAAGAACTAAAGCCTCAAGTTCAAGAAGCAAACAGAACTCCAAGTTTTCTTAACCCCAACAAACCTACTCCAAGGCATATCATAATGAAATTGACACAAACCAACAGCAAAGAAAAAATTCTCAAGGCAGCCAGGGAAAAGAAGAATACAACATATAAAGGAAGGCCCATTAGATTATCATCAGATTTCTCAGCAGAAACTCTACAAGCTAGAAGAGAATGGACCCCAATATTTAAAGTCCTGAAAGAGAGGAACTTTCAGCCACAAATACTATACCCATCAAAGCTATCCTTCAAATATGAAGGAGAAATAAAAACATTCACAGATACAGAAAAGATGAGGGAATTTATCATCAGAAAACCCCCACTCCAGGAATTACTAAAGGGGGTTCTCCAATCAGATACAAAGAACAAAAAAAAACAGAGCCACAAGTAAAAGCTCCAAGAAGAACACAATAAAACCAAATTTAAACTGTGACAACAACAAAAAGAAAGAGGGGGAGAAGATGGAGATTAACAGTAGCAAAGGACGATGGAGTGCAAAAGTACTCACAAAATAGTTCGCTACAATGAACAGGGTAGGGACCCTTTTCATTATTCAAAGGTAACCACCATTGAAAAAACCACCACAGAAGCACATGAGATAAAAAAGATAGCAACAGTGGAAAGATGTATGGAATACAACCAAATAAAAACAAAAGATAGAAAAACAAAAGAGAAGGATCAAACAAGACACAAAACTAACAGAAAGCAAGATATAAAATGGCAATAGGGAACCCACAAGTATCAATAATTACACTAAATGTAAACGGATTAAACTCACCAATAAAAAGGCACAGAGTAGCAGAATGGATTAAAAAAGAAAATCCAACTGTATGCTGCCTACAGGAAACTCATCTAAGTAACAAGGATAAAAACAAATTCAAAGTGAAAGGCTGGAAAACAATACTCCAAGCAAATAACATCCAAAAAAAAAGCAGGTGTAGCAATACTCATATCGGATAATGCTGACTACAAGACAGGAAAAGTACTCAGAGACAAAAATGGCCATTTCATAATGGCTAAGGGGACACTGAATCAAGAAGACATAACAATTCTTAATATATATGCACCAAACCAAGGAGCACCAAAATATATAAGACAGCTACTTATTGATCTTAAAACAAAAACTGACAAAAACACAATCATACTTGGAGACCTCAATACACCGCTGACGGCTCTAGATCGGTCATCCAAACAGAAAATCAACAAAGACATAGTGGCCTTAAACAAAACACTAGAGCACCCGGATATGATAGACATCTACAGGACATTTCATCCCAAAGTGACTGAGTATACATTTTTCTCCAGTGTACATGGATCATTCTCAAGAATTGACCATATGTTGGGCCACAAAAACAACATCAGCAAATTCAGAAAAATTGAAGTTGTACCAAGCATATTTTCTGATCATAAAGCCTTGAAACTAGAATTCAACTGCAAAAAAGAGGAAAAAAATCCCACAAAAATGTGGAAACTAAACAACATACTTTTAAAAAATGAATGGGTCAAAGAAGAAATAAGTGCAGAGATCAAAAGATATATACAGACTAATGAAAATGACAATACGACATATCAGAATCTATGGGATGCAGCAAAAGCAGTGATAAGAGGGAAGTTCATATCACTTCAGGCATATATGAACAAACAAGAGAGAGCCCAAGTGAACCACTTAACTTCCCACCTTAAGGAACTAGAAAAAGAAGAACAAAGACAACCCAAAACCAGCCGAAGAAAGGAGATAATAAAAATCAGAGCAGAAATAAATGAATTAGAGAACAGAAAAACTATAGAAAAAATTAATAGAACAAGGAGCTGGTTCTTTGAAAAGATCAACAAAATTGACAAACCCTTGGCAAGACTTACCAAGGAAAAAAGAGAAAGAACTCATATAAACAAAATCCAAAATGAAAGAGGAGAAATCACCACGGACACCGTAGATATACAAAGAATTATTGTAGAATACTATGAAAAACTTTATGCCACTAAATTCAACAACCTAGAAGAAATGGATAAATTCCTAGAAAAATACAACCTTCCTAGACTGAGTCAAGAAGAAGCAGAAAGCCTAAACAGACCTATTAGTAGAGAAGAAATAGAAAAAACCATTAAAAACCTCCCCAAAAATAAAAGTCCAGGCCCTGACGGCTATACCAGCGAATTTTATCAAACATTCAAAGAAGACTTGGTTCCTATTCTACTCAAAGTCTTCCAAAAAATTGAAGAAGAAGCAATACTTCCAAACACATTTTACGAAGCCAACATAACCCTCATACCAAAACCAGGCAAGGATGGCACAAAAAAAGAAAACTACAGACCGATATCTCTAATGAATACAGATGCTAAAATACTAAACAAAATACTAGCAAATCGAATACAACAACATATTAAAAAAATAATACATCATGATCAAGTGGGATTCATCCCAGAATCTCAAGGATGGTTCAACATACGTAAAACGGTTAATGTAATACACCATATCAACAAAACAAAGAACAAAAACCACATGATCTTATCAATAGACGCAGAAAAGGCTTTCGATAAAATACAACACAATTTTATGTTTAAGACTCTCAACAAAATGGGTATAGAAGGAAAATATCTCAACATGATAAAGGCCATATATGATAAACCATCAGCTAACATCATATTAAATGGCACTAAACTGAAGGCTTTCCCCCTTAAATCAGGAACAAGACAGGGTTGTCCACTCTCTCCACTCTTATTTAATGTGGTACTAGAGGTTCTAGCCAGAGCAATCAGACAAGACAAAGAAATAAAAGGCATCCATATCGGAAAAGAAGAAGTAAAGGTATCACTTTTTGCAGATGATATGATACTATACATCGAAAACCCCAAAGAATCCACAAAAAGACTACTAGAAACAATAAGCCAATACAGTAAGGTCGCAGGATACAAAATTAACATACAGAAGTCAATAGCCTTTCTATATGCCAACAATGAAACAACTGAGAAGGAACTCAAAAGAACAATCCCCTTCACGATTGCAACAAAAAAAATAAAATACTTAGGAATAAACATAACAAAGAATGTAAAGGACTTATATAATGAAAACTATAAACCATTGTTAAGGGAAATCGAAAAAGATATAATGAGATGGAAGAATATACCTTGTTCTTGGCTAGGAAGAATAAATATAATCAAGATGGCTATATTACCCAAAGCAATATACAAATTTAATGCAATTCCCATCAAACTTCCAATGACATTTTTTAAAGAAATAGAGCAAAAAATCATCAGATTTATATGGAACTATAAAAAACCCCGAATAGCCAAAGCAATCCTAAAGAAAAAGAATGAAGCTGGGGGCATTTCAATACCTGACTTCAAACTCTATTATAGGGCCACGACAATCAAAACAGCATGGTATTGGCAGAAAAATAGACACTCAGACCAATGGAACAGAATAGAAAGTCCAGAAATAAAACCACATATATATAGTCAAATAATTTTTGATAAAGGGGCCAACAACACACAATGGAGAAAAGAAAGCCTCTTCAATAAATGGTGCTGGGAAAACTGGAAAGCCACATGCAAAAGAATGAAACTGGACTACAGTCTCTCCCCCTGTTCAAAAATTAACTCAAAATGGATCAAAGATCTAAACATAAGACCTGAAACAATTAAGTACATAGAAGAAGACATAGGTACTCAACTCAGGGACCTGGGTTTTAAAGAGCATTTTATGAATTTGACTCCAATGGCAAGAGAAGTGAAGGCAAAAATTAATGAATGGGACTACATCAGACTAAGAAGTTTTTGCTCAGCAAGAGAAACTGATAACAAAATAAACAGAAAGCCAACTAAATGGGAAATGATTTTTTCAAACGACAGCTCAGATAAGGGCCTAATATCCAAAATATACAAAGAACTCATAAAACTCAACAACAAACAAACAAACAATCCAATAAAAAAATGGGAAGAGGAT